>NC_084793.1:82759927-83402605 GCF_963169125.1 Humulus lupulus | reverse complement strand
CGAAGATCACGCATTGAGTGGCTCTATGGCATTAATGCGGGACTGACCCTAAGGTCGAAGAACTTATAAGCGCTTGCCTGGTCTACGACCAGATGTCTACAGCCAAGGTATACGACCTCGGTGACCGTTAGTCACGTGGCTAAGGGACGTTGTCCATAGCTTCGACTCTAGAGTCGTGAGGAAGGTTATGTTGGTGACTAATCACCATGCTCCTATCCTGATCGAACATATGAAAGAATCACTTAACCGTTAAGCCCTGGTGACCCTATCGTCACACGGCTAGAGAGAGCGATGCTCATTATTGTGACTTTTGGCTATTGTGACCTACTAGTTGGACTGATAGTCCTGAGTGGTTATTACGATTGTCGTTGATATTATATCATGTCTTATTGTGTTTTCTTGCTGGGCCTTGGCTCATGGGTGCTATGTGGTGCAGGTAAGGGAAAGGAGATGCTTAACTAGCCCTGAGTGAAGAGCTTGGGCGGTGTTGTGTACATACAGGGCCGCTTGACCGCCACGGTCAAAGAGTTCTCAGAGGGACTAGGGGTGTAACACTTAGATCACGTTTTTAACCAAAGGACTCGGGTAGCGGGTCAAATTTCCGGTTCACCGTTCACCGTAACTGTTATGGGGCAACCAGGGCGTTACAACTTGGTATCAGAGCAATGCCAAGGTTAGGGTTCCTGTAGACTGGCTGGGTATGTACACACATCACCGAAGTCAAGCTCGACTCATGGCTTAGTAACTATTTATGTGGTTACATGTATAATTGTTTAAATGTGATATATATGATTTACCTGTGCGCATGAGATACCATGATGAGCTTGTGCCTTGAAATATTCTATCTTCAGCAAATGTGTGCTAATTAGTACTGAGATTGCTGGCGCCTGCTTATTAGTATGGTTGTTTATAAGTTATTATGTGATACATGCTGAGTGCTGAATGCCATAAACATGTATCTGCTTGTGAATACTGAGTGACTGTGGAATGTGATAGTTGTCTGTTGTTCTTGGACCGTGAGGCGGCAAGAGGTTTAGTTATTACTACCTAACTGGCCGTATTGATTATTGTTTCAGTAAGGTATCAGTGACAGAATGAACTCAGGACAGACAGACATGTCAGCTGGCCAGAGTGATCCAGGCCAGAATAATAACAGTTAGGGTCAAGAGAATGACCAATCCCAGATTCCACAGTCAGCACCTGCAAACTGGCAACAGTTGTTTAAGGAGTTGCAGGCTACAGTGTTAAAACAGGGAGAGGAGCTTCGTCTCCTAAGACAGTAGCAAGTGCCTATAGTTGCCAATGTTGCTGAGGCACCTTCTGTGTCGGTGTCAGTTACTGGGCAACTGCCTGAGGTTGCAAACAGATTGGAACCCCTTTATGAGCGGTTCAGGAAACAACAACCTCCTGTGTTTGAGGGCAGTGCCGATCCCACCAAAGCTGAACAATGGATGAGCATGATTACCACTGTTCTGGATTTTATGAAGGTAGTTGGTACTGAGAGGGTGGCCTGTGCTGCCTATATGTTTCGGGAGGATGCTCGGATTTGGTGGGAAGTGGTTGGCCAGACCAAGGATGTTAATCTCCTGAGCAGGGAGGAATTTCAGACTTTGTTTAATGAAAAGTACTATAATGACGCCATTAGAGCGGCGAAGGCTGATGAATTTATGAGGCTACTTCAGGGAAGCTTATCAGTAACCGAGTATGCCTTAAGGTTTGACCGTTTGCCAAAGTTTGCCAAGGAGTTGGTACCCACTGATGGGACCAGGAGAGAGCGTTTCTTACAGGGGCTACAGCCCAGGTTAGCCCGAGATGTGCGCATCACCACTGTGGCAGGAGTGACTACTTATGCACAGGTGGTGGAGAAGGCGCTTACAGCTAAAACTGCAGAGATTAAGATCTGGCGTGATAATGCAGCCAGAAGGGATTTCAGGAGGCCAGGTCCTCCATTTGTGGGTTCTGATAGGGGTGTTGGCCCCAGTGATCAGAAGAGGAAGGTTCCTGATACCTTCCCAGTTCCAGGTCCTGACAGAAGACCTCGTGGTATTACAATAGGTCGTCCTGGGGGCAGTGAAGCCTGGAAGTCTTATCCCGAGTGTCCTAGATGCAAGAGGCATCACCTGGGAGAGTGTAAGGCAAGGGCCTGCTTCTCTTGTGGAGCAGTGGGTCATCTGAAAAAGGATTGCCCTAAGGCAAGAAAGGAAGAGCCTAGGAAGGCAGACAGCTCGGCCCCAGCGCGAGTGTTTGCTTTGACTCAAGCAGAAGCTGAGGCTTCCCCCTCAGTTGTTACAGGTCAGCTTCTTAGTGCAGGAACTGCTTATAATGTATTGATTGACTCTGGTGCTACACATTCTTTTGTTTCTAGTAGTGTTATTGATAGATTGTGTAGACCTTGTGATTTCTATGATGTGGGGTTTGGTACTTTGTTACCCACTGGGGAGCTGGTTGTATCCAGGAGGTGGGTCAGATCTTTGCCAGTGATAGTGGAGGGCAGATAGTTGTCAGTAGATCTGATAGAGTTGGTTATGACTGACTTCGATATGATACTGGGTATGGACTGGTTGGCCAAGTATGGGGCAACCATTGATTGCAGAAGGAAGATGGTCAACTTTGAGCCTGAAGGTGAGGATCCTTTTGTATTTCTTGGTGCCGTGCATGGACCCCGTATTCATATGATTTCTGCATTGAGGGCTAGGGATTTACTGCAAGGGGGTTGCATTGGATTCTTAGCCAGTGTGGTTGATACCACCCAGGTCGTGCCAGTGAGACCAGAGGATACTAGACTTGTGTGTGAGTTTCTGGATGTGTTTCCAGAGGATTTTCCAGGGTTACCACCACACAGGGAGATTGAGTTCGTTATAGAACTGGCCCCAGGGACGGAGCCAGTGTCTAGAGCACCATACAGAATGGCCCCAGCTGAGTTGAAAGAATTAAAGGTACAGTTGCAAGAACTGTTGGATTTGGGTTTTATCAGACCTAGCTTTTCACCTTGGGGTGCGCCAGTTCTGTTTGTAAAGAAGAAAGATGGTTCTCTGAGGATGTGTATAGATTACAGGGAACTGAATAAGTTGACAATTAAGAACCGGTATCCTTTGCCAAGGATAGACGATCTGTTTGATCAATTGCAGGGTAAGACGGTATTCTCTAAGATCGACCTTCGTTCTGGTTATCATCAGTTGAGGGTCAAGGAGGGAGACATACCGAAAACCGCTTTTCGTACTAGGTATGGGCATTATGAGTTTCTAGTTATGTCATTTGGGTTGACTAATGCCCCTACTGCTTTCATGGATATGATGAACAGGGTGTTCAAGGATTATTTAGACCAGTTTTTGATCGTCTTCATCGATGATATTCTGGTATATTCTCAGACTGAATCGGAGCATGAACATCATCTGAGGTTGGTTCTGCAGAGGTTGAGAGAACACAGATTGTTTACGAAGTTCAAGAAGTGTGAATTCTGGTTGTCTCAGGTATCCTTTCTTGGGCATATTGTCGGTAAGGAGGGGATTAAAGTAGATCCATCAAAGATTGAAGCGGTCAGAGATTAGCCAAGGCCAAAGAATGCTTCTGAGGTTAGAAGTTTCCTTGGATTGGTAGGGTATTACAGGCGTTTCGTGGAGGGGTTCTCAAAGATTACTACTTTGTTGACTGAGCTGACACGCAAGGGTCAGAAGTTTGTGTGGTCAGACAAATGTGAGAACAGCTTCCAGGAGTTGAAACAGAGGTTGATTACAACTCCAGTTCTGAGTCTTCCTACAGACCAAGAGAAGTTTGTGATATACTGCGATGCTTCTCATCAGGGTTTGGGCTGTGTTTTGATGCAATCAGAGAGAGTTATAGCATATGCTTCTCGTCAGCTGAAAGAGTACGAGAAGAGGTATCCTACTCATGACTTAGAATTGGCGCCGGTGGTTTTCGCTTTAAAGATATGGAGGAACTATCTCTATGGAGAGAAGTGTGAGATTTATACAGACCACAAGAGCCTGAAGTACTTCTTCACCCAGAAAGACTTGAACATGAGGCAGAGACGTTGGCTGGAATTAGTAAAAGATTACGATTGTGAGATTCTGTATCATCCAGGGAAAGCCAACGTGGTAGCTGATGCCTTAAACCGGAAGGGTCCGGGACAGATTCAAGGTATTAGGCTGATAGCCAGAGAGTTAGCTGATGATATGACCAGAGCTGGTATAGAGTTACTGGTGGGCCAGTTGGCCAATATTACGCTACAGTCTACGCTGCTAGAGAGGATTAAAGAGGGTCAGTTGGGTGATCCACAACTGATCAAGATTAGAGAGGATGTCTTGGCTGGAGCATCCAGGGATTATACAGTATCTGATTTGAGGTTGTTGAGATACAAGGGACGGATATGTGTTCCGTTAGACACTGCATTGAGGCGGCAGATTCTGGATGAATCTCATACTACACCTTACTCTTTGCATCCAGGCACCACGAAGATGTATCAGGATGTGAGATCATTGTACTGGTGGCCAGGGATGAAGAGAGATGTAGTAGAGTATGTGGCTAAGTGCTTGACTTGTCAGCAAGTCAAGGCTGAGCATCAGAGGCCGGCAGGGTTATTGCAGCCTCTGGATATCCCGGAGTGGATGTGGGAAGACATCAAAATGGATTTTGTGGTGGGCTTGCCCAGGACTGTTGGTCAGCATGATTCCATTTGGGTGATAGTGGATCGCTATACCAAGTCAGCTCACTTTCTACCAGTGAGGACTACTTATACTGTTGACCAGTATGCAGATCTCTATGTGAGAGAGATCGTGCGCCTCCATGGGGCTCCTAGGTCGATCGTGTCAGACCGGGCCCCTACATTCACTTCCAAGTTCTGGAAGAGTTTACAGCAGGCCATGGGTACACGACTGAAGTTCAGTACAACTTATCATCCTCAGACAGATGGGCAATCTGAGAGGACGATCCAGATATTGGAGGATATGCTGCAGGCATGTGTGCTGGACTTTGGCGGATCATGGAGTAAGTATCTGCCTTTGATAGAGTTCTCCTATAATAACAGTTATCAATCCACCATTAGTGTTGCACCTTATGAGATGCTATATGGTAGGAAGTGTAGATCACCCATTCATTGGGATGAGACAGGTGAAAGGAGATACTTAGGTCCTGAGGCAGTTCAGAGGACCAGTGAGGCTATTGACAAGATTAGAGCTCGGATGCTTACTTCTCAGAGTAGACAGAAGAGCTATGCAGATCCCAAACGCAGGAACGTCGAGTTCCAGGTAGGAGACTATGTCTTCCTCAGAGTCTCGCCATGGAAAGGGGTGAGAAGGTTTGGGAAGAAAGGCAAGCTGAGTCCCAGGTTTGTAGGTCCATTTGAGATCCTAGAGAGGATTGGTCAAGTGGCTTACAGGCTAGCTTTGCCTCCGGCGTTGTCAGCCGTGCATAATGTATTTCATGTTTCCGCTCTTCGGAGGTATGTATCTGATGAAAGTCATGTTTTGAGCTATGAGGATCTGGAGCTTGAGCCAGATCTCTCCTTTGAGGAGCATCCTGTTCAGATACTTGATCAGAAAGACAAAGTCCTCAGGAACAAGACAATACCGTTGGTTAAGGTGTTGTGGAGGAATAGCAAGGTCGAGGAGGCGACCTGGGAGCGGGAGTCTGATATGCGGAGTTAGTATCCCGAGCTGTTCAGGTAAATTTCGAGGATGAAATTTCTGTAAGGAGGGGATAGATGTAATGCCCCGGATTCCCTATTATGGTTAATGGCTGGATTAGTAGGCCGGGAGGGCCATAATTGTTTAATTATGCCATTAAATGTGTTTATGCATGTTTATGAGAATTATATTATAATCTAATGTTAATTGTATGCATGTCGGTGATATATGTTGAGACCACATTATGATGTGGGTTTGTTCGAGCTATTCGACATGAGACGATCGTAGAATATTGATTAGCGGTTTAGTCACAACAGGTTTAAGTGTCGGGACTTGGGTTGGGTCTCGGGGTGATTTTGATGGTTAGAGCGTTACCGGGAGATAAAGGGTAACAAGATGTGAATTATTGGTGTTTATGATTATTGAGAATAGCGGGAATTGGAGAGCGTTAACTACGATTAACGAGATAGGAGGGAAGTACCAAGTATGCCCTTGGGAGCCTTTAGAAAGTATTAATTGACCTAGGGGTAAAATGGACATTTCACCCCTAGGATAGATATAACTCTTGATGGCTGAAGAAAGTAGTGGAAAAACAGAGTACGCAAAGAGTTCTCCCGTACCTTCTTCTCCTCACTATTCTTTGTGGTTTTTGAACCAATTTTGAGGATTCAAGCTTGAGGAGCAAGCCTTGAGAGTTTGGGAGTGTGTTCCACCATTGAAGAGCATCCTAGGTCAAGCTTTGGGTAAGTTTCTAACCATGGTTTTCTCTGGTTTGCTCTGTTCTGGTTTTATTTTGCTGCTGAGATTTCTAGGGTGAATTCATGGTTTTGTTGGGAGTTTTGGCTAGGGTTCCCATGCTTGTTATGTTTGGGATGTGTTGGGAAGGTTTGTGGGTTCATTTGGCATCAAGAATAGGATTTGGAAGCTTGGAAATCGAGTTAGAATCGAAAGAGTTGAAGAAGGTTGGTTCAGGGGAGTTTGGGCCTGGAGGTAGCACTACAGCGCCCACCCTAGGGCGCTATAGCGCTCCTCAGGAGGCTTTCTGGCACTTGGGCGGTTCTGAGTATAGCGCTGTGGCGCTAGGGGTTGAGCGCTGTAGCGCTACCCTGTTCCTTCTAAGTCCCGTTTTGAGTGTTTTTAAGGGTTTTTGACTTGGGGTTTCAATCCTTAAGGCCCGGGATCGAATCTACTCACCGTGTGGGCATGTTTCGAGGTCCCAAGGGTGGTGCTTAGGTTAAGACCCTATTATTATGGATTCTCATTAATGGAGGTTATAATTGGTTGTGATTAGGTAACCGCTAAGGAGCTAAAAGATCGATCGTTCTCAGGGGTCGTCTTTATCATACTTCTCGCTCGAACTTGAGGTAAGAAAACAGTGTATGGATACAGTTGCACCCTGTACAGGTATATGACGTGCGTGGTTTGATATTGAGGCATGTTGGTTGATATATGTGAACGTGGATTGCATATTAAATGCTAATGAATGCTGATTACCTGTTTAAGACACTGACTAATCAGGGACCGACTCTAAAGTCGAAGATCACGCATTGAGTGGCTCTATGGCATTAATGCGGGACCGACCCTAAGGTCGAAGAACTTATAAGCGCTTGCCTGGTCTACGACCAGATGTCTACAGCCAAGGTATACGACCCCGGTGACCGTTAGTCACGTGGCTAAGGGACGTTGTCCATAGCTCGACTCTAGAGTTTTGAGGAAGGTTATGTTGGTGACTAATCACCATGCACCTGTCCTGATCGAACATATGAAAGAATCACTTCACCGTTAAGCCCTGGTGACGCTATCGTCACACGGCTAGAGGGAGCGATGTTCGTTATTGTTACTTTTGGCTATTGTCACCTACTAGTTGGACTGATAGTCCTGAGTGGTTATTACGATTGTCGTTGATATTATATCATGTCTTATTGTGTTTTCTTGCTGGGCCTTGGCTCATGGGTGCTATGTGGTGCAGGTAAGGGAAAGGAGAAGCTTAACCAGCCCTGAGTGAAGAGCTTGGGCGGTGTTGTGTACATACAGGGCCGCTTGACCACCACGGTCAAAGAGTTCTCAGAGGGACTAGGGGTTTACCTTATTTTTGGCGCTTAGGGCGGCAGAGTTTGTAAATTTGGAACTGTAACGACTCTTTTGTATTACGAACTACTTGTAAACATTTTGAAAGGCTCATGAGCAGTTTGTTTACTTAATGAAATGTGCCCTTTCCTTTTTATTGGTTTTTCACCTTAACCTGATATTAACACTTAGATCACGTTTTTAACCAAAGGACTCGGGTAGCGGGTCAAATTTCCGGTTCACCGTTCACCGTAACTGTTCTGGGGTAACCAGGGCGTTACAAGATTTGACATAAATCAGAAAGAAAAAAAGAACCACAAACATTGGTGGGGCCCAGATATTCTATAATATAAACTACTAAAAATGTAATATTGATAACAATAAGATAGATAACGATTTAATTTTTTTTAAAAATAACTAATGCCATGAAAGCAGATTATGATCCAAATCAAAGAAACAAACCCTAATTTAAAAAACTCATAACTGAAATTCGTCACAGCTCCTTAAAGGTATCATTAATTACCCAGATAATGATGAGAAAACCCCTAACCAAAATCCCCAATTCAGATTATTAAAAGCATATTATTCGATTTCATCTCTGAGTAAAATATATATATATATATAATAAAAAAAATGTGACATACATAGATAGAGTGTGTCCGGGTAGTGGGCGTGCCGGGGTAGTGGGTGTGCCGGGGTCGTGGGTTTGTCGCTGTCCTGATAAAGAAAAATTAAAGACCAAAAAATACACAAAAAAATTCAAACCAATATAATAGAAAACTAACCAAAATGGGGTCGTGGGTGTGTCAAGGTCGTCGTTGCCTGAGAAGATGCTTGAGAGAAGAGACTACGGCTGAGAGAAGAAGAGAACGAGGGGAAGAGAAGAGATGCGGAGAAGATAAGAGACGAGGCACTATACCAATTTTTAACCTCTTCATTAGCATTAGCGGTGGGCCCGCTGCTATTATTATTTTACTGTCGCTAATAATGTTATTAGCGGCAAGTAGTCCGTCGCAAATAATGGTATCTACCCGCTGCAAATACTATTAGCGGCGGATAGTTCGCCTCTGATAAAGATGATTATCCGTCGCTAATAAAACTTAAAAAAATTTCCCAGGCTTTTTTATTAAGTGTATTAGCGGCGGAATATCCACCGCTAATAGTGGTAAGTCCGCCGCTAATATATATTTTTATTTATTTTTAAATAATCGTACATTATTAGCGGCGGACCGCCCTAGTCCGCCGCTAATAGTCTATACAATACAGGCGGACTGAGCCCGTCACTAATACCTACGCCACTAATAGCCTTTAATCTTGTAGTGCTTGATCGAATTCATCGATCCATTTCTTTAGTCCTCTCCCAATACACATGCCAAAGCCACCTAGAATTCGTCCAGCCTTCGATATTCATTTACCTGCACCATCTAAATAAAAAGGAATGAGCCTAATGCTAGTAAGGAAATACTACTAAAGCATAACATAAAACATAAGACGTAAAAACATAAAGCATAAAACATAAGACTACAAATTAATGGCCATTAACTCATTACAGTAGTATGTGATAGAAACCATCTAGGTCCTCTTGCTACTATTTAGAGATAGGTTTAAACAAAAGTATAGTCTACGATAATGATAAAAGTCTTGGGATTTGCTTATTTTCTATCTAAGCAACCATATTTTCCAAACGACTACAAACATAAAAACAACATACATATATATACATAGCATATAAACATAATCACAACACATAAAATCTAACTTATTTTCCTTACCAAAAACTGGGGTATTTGAGACAAGTGCGAGATTGGAAACTTTTGAAATCAAACAGTAAAACCATAAGTTTCCTAAAGAAAAGAATATTTAAACCATCGAGATAAGAACTTACCAAAAAACTTTAAGTTTCAAGGAAAATCAAACACCTAACCAAAAGCCATTATAACAAGTTAGGATTTGAAGTAAAAGAAAAGAATAAGAGGAACTATGATGAATAAAACTTGAGGATTAAGAGTACCTTAGACAGCTTAGAACTTCGATCTACACCTCAATACCAAAATCACACTCTAGCTTACTTCCCAAGACTTTAGAAAAGCTTAGATTTTAAAGCTTTTAACCCCAAAACCCTAGTGTTTCTCTCTAGAACAAATTTAGCAGCTTGGAGGCTCTAAGAAATGTTTGAAAGATGATGCAAATGGCTGAGTGAAGGGTCCTATTTATAAAGTTCAAGGAGTGAAACTAACTCCCATTAAAATGAATAAAAATTGAATCTTCTACTCAACATATGCCTAGAACTCGGTCAAAATCGTTCAAGAGCAACTTCAAGTTGTTGAGGGTTGTTTCTAGCTTGGATTCAATAGAGTTTCAAAATATGCAGGTGGAGCCGATATATCGCCCCCTATAGGCGATATATCGCCTGCCCCATATTCCTGAGGCTCCGTAGTTTCATTCGTGTGAAGTTGACGTATTTTTCGTATCATCATAGGCGATATATCAACCCCTATAACTACGATATATCGGCTTACGCTGATATATTAAACATGTTTTTGCACACTTTCAGCACACTTGAAGTTGTTTAAGCCACTTTGACTGAGTAATACGAGATCCTAACAACTGAGGGAAGGTTCTAGACATCCTAGGTTTATCCTTCATTAATTTATTCATCTAAAAAATCCTTAAATCCTTAATAAACATACACACTACTACAATTTGGACATCATCCATCGACCATGAGAGTTCGATTCTACTTAAACCGACTGAACACATGTTCATAAGTCGGTTTACACAGAACCAACCTATCATATATGTCAAAGGTAAGCATGGGAGGTCGGTTGTGCGGGAACCGACCTACAATGTGGACATAATAGGTCGGTCCACATTGAACCAACCTCCCATGATTGTAGATGTCATAGTAGGTTAGGTCTTGCAAAACCGACCTTCCATGCTGTCATGCTAGGTCAGTTCTGTGTGGACCGACCTACCATGTCCTACCTTGCTGGCATGGTAGGTTGGTACTAAGTGAACCGACTTAGCATGTCATATTATTATTTATATTACATTATTTGAATTTTAAAATACATTAATTTATTTAAACTATAAATATATATAAGCTATTAGTGTATGAAATAAATATAAAAATTTATATTAATTAATCTACATTATAATGCTTTGAAATATAAATAAATTAATTAAATTAATCAATTATTTGTAACATAAAAAAGTAATTATATTTTATAAATAAGACAACATTTTAATTTAATAGTATTATTATTTTAAAATAAAAAAATTTATAAAATAATTCAGAGTATCTCTTTAATAATTTTTTAAATGACATGATAGGTTAGTTGTGTGGGAAATGAATTCTTATGTGACATGGTAGGTCGGTTGTGTGGGAAATGACTTCTCATTTAACATGGTATGTCGGTTGTGTGAGAACAGACCTACCATGTCATTATAAAAATATATAATTAAAGATTTGTTTTCAAATTATTAGAATTTTAACATATATTAACTAAAAAAATGATTTAAGGTGGCAATTGTCCACGGAGAAACCATCGCAAAGCCAAGTCACTATGGTATCTCCTACTACAGGTATGGCATACATATATATAATTTATTTGGATATAAAATCAGTATTAAAAAAATATACTTATTAATATTATATATATTATAATTTTTAAAAAGTAAATAAATGAATAAATAAATAAATTATTAATAGTTAAAAATTTTAATTTAATTTTTATAAATAAGAAAATATTTTTATTTAATAGTATTTGTAATTTAAAATAAAAACTTATTAAACAATTTAGAATATCTTTTTAATAATTTTTTAAATAACATGGTAAGTCAGTTGTGTGAGAAATAACTTCTCATGTGACATGGTAGATCGGTTGTGTGGTAACAGATCTACCATGTCATTATAAAAATATATTATGAAAGATACTCTCATTGTTTTTAGATTATTGGAATTTTAAAATATATTAATTTATTTAAACAATACATATATATATATAATTTATAATTTATTTGGGTGTGAAATAAATATTAAAAAATATATATACTTATTAATATTACATATATTATCATTTTTGAAATATTAATTAATTAATTATTTAAAATAAAAAAAATTAATTTAATTTTTATAAATAAGAAAGTATTTTAATTTATAAATGACATATTTATAAATATTAGAAAATAAATAAATTAAATAAATTGGAGATTTATAATTTTAAATTTTAACATCATAAATCAATTTTAGAACAAACTTTTCATATTGCATTATAAGTGGGTTCTAGAAGAAACTTATCGTGTAAACATCATAGGATAAATTTAATTACATATTTTAAAATTTTAAAATTAAATAAAATAAATTACATATTTATAAATATTAAAAAAAATTAATTAAATAAGTTAGAGATCTATAATTTTAAAATAAAATATCAGTATATATTTAATATTAACATCATTGGTTGGTCGGTTCTAGAACAGTGTGCATAGAAAATAAAAGCCTTAATAAATATAAAGTATCCCGCGTGCATTTTTCTCTTCTTCTTCATTCCGCCAGCGACTGTGAAACACTCTTCTATGAATTGAAACACTCTTCTATGTTGCATCTTGGACTCTCCAAATGACATCCCTCCATCCTACACTAACAAAACATATTCACGTGTAAAGTAATATAATATCAGTTCTATGCATTTTTCGTTTTTCGTTTTAGTGGGTGGAATAATAAGGAGAACAAAATGGTTAGCTAATTGATCTCGATATATGTGTAAAGTAATATAATATCAGTTCTGTGCATTTTTTTAATGTTCTTATAAAACATATAACTACATATTACATTAATAATGATATATGAAAATTTAAGAAAATTCAAGTGGTGTTTATGGGTTTCTAAGTCAACATTAGAACGGAACCATCACCAACTTATTCATGATTAAGTAAGGAGACCGATGACCCAATTGATGTCAACACTAACCGCTTTTGAAAGTTTTCATCAATAAATATATACTTGTACTACATATAAACAAAAAGAATGACATATGTGCCTAAAAGAGACCTAAAACAGCCAAATAAACATACACACACAAAAATGAAACTATTCAAAGTAGCAATATTCTTTCTTGTTCTTGTACAATTAAATCCATGGGCAGATTCAGCTACTTCAAAACTAGAAAAATTCATCCAATGTGTCTCAATTAATTCCGATCTATCAGTGTTATCACTCTCATACATTTTATTCTTTGCTCCAAACAGTTCTCTCTTCACTTCAGTCCTTTAATCTTCAGCTCAAAACCTCAGGTACTTAACTCCTTCAGTTCCAAGACCTGAGTTCATCTTCACATTATGCATAATCTTTCTTGATATTTGTAATATGAGATATGTTAAAATTAATTAAAGTTAGAAATAACTTGATCATCAAAGCAAGTTTTTAAGAGCATCCACACTTCGTATCAAACACAAAACAACAAGGCACACTTGCAGAATAAGCAGAAAAGGTATAAGAGAATGTTTCAAATGAACTGAACTTACTGTTATGACAGATGGAGTACTTTGGCACCATACAAACTATACTTCATAGTAATAACTTGTTTTTGTTTTTTCTGCAATAACTTCTTGTTTAATGTTCCAGCTAAGTTTTCTGTTACACAGTACATAAATTGACCATTGTCTAAGCTTGATCAACATTCAATATGATGTTACAATTTCTTAATAATTTTGTGCTTCATTTTGTTGTGTCAATGGATAATTAGGTACAATAGCTGCCTTGTAATCCTAATAAGCGATTAAATACATTATACCACTAAAATCAAAGCTAGGCTAATATGAATACATAAGCTAGGCCAATATATAAGGGTGAGTTTAAACACTCGGTGTTACCGGAGATGTTGATGCTCGCTGATATCGTTGCTGTGAGAGCAAACGCATGCGCAAGCGCCGCGATTGCAACCTCTGATGCCGATGTTATGGTGCCTCTTTCTCTGTACAGTTTGTCTAAAACAAAAACAACACAGAAATATAGTGTATCTATATATGTATCATTGTATTAACATATATGAATGGAGAAATCTTACATACCCATTGAAAAGATTGAGCCTTCTCCGGCGAAAGCGAATAGGAAAGTGGCTACGAATTCAGCTAAGGCAGCTCTCATCGAGTCCGGGTGAGTGGCCTCATCTGCTCTCCCGAATGCATATCTATGAATCGGCATGGTTGATGATTAAAGAGATTAAATCCTTGTCTTTCTTTCTTTCCAAACTTCTCCATTTTTTTCAATATTTAAAAAAAAAATTGCTTCGGAAGCAGTAGATGTGTATGTCTCTGTTCTTTCTTCAATTTTTTTTTTTTTTTTTTTTTTTTTGGGATGGAACTATAGATATATGAGAGAGGTTTGGGATCGAAGATGGAGAGTGTTTGCATGGATGAAATGTGGAAGTGAGAAGCTTAAAATGGCAGAAGAGTGTTTGGAGCGATGTGGGACAGGTGGCAGAGGTGCATGTTCGGGAATGCTGGCACGTACATGGTTATGATGTGTAATAACCTCTTCAAATCAATTAAAATGATCACTCATGTGTCTACTTCTCTGCTATTCTAGCTCTATATTTTGTTTAGGAATATCTTCTTTATTTTTCTTTGCGTTTATCTCACCATCTCACAGATCAATTCATATAATTCAATTTAATTTTTAGTCTATATCTTTTTGTGCACCTGAACATAAAACTCAATAAAGACAAAAGATGATTGTGGTATTGTAATTCTCACCTACCCACTTAAAAACCTACTAAAAACTACCTTATGTTTTTTTTTACTGTTACATATGGTATTTTAGAAGATTCGACTGTTACATCTCTTACATCCAATGAGCGGCATTTATGGTATTATTGAAGATTAAAAAAAATGAGTTTTGATGATATAGATTTTATATGGATCTATACGGAAAATATTTTGATGGTAAATAAATATTGGCATATACATAATTAAAAATTTATAATCATATCATCATGCCTAGAAATTTAAAATCTCACATAATCGAAAGTTGCATAAGCATGCATATAAGATTGTAAAGAGTTTGTTGCCATTATAATAACACTAATGCAAAATCTGTTCATGCTTGGTTTTCTTTTTATATATAATAGATTATATAACATATAGTCTAACGATGCTTAACTAATGTATCACATCCTTAATTATTCTATCTAAATCTTAGGTTATAATAAATAATATTTCTAGGACCAGCTTCATAATCAAACCTTATGATAAAATTAATATTTCTAAACTATAGGTTAAACTTATAAAATCTATAACTATCTCTATAAGTTTCCAAATATTTCCTGGCTTGAACCAATAACCACAAAAACTAAAATACTACACCACAAGCTACTACTATCTACCTAAGTAAAATTCTGAGACGCTACTAAAAAGAATTTTGTCCATGAAATTTACTTACCAAATAATTTCGGATACCGTGCTCGGATGTTTTCCTCCAATTCTCACGTCGCCTCTGGTTCTATACTATTACTCCATAAGATCTTCACTATCGGAATACTCTTAGACCATAATTCCTCTATCCCCTTCTCCACGATTTGAACTGGTCGTTCCTCATAACTTAAGACTTTCTGAAGTGCTAACATATCATACTTGAGAATGTGGGATGGGTCTAACACATATCTACGCAGCATCGAGATATGAAACACATTGTGACTATCTGCTAGAGCTGGCGGTAGGGCTAATCCATATGCCACTGGTCCCACCTTGTCCAATATCTCAAAAGGACCTATAAACCGGGGACCAAGTTTTCCTTTCTTCCCAAACCGCTTCATTCCTTTCATAGGAGATATTCTTCAGAAGACTTGATCTCCGACTTTGAATTCCACATCTCTTTGCTTGGCATCCCCATAACTCTTTTGTTGACTTTGAGCAACGAGCATACACTTTCTAATCAGTTCCACTACGTTTTGAGCCTCTCTAACAACCTTGGGTCCAAGAAGTTGTCTTTCTTCTACCTCGTCCCAATATTATGTCGACCAACATTTCCTTCCATAAAGTAGCTCATGGGGTGCCATACCAATAGTTGCCTGGTAGCTATTATTGTAGGAGAATTCTATAAGTGGCAAATACTTACTCCACGATCCTCAGAAGTCTAGTACACAAGCACACAACATATCTTCTAAAATATGTATGGTACGCTCGGACTATCCATCGGTCTGAGGATGAAATGTCGTACTGAAACTTAGCTTGGTACTCATGGCTTTCTGCAAGCTTCCCCAGAATCTCAATGTGAACACCGAACCTCTATCAGATACTATGGTCTTAGGGATTCCATGCAGTCGTACAATTTCTTGAACATAAATGTCAGTGTACTGGTCCACAGTGTACGTAGGCTTGACAAGCAGGAAGTGAGCTGACTTGGTGAGTCTATCTACCACAACCCAAGCCGAGTCGTGTTGCTTATTTGTTCTTGGTAATCTTGTCACGAAGTCCATTGCTATGTATTCCCACTTCCATTACAGAATACTAAGCGCTTGCAATAAGCCAGCGGGTCGCTGATGTTCCGCCTTTACTTGCTGGCATATTAGGCATTTGGACACATATTCTGCTACGTCTTTCTTCATTCCTGGCCACCAATATAGTGCTTTAAGGTTGTGAGTCATCTTGGTCGATCCCAGGTGGACAGAGTATGGGGGTAATGTGTGCCTCTTCTAAAATCTTCATCTTAATTCCATGATCATTGGGCACGCATACCCGACCCATATATTTCAAGAACCCTCGTCCTACTGTAGAGAAATTCGTAGTCTTGCCTTCTTTGATTGCAGACATATGTGAGACTAATGTACCATCATGCCCTTGCCCAATCTGTATATCCTCTAGTAAACTTGAATGGATGGACAAGTTAGCCAGTTGACCCTTGACTACTTCTATCCCGGCGTTAATCAGCTCTTGTTGTAGTGACTTTACGATTTCGAATAATGTTGCCAGATTTCCGTAACTTTTCCGGCTTAACGCATCTGCAAGTACATTCGCCTTTCCTGGGTGTTATAGGATTTTGAAGTCATAGACTTTTTACTAGTTCCAACCACCTGCGCGGTCTTCATACTCATAACTTATGTCCCTCAAAATAACTCGACCATAGCAGTTGAAACGACCAAATATGCGTGTGTCGCTCCAAAGCCCTCCAACTCATGGCCGGTCTACCTTTAGCTTGCCCTTACCTGAACCATAGAACACCCATAAGCAAAGGCCCAACAAGAAAATGTTCACATGACATACATAATAACCACAACATGAACATATAACAATTCATATAAATAACAATTCGCATAACTCATAAGTCATAGACAAATATATTGAATAATCATATTAGCATTCAATAATACCTATACAAAGTAATTCAGCACCATATGTACAGTCGATGCCTAGTAGAGTGCGTCTCCCGGCACTAAGATTATGGTACTAACCACATAATTCGCATCACCAGCACCATATGTACAGTCGATGCCTAGTAGGGTGCGTCTCTCGGCACTAGGCTTAAGGTAATAACTGCATACTCACAATCAATCAATTACAAACAAGTACAACAACCAAAGTATGCAATAATGATACACAATCCTAGCTCATTTCAATTTATACGGTCATAGCCGTTTCTAGATACAATAGGACCTATGTCCTTGGACCCAACTTGGTCTTTTTAGGCTCCGTGCTCTTTAAATAAGCAAGGCATCCCCACAATTTGAGATACCCTAGGTTGGGCCTCTTTCCTCTCTATATATCATATGGTGTGATTTCATTCTTCTTTAGAGGAATCCGGTTTAGAATATGACAAGAGGTAAGCAAGGCTTCTCCCCAAAACACAAAACTCAAATTTGAATATAATAGCATAGCATTAATCATTTCAACATATGTTCTATTTTTTATTTCTACTATACCATTTTTCTGGGGTGTATAAGGGTTTGTACATTCATGTATTGTACCATGCATCTCACAAAACACATTGAATTCATTGGAAAAGTATTCACCACCCCTATCACTTATAATAACTTTTATTTTCTTTTCCAATTGATTTTCAACTTCGACTTTATAGATTTTAAACATGCTAAAGTCCTCATCCTTATTCTTAAGCAAGTACACATATGTGAATCTAGAACAATAATCAATAAAGGTAATAAAATAATTATGTCCACCTCTAGTAATTATTCCATTAAATTCACATAAATCACTATGTATCAAATCTAACAAGTTAGTTTTCCCTTCAACACTTGGAAAATGTTTCTTTACCATCTTAGATTTAACACATAATTTACACTTATCATGTTCAACATCATTGCATACAATAAAACCACATTTGATATCTCTTTTAATTGTACTATATCCTATATTAGCAAGTCTATTTTGCCATAAAGCAATAGAATCAAAACAAAGCACATAAAAGGAAGATAAGCATGCATTATTATCAAAAACATTGTGGTTGGTACACAATTTAATCATCCCATCACACATATACCCTTTCCCCACAAAGTAGTTTCCCTTGGGAAGAATTAGCTTACCAGACTCAAACACTGCTTTGATGCCCGGTATGCTCAAAAAATGCCCACTCACAAGATTTCTACTCATGTTCAGAACATACAAAGCATTGGTCAATAGAACCTTTTTTCAGGATGTGAATTAAAGATCAACATTCCCCTTGCCCAACACCTTGAACCTTTGCTCATTTCCCATTTGGATCTCATGCCCATCATTTGATTCTTCATAAGTCTTAAAGACCTCTCTATCATAAGCAACATGAATGGTGGCATAATTTTCATACCACCACCCTTGTATTTTCTCTTGGATGGCATTCACCTCACTGAATGTTGCAACCAACTTCTCTTTTGTTGATTTTACCATGGATCAATGGTTATGGAGCTTTCGGTACTTGCATTCTCTATCCATTTGGCAACTCTTTGCCACAAACAAAACTAGGGCATCTCACACCATTGAATTGTGCTTCATTTTTTCTTGGAGCTAGATGAGTATCTTTCTTTGATTGGGGCATCTTGTGAGTCTTTCCTTTGGATTTAGAGGGTTTCTCTATGGCATTAGCCTCGGATGTCCCAACATTGGACTTTTCCATACACTTGTCTCTAGAACGTGACTCATCTTTAATCCTTAGGTGTTTCAAGATTTCTTTCAAAGATATCTCTTCATTCATATGGAGAATGTTCTTTATATAGTCTCTCCAAGATGGAGGCAGTTTAGCTATAATCCCTCCCACAATGAAGGGTTCCGACAATGTTATCTTAAGAGTTGACAACTTATTCACAATAATGTAAATTTCATGTACTTTGGGGGAGTAAGGGTTTACCATCAAAATATTTAAATTCCATAAGAAATTTCTTGGTACCTTCTTCTTCGGTTTTATATTTCTTCTCAAGAGCTTCCCATATCTCCTTTATCGATGTAGTGTTTGTGTAGAGATCATAGAGATGATCTGACAATGCATTGAGTATGTTGCCTCTACAAATGAGTTCATCCTCTTCCTTTTTC
Organism: Humulus lupulus; assembly: GCF_963169125.1. Taxonomy (NCBI): domain Eukaryota; kingdom Viridiplantae; phylum Streptophyta; class Magnoliopsida; order Rosales; family Cannabaceae; genus Humulus; species Humulus lupulus. The sequence goes on along the minus strand of NC_084793.1, from coordinate 83,383,403 downwards.
TTCCTTTCTTTGATCACATCTTGGGAATCATCATCCTTTGGGGGCTCCAAAGTCTTCAAATATTTTTTAACAATGTAGTACAATTTCAAAGTTAAAAGGAAGAACTTGATCTTGTCTTGCCATTTTACCAAATTTGAGTCATTAAACCTGTCTAGTCTAACTAGATCTTAAGACATGAACTTGAGGGCTGAGATTATTGAGCTTTCTTCCATGACTTTCACTAGCACAAAAAACTTTAGAGATATACAAACTTTGACACAAAACAAAGGTTTAGAGATAGATATTTTTCATTTTTGGGGTTAGGCTATAAGGAACCTTAGTTTTGTGTTACAACTCAATACAAAAGATACAAGTAATCTAACTTTAATGATAGTGAACACAAATTACATAAACACAAAGAGATCAAGGTGTAGAGTAGACCTTTCTTGAAGAATAACCCTTAGAACATAAAATTGCAAAGCTATGATTTTATGTGAAATATAATAGTTGCAAGGCTTGACACAAATGTAGATTTGTTGTCCAAAACTCTCTATTCCTAGCCTTCTCTATGGAAATGCTTGAAGCTACTACAATGGATTGAGATTAGGATACACAAGCCTTGGGTCTTCATATAAGCCAAGATTTCTTGATGAAGATCTTGGAAGCTAGAGAGAGAGAGAGAATTCTTCTTTCAAAGAGAGAGAGAGAGAGGTGAGTCATCAATACACCAATTAACTCATATCAGACATTTGAAAAGTATAGGACCCTCATTAAACTCAACCAATGAGCTTAGAATAATTAAATTTAAGTCTTGGAGCTAAAACATGTAACTGTAGAGACACGTACGGATAGCCCAGGTGATGCTTCGCCTGGTGTGTCACCTAGCACCAGGCGATGTGTCCCTTATCTACCCTTTTTTTGCCATGCGATGCGTCGCCTCCCAGAGGCAACACATCATCGATGGCTCTATTTTGACGCTCTGAAATTTGTCTTTGATTTTTATACTTCCAAACTTTTGGTTATATCATATACTCCAAAGAAACACTTTGGACCCAAAAAGATGATTTATAAATGCCTTTACCGAAAGTCAACTTTCACATGTTGACTTTTGTGAAATCGTTATTGTCTTTACAGCTCTTTGTGCCGAAAAAATTTCACCATATATTTAACCAATCACAACACATTACACTTGTTTATATTATTTATGATTATTGATTTGAGTTGTAACACAAAACTAAGGTTATAAGCCTCTAACCCCAACATTCAAAAATCTCTGTCTCTAAACTTTTGTTTTGTATCAAAGTTTGTCTATCTCTAAGGTTTTTCTAATTACCAAAGCTATGGAAGAAATCTCCTCAATCTAAGCCCTCAAGTTCATGTCTCAAGATCTAGTGAGACTAGATAGATTTGATGGTTCAAATTTTTTTCGTTGGCAAGACAAGATCAAGTTTCTTCTGACAACATTGAAGGTGCACTACATTCTTGACAAAGATTTGTGACATTGGAGCCTCTAAAGGATGATGATACTCAAGAAGTGATTAAATAAAGGAAGAAAATGGAAGAAGATGAACTCATTTGTAGAGGCCACATACTCAATGCTTTATCGAATCATCTCTATGATCCCTACACAAACACTACATCGGTAAAGAAGATATGGAAAGCTCTTGAGAAGAAGTACAAAACCAAAGAAGAAGGTACCAAGAAATTCCTCATAACACAATATATGGAATTTAAATTCTTTGGTGGTAAACCCTTACTCCCCCAAGTACATGAGCTTCAAGTTATAGCGAATAAGTTATCTACTCTTAAGATAACATTGACAGAACCCTTCATTGTGGGAGGGATTATAGCCAAGATACATCCATCTTGGAGAGGCTATATAAAAAAAAATCCACCATAATAATGAAGAGATATCTTTGGAAGATATCATGAAGCACCTAAGGATTGAAGAAGATTCTCGTTCTAGAGACAAGAGTATGGAAGAGTCCAGTGTTGGGACATCCAAGGCTAATGCCATAGAGAAACCCTCTCAATCAAAAGAGAAGACTCACAAGAATCCCCAATCAAAGAATGATACTTATCTAGCCCCTAAGAAAAATGAAAGAAAATTCAAGGGTGTGAGAGGTCCGTGCTTTGTTTGTGGCAAGAGTGGCCATGTGGCTAGGGAGTGCAAGTATTGAAAGTCCCAGAGCCATGGATCCAAGGTCAACACAATCGAAGATGAGTTGGTTGCTACCTTGAGTGAGGTGAATTCCATCCAAGGGAAAGTGCAAGGATGGTGGTATGACACTTGTACCACCATTCATGTAACTTATGATATAGAAGTCTTCAAAACCTTTGAAGAATCAAGAGATGGCCATGAGATCTAAATCGTCAATGAGTATAGATCCAAGGTGTTGGGCAAGGAGAATGTTGATATTTACTTTACATATGGAAAAAAGGTTCTATTGATCATGTGTTGTATGTTCAGGATATGAGTAGGAATCTTGTGAGTGGACATTTGTTGAGAAAAACGGGCATCAAAGTGGTGTTTGAGTCTGACAAGCTAGTTCTATCTAAAGGAACTACTTTGTGGGGAAAGGGTATGCTTGTGATGGAATGATCAAATTGTGTACGAAAGACTCCTGTTTTGATAATAATGCATGCTCTTCTTCCTCTAATATGCTTGGCTTTGATTCTGTTACTTTATGGCATAATATACTTGGTTATATAGGATATAGTACAATTAAAAGAGTTGTCAAATGTGGTTTAATTTTATGCAATGATGTTGAGCAAGATAAATGTGAATTTTGTGTTATATCTAATATTGTAAAGAAACATTTTCCAAGTGTTGAAAGGAAAACTAACTTGTTAGATTTGATACATAGTGATTTATGTGAATTGAATGGAATGATTACTAGAGGTGGACATATGTATTTTATTACCTTTATTTATGATTGTTCTAGAATCACATATGTGTACTTGCTTAAGAATAAGGATGAGGCCTTTAGCATGTTTAAAATCTATGAAGTCGAAGTTCAAAATTAATTGGAAAAGAAAATTCAATTTATTAGAAGTGATAGGTGTAACGACCCAAAATCACTAATAAGGCTTAAAGATCTTGATTAGTGTGTCGGGAGGGCATAATTGGTTTATGCGTGAATTTATTTGATTTAATGCATGATTATATGATAAGCATGCTAGTATGGTTATATGAATATGAATGTGATTATATGCTATGATTGTGAGAACCACATTATTATGTGGGTAAATCTGTAGTGTGCGACTTGAGGCGATCCTAGGGAGCTAGCTAGTGGGAAGGTCACAACGGGGCTTAGTACTTGACTTCAGGTAAGTCAAGGGGTATTTTTAGTATTGGATGGTTATTTAGGTTATCAGGTTATGGAAATAAATAATTGGAGATATAATTGAGGTTAGGTAGTCTAGGTGGGAATACTGGGGAATTTTACCATTTTGCCATCGGAGACGTTTCCGATATCCCTAGCCTTGGGATTAACTTAATTGCCTAAGAATAGACTAAGTAAAACACAGAATTCGGTGGAACACTAGGAATCGACCTACTCTCCTTCTCTCTTTCTCTCTCAAAGGAAACCATTTGAATCTAATGGAAAAATCAACTGGAAACTCTGTAATTTGAGGTAGAATTTTGAGGGATTAGCTCAGTTTTAGCAAGGGAATTCAACCAAGACTGAGGTAAGGATTGAATCACACTTTTTTTTGTTGAAATTCTATGGTTTTGATTGAGTTCTAAGAGGTTTTAGGGTTTTGAATCTTAAGGACTCAGTAAAAGCTAGAAAGCTTGGGTTTTAGCTCAGAAATCATTAAGGGAGTTGGTTCATCAAAGAAGGTAAGCTCTAATTCGTGATTTATTGCTTGAATTTTGAGTTTTATGGCTGGTTTTAGTGTTCTTGAGTAGATGAGTTTCTGAGATTGAAGTGGAATTTTGGTAAGTTTTTAGGTTAAGTTTCAGCTGGGTTGTGTAGATGGAATTGTGTTAGAAGTTTTGTGATATTTGAGTTGTCGAATTGGGATAGTTTTGGATGGTTTTGGGTAAGGTTTGAGAGTAAAAAATGGAGGTTTTTTTGGGTTCGAAGGGGTTGGGCCGCGGCATAGTTCTTGGTGAGTCGCGGCCCTTTGAAGCTGATGCATGCTGAGGAAGGAGGGCGGGCCGCGGCATGGGGCTTGTAAGGCCGCGACCCGTGTCTGGTTTTTGGGGTGGGGGAGTCTCTGGTTGGGGCCATGCAACGGTATGGGTGGCTTGAGCCGTGGCCCTTAAGGAATTTTGGGATTTTGGGACTTTAAGCATGGGAATCTTACCTAGGGTGCTCGGGATTGAATCTACTACCGTGTTTGGTCGAATTCAATGTTCCGGAGATTAGAACTTTATCTAGAAGCCCTTTTACAATTATTGATGGTATCCCTTGTCTTGGTTGTGACTAGGTACTAAGCTAGGGCTTGGGGATCGGATCGTACTCAAGAGGCATCGCTCGTAGTCACTACACTTGGGAATTAGAGGGAAGAAAACTGCACCCGCTTGTGGATTTATAATGGTACTAAGGGTTCCCTATTTTGTATGCTTTGAAAGGATGGTATTATGCCATGTAAATAGTAAACCAACAGCCTAAGAGTGCTGAAGTTAACACTAGTGCACAGGGCACGGCTCGGCCACTGGTAGCTGAGGACAACTTATTATGCACCAAGCTCGGTTTAAGCGGGCCGGAGTTAGTGGGATTAACAGAGGGTGCGACCTAAGGCGTCGACCCTGATTATTATGTGATTTGTTTGTTATTATTGATTGGTGGATTGTTATGCTATATAGCTGAGTGATGATTAGCTGATTCTTTGGTTGAATCTACATGCTTTGTGATTGCTATTGTATGTTAAGTGTATGAACATGCTTAAAGGGTTATCCAAATGTTATTATTGCTTGTTATGTAATATGATATGTTTTCTTGCTGGGCCTTGGCTCACAGGTACTTTGTGGTGCAGGTAAAGGCAAGGGCAAGCTTGATCAGCCATGATTCGGAGAGCTCTAAGAGCATAATGTACATGGTCAACTGCTCAGCCGCCACGGTTGTGAGGGAGATAGGAACAGGAGAACCAGAAACGTCTGTTTTGCCTTAGAGTGTCTAATGGTTGTTTAAACTTGGGAAATTTTGTAAACTGACTTTTGAATGCTGTTCCTTTTTGGGATCCCATGTGTAGAAACGTTTAGTTATATGAAATATACCCTTTTGAGACCAAAACATTTTAACCCTAGTTCATTAGTGGTTTTTGTATCAAGTTTTTCACTAAATGACTTGATTAGTAAGTCATGCACCTTTATAAGTACACAATGTAGCGGTCTTGGCTATCCAGGGCGTTACAACTTGGTATCAGAGCGTCCTAGGTTTAAGGGTTCCTGAAGACCTGTTGGACATGTACATTCACATCTAGAGACAAGCTCGATTCAGGGTTTGGTAATATGTATATATGCCTATATACTTGTATGCTTGGAATGAATTGTGAACGTTGTTATTTATTGAATTAATAGGAAGCATGAGATATTGATAGGGCCTGGCCCTTGACTGTTGTATGAAAATATTGAGGCATGCTTACTAGCATCGCTATGCATGTAAATGGATATTTGAATGATTAACTGCATATTGTGTATGGATGAATGATTATATCTTAGCTGTTGTGTGGAAAGGTTGGGGCATGCTTTTTAGCAGCCGGTGCATGTGGATAAATGCCTATATGTTGATTGTTTATGATTGGTTATGTTCCTTTGGTGGATTTTGGAGAACCTTTTACCTTGTCATCATGGTATGATTGCTGAGTCGTTGATTGCAGATTGACTTGGATAGCTATGCATACAAGAAAATCTACATGACTAGTCGTTACTAGGTCTGGGACTGGGGGTGATGACTACGGCCAGATTCCTCCAGCAGTCCCTGAGAACTGGTAGCAGCTCATGGCAGATATGCAAGCACGGCTGCAGAGCCAGGATGAGCAGATTCGTATTTTGCGACAACAGGCTCCATCAGGCAATGCCGCCCCTATCGTACCAACTGCAGTGGTACCAGTTGTACAGCTAGGAGAGGTTGGGAACAGGTGGGAGTCGTTATATGAGCGGTTCAGGAAGCAGCAGCCCCCAATCTTCGAGGGTGGACCAGACCCATTGAAGGCCGAGTAATGGTTGACTATGATTACTACAATTCTGGATTTTATGAGGACAGAGGGGCATGACAGAGTGGCCTGTGCCACTTATATGTTGAGAGAGGATGCCCGCATTTGGTGGGAAGTGGCATCACAGACCAGGGACGTCACTGCTTTGAGTTGGGAAGGATTTAAGGACTTGTTCAGCCATAAATACTATAATGTTGCCATCAGGGCAACAAAAGTTAATGAGTTTGTGGGTTTGGTGCAGGACAATATGACCGTTACTGAATATGCCTTGAAGTTTGATAGACTTGCGAAATTCGCACCAGACCTTATGCCTACAGATGCAGCTAGGTAGGATAGATTTATTAGAGGGCTTAATGCTATGATAGCCCGAGATGCAAGGATTACGACAGTTCCTGGGGGGACAACTTATGCCCAAGCCGTTGAGAAGGCTCTTACCGCTGAGAAAGTGGAGAATAAGATTTGGAGGGAAAGTGCAGTAAGGCGGGAGGGCCGCAGAGTGGTGCCTCCTTATTATGGGTCAGGTAGGGGCGGAGGCCCCAGTAATTTCAAGAGAAAGACTCCTGACACTTCGATAGTTGCTGGTCCTGATAGGAGGGGTCGAGGTGGTCAGGGTGGCCGTCACGGCGGCAGTGAACCATGGAGGAGTTATCTGGAGTGCCCGAGGTGTAGAAGACTCCATTTGGGAAAATTTCGAGCCAAGGCTTGCTATGTGTGTGGAATGGTGGGGCATCTCAAGAAGGACTGCCTAACAGTAAAGAAAATGGAAGCAGGAAAGGTGGATAGCTTAACTCCGGCTCGAGTATTCACTTTGACACAGGCAGAGGCCGAGGCTAGTCCCTCGGTAGTGATAGGTCAACTTTCTAGCGTTGTCTCTCCTTTTACTGTATTGATTGATTCCGGTGCTACACATTCCTTTGTTTATAGTAAAGTGATTGATGGACTGTGTAGACCTAGTGAGTATCGGGCTGCAGGGTTTGGGACTTTATTGCCGACAGGTGAACTAGTAGTTTCTAGGAGATGGATTAGGGCACTGCCAGTGATGTTTGATAGTAGGGAGCTTTCAGTAGATCTGATTGAATTAGACATGGAAGATTTTGATATGATCTTAGGGATGGATTGGTTGGTAAGGTATGGAGCTACTATTGATTGCAGGAAGAAGATGGTGACTTTTGAGCCTGAGGGTTAGGATCCTTTTGTCTTCGTGGGTGCGGTATGTGGACCCCATGATATCAGCATTGAGAGCCAGAGACTTGTTACAGGGTGGATGTATAGGTTTTCTGGCTAGTGTGGTGGACACTACCAGGTTGTTGCCAGCGGGGCCGAGAGAGACCAAGGTAGTTTGTGAGTTCTTGGATGTATTTCCTGAGGAGCTATTGGGGTTGCCGCCACGCAGGGAGATTCAGTTTGTTATTGAGCTAGCACCGGAGACAGAACCAGTTTCAAGGGCATTATATAGGATGGCACCAGCAGAGTTGAAGGAATTGAAGATACAGTTGCAGGAACTTTTGGATTTGGGATAAATCAGGCCTAGTTACCCTCCATGGGGCGCTCCAATGTTTTTTGTTAATAAGAAAGATGGGACTCTGAGAATGTGCATAGACTACAGGGAAGTGAACAAGTTGACCATTCGGAATAAGTACCCTCTACCAAAGATTGATGACTTGTTTGATCAGCTGCAGGGAAAGACGGAGTTCTCAAAGATTGATCTTCGATCTGGTTATCACCATCTGAGGATCATGGACGAGGACATATCGAAGATGGCCTTCCGAACACGGTATGGGCACTATGAGTTCTTGGTTATGTCCTTTGGTTTGACCAACGCCCCGACATCTTTTATGGATCTGATGAACAGGGTGTTCAAGGACTTCTTAGATTAGTTCATCATTGTCTTCATCGATGACATCTTAGTGTACTCTAGTTCAGAGGTAGAGCACGAGCGGCATCTTCGACAGGTTTTATAGAGGTTAAGGGAGCATCGGTTATATGCCAAGTTTAAGAAGTGTGAGTTTTGGTTGCCCGAGGTGACTTTTCTTGGGCATGTGGTTGGCGCAGAAGGGATTAAGGTGGATTCGACCAAGGTGGAAGTAGTGAGAGATTGGCCAAGGCCAAGGAACGCCTCAGAGGTGCGGAGTTTTCTTGGGTTGGCAGGCTATTACAGGCAGTTTGTAGAGGGATTTTCGATGATTTCTTCACCAATGACAGAGTTGAAAAGAAAGCATCTGAAGTTCATTTGGTCAGAGAAGTGTGAGAACAATTTCCAAGAGTTGAAGCGACGGCTTATTACTGCACTTGTACTGAGTCTTCTTTCAGATGAAGGAAAGTTTATGGTATATTGTGATGCATCGAGGATGGGTTTAGGCTGCATGTTGATGCAGAATGAGAAAGTTATAGCTTATGCATCGCGGAAACTGAAGGAATATGAGCAGCGGTATCCTACCCGTGATTTGGAATTAGTGGCGGTGGTATTCGCACTGAAGGTGTGGCGACATTACCTGTATGGGGAGAAGTGCGAGATATACACTGACCATAAGAGTTTGAAGTATTTCTTCACCCAGAAGGATCTGAACATGAGGCAGAGGCGTTGGTTAGAACTGGTTAAAGATTATGATATTCTTTATCATCCGAGGAAACCAAATGTAGTGGCAGATACGTTGAGTCAGAGGGGCCCAGGTCAGTTGTATAGTTCCACCCAGATCTCGAGAGAGTTAGCGGATGAGATGGCCAGGGCAAGGATAGAACTAGTGGTAGGCCAGTTAGCCAATATTACCTTGCAGTTGACCTTGCTAGAGCGGATCAAGGAGGGGTAGTTGGCAGATGCACAATTACAGGAAGTTAGGTAGAATGTCTTAGCAGGGATAACTAAGGACTATTCTGTTTCTGAGACTGGGACGGGTTTGTGTTCCGGCAGATGAAGGGATCAGACGAGAGATACTGGATGAGTCTCACACTACACCATACTCGCTTCATCCGGGTACCACGAAGATGTATCAAGATCTACAGACATTATATTGGTGGCCCAGGATGAAGAAGGATGTGGTAGAGTATGTGGCCAGATGTTTAACATGTCAACAGGTGAAGGCTGAGCATCAGCGACCAGCGGAATTGCTTCAGCCTTTGGGTATTCCATAGTGGAAGTGGGAGGACATCACAATGGATTTTGTGGGAGTTCTACCCAAGACAGTGGGACTTTGTGACTCGGTGTGGGTGATAGCGGACAGATACACCAAGTCAGCTCATTTTCTGCCAGTGAAATCGACTTATACAGTGGAACAGTATGCAGAGTTGTATGTGAGGGAGATAGTTCGTCTCCATGGGGTTCCAAAGTCTATTGTATCTGATCAAGACCCTATCTTTACCTCTAAGTTCTGGGGAACTCTGCAGAGAGCCATGGGGACTCAGTTGAATTTTAGCACAGCCTTTCATCCTCAGACTGATGGACAGTCTGAGAGGATGATTCAGGTGTTGGAGGACATGCTTAGGGCGTGCGTGATTGATTTCGAGGGATCTTGGAGTAAGTATCTTCCGTTGATCGAATTCTCGTATAACAATAGTTACCAGTCCACGATTGGAGTGGCTCCTTATGAGTTGCTTTATGGAAGGAAGTGTAGGTCGCCCATTCATTGGGATGGGATGGGCAAGAGGAAATACTTGGGGCCAAACATGGTTCAGAAGACCAATGAGGCTATTGAGAAGATTCGAGCCAAAATGCTTGCTTCGCAGAGTAGACAAAAAAGCTATGCTAATCCTAAGTGTAGAGACGTGGAGTTCCAGGTTGGGGATCATGTGTTTCTACGAGTTTCACCACTACGAGGGGTGAGGAGATTTGGAGTAAAGGGAAAGTTGAGCCCTCGGTTTGTTGGACCTTTCAAGATCTTAGAAAGGATTGGACAGGTGGCTTACAGGTTGGCCTTGCCACCGTCGCTGTCGGGAGCTCATGATGTATTCCATGTCTCTATGTTATGGAAGTATGTCTCAGATTTGACGCATGTATTGAAGTATGAGGACTTAGAGTTACAGACAGATTTGTCCTATGAGGAGCGACTAGTTCAGATTTTGGACCAGAAGGATAAAGTTCTACGGAATAAGACGATTCCGTTAGTTAAAGTATTGTGGAGAAATAACAAGGTCGAGGAAGCGACCTGGGAGCTAGAGACAGTGATGCGGGATCAGTATCCTGAGTTATTCAGGTAAATTTCGAGGACGAAATTCTTAGTAGGAGGGGATAGTTGTAACGACCTAAAATCACTAATAAGGCTTAAGGGCCTTGATTAGTGTGCCAGGAGGGCATAATTGGTTTATGCGTGAATTTATTTGACTTAATGCATGATTATATGATAAGCATGCTAGTATGGTTATATGAATATGAATGTGATTATATGCTATGATTGTGAGAACCACATTATTATGTGGGTAAATCTGCAGTGTGCGACTTGAGGCGATCCTAGGGAGCTAGCTAGCGGGAAAGTCACAACGGGGCTAAGTACTTGACTCCGGGTAAGTCAAGGGGTATTTTTAGTATTGGATGGTTATTTAGGTTATCGGGTTATGGAAATAAACAATTGGAGATATATTTCAGGTTAGGAAGTCTAGGTGGGAATACTGGGGAATTTTACCATTTTTCCATCAGGGACGTTTCCGATACCCCGAGCCTTGGGATTAACTTAATTGCCTAAGAATAGACTAAGTAAAACACGGAATTCGGTGGAACACTAGGAACCGACCTACTCTCATTCTCTCTTTCTCTCTCAAAGGAAACCATTTGAATCTAATGGAAAACTCAGCTGGAAACTCTGTAATTTGAGCTAGAATTTTGAGGGATTAGCTCAGTTTTAGCAAGGGAATTCAACCAGGAGTGAGGTAAGGATTGAATCACACTTCTTGTTGTTGAAATTCTATGGTTTTGATTGAGTTCTAAGATATTTTTGGGTTTTGAATCTTAAGGACTGAGTAGAAGCTAGAAAGCTTGGGTTTTAGCTCAGAAATCATTAAGGGAATTGGTTCATCAAAGAAGGTAAGCTCTAACTCGTGATTTATTGTTTGAATTTTGAGTTTTATGGCTGGTTTTAGTGTTCTTGAGTAAATGAGTTTAAGAGATTGAAGTGGGATTTTGGTAAGTTTTTAGGTTAAGATTCAACTGGGTTGTGTAGCTGGAATTGTGTTAGAAGTTTTGTGATATTTGAGTTGTGGAATTGGGATAGTTTTGGATGGTTTTGGGTAAGGTTTTAGAGTAAAAAATGAAGGTTTTTCTGGGTTCGAAGGGGTCGGGCTGTGGCATAGTTCTTGGTGAGCCGCGGCCCTTTGAAGCTGATGCATGATGAGGAAGGAGGGCGGGCCGCAGCATGGGGCTTGTAGGGCCGTGACCCATGTCTGGTTTTGGGCGTTGGGGAGTCTATGGTTGGGGCCATGCCGTGACATGGGTGGCTTGAGCCGCGACCCTTAAGGAATTTTGGGATTTTGGGACTTTAAGCATGGGAATCTTACCTAGGGTGCTCGGTATTGAATCTACTACCGTGTTTGGTGGAATTCCATGTTCCGGAGATTAAAACTTTATCTAGAAGCCCTTTTACAATTATTGATGGTATCCCTTGTCTTGGTTGTGACTAGGTACTAAGCTAGGGCTCGGGGATCGGATCGTGCTCAAGAGGCATCGCTCGTAGTCAGTACACTTGGGAATTAAAGGTAAGAAAACTGCACCCAATTGTGGATTTATAATGGGACTAAGGGTTCCCTACTTTTTATGCTTTGAAAGGATGGTATTATGCCATGTAAATAGTAAACCAACAGCCTAAGAGTGCCGAAGTTTACACTAGCGCACAGGGCGCGGCTCGACCACTGGTAGCTGAGGACAGCTTGTTATGCATTGAGCTCGGTTTAAGCGGGTTGGAGTTAGTGGGATTAACAGAGGGTGCGACCTAAGGCGTCGACCCTGATTATTATGTGATTTGTTTGTTATTATTGATTTGTGGATTGTTTTGTTGTATAGCTGCGTGATTATTAGCTGATTCTTTGGTTGAATCTACATGCTTTGTGATTGCTGTGGTATGTTAAGTGTATGAACATGCTTAAAGGGTTATCCAAATGTTATTATTGCTTGTTATGTAATATGATATGTTTTCCTGGTGGGCCTTGGCTCACGGGTGCTTCATGGTGCAGGAAAAGGCAAGGGCAAGCTTGATCTGCCCTGATTCGGCGAGCTCTGAGAGTAGAATGTACATGGTCAGCTGCTCAGCCGCCATAGTTGAGAGGGAGACAGGAATAGGAGAACCAGAAACATCTGCTTTGCCTTAGAGTGGCTAATGGTTGTTTAAACTTGGGAAATTTTGTAAACTGACTTTTGAATGCTATTCCTTTTTGGGATCCCATTTGTAGAAACATTTACTTATATGAAATATACCCTTTTAAGACCAGAACCTTTTAACCCTAGTTCATTAGTGGTTTCTGTATCACGTTTTTTACTAAATGACTTGATTAGCAAGTTTTGCACCTTTATAAGTACACAGTGTAGCGGTCTTGGCTATCCAGGGTGTTACAATAGGGGCAATGAATACTTTTCTAATGAATTCAATGTGTTTTGTGAGATGAGTGGTATAATACATGAATGTACAACCCCTTATACACCCCAACAAAATGGTATAGTTGAAAGAAAGAATAGAACATATATTGAAATGATAAAAGAATAGAACATATATTGAAATGATAAATGCTATGATATTACATGCAAATTTGAGTTTTTCGTTATGGGGAGAAACCTTTCTTACCGCTTGTCATATTCTGACCCAAATTCCTCTAAAAAGGAATCAAATTTCGCCATATGAGATATGGAAAGGAAAGAGGCCCAACCTAGGGTATCTCAAAGTGTGGGGGTGCCTTGCTTATTGCAAGATCACAGAGCCTAAAATGACCAAGTTATGTCCAAGGGCCATCAAATGTGTATTTGTAGGCTATGCCTCAAATAGCATGACTTATAGGATATTAGACTTGGAGTCTAATGTGATAATTGAATCAAGAGAAGTTGAGTTCTTTGAGAATTTTTTGTATAGTGACAATAAGACTCAAGAACATATCTCATTAAAAAGTACTCAAGATGAATTTCCTTTAAGGGTTGTAGAGTAACCGATATTGCCTAGAAGAAGCTAGAGGCTTAGAGACGGTGGATCAGAAAATAAAACCTCTCAAGTGGAGACTCTTTACATAGTAAAGGGAAACCACAAAGGAGACACTTGTAAGTATCCTATGGTACTTCAAGTGGACGATGATCGTAAAACTTTCCAAGATGCTATGTCCTCAAGGGACTCTATCTTTTGGAAAGAGGCAATAAATGATTATATGTATTCAATTATGTCTAACCACACTTGGGGGATTATTGATCTACCACAAGGATAAAAGCCTAGGTTGCAAGTGGGTATTTCTAAGAAAATACAATAGTAATGAGACCATTCAAGCCTATAAGGCAAGATTGGTGGCTAAAGGGTTTAAAAAAAAAGGAGGGCATAGATTATTTTGATACCTATGCACAGGTAGCAAGGACAACATCTCTAAGATTCTTATTTTCTTATCATCAATACACATCCTATATGTTCATCAATTGGATGTCAAAACGACATTCCTAAATGGTTAACTCGATGAGGAGGTGTACATGGAACAACCAGAAGGGTATGTTCTAAGGGGAAATGAACATAAGGTGTGTAAGCCTGTTAAATAATTATATGATTTAAAACAAGCATCAAAACAATGGCATGAGAAGTTTGATGACACCATTGTTTCAAATGGGTTTAGACACAATAGTGTGAACAAGTGTTTATTCTATAAGACTTATGATGACTATGTCATTCTAATGTGTCTATATGTTGATATTAAGTAATGATATGAGGCATAATAGAAATGAAGAGGTTTCTATCTTCTACCTTCAAGATGAAGGACCTTGGAGAGGTTGATATCGTACTAGGTATCAAATTTAGAAGGAATGTGAATGGATATGCCCTAGGTCAAGCTCATTATGTTGAGAAAATGCTTGACAAGTATGGTCATGTTAATATCAAAGAGGCAGACAAACCCATCGATTCAAGTCTAAATCTTGAAAAGAATGAAGGGAGAGTGGTGGCTCAACTAGAGTATACAAGTGCAATCGGTATTTTGTTGTATGTTGCACATGGTACTAGAGTATACATTGTATTTGCAGTTAGTAAAGTAACTAGGTTTACTAGAAACCCAAGTATCATACATTGAAATGACATTGAAAGAGTGCTTAGATACCTTAAAAGTACCAAATAGTTATGCCACCAATATACTAAGTTTCCTGAGATACTTGAGGGATATTCTGACACAAGTTGGATATCCGGTGTAGGACATAATCTCTCCACAACTAGTTTGGTGTTCACCCATGGTGGGGGTGCCATTTCTTGGGTATTTAAGAATTAAGCATGTATATGTCACTCAACCATGGAGTCTGAGTTTTTAGCTCTAGCGACAACCGACAAAGAGGTCGAGTGGCTAAGAGATCTCATGTTAGGGATACTGAATACCGCGGTTGATGTATCAAAGATTTTTAATACATTGTGATAATCAAGCCACTTTGATTAGAGCGTACAACAAGATATACAATGAGAAGTCTAGACATATAAGTCTAAGACCTGACTATGTGAGGGAATTGATTGATTAAAGTATCATATCAATTTTGCGTACAAATCTGTCCGTACGAATCCATCCATACAATAACGTGTTTTGGCTCCAAAATTCAAATTAAAATGCTCTCATCTCATTGGTTGAGTCTAATGAGGTTCCTATACTATTTAAAGAGTTTATTTGAGTTAATTTGTGATTTGATCTCTCACCTCTCTCTCTCTCTCTCTCTCTCTAAAAGAGCCTCTCTCTCTCTAGCTTTCAAGATTACTAGTTTTCTCCAAGATCTTCATCAAGAAAACTTGACTCGAGTGAAATCTCTTTGAATAAAAAGGTTGTGCCCTTTGAGTCTTGTTTAATCTTGTTGCAAGTACAATCTAGAAAAGTTTCTACATGCCAAAGAGATTAGACATGCACGATACATCATTACTCTTTTATTTATAACACAACCTTTGTTAGGAATGGTTAAATACTTAGTGAAATAAGTTATGCAAAAAGAGGTGTAAAATCATAAATATTTCACTAAAGTCAACGTGAGTAGGTTGAATTTTGTTGTAGCCATTTTAAAATTATCTTTTTGGATCCAAAGCGTTTTTTTGGAGTATATAAGAGTACCCAAAATGTTTGGTGGCATTTGGAAAGGTTTTAGGTCGATGTACGGGGTCGAAATTCATTGAAACAGGCGTTGCATCGCCTGTTGAGAGGTGATGTGTGCTTTACTTAAGACAACCCAAACAGGCGATGCATCGCCTACATTAGGGTGATGCATCACCTGCCAGGCAACACGTCGCATGGGTCATCTATAAGGACCCATACAATTACCAGTTCTTAGGTCCAAAACTTATTTTAAAAAGCTCTAATCTCATTGGCTAACACTAATGACGGTTCCTACACTATCTAAGGGGTTCATTTGAGATTTTAGTGAATTGATCACTCTCCACTCTCTCTCTCTCTCTAATTCCCAAAGATTACTGATTTTCTCCGAGATCTTTTTCAAGAAAGCTTGACTTATTTGAAGACCAAGGCTTGTTCATCCCAAGACTTATTTCACCATTGTAGTAGCTTCAAGCAATCTCTTGTGGAAGGCTAGGAATAGAGTTTTTTGGAAAACAATTCTATTGCATCAAGCTTTCATGTGTCACCTCCATTGATTTATTTCATTCAATCATAAACTTATGATTTTATGTAACTAGGGTTTTCTAAATTCAGAGGTCCTCTCTTTCCCTTGACTAAAGTTGTGTTATTCTTCCATTGTTTATGAGATTATCTTAAGTTTAATTATTTGGAATTATCATATTAATGTGATAATAAGCTATACTCCCAACAATAAAAAAAACTCTACCCCAAAACCCTAGATTTCTCTTCTAAGATTTGTTATATCTAAGGTTCTTGTTTCAAAACTCTAACATAAACACCATGGATGAAAGTTCATATATCTTAGACCTCAAGTTCATGTCCCAAGAACTAGTTAGGCTAGATCGATTTGATTGCTCTAAATTTGTTCGATGGCAAGAAAAGATCAAATTCCTTCTCACAACTTTGAATGTCTACTACATCCTAGACAAGGATTTGAAGGAATTTGGTGCATCAAAATACAATGGCTCTCAAGAAGTGATCAAGGAGATGAAGAAGCATGAAGAAGGTGAGCCCATATGTTGTGGGCACATCCTCAACACTATCTCAAATCGTCTTTATGATCTCTACACCAATACAACATCGACAAAAGAAATTTGGGAAGCACTTGAGAAGAAATACAAAGCCGAAGAAGAAGGTACCAAAAACTTCCTCATAACTCAATACATTGAATTTAATTTTTTTTTTTATGAAAAGCCCCTACTTCCACAAGTGCATGAATTACAAATTATTGTGAATAAGTTATCTACTCTAAAGATAACCCTGCGAGAGTCCTTTATTGTAGGTGCTATAATAGTCAAGTTGCCTCCATCTTGGAGGGGCTATAGGAAGAAGATTCTCCATAAGAATGAGGAGATATCTTTGGAAGAAATCCTTAAGCACCTAAGGAGTGAAGAAAAGTCTCGTTCTAGAGACATGTGTATGGAAGATTTCAATGGAGGGACATCCAAGGAAAATGCAATAGAGAAAACCTCTCAATTAAAAGGGAAAGCTCATAAGAAGCCCCAATCAAAGAAGGACAATTACCTAGCCCCAAGGAAGAATGAAGGGCAATTCAAGGGTCAAATTCCCTTGTTTTGTTTGTGGCAAGAGAGGACACTTGGCTAGGGAATGCAAATTATAAAAATCTACAAATTTTGGATCGAAAGTCAACACAATCGAAGATGAGTTGGTTGTAACCTTGAGTTAGGTGAATGTCATCCAAGGGAAAGTGCAAGGATGGTGGTATGAAGCTTGTGTCACCATTCATGTTACTTATTGATAACTCTATGAAAATAGAGTTACTTATCCCTTTTTCTGCATTGAATTAGTTTTGTTCTCAAGCATTTTTAGTTTATTTTAGTGACTTTTAATTATTTTTAATTTATTTTTGAATAAACATTTATTTTAATATTTTTTATATTAGTTTTAATTAAATTTTAGATAATTTTTATTTAGTTTCCCATTAAGTTATTAATTTACCTCAATTTTGTGTAATATTTATGATAGCTAAATTGATTTCAAATAATAATTTTTGGTGTAGGGATTTCAGAAATGCTGCAACATTTTCTGTAGAAAAATACAAAACAAAATTAAAATTATTGATTTAGGCTGGTTTTAAGTGTTCCAAATGAGGGGAATGAGCCATCCACTTGATAACAAAAGAAATTAGGAAAAAATAGGGTAGTTTCCCTAATTTGTGGTGCCCTAGCTTTATTCAAAAGAGAACTCAGCCACCGTTTTAGGTAAGAGAGTTGCCATTGTAGAGAGAAGAACATAAAAAAAAGAGGAAGAAAATACAAGGTTGAGGAGGAGAATCCAAGGAAGAAGAATCAAGCCTACAAGTGGACTTCTGTAATGACCCACTACTCTAGACTTATGGACCATTAACGAAACTATACATACAAATTCTTACTAAAACTTACATTTGCGAAAATACCATAATTTTATTAGAAAACTTATAGAAATAAGAGTTTCTTACATAAATACCAAGAAGGATATGGGATCCCATTGTTTGAAAAACAAAACATAACATGATTTATAAAATAAAGTGATTACATAAAAAGTGCGGAAAATACATATAAAGACCATAAATAAACGACTACATCCTCAAAATCGAACTCTTGACTCCTTGAATCCGTTCATCACCGATACACATTCTCTAAGCGTCCACGAATCTCACCGCCTCTAGAGCTATTTTCCTGCACATAAAACAAAAAGGAATGAGCCTAATGCCCAGCAAGGAAAATCTAACACATAGTCATAAACATAAATTTCATAATAAACATAAAGATATATCATAACACTTATTACATACACATACTATAATGGCCATTATTACTTGGGGTCCCATAGACTAAACAAGTCATATGCCCATGAGATTAGTGGGGTCCTACTAGCTAAGTAGGTCATATGCCCATAATCTATTTTGGGTCTTGTTAGTCATATGGGTCATATGCCCAAGCCTACAAATATACATATTCATAACATATTTCATAACATAAACATAAAACATATAGATTCTATCCTATTTTCCTTACCAAAGTTACCGGGATGTGAGGACAGAGTTGGGACTTTTGGAACACTCCTAAAACCATATATATAACAGGGTGAGTATATTTGAAGAAAAAGAAATGAAAGGAATAGAAGGACAAAACCTTTGAGAACATACTTACCAAAACCTTTTTACTCAAGAGCTTAGATTTCCTAACCAAAATAAAGATTAAGGTTAGAGGCTGAGTAGAAGACTATGAGAACTTAAAAGAACAAATACAGAATTGAACTAGAGTTTTGGGTTACCTTGAAGACTTGTAAGACCAATCTACTCCTCAAACCGAAATACTCTAAAACCTTACTTCCCAAAGTGTTTGATAAGCTTATGATTCCCAAACCCAGGTGTTTACACTCTCACACTCACTTAGCACTTGCAGCCTCTGAACTTAGAGCAAAAGATGAATAATGGTTGGGTACTGGGTCCTATTTATAGATTTTAGGAATGAAAGGATCTTAATTTTACTTGAATAAAAATAATAGCTTTTTAGGTGAAAATAATTTGAATTATCGTTCAGCAAAGGCTGAAGACTCGTTCAAAAAGGTGTTGGACTTATCAAGAGGTTGAATGGCTGAATAGAAAACGATTTCAAAATGTTTCAAAATATATTGAAGGAGGCGATATATCGCCTAGGCCAGTATGCCCGAGGCTGTCGTGCATCGTCTCGTGTTTTCCGTATCTACGTGCTGCGATATATCGCCCCCTATAGCTACGATATATCGGCACACGCTGATTAATTAAACATGAAATTACACATTTTTAGCTAAGTTTGAATGGAGTAAACAGCCTTGACTAAGCCCTTAACGTATTCAAAGCTGCTGACTGACCTTATTGCATTCAAACTTTACTCCTTATTAAATTTAATCCTCAAAATACTTAATTCTTAATCATCCATTCATAACATGTGCTTAAAATCCTATTGGTCCTCATCTAAACCTTATAGTATAATAAATATTATCATTAATATCAGTCATATAATCAAACCTTAGGTTAACATTAATATTCTTAAACTATAGGTTAAACTTAGAAAATCTATAAGTACTACTATGAGTGTCCAAATAATTCCCGGTCTGAATCAAAAATCCATAGTTACAAAGATAATACTATACATATTATAATACTACTATCTAACTAGCTAAGTAAAGTTCTTGGACTCTACAACTTCATTATTTGGCTTGATTTCTTTCCCCTTTTCTCTCTTGTATTTATAATGTTAATTTTGATTAACATGGGTTTAATGACTGAGATGATTATTATGATGGTTGTTATTTTTACTTTGGACATGAGCTCAACACTATTTTAGTTAGAGTTATCTATGAACCTTAATATGTAGTTATGGGTAATTATGCAAAGAATGCTATTAGAAATCTAGACTTTGTTTATCCAAAGGGTTATCTTGCTTATTCTTGCTTTTGTTTGGCCATCAAATGTAAGTGATTGATTTGTTATTAATTCTGGAAAGGTTGATATCATTGGACATAAGATTTGGATAATGCATGTTTTATTCTCTTTAGAGTGTGAATTGTGATGATATATGAATATATAATTACCTTGCACAACAAAAAAGGAATTGAGCTTAATTTGGTAATCTTAAAATTAATTAGGCATAGGAATATGTTAATTAATTTGGAGAATCAATTCATAAAAGCTTTTAAAAACTGCTTATGAACTAATTGAATTCCTTGACAAAGTCAGATTCTCTATAGCATTTCTCTGTAGCATTTTTCCAGAGTTGCATTTTAGGGGGATTTAGTAACTCAAACTTATCACCATCATTTTACTCATCAATTGTTTGTTTCCTTGACATAATTTTGTTACCTATTTTATTTATTTTTACTTATTTCTCAAAGTTAGTTAATCAAATCCTTTTATTTCTTTTCCTTCAAAGTTGTTAAGTGTTGATTTTACACAATTTGTTGCTAACACAATCCATGTGGAGATGATACTCATATTTATTACTTTATTACTTGTTTGACGACTGTGTCAATTACACACACTAATTAATTTCGCAACGTTTATGATAGAGGAATCTTCAAGAAATTTGAAGAGGCTAAAGATGGCCATGAAATCCAAATGGGGAATGTGTTGGTATTGATTGTATAAATCAGAGTGTGAAATAGATGGGTGGCAATACAATTTTTAACCAATATCAAATTCAAGATCACATATATACCCATACATTAAATCAAGATTCATAAACATAGAATCATACACCTTGTAGCCTATCAGTAATCCTTGATATCTTTATGTAATTCAACAATGAACATCCAATCCAATAAGACAGGTTTGAGATCCACACCAAGATCCTCCAAGCCAATCCTCAACACACAAGGACGTGCGTGGACACGTAGGATATAGAGGATAAAATTTAGACTCTCTTGATGTACTCAACACATGAGATCAAGAGAGGTTTGGAGAAGACAGAGACTCTTGAGAGAGAAACAAAGATTTTCAAGTTTTCTTAAAACTAATAAAAAAATATCGTTTTTTTATTATTCTATAATTTAAACTTTATAAACATAAAATTAATCTAACAAACTTAGACTCAGTCTTAACTTATTTAGGTTTTTAAAATTCAAATGATTTAATAAATATTTTAATCAAATTAAAATAATTATTTAATAAATAAATAATTCAAATTCTTAACAATTAAAATTTGAATTAAACAAACTAAACTGTGACATGTGTCACACGCCAGTCATTGTGCAAGCATAGTGTTGGGTGTGTGGACACATTTGTCTCCCCAATTTTATCTCATTTATTTATCCAATTTATAAGACAATATATTTATGCATAAAATAATATAATATTTCAGAAATGCATAATTATCAGTTAATTCAAAATTAACTTTATCTTATAATTTAAATAATTTATTATCATATAATAAATTAATAATTTTCTCTCTCATTATTAATTAACTAGAGTTAATTAATACAACTAATGTATAGTTTTCAAATAAAATATATTAGTTTATTTAATTAATTAATTACACATAATTGTCACATAATTATTACTTAGTCCTGGAAAATTAATTCATTGACAATTAAGGGCCTGCTTGGTTCACAATTAGAAAACTAAGTTTTCTAAAACTGTGATTCTTAAAATGTGAACGGTTAACTGTTCGGAAACTGTTTTTTAAATTTTAAAAAACTGAATATGTGATTGGTAGTAAATTTGAAAATATAACAAAATTATAATATACGATTGGTTTACCTGAATATGAAAATTTATTTTAATTTGATATATTTTATATACATAGGTTGCATGATATTAAATTTTGATTTATCAATAGATTTAATAAAGTATAATTTAATAATAGAGTATTGATTAAATTCATAACAATATTCGTGCTTTTGTATGATTTTTTTTTTGAATATCTGTATTTAATTTTATGCAATGATTATATATATATTTTTGTCTCATTTTATTAATTTTATACAATGATTAATTTAATCCCATCTAAGATTATAAAATTAGAATTAGCTATGATCTTATTATTCTATTGCCAAAGACCAAATCTAATTATCCATTGCCAAAGACCAAATGTAAATATGTGTCTATTTAACTTGTGCCTAAAATATAAACAGAAAGCATAAACAACAGTTGATGTGCAACAATAGATTGGTATTTTTTTCCTGACAGATCAACTAGTTTATCTCTGAGAAGTATTTCATGAGGCTACTTTGTAACATGAATTAGAAGATAGATCATCCAAAACAAGCAGAACAACTAAAAATTCTCATTACATTCCAATTCAGAGTCAGACATTAGTATCAAATCTTCATTGCTTTGCTGTATTATTTATTCATCGTTCACTACCAAGCTTGTTCTCTGCATTACAAAATACAACCACTAAAAAAGTTAATTTTACCATAAATATTTAATAAAGAAATAATTATGCAAATAAGCTTATGTTTGTCTTGCAATCAAAATCTAGGCACAAATTAATACAGGTCTAAGAGTTGAGTTAGCTCACAGTCAATGAATTGAAACCCTACCAAAAAAAAAAATAATAAATAACAAATATACTGAAAAGTGTCAACATACATATCCATAACCATTACTGGAAGCCAACTCACTTGAAGAATGGGGTATTCATCCATAAGTAAGGCTCCAATCACTAAAGCACTCACAATTAGTGTTCAACACACTAACAATAAGCTTCTGGCCGAATATAAGCATCACTTATAGAATAAGAAGCATGTATTCATAAATAATTATCATGCATCTTGCATATATTAAACTCATAACAATTAATAAGCATTTGTAAATACATTTTATCAATCATAGTTACTATAAGACAATACTGCTTAGCAATCAATAAGTAGTGATCATTCAACAATACTATTTAGCAATCATTATGAAGTTCAGTAAACCAATGCATTTTCTCTAGATGATGCTCACAATATATGTTATTTTTATTTACTTATTATGAACTAAAAAAATACTTTTGAAGCACATGAACTACAAATCTTTAATAGCCGAACCAAATTGGACACCACAAGTTACCATACCCTTGAACCAAAATCATTAGCAACAATGTTCTTCAATCTCATTCCAAAATTCAAAAGGGTGTGGGCTGTCAATTTTATAGGGTATTGATTCACACACATATATATATGCATATAATTATCAAATCAACATATTAATAGAAATTCAACAACACCAAAACATTACATAGTTTAATCAAATTGATCTGCATATATGGGATGAGCTATTGATTTTATTACAAACTTCTAGATGAAAAAATTCATAGCTTTATTTTTACAAGAGGCTAAAATAAAGTCATAATACAATAAAGATAGAACACAATAAAACCTTCCAACTAGGTAAAACATTAACCCATATGAACTTCTAATTAACAACTAAGTCAATCAATCATGTATATACCAAAAATCCACAATCAAAAGAGAACCCAGAACAAAAGAGAGCTTGTCTAACCTTACACAAATATATATTATATAAGGTTGGCAATATACTTTAAAATTGATAGCTCTTTGAAAGATAGACCAAGCCCTTGACTTCTTCAACAGTCCTGCGACCCAAGTAAGAAGCAACTCCAGCGAGTGCAGGCTCTGCATATTTGCCAATACAAAGACGAGGGAGAAGAATATGAAAAATAGAAGACACCATCAAATTGAAATGAACATAATAGACGGTGGAAAGAAAAATAATATTGTGTTGTAGATTTTGGATTTAATAATTGAAAATTTGAGAAAACGATATATTTGTGTTTTCAACTTTTGAGTTTAGATTTGAAAACATTTTTTCAAAATAATGAACCAATCAACTATTTTGGTGGGACCTACTTATTTTGAGATTTTAGATTTTATAAAATTGTATCTGAATTGCTTACCAATCAAGCCATAAGTCCTTTTCTCCTTTTAATTTGTCAATTATATCCATACCCTTGACAGTGTGGTATAAATGTATCTTCGAAACCGTGGACCTATAACACTAAGCTTCAATAAACCAGATTATTAATTAAATAATCTTATTTATTAATTCTATTACTACTCCACTATAAATATGGAATTGCACTCTTAGTAATTATAGAATTATATATACAAAGTTATCTCGGTTTTTCCATTGATATAATCACTTCATGTAGGCCTATCCTCCAATTTATTGGTTCGCTAATTAGAGCTAGTCAAAATTAACATTTTACCCTTCTAATTACCTATTGTTCCTTAAGTATCATTAACTCATTAGTGAACAGTTAATTTATAATCATATTATAATTTTGAGCTCAATAACTATTTAGTTCCAAAATTAAGCCTTAAGATAACCAATATTCGATCTGTTATTAAAGCTTTGATTCCACTCTTGTAAGATCATGTTCCCAGCTATTCATACTATTGAATCTCCAAAACAAAAGTCACTAGCCTTATTATTCAAAGAGAAATTATCAAATGAATCAAAAGACCAAATAGACATTAACAAGAGTTCATGACTACTTAGGATTTAGACTGATCTACATATGATCATTCTCTTGATATGAATTAAATCTTTTATGGCAAACTGTATGTTTATAAAGAGAATAATCCACATTGGTCCAGTCATATATAATCTATTTATATAGAGTATATTTACTAAGTTTTCTACCCACATCAGCAATTCAGATCAAGGTCACATGCATTATCAAAATAATGCTTAGTAAACCGTACTAGCAACCATTAATTAAAGATTTTATACTATAATATGTTGTTGAAGATTTTATTCATTATGTATGACCTTAGTCCTCTCGTACTCATACAATGTCATACTCTCATTAATGAATATGGAATTTTATGATATTTATAATTATTCAGAAATAATTCAAACATTCAATTATAAAGAAAATGTACTTTTATTTAATTTCAATCAACAATCTCCCACTTTCCCTTAAAGCAAATGAGGAATGTATTTCAATCCCATATTTACACGTGATCCTCAAAAGACTTAGCAGGAAGTGTATTGGAATACATCGATTCCATTTCTTGGTTTGTAATTTACTATATAGTCATGTTCAAGGAAGGTTGCATTTGTCAACACAAATGCTGTAGAATTTTAATTTTCGTGATATTGGCCCAGGAAATTATTTGGAAACTCGTAGAGCTAGTTATGAATTTTATAAGTTTAGCCTATAGTTTAGAAATATTAATTTTATCATAAGCTTTAATTATTGAAGTTGGTCCTAGAAATAATATTTATTGTAGCCTAAGATTTAAATAGAATAATTAAGAATGTGACATTTGTCACATGTATGTTTATTAAGAATTTAAGGATTTTAGATGAATAAAAATAATCAAGGATAAGCCTAGGTAGTCTAGAACCTTCCCTCAGATGCTAAGATCTCGTATTACTCAGTCAAAGTGGTTTAAACAGCTTTAAGTGTTCTTAAAATGTGTAAAACTATGGTTTAGTACATAAGCGTAAGCCTCGCAGCTATAGGGGGTGATATATCGCCTATGCTAATATGGAACCTTTGGAAAACAGGGCAGGCAATATATCGCGCATAGGGGGAGATATATAGGCTCCATAAGCCATTTTTTAAATTTCCATGAAATTCGAAGCTAGAATCAATCCTCAACAGCTTGTACTTGTTCTTGAATGATTTTGACCGAGTTCTGGGCATTTGTTGAGCAGAAAATGCCATTTTTATTCATTTTAATAGGAGTTCGTTTCAGTCCTTGAATTCTATAAATAAGACCCTTCACTCAGTCATTTGCATCATCTTTCAAACACACCTCAAAGCCTCCAAACTGCCATTTTCATTCCAGAGAGAAACATTAGGGTTTTTGGGTTAAAGCTTTCAAATCTAAGATTTTCTAAACACTTGGGAAGTAAGCTATAGTGTGATTTTGGTGTTTGAGGTATAGATCAAAGCTCTAAGATATCTAAGGTACTCTTAATCCTCAGATCTAGTCTATTTTTATTTTTCTTATTCTTTTATTTTAATTCAAATCCTAACTCATTATAGTGGCTTTTGGTTAGGAACTCGATTTCTTTGAACTTAAGGTTTTCGGTAAGTCTTAATTCCAATGGTTTAGATCTTCTTTTCAATTTCTATTCTCTAGGAAACTTATTATTTTAATGTTGGGCTTTAGGAGTTTCTAATCCCGCACTTATCTCCAATATCTCGAATTTGGTAAGGAAAATAAGTTTGATTTTACGTGCTATGTGCTATCTGTTTGTATGTTTTTTTATGTCTTTAGTCGCTCAGGAAATACGGTTTCTTAGATAGAAAATCTTGAGATTTTTATTGTTATTGTTATCGTAGACTATAGTTATGTTTAAACCTACCTCTAAAATAGTAGTTAAGAGGACTATAGCGATTTTTATCACATACTACGATAATGAGTTAATGGCCATTAATATTGTAGTCTATTTTATGTATTATGTTTTATGCCTTATGTTTTATGTTTTAGTAGTTTTTCCTTACTGGGCATTAGGCACATTCCTTTTTATTTAGATTGTGCAAGAAAATGAACATGGAAGGCGGGATGGATCCGAGGAGGCTTTGGCTTGTGTATTGGGCAAGGAACTAAAAGAATGAACCAATGGGATAGATCGAGAATGACGTTGATATTTTGAGTCTTTCAATTATGTCTTTATGATTTTTGCACTAAGTATTTTGAAATATCTTAAATATTTTGTTCACTTATTACTTTATGTATGAAAAATTGGATCCTGTATTCTATTTTACTTTTTGATTTTCTACGTATTAATAATAAAGTTTGATTATTTTATGTATATATATCCAAAAGATAGTAGTTATGTTTTAGTAGTTTTAAAGGTTCGAGGTCTTTAAATTAGTAGGGTCTTTACAGTTGGTATCAGAGCCACGGTTCATATGCATAAAGTTCTCCTTGATACACACACAAAAGCTCTAGGATCTAACCGCCAATGTAAGTGGTTATTTTATGAATATTATGCTTATGTTGAAACTAACATTTTAGCTAATATGTTTTCAGTCAAAATGAATATAGCAATGACTTATCAAGATATTTGTGCCATTAAGGCATTAAAAAGGATTAGGGAGCCAAAGGATACAATAGGTGTCCTAGAATGAATCACTCAAAGATTGGTCAGATTTCACAAGGGATAGCTCACCTTCAAATCACTAGGCAAATTAAGTTGAGAGTCATGGATCAATATGTCCTAGTAATTAGGCTATTTCGAGATACGCCCTTTGTAGTTTCAAATTTGAAAGAATTATGGGAAGCTCTAGATAATAAGGATAACTTACCGGTAGCCCTTAGATATTATTTTCTTATACTTAGGTTTACCTATAGGTTTGAGATTCAATTCACCAATGAACAAAAGAATAATATCTTAATAAATATTTCCCATGGTAGATTTGAGGATTATGATAATGATGATTATGAGGATATAACTAATGATATTTTAGATGAAGGATCAGATGTAGAAGACCCTGATTTTGGATTATTATTGTAATAAGTGATTTTATTTTCCAAATGAATAAAGTTATTTTTTTATGGTATGAATTTGAATTATTTTTTAAATCATAATTAATTTAGAATAAATTCAATAGATAATGGATGAGTTTGGTGAGGGTGGATACAAATCAATGGACCGAGTTCTGTATTGAGAGTTTAGGGGCCCATAGTAGTGGGAACGATTTTACTGATCCCAACCGTCCCTCAACGTGGTTAACTTCAGAACAACGACAAGTTTCGAGCCTGAGAATTAAGTCATATAGGGTGGTTAAAAACAAACTTAGAACATAATAAAGATGGCTTGTTAGTCTATGTATAGAAACACATTCTAATTTATAAAGACGACTTACATAAATTTTCATAAAAAACCATAACTAGTAGGTCCGAGTTATGCTTGCTTAGACTAAGCTTTTGCCTTACAAACTTTTAGGGTAAGTTCTAACATGTTTATGTAGACTGTTAGAACTCTCCCGAAGATGTCACTCCGAAAGTCTGCATGCACTAACGGCAATGCCCCCATCACCACCAACGTGACACTCGAGACCTCTCCAGTCCGAAGAAGGAGAAGATCGGCGGCCACTGCTGTTACTAATGGGAATGCACCACCTCCGGTTGACAACAACGGTGAAGTTATCTGATTACAACAACAAGTAGAAGAACTACAATAGCAACTATGAAAACCTCAGCTGCAACCTCAGCCAACTGCTCAAGCATCCAGCCAGAGCAGAACGGAGGATATCCAAATGGCGGCTATCCAAATGGAGGATATCCGTACGAGGGATGGCAAATGGTCAATTTTGCACCCTATCCAGCTCAGTACATGGAGCCAGGCTACAAGCATTTCCAAAAGCGACACACTCGTATATCTCTTAGGAATGATAGAGAAACTAGACAAACCTTGTGAAATATTTAGAAATAGGTTTGTTATGGAACTGCCTATAGAAAAAATCATTCTATCATCACGTATAGTACGAGGAGTGTCGATCAAAATCAAGGACACAAAGCTAGAAGGAGCCCTGATAGAGATAGAGATCAAGGATTTTAACGTAATACTAGGCACGGACTGGCTAGCAAGACATGGCACAACCATCAACTGTCGACACAAGCAACTGATGTTTGAAACCCCGAAGGGCTAGAAACTGTGTTTTATGGGCAAGGTTTCAGGTCTACATACATCGCTTATCTCATCTCTTAAGGCCCAGAGGATGATAGAGAAAGGATGTCACATGCTCTTAGAAAGCGTCACAGATATTGCGTGGGAAACACCATTAAAGGTTGAAGACGTCCGCATTATAAAAGAATTTCCAGAGATATTTCCTGGTGACTTACTAGAGTTACCCCTTAACCAGGAAATTAACTTCACAATCAAACTAGTACCAGGAACCGAACCTATCTCGAAGGTACCATACCGGATGGCACTTGCCGAACTCAAGGAGTTGAAAACACAGTTACAAGAGCTCTCAGACTTGGGATTTATCAGACCAAGCCATTTGCGATGGGGGCTCTAGTTCTATTTTTGAAGAAGAATGATGGAAGCATATAGATGTGTATCGATTACTGTGAGCTGAACAAGTTGACAATTAAGAACAAGTACCCGCTACCCCAAAATGATGAGTTATTTGATCAACTCTAAGGAGCGACTGTATTTTCAAAAATTGATCTACGGTTCGGTTATCACCAGCTCAAGGAAAAGGAAGAAGATATACCAAAGACGACTTTTAGGACTCGATACAGACATTACGATTTCCTAGTTATATCTTTTGGTCTTACCAAAGCTCCAGCCGCATATATGGAATTAATGAACCCAGTCTTCAAGGATTACTTAGACAAATTGTTCGTGGTATTCATTGACGATATATTGGTGTCGTCCAAGGACAAAGTCGAGCACAAGGAACACATAAGACTGACAATGATGCGACTGAAGGAGCACCAAATTTATGCCAAGTTCAAGAAATGCGAATTTTGGCAAAATGAGCTTAACATGAGCCATCGCAGGTTGTTTGAACTAGTAAAGGACTATGACTGTGAAATCCTATACCACATAGGAGAGGAAAATGTCGTTGTAGATGCTTTAAGTTGGAAAAATTATGGAAGTCTGGCAGCATTATCCGAAATTGAGAAGCCACTACAGCAAGAGTTGATTAATGCCGGGATAGAAATAGTCATGGGTCAATTAGCTAACTTGTCCATCCAGTCAAGTTTACTAGAGGATATACAGATCGAGCAAGGGCATGATGACACCCTATTACCGCATATAGTTGTAGTCAAAGAGAGAAAGACTACATAGTTCTCTATATCAAGACATGGGTTCTTGAAATATAAAGGTCGGGTATGCGTATAGAATGACCACGGGATTAAGATGAAGATATTGGAGGAGGCACACACTACCCCATACTCAGTTCATCCAGGCTCCATCAAGATGACTCACGACCTTCAGGCACTATATTGGTGATCGAGAATGAAGAAGGACGTAGCAAAGTATGTGTCTAAATGCCTAACATGCTAGCAAGTAAAGGTAGAACATCAGCGACTCGCAAGCTTGCTACAACCGCTTAGTTTTCCTGAATGGAAGTGGGAAGACATATCCATAGACTTTATGACAGGACTACCATGGACAAGCATGCAACATGACTTGACTTGGGTTGTGGTGAATAAACTCACAAAGTCAGCTCACTTCCTGCCTGTCAAGACTACGTACATTGCAGACCAGTATGCATTCATCTATGTTTGAAAAATTGTACGACTGCATGTAATCCCTAAGACCATAGTATCCGACAGAGGTTAGGTGTTCACGTCGAGATTTTTGGGAAGATTACAGCCATGGGTACCATGCTAAGTCTCAGTACGAAATTTCATCCTCAGACCGATGGACAGTCTGAGCGTACCACACATATTTTAAAATATATGTTGCGTGCTTGTGTACTAGATTTTGAAGGATTGTGGAGTAAGTATTCGCCACTTATAGAATTCTCCTACAATAAAAGCTACCCGGAAACTATCGGTATGGAACCCTATGAGTTACTTTATGGAAGGAAATATCAGTCCCCGTTACCTTGGGACGAGGTAGAAGAAAGACAACTTCTTGGACCCGAGGCTATTATAGAGGCTAAAGACACAGTGGAATTGATTAGAAAGTGTATGCTCGCTGCTCAGAGTCCACAGAAGAGTTTCCAAGAGATGAGATGTAGAATTGAAAGTCAGAGATCAAGTCTTCTTAAGGATATCTCCAATGAAAGAAGTGAAGAGGTTCAAGAAGAAAGGCAAACTTAGTCCCCAATACATAGGTCCTTTAGAGATATTGGATAAGGTGGGACTAGTAGGGTATAGGTTAGCCCTACCACCAGCTCTAGCAGACAACCACAATGTGTTTCACATCTCGATGCTGCTTAGATATGTGTCAGAACCATCCCACGTGCTAAGGTACGATATGTTAGCACTCCAGAAAGATGTAAGTTATGAGGAACGACCGGTTCGCATCTTAAAAAAGGGGCTGAAGGAATTACGATCGAAGTGTATTCTGATAGTCAAGGTCTCATGAAGTAATAGCACAGAACGAGAGGCAATGTGGGAATTGGAGGAAGACATCCTAGCACGGTATCCGGAATTGTATGGTAAGTAAATTTCGAGGATGAAATTCTTTTAAGTAGGGGAGAATTCTAGTGCCTTAGAATTTTACTTAGTTAGATAGTAGTACTTATGCTGTAGTATTTTAATTTTCGTGGTGTTGGTCCAAGCCAGGAATTATTTGGAAACTCATAGAACTAGTTATGAATTTTATAAGTTTAACCAAAAGTTCTGAAATATTAATTTTATCATAAGATATTATTATTGAAGCTGGTCCTAGAAATATTATTTATTATAGCCTAAGATTTAAATAGAATAATTAAGGATGTGACATTTGTCACATGTATGTTTATTAAAAATTTAAGTATTTTAGATGAATAAAAATAATATGGATAAGCCTAGGAAGTCTAGAACCTTCCCTCACATGCTAGGATCTCGTATTAATCAATCAAAGAGGTTTAAACAACTTTAAGTGTGCTTAAAATGTGCAAAATCATAGTTGAGTACATAAGTGTGAGCCGATACATCCGAGCTATAAGGGGAGATACATCGCCCCTTGGGACTTTGAGATATAGGGGTGATATACAGAACAACACGTCGAATTTGCATGAACGAAACCATGGACCCTCGGGGAAACAGGTAGGCGATATATCGCATATATGGGGAGATATATCGGCTCCATGAGCCATTTTTTAAATTTCAGTGAAATCCGAAGCTAAAATCAATCCTCAACAGCTTGTACTTGAACAATTTCGACCAAGTTCTAGGCATTTTTTGAGCGAAAAATGCCATTTTTATTCATTTTAATGGGAGTTAGTTTCACTCCTTGAACTCTATAATTAGGACCCTTTACTCAGTCATTTGTATTATCATTCAAATAGTTCTCAGAGCCTCCAAGCTGCCATTTTCATTGTAGAGATAAACACTAGGGTTTTGGGGTTAAAGCTTTCAAATGTAAGATTTTCTAAACACTTGGGAAGTAAGCTATAATGTGATTTTAGTGTTTGAGGTATAGATCGAAGCTCCAAGCAATCTAAGGTACTCTTAATCCTCAGATCTAGTCTATGTCTATTCTTCTTATTCTTTTCTTTTAATTCAAATAACTCGTTATAATGGCTTTTGGTTAGGAACTCGATCTCTTTGAACTTAAGGTTTTCGGTAAGTCTTAATTCCAATGGTTTAGACATTCTTTTCATACACCTTGCCATATCCAATAAGGTCACGTTTCTCCTTTCTGAAATACCATTTGGTTGTGGTGTTCCAGGTGCCATGACTTGGGATGGAATACCATTCTCCAGCAAGAAATTCTTGAATTCTAAATCCAAGTATTCTCCACCTCGATTAGACCGAAGTGTTTTAAGGGTTTTACCCAACTACTTCTCAACCTAGGTTTGAAGTCTTTGAACTTCTTCAAAGTTTAAGACTTCTTAAACATTATGTAAGTATGACCATATCTTGAGTAATAATCGATGAAAGTGATGAATTACTGATAACCATCTCTAGCTTGTATATTTATTGGACCATATACATCATTATGCGCAAGCTTTAGTGGTTCTTTGGCTTTATTATTCTAACATCCCAAAACTCCTAATACGATTAAGAGCTTGGATTAGCGTTTCGGGAGGGCACATGGGATAAATATGTGAATTATATGAAGATATAATTGACTATGCAGTCTTACGTGTATTAAATATGCGTAAAGACCCGTTTTTGTTAAAAAATGACATTTTTTGTAATTTTGACCCATTGTGGGTATAATTGTAAGTTTACAAACTATGCGCTTGAGACCACATTATTATGTGGATATATTTGTGATATTTTGCTTGAGTCGATCCTTTTGAGAAATTTAGCTGAAAAGTCCCAATAGGGATTTATGCCCAACTCGGGGTGAGCCAAGGGGTATTTTGGTAATTTTACGTATTTTGAGAATTATCGATAAATGAAATATTATTGGGGAAAATAATTGCATTTGGAAGATTAGAGGATTTAATTGGAAATTTAGGGTGTAAATTGAGGTTTAGTGGAAATATAGGCAAAATGATTATTTTGCCCTTCGGGTGCCTTGTTGGGAAGCTAGGAGAAGAGGGTATTATGGTCTTTGGACCATTGGATTAGGCCAAGGCAGCTGTAACCCACCTCCCCACGTTCTACATTCTCCTTTCCTCTTTGGTTTTCCCCTCGCACACTGTAACGTCCCAAAATTACCTAATAAGGCTTAGGGCCTTGATTAGGGGGCCAGGACGGAAATATAAGGAATTTTATGTCTATTTGAAATATTTGATTGTGAGTATGTGAGTTATATGATAATATAACTAGTTATGCATGTTTGGGAATATTAACAATATGCATGTGGGTCGCTTCTTATTAGAAGGGCAACTTTCGTTTGGCTGTTATGGTCATAATTGTATATATGTGCATATATGTGATATATGTGAGAGACCACATTATTATGTGGATTTATTTGGGTTACTCAGCATCAGATGATCCTATAGAAAGTTAGCGGGAAAGTCACAACGGGACCCAATACCCGACTCAGGGTGAGCCAAGGGGTATTTTAGGCATTTAACATTAAATCGGGTTATTGGGTAATGGGAAAGAATAATGGAGGATATATTTGGAGTTAGCGAGATTAGGAGAGAATACTGGGGATTTTAACCATTTTTCCCTCAGGAACGTTTTTGGTTTCCCGAGCCTCGGGATTAGCATAAGTCGCTTAAGCCTTAGGGAAACAAAACACCTAACACACTTAACTGACTCTATTTCTCTATTTTTCTCCTTTAGTTGTTCTAAGTTTACTCTTGAGAAGTTAAGAAGATTTTGGTTGGAAACCAAGGAATTGAACGCTCGAGTTGGGATTCAGGTTTGGTTGTGGCTAGGAGAGCATCACTCATAGATGATCTAATACTTTAATCCTTGTTCTAGTGTAATTTCTCCCCTGTTTTCCTTAAACATTGAGGTTTTCTTGAGCTTGTGGCTCAAGTATGAGATTTTGGATTTTGGTGGGTCTTTAATCAAAGTTTTAGTTGGGTTTTGTTGTCGGGAAGATATTAAAACTGTTATGTGGATTGAATTGTTGTTTTAGGGTGGAATTAGGGTGATTTTGGTTGAATTTGGCTGGAGAAAAATGGAGGAGTTTTGGTTCGCAGGGTCAAGTCACGGCCCTATTCTTGAGGGGCCGCGACCCAACTGAACCTAGGGCCCTTAAGGGCTTCTGTCTGGGAAGCGCGCCCGACCTTCAAGGGCTAGTCGCGACCCATGTCCCATCTCCATAGAAAGAGGGGCCTCTGACTTGACGGGCGCGCCGCGACACTCAAGGGCAGGTCGCGGCCTGCCTAGGCTATTTTGGCCATGGATAGTATTTGGTGATGGGAATTTATTCCTTTGGGTTCGAGATCGATTCTACTATCCGGTTTAGTAGAATTCAAGGTCCTGGAGGCTAGGACTTGGTTCAGAAGCCTTTATTTGCTCGTTATGGATGGAATCCTATATTATGGTTGTGACTAGGTTATCACTAGGAGCTCAGAATTGGAATCATGCTCGAGGGTCGTTCTTATTTTACGCTATACCCAGACCTAAGGTAAGAAAATTGCACCCAATACATGTTATATGTGATTAGGGCTTGGCCCGACTGTTAATAATAATTATGAATTGGACTTGGGCCCCTAAGAACGATTATAATTAAGTTATCGTTCCGTTTATTGATTATACCTACTTAAGTGTTTCATGATTGTTCGCATGGTTTGCGTGGCTAGGGTTTGGCCTCGTTAAATAAGCATGATTATTACTATGATTACTATTACTTGATCATGTTATGTGATTAACATGTATGCGTGCTTTTCTTATTGAGGTATGCTTATCCATATCTGTCTCTGCATTGATAATCGAATATCTGGTTCAAGGAATGACTTATTAGTCAAGGACGGTAATAGTGTGTTGTGCAGTGCTGGTCGAAAGGCTTAGGCCTAAATTAGCAACGTACTATTACGTTGGCCAACCCAATGGTCGATGGAAAACAAAAGTGTTGGGCTATCTCTATGGCTAGTTACCTAGAGCTAAGGGCGAGTGTAGCGTCCCAAATTTGCTAATAAGGTTTAGGGCCTTGATTAGTGTGCCTAGAGGGAAATAAGTGATTTATTATCTTAATGTGTGAATTTGATGAATATGTGATTAGAAACGCATGTTTAGGTGAATTAAATATGCATGTGGGCTCCGTTTGGTTGTTAGGGGCATGTTTGTAATTTTAGCTCGTTGAGGGCATAAATGTAATAATTGTGAATATTGTGATATATCTGTGTGGTACAATCTGAGACAGTCCTAGGGAGCGATTTAGCTAGAAAGTCACAACAGGGTCGAATACCTGACTCGGGGCTAATCGAGGGGTATTTCGGGTATTGGACGTTTTATGGGGTTATTGGGTTATGGAAATAAATCTTTGGAGATATATTTGAAGTTAGAACGTTTAGGAGGGAATATTGGGGAAATTTACCATTTTTCCCTTAGGGATGTTTTTGTTACCCCGAGCATTTGAGGTAACCTTAGAAACTTAAGTTAAATAAAACAAAGTTGAGGAAGCCTCCAGAAACTAAGGAACCGACTCTCTCTCTCTCTCTCTCTCTCTCTCTCTCTCCCTCTCTTGGAGTTTTCTCTCTTTGGACGCTTGGGGACTTTGATCTATAGGAGGATTTTAGCTTGGAATTGAAGCTAGCTGTGATTGAGGATTAGCTCAGGGCCAAGTTATCAGTTAAGGTAAGGATTCTAGTGTTTAATTAACTGAGTTACGTTTGAATTTTAGCTGATATTTCAGAGTTATGCATGTGAGTTAGATGAAGAATCATCCTTGAGTTCTAGATGAGGTTTGGGGTTTGTTCTTGTTAGGTTTTGTTGTTGAGACTATAGTAGAACTTCTGTGATGAATGATTTGGATTGTTGGGTTGATTTTGGGGTGAATTGGCTTGGTCTTGGAGGTAAAAATTGAGGATTTTTTTGGGTTCGAAGGGTCGGGCCGCGGCATTGTTCTTGCTGAGTCCCGGCCCTCTAAAACATTTTGGTGGCCAGGAAGAAGGGCGGGCCGCGGCACACCCTAGCTTGGGCCTCGGCGCGCCTACTCTGTTTTGGGGTTGGGAGTTTCTGGTTGAGGCGGGCCGCGACATAGGTTCATGGGGCTGCAACACTTAGTGTGTTATTGGGCTTCAAGGAGGTTTTAGGCTCGGGATGGATTTTATCACCCAGATTGATAGAATTCAAGGTCCCGGAGACTAGAATTATGACCCAAAGTTATGTAATTGATTAGAACCTGATGGATGGATGGATGTTGTTGATGCGTTGTGACAAGGGTTTCAGCGAGTTTTGGACTAAGGGACTGTGCTCGGGACATCAGTGCTTGGAAAGCTCGGGGCACAGGTAAGAAAACTACTGTACCCGTAGAGCATGGCAAGGCCTCATAGTTTATGTTGCTGGACACCACCCTATATGATTGTGTTGCAGGGCGTAGCCCTAATTATTCTGTTTATACGTGTTTAAGTATTTGTTTAGTTATGCTATGTGTGCTTATATGTGAATGAACGGCAAGAGCCAGGAACGGGGAAGGCCGAGAACGGCAAGGTCGAGTACGGCAAGGCCGAGAGCAGCGTTTAGCACGTAGAGTGCGAGTTGCCAAGGTGAGACCCTATAGGATACCTGAAATATCCTCATGGTGTAGACCGCGAATCCAGGGCCTGGTAAAGCACCTGGGACGGCATGGCCGTATGTGTTTAGCCTTTTGGCAGCCTGATTATATGTTGAGTGATATATATGCATATGTTATTTGCTTGTGTGAGTTTTCTTGCTGGGCTTCGGCTCACGGGTGCTCTATGGTGCAGGTAAGCGCAAGGGAAAGTCGACCAACCATGAGTACGGAGAGAGTGAGGCGATGCGTACATGTTTGGCCTGCCTAGCTGCCATGACCAGGGGTATTTTTGGGAGACACTTGTATTAAACTTAATTTTGTTGTTTAGTCGACTCTAATTGTATTTTTGAGTTGTAAATATTTCT
The DNA here is from genome assembly GCF_963169125.1 of Humulus lupulus. Taxonomy (NCBI): domain Eukaryota; kingdom Viridiplantae; phylum Streptophyta; class Magnoliopsida; order Rosales; family Cannabaceae; genus Humulus; species Humulus lupulus. The sequence goes on along the minus strand of NC_084793.1, from coordinate 83,346,437 downwards.
AAACAGTATTTTTTGTATCCCAAATGTTAAACGCTTTAAAATATTCAATGAATGGGTATATTTTTAAAATTATGTGGCTTTCTTTATGGTTGAGCTACACTTTTGTCTTAAAACCTCGATTAGCGAGTTAGTTGCACGTTTTAAACTCACTTAGTAATGACTCTAAGGAGGTAGGGCGTTACAACGAGGGCCCCATGTGACTCTATAGTCACATAGCTAGGGGATAGTGCTCCGGGGTTGACTCTAAGGTCAACTGTTCAGGGCAACGGCCCTCGAATGGTCCAATGACCATTTATTTATGATTGTATGTAGATATGAGTAGATTATTACTCCTGTTTATGCACATGTTTCAGTTTTCTTGCTGAGCCTTACTCACGGGTGCTTTGTGGTGTAGGTAAGGGAAAAGGAAAGCTTAACCAACCATGAGTTGGAGAGCTTCGATGGTGGCGTGTACATATGCGGCTGCTCGTCCACGACGACCGAGGATATCTAAGAGGAACTAAGGTTGTAGCCCAAATTTTGCCGCTTAGGTCAGCTGGTTGTAACTTTTGATGTATATACACCCTTTTAAACGTTTGTTTGTAATATTTTGGGATCCCATATATGTATGAAACTTTTTAAATAAAATTCAACAGTTCCTTTGACCAAGTTTTTTAACCCTAACCCTTGACATTAACCTTAGTTACACATTTATAACCAAATGACTTGATTAGTAAGTCTGACATAATTTAAAGTGCACAGTGTAACGGTCCTAGATTAGGAGGACGTTACAACTTGGTATCAGAGCTGCCAAGGTTTAAGGGTTCGTGAAGATTGGTCGGGCATGTACACTCGCCAGAAAAGACAAGCTCGACTCAGGGTTCGGTAACTATTATGTGGTTATGTGTTTAAATGCTTAAACATGATATGAATGCCTTATCTGCATGCCTGTTTAGGAAGCATGAGATAATCTGATAGGGCCTGACCCTTGACTGCTGCATGAATGATAAAGAACATGCATATTAGCATTGTTTCTGCTTGTGAATGCAAGGGAACCACTTATTAGCGTTATTATTTGTATAACACTAATAGGCATTGTTAACACTGGTAGGGATCAAAGGACATGCTTATTATCCATGTTATACTTGCGTAAATTTTTGGATATGTTTATGTGAATTGTTATTTGCTGATGGATATCACGAAGTGCTTATTAGCACCATGAATGAGCTTATTATGTGTTGGCATGCTTATTAGCATTGCATCTGTTGTTTGTCTGTTTGATCTTGGATCGTCAGGCGGCAAGAGGTATTGTTATTATGTACCTAACAGCCGATTTGATCACTGCAGAGTGGATTGAAATACAGTATGAATCCTCGAATGTCATAAAGGTTTTCTAGCCAAAAGTTACAAGCCAGGGAAGGGAATGACCAGGGCCAAACCCCACTGCCAGCTCCAAAATACTGGCAATAGGTGCTTACTGGTATGCACGCCAAATTAGAGAGGTAGGAAGAGGAGATTCTCCTTTTGAGGCAACAACAGGTTCTAGCAGGGAACCCATGGCCCACATTACCGGCACTGATATAGCCAGAGGTACTAGCAGTAGTGCAGCCCCAGGCAGGGGGAGATAGATGGGAACCCTTGTTTGAGAGGTTCAGGAAACAACACCCTCTAGTCTTTGAGGGCGGCTAAGATCCACTGAAGTCTGAGCAGTGGATTACCATGATAACGACCATCCTGGATTTTATGAGGGTAGGTGGTAATGAGAGAGTGGCATGTGCCACTTACATGTTTCAGGAGGACACCCGAATATGGTGGGAGGTGGTATCCCAGACCAGAGTGGTAAATACCATGGAATGGGAAGAGTTCAAAACCTTTTTTAACGAGAAATACTATAATGACCCAGTTAAAGCTACGAATTCTAAGTAGTTCAGCAAGTTACTTCAGGGTAGCATGATAGTGATTGATTATGCCCTAAAGTTTGATATATTAGCAAAGTTTTTCGGGGATCTGGTGCCCACTAATGGGACCAAAAGAGAGAGGTTTCTCTAGGGGCTACAACCTATGATAGCCCGGGATGTTCGTATTACTATTGTGGCAAAATTGACCACCTATGCACAGGCTGTGGAGAAGGCACTTACAGTTGAGAGCCCAGAAAACAAGATCTGGCGTGAGAATATGGCCAGAAGGGATTTTAGGAGGTCGGGACCTCCATTTACAGGCTTTGGTAGGGGCGGAGGCCCCAATGACCAGAAAAGAAAGTCTCCAGATACAGTTTTGTCTCCAGGGCCAGATAGGAGGCCACAAAGCATACAGATGGGCTGCCAGGGTGGCAATGAGACCCGTAGAGCATTCCCAGAGTGTACTTGGTGTAGGAGGCGCCATATTGGGGCATGTCAGGTGAACGAATGTTTTGTTTGCAGCATCGTGGTGCATTTGAAGAAGGACTGCTTGAAAGCTAGAAAAGAAGAGCCCAAGAAAGTTGACAGCCTGATGCCAGCTTGGGTGTTCACCTTAACCTAGGCAGAGGACGAGGCTAGTCCCTCGGTGGTTACAGGTCAGCTTTCTAGTGCTGGAACCTTCTATACTGTTTTGATTGATCCTAGTGTTATGCACTCTTTTTTTGCTAGTAGGAATATAGATGGATTGTGTAGACCATGTGACTTCTATCCTGTGGGGTTTGGTACTATGCTGCCTACTAGGGAATTAGTGGTTTCCAGGAGATGGGTCAGATCACTACCAGTTACAGTGGATGGCAGGGAATTATTAGTTGACTTGGTAGAATTGGTAATGACTGATTTTGATATAATTCTAGGTATAGATTGGCTAAAGAAGTATGGGGCAACGATAGATTGCAAGAAGAAGATGGTAACCTTTGAGCCCAAGAGTGAGGACCCCTTTGTATTCGTTGGCACTGTGCATGGGCCCCGTATACCTATGATATAAGTTCTTAGAACTAAAGACCTATTGCAGGGGGGATGCATAGGGTTCTTAGCTAGCGTGGTGGATACCACTCAGGTTGTGCCAGTTGGACCAGGACAGACCCAACTAGTCTGTGAGTTTCTGGACGTGTTTCCAGAGGATCTACCAAGGTAACCCCAACACAGGGAGATTGAGTTTGTGATTGAATTGGTGCCAAGGTCAGAGCCACTATCTAGCGCACCTTATACGATGGCTTCAGCTTAGCTGAAGGAACTAAAGGTTCAACTACAGGTGTTACTAGACTTGGGTTTTATTTGGCCCAGTTTCTCGCCATAGGGCGAACCAGTTCTCTTTGTGAAGAAAAAAGACAGTTCTCTGAGGATGTGTATCGATTACAGAGAATTGAACAAGTTGACTATCAAGAACATATATCCACTGCCAAGGATTGATGATTTTTTTTGGCCAGTTTGAAGGGTAGAACGATATTCTCTAAGATAGATCTTCAATCTGGTTATCACCAGCTAAGGATCAGAGAGGAGGATATACTGAAGATAACTTTTTGTATAAGGTACGGACATTATGAGTTTTTAGTGATGTCATTTGGATTGAATAATGTCCCAGCAACATTTATGGATTTGATGAACAGGGTGTTCAAATATTACTTAGATCGGTTTGTGTCGTCTTTATTGGTGATATATTGATATACTCTCAGTTAGAGACAGAACACGAGTAGCACCTCTGATTGGTACTTCAGAGGTTGAGAGGACATAGGCTTTATGAGAAATTCAAGATATGCGAGTTCTGGTTGCCACAGCTGACTTTCTTATGTCACATAGTCCGTAAGGATGGAATTATGGTGGATCCAGCAAAGATTGAGACAGTTAGAGATTGGCCAAGACCGAAGAACGCTTTAGAGATCAAAAGTTTCTTGGGATTGGCAGGTTATTACAGATATTTTGTAGAGGGGTTTTCCAAGATTGCGTCATCATTGACAGAGTTAACACGCAAGAATCAGAAGTTCATATGGTCAGATAAGTGTGAAGATAGCTTCCAGAAGCTTAAAAAGAGTTTGATCACCGCTCCGGTTCTGAGTCTTCCTACAGACCAGGACAAGTTTGTGGTTTATTGTGATGCCTCAAGGCAGTGTCTGGGTTGTGTTCTTATGCAGACAAGAAAGTTAATTGCCTATGCATCACGTCTGCTAAAGAAGTATGAGCAGAGGTACCCCACACATGACTTAGAACTTGTAGAAGTGGTTTTTGCACTAAAGGTGTGGCAACTACTTATATGCGAAGAAGTGTGACATATACACAGACGACAAAAGTTTAAAGTACTTTTTCACTCAGAAGGATCTAAACATGAGGCAAAGATGTTGGTTAGAACTAGTAAAGGATTATGATTGTGAGATCATTTATCACCCTGCGAAGGCCAACGTGGTAACAAATGCCTTAAGTCGGAAGGGTCCGAGACAGTTATATAGTGCCAGAAAGATATAAAGGGAGTTGCTTGATGATATGGCTAGAGCAAGAATTGAGTTAGTAGTGGGCCAGTTAGCCAACATCACCCTATAATCTACTCTTTTAGAGAGGATCAAGGAGAAGCAGTTATATGACCCACAGTTGGAGCAGATTAGAGGGGACGTCCTAGCTGGAATAGTTAAGGACTATACGATGTTAAGCATGGGCTTGTTGAGATACAAGGATCTGATCTGTGTTCCGATGGACACCGGGATTAGACAGGAGATTTTGGATGAATCACATACTACCCCTTATTCTCTACATTCGGGCACCACGAAGATGTACCAGGATCCGAAAGTTTTATATTGTTGGCCTGGGATGAAAAGGGACGTGACTGAGTATGTGGCAAGGTGCCTGACCTATCAGCAGGTCAAGGCTGAGCATCAGAGTTTAGCAGGGCTGTTACAATCTCTATATATTCCAGAGTGGAAGTGGGAGGACATCACGATGGATTTCGTGGAAGAGTTTCCAAGGATAGTGGGCTAGCATGATTCTATTTGGGTCATCGTTGATCGATATATGAAATTAGCTCATTTTCTACCAGCGAGGATGAATTACACAGTTGACCAGTATGTAGATCTCTATGTGAGAAAGATAGTTCGCCTTCATGGGACTCTAATGTCTATCGTGTCTGATAGGGACCCTATCTTTACTTCCAAGTATTGGGGAAGTTTACAGAGAGTGATGGGTACACAACTGAAGTTCAATACAACTTATCATCCTCAGACCGATGGTTAGTCAAAGAGGACTATCCATATATTGGAGGACATGCTGAGAGCATGTGTGTTGGACTTTTAAAGGCCCTAGAGTAAATATTTGCCTCTGATAGAATTTTCCTATAACAACAGCTACCAATCTATTATTGGAGTGACACCTTATGAGATGTTGTATGGTAAGAAGTGTAGATTTTCCATTCACTGGGATGAGATGAGTGAGAGAAAATAGTTGGGTCCTGAAGCAGTTTAGAGGACTACTGAAGCTATTGAGAAGATTACAAATCGGATGCTCGCATCTCAGAGTAGACATAAGAGTTATTCAGACCCAAGGCGGAGGAACGTGGAGTTCCAGGTGGGAGACTATGTCTTCCTCAGGGTTTCACCTCTGAGAAGGGTGAAGAGGTTCGGGAAGAAGGGCAAGCTGAGCCCTAGGCTTGTGGGACCATTTGAGATCCTGGAGAGGATCGGTCAGGTGGCCTACAGGTTGGCCTTATCCCCTGCACTGTCTACTGTGCATAATGTATTCCATATTTCCATTCTGAGGAGGTACGTGTCAGATGGAACTCATATACTGAGTTATGAGGATCTGGAACTAGAGGAAGACTTGTCCTATGAAGAGTAGCCAGTTCAAATTTTAGACAGGAAGGACAAGGTCCTGAGGAACAAGACTGTACCTTTAGTTAAGGTATTATGGGGGAACAGTAAGGTCGAGGAAACAACCTGGGAGTTGGAAGCAGATATGCAGACTCAATATCCTGAGTTGTTCAGGTAAAATTTCGAGGACAAAATTTCTGTAAGGAGGGGATAGTTGTAACATCCCAAAAATACCTAATAAGGCTTAGGGCCTTAATTAGGGGGCCAGGAAGGCAATATATGGAATTTTATGTTTATTTGACATATTTGATTGTGATTATGTGAGCTATATGGTAATATTACTAGTTATGCATGTTTAGGAATATGAAAAATATGCATGTGGGCCGCTTCTTATTAGAAGGGAAACTTTTGTAATTCTATCGTTAGGGGCATAATTGTATATATGTGCATGTATGTGATATATGTGAGAAACCACATTATTATGTGGATTTATTTGGGTTACTTGGCACGAGACGATGTTAGGGAGCAAGTTAGCGTGAAAGTTACAACGAGACCCAATACCCAACTTGGGGCGAGCCAAGGGGTATTTTAGGCATTTAGCATTAAATTGGGTAATGGGAATGAATAATTGAGGATATATTTGGAGCTAGCGAGATTAGGAGGGAATACTAGGGATTTTGTCCATTTCGCCCTCAGGGACGTTTTTGGTGCCTCGAGCCTAGGGATTAGCTTAAGTCGCTTAATCCTTAGGGAAACAAAACATTCAAAGACCTCACACACTCAACTGACTATGTCTCTCTCTCTTTCTTCTTTAGCTGTTCTAAGTTTACTCTTGAGATTTAAGAAGATTTTGGTTGGAAACCAAGGAATTGAAGGCTCGGGTTAGGATTCGGGTTTGGTTGTGGGTAGGAGAGCATCACTCGTAGCTGAGGTGATACTTTAATCTCTGTTCTAGTGTAATTTTTGGTTTGTTTTCCTTAAACTTTGAGGTGTTCTTGAGCTTGTGGCTCAAGTATGAGATTTTGGATTTTGGTGGGTCTCTAATCTAGTTTTTAGTTGGGTTTTGTTGCTGGGAAGATATTAAAACTGTTATGTGGGTTGAATTGTGGTGGTAGGGTGGAATTGGGGTGATATTCGTTGAATTTTGCTAGAGAAAAATGGACGAGTTCTAGGTTCACAGGGTCAAGTCGCGGCCCTGTTCTTGAGGGGCTGCGACCCAACCGAACCTAATGCCCTTGGGGGCTTCTTTTTGGGAGGCGCGCCGCGACCCTCAAGGACAGGTTGCATCCCATGTCCCATCTCAAGGGGAAGAGGGGCCTCTGGCTTGAGGGGCGCGTCGTTAACCTCAAGGGTAGGTCGTGGCCTGCCTAGGCTGTTTTGGCCATGGTTAGTATTTGGTGATGGGAATTTATTCCTTAGGGCTCGGGATCGATTCTACTACCCGATTTAGTAGAATTTGAGGTCTCGAAGGCTAGGACTCGATATGGAAGCCTTTATTTGCTCCTTATTGATGGAATCCTATATTATGGTTGTGACTAGGTTATTGCTATGAGCTCAGAACTGGGATCGTGCTCAAGGGTCGTTCTTATTTTACGCTATACTCGGACCTAAGGTAAGAAAACTGCACCCAATACATGTTATATGTGATTAGGGCTTGGCCCGACTATTAATAATAATTATAAATAGGGCTTGGGCCCCTGGGAATGATTATGATTAATTTATCGTTCCATTTATTGATTAAACCTACTTGAATATTCTATACCTCATGACTGTTGGCCTGGTTTGCGTGGCTAGGGCCTGGTCCCGTTAAATAAGCATGATTATTACTATGATTATGATTACTTGATGATGTTATGTGATTAACATGTATGCGTGCTTGTCTTGTTGAGGTATGCCTATCCATATCTGTCTCGGTATTGATAATCGAATACCTAGTTCAGGGCTTGACATATTACTCAAGGATGGAAATAGCGCGCTGGTCGAAAAGCTTAGGCCTAAATGAGAAATGTACTATTACATTGGTCAACCCAATGGTTGATGGAAAACAAAAGTGTTGGGCTAGATCTATGCCTAGTTACCCAGAGCTAAGGGCGAGGGCCCTAGGTGACTCTATAGTCACATAGCTAGGGCCACATGGTTGACTCTAAGGTCAACTGTTCAAGGCAGCAGCCCCCGAATGGTCCAATGATCATTTATTTATGATTGTATGTTGATATAAGTAGATTATTACTTCTGTTTATGCACATGTTTAAGTTTTCTTGCTGAGCCTTGGCTCACTGGTGCTTTGTGGTGCAGGTAAGGGAAAAGGAAAGCTTGACCAACCATGAGTGGGAGAGCTTCGGTGGCGGCGGGTACATATGTTGTTGCTCGTCCACCACGACCGAGAATATCTTAGAGGAACTAGGGTTGTAGCCCTAATTTTTCTGCTTAGGTTAACCGGTTGTAACTATTGATGTTTATACACCCTTTTAAACGTTTGTTTGTAATATTTTGGGATCCCATGTATGTATGAATTTTTTTAAATAAAAGTCAACAGTTCCTTTGAACAAAATTTTTAACCCTAACCCTTGACATTAACCTTAGTTACACATTTATAACCAAATGACTTGATTAGCAAGTCTGACACAATTTAAAATACACAGTGTAACAGTCCTGGATTAGGAGGACGCTACACACACCTAGTGGTTCAAGCACACACTAAGTAAGATTGAGAAATTTGGGTGGATTTGGGACTTTGAAGGAGACTCAAGCTATTGGGAAGAGTATGGAACGTCCAAGGATATCTGTTAGCGCTTGGGATTTCAATATTTAGAGGTGATATTCTTGTGCCTCTTCTATGGTGTTCTTGATAGAGAGTTTGAAGGTTTAATTGAAATTTCAAATTCTTGCTTGTTCTGGGTGGATTAGGTGGGTTAAATAGATATTAAATATAGTTTATAATTGTTCTTGATGTTTGATTGTGGCTGGAATTCGTGTTTCAAGGTATGATTCTAAGAATTAATTTGTAATGCCTCGACTAATTCTAGATTTCGGACCATTAAAAACTACCAAACATAACTACTAATTTGAATCCATATATAAGAAATAACATAACTTTATTTAAAACCCAAAATATTGTACGAAATACAAAATATGGTATGGGATCCCATTGCTATAAAACACAAACTTTAAATCAAATATTTAAAATACTAAGTGCGGAAATACATCAAAACATAAATTTAAAGACTTTAAACAACGTCATCCTCGATCTTCCATCAGTCCATTCAGTCCATTCATCCTCAACACACATGCCAAGCTGCCACGAATCTTTCTCGCCTTCCATGTTCATTTTCCTGCATCATTCTAAAAGAAAAGGGATGAGCCTAATGCCCAGTAAGGAAAATCTACTAACATCATATATCATAAATCATAAACATATGAGTATATCATATACATATACATATACTATAAAAACATATGCCTATAAAAATGTATATCATATAGGACTACAATATTAATGGCCATTAACTCATTACCGTAGCATGTGATAAAACCATCTAGGCCCTCTGTCTACTAATCGAGGTAGGGTAAATCATAACTCTAAACTAAGATAATGATAAAAACTCTTGGGGTTTGCTATCTAAGCAACAATAAGCCCCAAGCGACTAAAAACTTATTCATATAGTGATAAAATCTTGTGGTTTGCTATCTAAGCAACTATAAGCCCCAAGTGACTAAAAACATATTCATACATATATACATAACATATATCATAGCATAAAACATATCATAACATACATATAAACACATATAATCTAACCTATTTTCCTTACCAAAAACCGGGATATGGAGACAAGAATAGGATTTTGGAACACTCCTAAAACCAACAGTAAGAATCGTGATCTTCTAAAGAAAAGAGATGAAAAATAGAAATAAACCATCCAAGTAGAAACTTACCAAAAACCTTAATGTTCAAGGAACTTAAACACCTAACCATAGAATCATAAATAAGAGTTAGGATCTGAAAGAAAATAAAAGAAAACTAAAGAACCATTGAATAACTGAACTTAGAATACCTTGAATGATCTTATGACTTTAACTATACCTCGATGCCAAAATAACTGTATATCTTACTTCCCAAGTGTTTAGAAAAGCTTAGATTGGAAAAGCTTTTATCCCAAAACCCAAGTGTTTCTCTCTATAGAAATCTTAGCAACTTGGAGGCTCTGAAGAATGAAGAAAATGGCTGAGTACTAGGTCCTATTTATAGAGTTCAAGGAGTGAAACTAACCCGATTTAATTTGAATGAATATAAATTGAAAAATATTTGAATTTTCGTTCAACAGATGCCCAGAATTCGGTCAAAATCGTTCAAAGGCAGATCTAAGTGATTAAGGCTTTTTTTTTAAAATTTAAACCCTCAAGATTCCAAAAATCACTCCCAGGGGCGATATATCGCCTAGACCTATTTCGCGAGCCTCGTTCGTTCGTTCATGCGAAGTCGACGTGTTTTTCGTATCTCCCATAGGCAATATATCGGCCCATATAGCTGGGATATATCGACATACATTGATATATCAAACATGTATTGGCACTTTTTCAGCATATTTTGAATTGATTAAATAGCTTTGACTAAGTCAAAATGTGATCCTAATAGCTACTGGAAGGATCTAGAGCTTCTGGATCTTTCTTTTAATTAACCTATTCATCAATTATACTTAAATCCTTAATAAACATGATTATGACAAATGTCACATTCTTTATAATTCTATCTAAACCTTAGGTTATAATAAATAATATTTCTAGGACCAGCAATATTAATCAAACCTTATGTTATAATTAATATTTCTAAACTATAGGTTAAACTTATAAAATCCATAACTGTTGCTATGAGTTTCCAACTAAGTCCCGGCTTGAACCAAATTCCATGGAAACTAACATACTACAAACTACTACTAACTACTATCTAGCTAAGTAAAATTTCGAGACACTACAATTCTCCCCTACATAACATAATTTTGTCCCCGAAATTTACTTAACAAAAAAATTTGGATATTGTGCTAACATTTCTCCCTTTAACTCCCACATTACCTCTCGTTCAGAACTATTACTCCATAGGACCTTGACTATCGGAATACTCTTAGATCGTAATTCCTCCATCCCTCTATCTAGGATGCTAACCGGTCGTTCCTCGTAACTCAAGTCTTTCTAGAGAGCTATCGTATCATACTTGAGAACGTGAGATGGGTCTGACACATATCTACGCAGCACCGAGATGTGAAACACATTCTGGATATCTACTAGAGCTGGCGGTAGGGCTAATCTATATGAAATTGTTCCCACCTTGTCCAATATCTCAAAAGGACCTATAAACCGGGGACTAAGCTTGCCTTTCTTCCCAAACTGCTTCACACCTTTCATAGGAGATATCTTTAAGAAGACTTGGTCTCTGACTATGAATTCCACATCACGCTGCTTGGCATCCGCATAACTTTTCTATCAACCATGAGCAGTGAGCATACGCTTTCTAATCAGTGCCACTGCATTGTGAGCCTCTCTAACAGCTTCGGGTCCAAGAAGTTGTCTTTCTCCTACCTCATCCCAATGTAACGGTGATCAACACCTCATTCCATAAAGTAACGCATAGGGTGCCATCCCAATTATTGACTGGTAGCTATTGTTTTAGGAAAATTCTATAAGTGGCAAATACTTACTCCATGATCTTCTGATATCTAGTACACAAGCGCGCAACATATCTTCTAAAATCTGTATGGTACGCTCGGATTGACCTCCGGTCTGAGGATGAAATGTCATACTAGGAAATAACTTGGTACCCATGGATTGCTGCAAGCTTCCCCAAAATCTTGATGTAAACATTTATCCTCTATCAGATACTATGATCTTAGGGATTCCATGAAGTCGTACTATATCTCGGACATAAATTTCTGCGTACTGGTTCATTGTGTATGGAGTCTTAACAGGCAGGAAGTGAGCTGACTTGGTTAGTCTATCTACTACTGCCCAAGCTGAGTCGTGCTGCTTATTTTTTCATGGCAATCCTGTCACAAAGTCCATGGCTATGTCTTCCCACTTCCATTATTATTATACTAAACGGTTGCAATAAGCCTGCAGGCCGCTGATGTTCTGCTTTCACTTTCTGGCATACTAAGCATTTAGACACATATTCTGCTACATCTTTCTTCATTCCTAGCCACCAATACAATGCCTTAAGGTCTTGAGTCATCTTGTTCGACCCTGGGTGAACTGAGTATGGGGTATTGTGTGCCTCTTCTAAAATCTTCATCTTAATTCCATATTCATTTGGCACACATACCTGGCCTTTATATCTCAAGAACCCCTGTCTTGATAAAGAGAAATCTATGGCCTTGCCTCCTTTGACTACAGCTATGTGAGATACTAACGTGTCATCATGCCCTTGCCCGATCCATATATCTTCTAACAGACTTGACTGGATGGAAAAGTTAGCCAGTTTACCGATGACTACTTCTATTCCGGCATTGATCAGCTCTTGTTGAAGCGGCTTTTCTCTTCCAGATATTGCTGCTAGATTCCCGTAACTCTTCCTGCTTAGTGCAACAGCAACTATGTTTGCTTTTCTCGGGTGTATAGGATTTAATTGTCATAATCCTTTAATAGTTCTAACCACCTGCGCTGCCTCAAGTTGAGCTCCTTCTGTGTGAGGAAATACTTTAAGCTCTTGTGTTCCGTATAAATCTCACACCGTTCTCCATAAAGATAGTGGTGCCAAATTTTCAATGCGAAGACCACCGCTACCAACTCCATATCGTGCATTGGATAGCGATGTTCGTATTCCTTCAGCTGCCTTGAGGCGTAGGAAATCACTTTGTCATTCTACATTAGCACACAACCCAAATCTTGCTTCGATGCGTCACAATATACTACACACTTGTCATTGGGTGTCGGTACACAAAGTACTGGTGCTGAGCATAACTTTTCCTTAAGCAACTGGATGCTCTCTTTACATCTATCCGTCCAGTTGAACTTCTGCTATTTTCAGGTCAGGTTGGTAAGCGGAGTGGCTATCTTAGTAAAGCCCTCTGCAAACCTTCGATAATAGTCTACTAGCCCGAGAAAACTTCTAACCCCTGACGCATTCTCAAGTCTTGGCCAATCCATCACAACATCTACCTTAGCTGGGTCTACATCAACTCCATCTTTGGATACTATGTGGCTGAGGAACACTACTTGCGAAACCCAAAATTCACACTTCTTTAACTTGGCATGAATTTGATGCTCCTTTAGTCGCAACATGGTCATTCTTAAATGTTCCTCATGCTCGACTTCGTCATTGGAGTACAAAATAATATCGTCGATGAACACTACAAAAAATTTGTCCAAATAATCCTTGCAGACCCGATTCATTAAATCCATAAATGTGGCTGGAGCGTTGGTAATAAAAAAAATACATAACTAAAAACTCATAATGTCCATATCGAGTTCTAAAATCTGTCTTAGAAATATCCTCTTCCCGTACCTTGAGCTGGTGATACCCAGACCGTAGATCAATATTTGAAAACACGGTCGCTCCTCGGAGTTTATCAAACAATTCATCCATCCAGGGTAGCAAGTACTTATTCTTAATTGTCACCTTATTCAGCTCGCGGTAATCTATACATATCTGCATGCTTCCATCCTTCTTCTTCACAAATAGAACTGGGGCTCCCCGTGGCGAATGGCTTGGTCTAATGAAACCCAAGTCCAAGAGTTCTTCCAGCTGCATCTTCAACTCCTTGAGTTTCGTAGGTGCTATCTGGTATGGTGCCTTTGAGATAGGCTTGGTTCCCGATACTAGTTCTATTGTGAAGTCGATATCCCGAATAGGCGGCAACCCTGATAAGTCATCAGGAAATACTTCTGGGAATTCCTTTATAATGTGGACGTCTCCAATCTTTAGTGGTGTTTCCTTTACCACATCCGTGATGCTGGCTAAGAATGCGTGACATCCTTTCTTTATCATCCTTTCTTTATCATCCTTTGAGCTTTGAGAGATGAAATAAGCGGTGTCAGTAGTCCTGAAACCTTTCCCATAAAACATTGTCTCTGACCATCAGGAGTCTCGAATGTCACTTACTTACGTCTACAGTCGATGGTTGCGCCATGCCTTGCTAGCCAATCCATGTCAAGTATTACGTCGAAGTCTTTGATCTCTAGCTCTATCAGGTCTCCTTCTGGTTCTACGTCCTCAATTTTGATCAGTATGCCTCGTACTATTTGTGATGATAGGACTACTTCGCCCAAAGGCAATTCTGTCACAAACCTAGTTCTAAATCTTTTACAAGGTTTGTCTATTTTCTTTATCATTCCTAACGAGATATAAGAGTGTGTTTCTCCCAAATCAAATAATATTGAACATATATTATCGAGGATAGAAATCTTACCTGTGACCACTTTGTTACTAGCTTCAGCTTCTCCTTAAGTCAAGGCAAAGACTCTAGCTGGAACCATCTTATTGTCCCTCTTCTCTTCTTGCTTGAGTTGTGGACATTCTTTCTTCCGATGACCTTCACGGCAATCACTAGGATGTTTATTTTGGCATTTGGAGCACTGCTGATATTCTACATAAGCTGACCTATTGCTTCCATTGCTAGTCCGTGCTCTTTTGTCATTGTTAGATTGCTTATTGTCAGGATGCCTTCTCTTCTGACCATTATTGTTGCTATGCTGATGGTTGTTGTTGTGGTTTCGACCATTCTGAGGTTGATTCTGCTGCTTAGGTTCAGGCTTGCTGGCCTCCTCCTTACTAACATTTTCCTGAAGTCTTTCCACCTCTATAACCATTTCTAGAGCATCAATGTAAGTAGTGGTTCCAGGATTTGCTAGCTTGACTCCTAGCTCAATCTTTGGTCTGAGTCCTTTAACGAACTTGGTGACCCTCAAAAAGTCGGTTGGGACCAACTCTGGTGCAAACTTGGCTAGTCAATCGAACTGTCCAGCATACTCTGCTACAGTCAAGTTGCCTGTAATGCCCCAAATTTCCTAATAAGGTTTAGGACCTTGATTAGGAGGCCGAGAGGGCCATAATTGATTTATTATAGTATTTAATGATTATATGCGTATTTACGTGAATTATATTATTATATGATGGTAAATGCATGCATATGGGAGAATTTATTATTGTGAGGGTATTTCGGTAATTTGGCCACTGTGGGCGTAATTGTATATTTTGGGTGTGTGATTGTGATTAATTAATATAGCCACATTATAAGGTGGATTGGCTCGAGCGAGTCGACATGAGACGATCATGAGATGTAAGTGTTCGGTCTAGTCATAACGGGTTTAAGTTCGGGGCTCGGGATGAGTCTCGGGGTGAATTAATGATTAGAGCATTACCGAGAATTAAAGGATAATGGGATATGATTTATTGGTATTTGGGAATATTGAGAATAGCGGGAATTGGAGAGCGTTAATTATAATTAACGAGATAGGCGAGAAAGGACGGTTTTACCCTCGGAAGCTTTTAGAGGGGTTTATTTGGCCTAAGGGCATTATGGTCTTTTGACCTTAAGGATTTATATCACCCTAAGGATATATATGACTTAAAGGCTGTAGAAAATACAGAGTTAAAACAGAGCCATCCTCATCCTCTCTTCCTCTCTCTCCCGTACAAACTCTCCTCCATCTCTCTTCCAAATTTTGAGAGCCACTTTGGGGCTTTGAGCTAGGAAATCAAAGGTGGCAGCTGGGGGACTTGTTTCAATCATTATAGGGGATTCAAAACCGTGTTTGAGGTAAGTTCCAGCCATTAGTTTAATGGTATACTCTGTTTTGGGTTTGAACTTTTAGCTTTTGATTTTATGGTAAATAGTTGGAATTAATGGAAGTTTAATTCATGTTTTACTTGGGTTTTGATGTGGGTGAGTTGTTGATAACGTTTAGTGGTTAAATTGGGTGTTGGGTTGAGGTTTGGGACTACTTTGAAGGCTTGGTTCCAAGGGAAAACGCAGGGGAGAGTTGGCTGGTGCGTGCTGGTTTCTTGGTTGATTTGCGAAATGAGCCGCGACCTGTCTATGGTGTGCCGCGGCCTGTGTTGGCTCTAAAGGTGAAAATGGCTCTGTCAGGAGGGTGAGCCGCGGCATGGCTGTGGTGAGCCGCGGCCCATCAGGGCAGATTTGACCAAAATTGTGTTTTTAGCCTAGGGATGTCTACCATAGGCGTCGGGGTTGGTCCTAGTACCCAGTTAAGTGGGGAATGTTGTCCCGGAGGCTAGATATTGATTTGGGAACTTAAGTTGATCATTTTTATTGATGATACCTTATATTTGGTTATGATTAGGTGACCGCTAAAGGACTAAAAGTTGATCGTTCTCAGGGGTTGTTTTTTTAATCGTTCTAGCTCGACTTTGAGGTAAGAAAACTGCACCATGTGTTTATGTATGACATGCATGGCTATTATTGATGCATGTTGGTTTATTATTATGTATGACATGCATGGCTATTATTGATGAATGTTGGTTGACTATTAAATATGACATGCAAGACTGTTATTGGTGCATGTTGGATTGCTGGATATATTGCATATGATGCATGAGAAACATGTGATTGGGACATGCTTTATATACTGAGTATGATATTGTTCAGAGCTTGAGCTTCTGTGTTTATGCATGGCCCTAATAGCACTAATACCTGTTTATTAAGCATGCTAAGGCCTTGTTTACGGATATGGAACATGTGATATATGATTGGTGGCATGTCTTACTTGTGAATGACACTGACTAGTCAGGGACCGACTCTAAAGTCGAGAATCATGCATTGAATGGCTCTATGGCATTAATGCCAGACCGACCCTAAGGTCGAAGAACTTATAAGCGCTTGCCTGGTCTATGACCAGATGTTTATGGCCAAGGTATATGACCCCGGTGACTGTTTGTCACACGGCCAAGGGACATTGTCCATGGCACGACTCTAGAGTCGGGAGGAAGGTTATGTTGGTGACCATTCACCATGTACCTGTCCTAATCAAACTTACAAAAGGATCACTTATCAGTTAAGCCCTGGTGACCCTATCGTCACATGGCTAGAAGGAGCGATGCTCATTATTGTGACTTTTGGCTGTTGTCACCTACTTGCTTGGACTGATAGTCCTGAATGGTTATTATGATCGTTGTTGATACTATATCATACTTTATTGTGTTTTCTTGCTGGGTTTTGGCTCACGGGTGCTACGTGGTGCAGGTAAAGGCAAGAGGAAGCTGGACCATCCTTGAGTTGGAGAGCTTAGGTGATGATGTGTACATATGCAGCTGCTCGTCCGCCATGGCCGAGGTTTAAAGTGGAACTAGGGTTGAACCCTGTTTTGCCGCTTAGAACGGCTTGTTGTGAATAATTTCTGTAATAAACTCTGAAATTATATTTTCGGGATCCCAATGTATATATTAAACGTTCTAGTGAGACGTTACATCTTAACCAAAGTTTTTAATCCTTATATCGCTAATCATACTTGGTTCACGATTTTGGCCGAATGACTCGGTTAGCGAGTTTAGCACTGTTTACAAGGCACACCGTAACGGTCCCTGGAGTTTGGGGCGTTACAACTTGGTATCAGAGCGAGCCAAGGTTTATGGTTCCTGAAGACAAGTTGGGCATGTACACTCATCACTGAAGATAGCTTCATTCAAGGACTGGTAACTGTTTCTGTAGCTATGTGTATAGCTGTTTGAATAAAATGTGAATGCTTTACCTGCACATTGTATTAGGGAGCATGAGATTCTAATAGAGCCTGGCTCTTGACTATATGATTATATGCTCCGTGAATATATATATATATATGTATATATGACTGTGATCATATGATTGCCTGCTCTGTGAATATATATATATATATATAATTGTGTTATTTGCATGCTGGGATTGGAAGCATGGTTTGAGTTTTGGAAGAGCAGGGATTATGAGTATGTATGAATGCCATGGGCATGTTTGCAGCACTACAAGTTGTTTATGATTGTGGTTTGGTAAGGTTTATCCCATGGGGGAAAGCCCTTGATATGGGTATTGTGACTAATGGGTCAAGTTATTGACTGCAGATTGAATCAGCAGGTTTAGATTCAAGGCAGATTATGAGGCCTGGTGATAGTTATACAGGGGCTGGGAGTTACAGCCAGGGTATCAGTTCTTCGTCTGCATCTTTGAATGTTCAGCAGACGCTTACAGACTTGCAATTAAGATTGCAGAGGCAGGAGGAAGAGATCAGGTATTTGAAGCAACAACGGAGTCTGTTGGGTGGTATCTCTTCCTTTGCTATGCCAGGGGTGGCATCAGTTTCAGCTCAGCCTAGGGTTGAGAATAGATGGGAATTTCTCTGTGGAAGATTCATGAAGTTTTATCCTCCAATCTTTGAGGGAGGCCTAGATCCATTCAGAGCTGAGCAATGGATGGGCATGGTCAGCTGCATTCTTGATAGTATGGGGCTGGTAGGTCACGATAGGGTGATCTGTGCTACATGTGTACTGCGGGATGATGCCCGGACATGGTGGGAGGTAGTATCCTAGACACGAGATACAGCTGTGATGGACTGGAAAGAATTTAGGCAGCTGTTTAATCAGAGGTATTACTGTGATGTAGCTAAGACTGCCAAGATGTATGAGTTTTTAAATCTTGTTCAGGGTAATGCATCAGTGACCGAGTATGTCACTACATTTGATGAATTGGCCAAGTTTGCCTTAGACATGGTACCCACAGATGTGGCTCGGAAGGAAAGATTTATTAGGGGTTGAATCCTGGAATAGCTCAGGGCATTAGAGTTTCCCCAGTGTATGAAGTCTCTACCTATGCTCAGGTGGTAAAGAAGGCTCTTGCTGTTGAGAGTATAGTAGTTGGGCGGCAGAGTGCTGGAGAGCATGGAGCTCAGATAGTGGTACCTCCACTTATTGGAACAAGTAACAAGGAAGGCCGGAAGACATATCCAGTATGCACTCGGTGCAAAAGGCATCACCTTGGAGTATGCCGAGCGAGGTCATGCCTTGCTTATGGCATGGTTGGACATTTCAAGAGGGATTGCCCAAGTCAAGGGACAGAGCGTGAGCTAAGGGGGATAGGCAGCTCGATTCCAACTCGAGTGTTTATTCCAGGGCAATCAGAGTCTGAGACTGAGACTAGCTCCTCGGGGATGGCAGGTCAGTCTTCTAGTTCTGGGTTGTGAATTATGCTATTTGGTTTTGGCACCATGTTATTCTTTTGTTGGTATGTATATAGAGAAGGTATATTGATGGTATATATAGATCACATGGTTATGTTGTGATGGGAAACGTAATATGGTATTGGCAACTTAAGAGATAAGTTGAGTTATGGCAAGGACTTATCGGGGGGACTCTGGTAAAGCTGGTTATGACAGGCTTTTGTTTGATCCAGGGTTTGGATTGGTTAAGTAATTAAAGAGCGGTCTTGAATGGCAAAGAAAGTGTAGTAATTCTTGAGCCTGTGAGCGGAAAGTCTTGTGATAATTGGTATTGTGCATGGATTTGATATGTTTATGGTACCGGGTGTGAGGGCTGGAGTTTGTGTAGGGAGGTGCATGGAACTCTTAGCCAGTGTGGTGGATACCACTTAGTTTGCGTTAGTGAGATCAGGACAGACTGGATTAGTCTGTGGGTTTTTAAATGTGTTTCCAGGCGGTCTGCTAGGCCTTCTTTTTATTAAAAGAAGATTAGAATGGTGATTGGTTTAGTGCCAGAGATGGAATCAGATGTAAACACTGTTTCGAGTGGCTCAGTGGGATTATAAGAATTAAAGAGTTAGTTGCTAAGTAGGATGGAATCCTTTGAGGTGGATCTTGGATCTGGTTAAGACCAGTTAGAGATCAGAGTGAGAAAATTATGTAAAGGATTGAGTTGGTATCAGGTTAGAGCACTGCAACTGCTGAGTATATCTTGAGAATTGGTTTGATACTAAGTGTTTGTGAGTCAGATGAATAGAGCATTCAAAGGTTTATTTGAATGGGATTTATGATCGTCCTGGACGATGGAATAGTGGTGTTTTCTCTGTGGAGAATTGCCAAGAGTGAAGAGTGCCTTGGGGACAGGAGTGTCCATGGATGGTAAATGTATTTCAGGTGCCTTGGGGAGAAAGTGCTGGGTCTTTAATAGACCAGGATCAGTTTGAGGATTGTTATGACACCCTAGTGGTGGAGGGAAGTGATTGCCTATGCAACACGTTGATTAGAGAATTTGACCAGAACTGGAGTAGAGTTTCTCGCGGGCCAAGTGGCCAGTTTACTGTTTGAGATTATTATCTCAAGAAAGATGAAAGGAAAGACGGTTGAGTAAGCCACAGACGGGCAAGGTCGAATGGAAAGTTTTAGCTGGATTAGCTAAAGGTTGTATAGTGGCGGGCCTGAATTTATGGTGATATAGAGATCGGACTTGGGATCCGATGGACATTGAGATTAACTGAGAGATTCTGGATGAATCTCATGCTATTCTTTTATTTGTTTCATTCAGGCATCGTGAAAGGGTAACATGATATGGAAATTTTATAGCCTGAGATGAAGAGACATATGCTAAGGCATGTGTAAAGCTCTTAACCTGTTAACAGATTGAGATAGAATATCAGGAAACAGCAAGGCCATTACAGCCTTTGGGTACTTCATCGTGGGAATGAGTGAGCGTCGCGATGAGTTTCGCGGTGGGATTCCCAGGTTGAAGGATCGGTGTGAAATGGGCATTAAGTCATTGTGGACTGGTAGTCCAAGTGAGTTTATCTTATCAGTAAGGATAGGTGAGTAGTATGGCAGATCAATATTTGAGTTTCCTTGTGAGAAGGATAGAGAGCCTTCGTAAACTCAAGGTTTATCTTATTAGATGAAGACTTTATTGTGACTTCCAGGTCTTGGAAGGGTTAGGAAGGCGATGAGTATGCAAATGGAACTCAATGCAGATTGTTACTCTCAGACTGGTGGCAAATCAGAGAGAGAGGGTTATCCAATTATTATTGGAGAAACATCTTATAATATGAGTGAGGAAATATATATATATATATATATATTTATGTCTGGATCCTGAGGTGGTTCAGGGGATTGATGAGATTGCTGGAGCTTAAATTTTGGTTGCTCATGTCTCAGAATAGACAGAACAGTATTATTGAACTGGAAAATAGGAATGTGGAATTCCAGGTGGGAGAATGTATCTTCTCTAAGGTATCACCATGGGAAAAGGGATGAGGAATTAAGACAAATTAAGCTCTAGATTGTTTCAGCAGTTGGAGCCTGATTGGGTCTGAACAGGGTGACTCTGAATCAGTTTTACTTTTAGCACTGGCAGTAGTATGCAGTGAGTTATGTGCTTCCATGCGGTGGGCATGGGCCGAAGGAACCTATGAGTTGGGTGGTGAGGATCTGAAGGTTAGGTTAAGTATTCCAGTAAGGAATAGCCAGTTCAGATTGTGACATAAGTAATGAGATTCTGTTGAGCAGAATGTACCTTGGGTTAAGGTAAGGCTATCGAAATACTGAAGTCAGGAAATGGCTTAAGGAAATTTATATCCAGTGAGTGGAATTCTGGTTCCGAGATGTTGAGCAAATTTCGAGGACGAAATTTCTATAAGGAAGGGATAGTTGTAATGCCCCAAATTTCCTAATAAGGTTTAGGACCTTGATTAGGAGGCCAGGAGGGCCATAATTGATTTATTATAGTATTTAATGATTATATGCGTATTTACGTGAATTATATTATTATATGATGGTAAATGCATGCATATGGGAGAATTTATTATTGTGAGGGTATTTCGGTAATTTGGCCACTGTGGGCGTAATTGTATATTTTGGGTGTGTGATTGTGATTAATTAATATAGCCACATTATAAGGTGGATTGACTCGAGCTAGTCAACATGAGACGATCATGAGATGTATGTGTTCGATCTAGTCATAACGGGTTTAAGTTCGGGGCTCGGGATGAGTCTCGGGGTGAATTAATGATTAGAGCATTACCGGGAATTAAAGGGTAATGGGATATGATTTATTGGTATTTGGGAATATTGAGAATAGCGGGAATTGGAGAGCGTTAATTATAATTAACGAGATAGGCGAGAAAGGACGGTTTTACCCTCGAAAGCTTTTAGAGGGGTTTATTTGGCCTAAGGGCATTATGGTCTTTTGACCTTAAGGATTTATATCACCCTAAGGATATATATGGCTTAAAGGCTGTAGAAAATACAGAGTTAAAACAGATCCATCCTCATCCTCTCTTCCTCTCTTCCTCTCTCTCCCGTACAAACTCTCCTCCATCTCTCTTCCAAATTTTGAGAGCCACTTTGGGGCTTTGAGCTAGGAAATCAAAGGTGGCAGCTGGGGGACTTGTTTCAATCATTATAGGGGATTCAAAACCGTGTTTGAGGTAAGTTCCAGCCATTAGTTTCATGGTATACTCTGTTTTGGGTTTGAACTTTTAGCTTTTGATTTTATGGTAAATAGTTGGAATTAATGGAAGTTTAATTCATGTTTTACTTGGGTTTTGATTTGGGTGAGTTGTTGATAAGGTTTAGTGGTTAAATTGGCTGTTAGGTTGAGGTTTGGGACTGGTTTGAAGGCTTGGTTCCAAGGGAAAACGCAGGGGAGAGTTGGCTGGTGCGTGCTGGTTTCTTGGCTGATTTGCGAAATGAGCCGCGGCCTGTGTTGGCTCTAAAGGTGAAAATGGCTCTGTCAGGAGGGTGAGCCACGGCATGGCTGTGGTGAGCCGCGGCCCATCAGGGCAGATTTGACCAAAATTGTGTTTTTAGCCTAGGGATGTCTACCATAGGCGTCGGGGTTGGTCCTAGTACCCGGTTAAGTGGGGAAAGTTGTCTCGGAGGCTAGATATTGATTTGGGAACTTAAGTTGATCATTTTTATTGATGATACCTTATATTTGGTTATGACTAGGTGACCGCTAAAGGACTAAAAGTTGATCGTTCTCAGGGGTTGTTTTTTTAATCGTTCTAGCTCGACTTTAAGGTAAGAAAACTGCACTATGTGTTTATGTATGACATGCATGGCTATTATTGATGCATGTTGGTTGATTATTATGTATGACATGCATGGCTATTATTGATGCATGTTGGTTGACTATTAAATATGACATGCAAGACTGTTATTGGTGCATGTTGGATTGCTGGATATATTGCATATGATGCATGAGAAACATGTGATTGGGACATGCTTTATATACTGAGTATGATATTGTTCAAAGCTTGAGCTTCTGTGTTTATGCATGGCCCTAATAGCACTAATACCTGTTTAGTAGGCATGCTAAGTGCCTTGTTTACGGATATGGAACATGTGATATATGATTGGTGGCATGTCTTACTTGTGAATGACACTGACTAGTCAGGGACCGACTCTAAAGTCGAGAATCATGCATTGAATGGCTCTATGGCATTAATGCCAGACCGACCCTAAGGTCGAAGAACTTATAAGCGCTTGCCTGGTCTATGACCAGATGTTTATGGCCAAGGTATATGACCCCGGTGACTGTTTGTCACACGGCCAAGGGACGCTGTCCATGGCACGACTCTAGAGTCGGGAGGAAGGTTATACTGGTGACCATTCACCATGCACCTGTCCTAATCAAACTTACGAAAGGATCGCTTATCAGTTAAGCCCTGGTGACCCTATCGTCACATGGCTAGAAGGAGCGATGCTCATTATTGTGACTTTTGGCTGTTGTCACCTACTTGCTTGGACTGATAGTCCTGGATGGTTATTATGATCATTGTTGATACTATATCATACTTTATTGTGTTTTCTTGCTAGGTTTTGGCTCACGGGTGCTACGTGGTGCAGGTAAAGGAAAGAGGAAGCTGGACCATCCTTGAGTTGGAGAGCTTAGGTGATGAGGTGTACATATGCAGCTGCTCGTCCGCCACGGCCGAGGTTTAAAGTGGAACTAGGGTTGAACCCTGTTTTGCCGCTTAGAACGGCTTGTTGTGAATAATTTCTGTAATAAACTCTGAAATTATATTTTCGGGATCCCAATGTATATATTAAACGTTCTAGTGAGACGTTACATCTTAACCAAAGTTTTTAATCCTTAAACCGCTAATCATACTTAGTTCACGATTTTGGCCAAATGACTCGGTTAGCGAGTTTAGCACTATTTACAAGGCACACCGTAACGGTCCCTGGAGTTTGGGGCGTTACATTGCCCTACTTCAGACTGGTGAACTCTTCTGCCCTCGTAGCGATGACTGCCGAGTTGTAGTACTTCTTGTAGAAGAGCTCCACAAATCTAGTCCATGTCATCGTGGTAACGTCGTGAGTCTGCTGTACTAAATCCCACCATATTCTAGCATCCTTCTTCAGAAGAGAAGAAACGCATGATATGCGATCCGCGTTGTCGAGGCTCATGTGTGCTAGGATCGGCTCTACATTTCGAAGCCATTCTTCCGCCTTGAAGGGGTCGGTTGTCCCTTCAAAGTTTGGAGTGTGTTGCTTATGAAACTGCTCGTAGATTGGCTCTATGTTCTGAGCTGGGTAAGGTGCATAGTTCGCCATTGGCTATCCCCTATAAGGAATTACTTGTTGGGGTGCTTGAGCCATTTACTGAGGCTGCGGTTGGGGCTGAGTCTGAGGCTGAGCCTGTTGTTGTTGTTGCTGCAACAATTCTTCCAATTGTTGTCGTAGTTGGACAATTTCAGCAGTGTTGTCAACCGGAGGCAGTGCACTTCTGTTAGCAGAAGCATTGGTAGCACATGCTCCCCTTCTTCGAACCAGAGGGGCTTCGTTAGTCTCATTGGCGGCGTTCGAGGCATTGCCGGCTCTGCGTGCAGATCTTCTGAGTGACATCTTCAACAAAGTTCTAACAGTCAAGAAAACATGTTAGAACTTACCCTAATAGGCTCTAAGAAAAAACTTAGTCTAAGCAAATATAAATCAGACCTACTAGTTATGATTTCTTATGAAGAATTATTTTAAGCCTTCTTTATAATTAGGGTGTGTTTCTATACTTAGAAAATCAGCCAAGGCCCAGCAAGAAAACATAATACACATCTCAACAATCATAACAAGAGAATAATCCTTTAAGCATGATCAAACACTTAACATTCCACATTAAACACATAGCATGTAATCAGAATCAAAGATGCAACCAATCATTAATAATAGTCAAGTCACATAATAACTAGGGCCAACAACTAAGGCCGTACCCTTTGTTTACCCCATTGACTCCGGCCCACTTAAACCGAGCTCAGTGCATAATAAGCTGTCCTCGGCTACCAGTGGCCAAGCTGCGCCCTGTGCGCTACTGTAACCTTTGGCACTCTTAGGCCGTTAGTTTACTGTTTACACGGCATAATACCATCCTTTCCAAAGCATACATATTAGGGAACCCTTAGTCCCATTACAAATACAGAACCGGGTGCAGTTTTCTTACCTTTGGCTTCCAAGTGTACTAGCTACGAGCGATGCTCCTTGAGCGCAATCCGATCCCTGAGCCCTAGCTTAGCACCTAGTCACAGCCAAGATAAAGGATACCATCAACAATCTTAAAAGAGCTTCTAGACAAAGTTCTAGTCTCCGGAACATTGAACTTCACCAAACATGGTAAAAGATTCAATCCTGAGCACCCTAGGTTAAATTCCCAAGCCTAGAATCTCAAAATCCCAAAAGCTCTTAAGGGTCGCGGGAATAGCCACCCATGTCGCAGAATGGCCACAACCAGAGGCCTCCCAAAGTGCAAAAACAAACACGGGTCGCGGCCTTACTCAGACCATGACGCAGCCCTCCCTCCTTCCTCAGCACACAGTAGCTTCGAAGGGCCGCAGCTCACCAAGAACTATGCCGCGGCCCGACCCCTTCGAACCCAGAAAAACCTCCATTTTTTACTCTCAACCCTCATGCAAACTCATCCAAAACTACCCTAATTCCACAACTCAATTATCCAAAAACTTCCCACTAGATTCCAGCAACATAACCCAGCTGAACCCTAGACTAAAAACCCATCAAAAACCTATTTCAATCACCGAAACTATCTAACTCAAGAACACAAAAACCAGCCATGGAAACGCTATAATTCAGCCATTAAACCTTGAATTCGAGCTTACCTCAACTGCAGAACCACTCCTCCAAGAGATTTCTGGGCTAACTTCCAAGGTTCTAGCTTCAATTTAATCTTCAAATCCAAAAACCCAAAACCTCTTAGAACACACTCAAAAACACAGAATTTCAACCACAGAAAATGGGATTCAATGCTTACCTCCACCTTGATTAAGTTCCTTTGACAATCCTTGTGCTAATCCTCTATATCCTAGCTTTAATCTACAGAATTCCAGCCTCAATTCTATGTTCTATTGTTTTTTTTTCCTTTTAGAGAGAAAGAGAGAAGGATGGAGAGGGTCGGTCTATTTTATGTTCCACTGTTTTCTAAAATTTTCTTAAGTCTATCCTTAAGCAATAAAGCTAATCCCAAAGCTCGGGGTACCAGAAAGGTCCCCGAGAGCAAAATGGTAAAATTCCCCAACGTTCCCACCTAGACTTCCTAACCCCAAATATATCTCCAATTATTTATTTTCATAACCCGGTAATCTAAATAACCACCCGATACCTGAAATACCCCTTGACTTGTCCAAAGTCAAACGTTAGGCCCCATTGTGACTTTCTCGCTATCTAGCTCCCTAGGATCGCCTTAAGTCGCCCGCTGCAGATTTACCCACATAATAATGTGGTTCTCACAAATATAACATTTAACCACATTTACATTTATATAATCATAAAAGCATGCTTATCATGTAATCATGCATTAAATCAATAAATTCAGACATAAGCCAATTATGCCCTCCTGGCACACTAATCAAGGCCCTTAGGCCATACTAGTGATTTTGGGTCATTACAACTATCCCCTCCTTTTGAGAATTTCGTACTCGAAATTTTCCTGAATAGCTCGGGATACTGATCCGCATCGCTGTCTCTAACTCCCAGGTCGCTTCCTCGACCTTGCTATTTCTCCACAACACTTTCACTAACGGAATTGTCTTATTCCGTAAGACTTTGTCCTTCCGATCCAAAATCTGAACTGGTCGCTCTTCATAGGACAAGTCTGTCTGCAACTGTAAGTCCTCATACTTTAGCACATGTGTTGTATCTGAAACGTACTTTCGCAACATGGAGACATGGAATACATCATGAACTCCTGACAGTGATGGTGACAAGGCCAACCTGTAAGCCACCTGTCCAATCCTTTCTAAAATCTCGAAAGGTCCAACAAACCTAGGGCTCAGCTTGCCCTTTAACCCAAATCTCCTCACCCCTCTCAGTGGTGAAACTTGCAGAAACACGTGGTTCCCAACCTGGAACTCCACGTTCCTACACTTAGGATCAGCGTAGCTTTTTTGTCTACTCTGCGAAGCAAGAATTCTGGCTCGAATCTTCTCAATAGCCTCATTGGTCTTCTGAACCATGTCTGGCCCCAAAAACCTTCTCTCATCCATCTCATCCCAATGGATGGGTGATATGCACTTTCCATATTACATCTCGTAAGGAGCCACTCCAATCGAGGATTGGTAACTGTTGTTATATGAGAATTCGATCAATGGAAGATACCTACTCCAAGATCCCTCAAAATCAATCACACACGCCCTAAGTATGTCCTCCAATACCTGAATCGTTCTCTCAGACTGTTCGTCAGTCTGAGGATGAAAAGCTGTGCTAAACTTCAACTGAGTCCCCATGGCTCTCTGCAGAGCTCCCCAAAACTTGGAGGTAAAGATAGGGTCTCAATCAGATACAATAGACTTTGGAACCCCATAGAGACGAACTATCTCCCTCACATACAACTTCGCATACTGTTCCACTGAGTACGTTGACTTTACTGGCAGAAAATGAGCTGACTTGGTGTATCTGTCCACTATCATCCACACTGAGTCACAAAGTCCCACTATCTTGGGTAGTCCTCTCACAAAATCCATCATAATGTCATCCCACTTCCACTTTGGGATACCCAAAGGCTGAAGCAATCCCACTGATCGCTAATGCTCAGCCTTTACCTGCTGACATGTCAAACATTTAGCCACATACTCTACCACATCCTTCTTCATCTCGGGCCACCAATATAATATCCGTATATCCTAATACATCTTTGTGGTACCTGAGTGAAGCGAGTATGGTGTAGTGTGAGACTAATCCAGTATCTCTCGTCTGATCCCCTCATCTGCCGAAACACAAATCTGTCCCTGATATCGAAGCATACCAGTCTCAGAAATAGAATAATCCTTAGTTGTCCCCGCTAAGACATGCTGCCTACCATCTTGCAATTGCGCATCCACCAGTTGTCCCTCCTTGATCCGCTCTAACACGGTCGACTACAAGGTAATATTAGCTAACGGGCCTACTACCAATTCTATCTTTGCTCTGGCTATCTCATCAGCTAACTCCCTCAAGATCTAGGTGGAACTATACAATTGTCCTGGGCCCCTCCTACTCAACGCATCTGGCACCACATTGGCCTTCCCAGGGTGGTAAAGGATATCACAATTCTAATCCTTAACCAGCTCCAACCAACCCCTTTGTCTCATGTTCATATCCTTCTGAGTAAAGAAATACTTGAAAATCTTATGGTCAGTGTATATCTCGCACTTTTCCCCATACAGGTAATGTCGCCACACCTTCAGTGCGAATACCACTGCTGCTAATTCCAAATCATGAGTAGGATACCACTGCTCACACTCCTTCAGCTGCCGCGATGCATAAGCTATAACTTTCTCATTCTACATCAACACACAGCCTAAAGCCATCCTCGATGCATCACAGTAGACTACAAACTTTCCTTCCTCCGAAGGAAGACTCAGCACAGGTGCAGAAATAAGTCATCGCTTCAACTCTTGGAAACTGTTCTCACACTTCTCTGACCAAACAAACTTCTGATTCTTCCTCGTCAACTCTATCACTGGTGAAGAAATCTTTGAAAACCCCTCTACGAACCGTCTGTAATAACCTGCTAACCCAAGGAAACTCCGCACCTCCGAGGCGTTCCTTGGCCTCAGCCAATCTATTACTGCTTCTACCTTGGACGGGTCCACCTTAATCCCTTCTGCTCCAACTATATGCCCAAGAAAAGTCACCTCTAGCAACCAAAACTCACACTTCTTAAACTTGGCGTATAACTGATGCTCCCTTAACCTCTGTAAAACCTGTCGAAGATGCTGCTCATGCTCTGCCTCTGAACTGAAGTATAGCAAGATGTCGTCGATGAAGACAATGACAAGTTGATCCAAGAAGTCCTTGAACACCCTCTTCATCAAATCCATAAAAGCTGCCAGGGCATTGGTCAAACCAAAAGACATGACCAAAAACTCATAGTGCCCATACTGTGTCTGAAAGGTCGTCTTCGGTATATCCTCATCTTTGATCCTCAGCTGGTGATAACCAGATCGAAGATCAATCTTTGAGAACACCATCTTTCCATGTAGCTAATCGAATACGTCATCAAACCTTGGTAGAGGGTACTTATTCTTGATAGTCAACTTGTTCAATTATTCGTAGTCTATACACATCCTCAGAGTCCCATCCTTCTTCTTAACAAACAACACTAGAGCGCCCCATGGAGAATAACTAGGCCTGATGAATCCCAAATTCAGAAGTTCTTGCAACTATATCTTCAATTCCTTCAACTATGATGTTGCCATCCTATATGGTGCCCGTGATACTGGTTCTGTCCCCGGTGCTAACTCAATCTTAAACTGAATCTCCCTGCGCAGCGGCAACCCTGGTAGATCCTCAAGAAATACGTCTAAGAACTCACACACCAATTGGTCTCTCCCGGCCCTGCTGGCATAACCCTGGTAATATCCACTACACTAGCCAGAAAACCTATACATCCACCCTGCAACAAGTCTCTGGCTCTCAATGCTGAAATCATGGGTACACGAGGTACAGACACCGCACCCATAAAGATAAAAGGATCCTCGCCCTTAGGCTCAAAAGTCACCATCTTCTTCCTGCAGTCAATAGTAGCCCCATACCTGACCAACCAATCAATTCCTAAGGTCATATCAAAATCCTCCATATCTAACTCAATCAGATCCACCAAAAGTTCTCTACTATCAACCATCACTGGCAGTGCCCTAATCCATTTCCTAGAAACTACCAGTTCCTCCGTTGGCAATAAAGTCACAAACCCTACAGTCTGATATTCACTAGGCCTACACAATCTATCAATCACTCTACTAGAAACAAAGGAATGTGTAGCACCAGAGTCAATCAATACAGTAAAAGGAGAGCCAGCGCTAGAAAACTGACCTGTAACTACCGAGGGACTAGCCTCGGCCTCTGCCTGAGTCAAGGTGAATACTCGAGCTGGAGTCAAGCTATCCACCTTTCCTGCTTCACCTTTCTTCATTGTTGGGTAGTCTTTCCTGAGATGCCCCATTGTTTTACACACAAAACAAGCCTTGGCCTGACATTCGCCCAGGTGGCATCTTTTACACCTCGGGCATTCTAGATAGGTTCGCCACGCCTCGCCGCCACCCTAACGGCCACCCTGACCACCTCGACCCCTCCTATTAGAACCAGTAGCGATCGAAGTGTCAGGAGTCTTTCTATTGAAGTCACTGGGGCCTCCGCCCCTACCTGTCCCTGAAAAAGGAGGCACCACTCTGCGGCCCTCGCATCTCACCGCACTTTCTTTCCAAATTTTGTTATCCGCTTCCTCAGTGGTAAGAGCCTTCTCAATAGCCTGGGCATAAGTTGTTCCTCCAGGTACCGTTTTAATTCTAACATCCCAGGCTATCATAGCATTAAGCCCCCTGATAAATCTATCTTGCCTAGCAGCATCAGTAGGCACAAGATCTGGTGCGAATTTCACAAGTCTGTCAAATTTTAGGGCATATTCAGTAACTGTCATATTGCTCTGCACCAAACCCACGAACTCATTAACTTTTTCTGCCCTGACGGCAACATTGTAGTATTTCTGATTGAACAAGTCTCTAAAGCCTTCCTAACTCAAAGCGGTAACATCCCTGGACTGCGATGCCACTTCCCACCAGATGCGGGCACCTCTCTCAACATATAAGTGGCACATGCCCCTCTACTCTCATGAAATCCAGAATAGTTGTAATCATAGTTAGCCACTGCTCAGCCTTCAGTGGGTCTGGTCCACCCTCAAAGATTGGGGGTTGCTGCTTCCTGAACCACTCATACAATGGCTACCAACTGTTCCCAACCTCTCCTGAATGCACAACTGGTACCACTGCAGGTGGTACAATAGGGGCAGCACTCCCTGATGGAGCCTGCTGTAGCAGAATACGGATCTGCTCATCTTGGCTCTGCAACCAAGCTTGCATATCGGCCATGAGTTGCTGCCAGTACTCAGGGACTGACGGAGGAATCTGGCCCTGGTCATCACCCCCGGTCCCAGACCTAGTGCCTGCTAGTCGCGTAGATTTTCTTGGACGCATAGCTATCCAAGTCAATCTGCAATCAACGACTCGGTAATCAGACCATGATGACAGGGTAAAAGCTTCTCCAATGTTCACCAATGGTGCATAACCAATCATAAACAATCAACATATAGGCATTTATAAACATGCACTGGCTGCTAATAAGCATGCCCAAATCTCATCACACAATAGCTATGAAACAAGCACTCATCCATACACAATATGAAATTAATCATCCAAATATTCATTTACATGCACGGCGATGCTAATAAACATGCCTCAATATTCTCACACAACAGTCAAGAGCCAGGCTCTCTCAGTATCTCATTCTTCCTATTAATCCAACAAATAACAACAATCGCAGTTCATTCCAAGCATATATGCATATAAACACATATACACACTACCAAACCCTGAACCGAGCTTATCTCTAGCAGGGAATGTACATGTCTAGCCGGTCTTCAGGAACCCTTAAACCTAGGACACTCTGATACCAAGTTGTAACGCTCTGGATAGCCAGGACCACTACACTGTGTACTTATAAAAGTGCAGGACTTGCTAATCAAGTCATTTAGTCAAAACGTGTCACTAAACCATAAATGTGCTAGGGTTAAACTGGTTGCGGTCTCAAAGATACATTTCATATATTCAAACAGATTTACATATGGGATCCCAAAAAGGAACAGTGTTTAAAAGTGATTTACTAAATTTCCACAATATAGACTACCGTCAACCACTCTAAGGCAAAACATATATTAATAGCTCTTATGTTCCTCTTATCCTCTCAACCGTGGTGGCTGAGCAGCTGGTCATGTACATTCCGCCCACAGAGCTCTCCAAGTCAGGGCTGATTAAGT
Organism: Humulus lupulus; assembly: GCF_963169125.1. Lineage (NCBI taxonomy): Eukaryota > Viridiplantae > Streptophyta > Magnoliopsida > Rosales > Cannabaceae > Humulus > Humulus lupulus. The sequence continues at coordinate 83,314,503 of NC_084793.1, read as the reverse complement.
TTGCCCTTGCCTTTACCTACACCACGTAGCACCCGTGAGCCAAGGCCCAGCAAGGAAACATAATACACATCTCAACAATCATAACAAGAGAATAATCCTTTAAGCATGATCAAACACTTAACATTTCACATTAAACACATAGCATGTAATTGGAACAAAGATGCAACCAATCATTAATAACAGTCAGGTCACATAATGACTAGGGCCGACAACTTAGGCCACACCCTCTGTTTACCCCACTGACTCCGGCCCGCTTAAACCGAGCTCAGTGCATAATATGCTGTCCTCGGCTACCAGTGGCCGAGCTGCGCCTTGTGCGCTAGTGTAACCTTTGGCACTCTTAGGCCGTTGGTTTACTGTTTACATGGCATAATACCATCCTTTCCAAAGCATACATATTAGGGAACCCTTAGTCCCATTACAAATACAGAATCAGGTGCAGTTTTCTTACCTTTGGCTTCTAAGTGTACTAGCTACGAGCGATGCTCCTTGAGCGCGATCTGATCCCCGAGCCCTAGCTTAGCACCTAGTCACAACCAAGATAAAGGATACCATCAACAATCTTAAAAGAGCTTCTAGACAAAGTTCTAATCTCCGAAACATTGAACTTCACCAAACATGGTAAAAGATTCAATCCCAAGCACCCTAGGTTAAATTCCCAAGCCTAGATTCTCAAAATCCCAAAAGCTCTTAAGGGCCACGGCATTAGCTACCCATGCCACGGCATGGCCCCAACCAGAGGCCTTCCAATGCCCAAAAACCAAACATGGCCCGCGGCCCTTCTCAGACCATGCCGCAACCCGCCGTCCTTCCTCAACACACAGCAGCTTCGAAGGGTCGCGGTTCACCAAGAACTATGTCGCGGCCCGACCCCTTCGAACCCAGAAAAACCTCCACTTTTGACTCTCAAACCTCATGCAAAATCATCCAAAACTATCCCAATTCCATAACTCAATTATCCTAAAACTTCCCACTAGATTCCAGCAACATAACCCAGCTGAACCCTAGACTAGAAACCCATCAAAAACCTATTTTAATCACCGAAACTATCTAACTCAAGAACACAAAACCCAGCCATGGAAACACTATAATTCAGCCATTAAACCTTGATTTCGAGCTTACCTCAACTGCAGAACCACTCCTCCAAGAGATTTCTGGGCTAACTTCCAAGGTTCTAGCTTCAATTTAATCTTCAAATCCAAAAACCCAAAACCTCTTAGAACACACTCAAAAACACAGAATTTCAACCACAGAAAATGGGATTCAATGCTTACCTCCACCTTGATTAAGTTCCTTTGACAATCCTTGTGCTAATCCTCTATATCCTAGCTTTAATCTACAGAATTCCAGCCTCAATTCTATGTTCTATTGTTTTTTTTTCCTTTTAGAGAGAAAGAGAGAAGGATGGAGAGGGTCGGTCTATTTTATGTTCCACTGTTTTCTAAAATTTTCTTAAGTCTATCCTTAAGCAATAAAGCTAATCCCAAAGCTCGGGGTACCAGAAAGGTCCCCGAGAGCAAAATGGTAAAATTCCCCAACGTTCCCACCTAGACTTCCTAACCTCAAATATATCTCCAATTATTTATTTTCATAACCCGGTAATCTAAATAACCACCCGATACCTGAAATACCCCTTGACTTGTCCAAAGTCAAACGTTAGGCCCCATTGTGACTTTCTCGCTATCTAGCTCCCTAGGATCGCCACAAGTCACCCGTTGTAGATTTACCCACATAATAATGTGGTTCTCACAAATATAACATATAACCACATTTACATTTATATAATCATACAAGCATTCTTATCATGTAATCATGCATTAAATTAATAAATTCACACATAAGCCAATTATGCCCTCCTGACACACTAATCAAGGCCCTTAGGCCATACTAGTGATTTTGGGTCGTTACAACTACTATAGCCCCCTAAACTCTCAATATAGAACTTGGTCCATTGATTTGTATCCACCCTCATTGAACTTGGTCATTATGTATTGAATTTTTTATTTATTATGATTGTAAAAAAAAATCAAACTCAGACATGTCATTCAAAAATAACAATAATATTCATTTGAAAAAAAAATTCACTAAGTAAATCATAAATGCAAAAATAATAAAAAAAATAAACTAAACTAACACAACTAGGGTAAATCTAAAAACCAGGATCTTCTATATCTGACCCTTCATCTAGCATATCATCATCTATTTCTTCATAATCAGTATTATCTTGAGCCTCAAAATTATCTCGAGGAAGGTTCATAAAGATTCTATGCTTTTTTTCATTAGTGAATTGAAATTCCAACTTAGAGGTGAACCTAAGTATGAGAAAATAATATCTTATGGTTACCGGTAAATCATCATCATCATCTATATTTTCCCATATTTCTTCTAATGTTGAAATTACAGAAGGAAAATCTTTAAAATGCCTAATTACTATGACATATTGGTCTGTAACTCTCATCATAATTTCCTTCGTAGTCTGGAGATAAACTATCTTTTTGTGGAATAAGATCAATCTCTGAGTGATTCTTTCTAACACTCCTACTGTATTCCTTGGATCTCTAATCCTTTTCAATGCCTTAATGGCTCGGATATCCTGATAGGTCAAGGCTCCATCCATTCTTAACTAAAAACATAATGGCTAAAACGTTAGCTAATAACATAAACATAAGCATAATAAACATAAACACTGACATTGGCGGTTAGATTCAGAGCTTGTGCGTGTGTATCAAGGAGAACTTCATGCATATGAACTGTGGGCTCTGATACCAACTGTAAGGCCTCGACTAATTCTAGACTTCGGACCATTAAAAACAACTAAACATAACTACTAATTTGAATACATATATAATAAATAACATAACTTTATTTAAAACCCAAAATATTGTACGAAATACAAAATATGGTATGGGATCCCATTGTTATAAAACATAAAACATAAACTTTAAATCAATTGTTTAAAATACTAAGTGTGGAAATACATCAAAACATAAATTTAAAGACTTTAAACAACGTCATCCTCGATTTTCCATAAATCCATTCATCCTCAACACACATGCCAAGCTGCCACGAATCTTTCCCAACCTCCATGTTCATTTTCCTGCATCATTCTAAAAGAAAAGAAATGGGCCTAATGCCCAGTAGGGAAAATCTACTAACAACATATATCATAAATCATTAACATAAGACTATATCATATACATATACTATAAAACATATGACTATAAAAATGTATATCATATAGGACTACAATATTGTTGACGCCGTTTTTCGTTAACTTAAAATGTAGAGCTCGTAAACAATAAAAACTATGGCAAAGATTAATAGTATAGTAGAACAATGAGGATTTTTTACGTGGTTCAGCAGTTAACTCTGCCTAGTCCACGTGTCTTTTTTATTAGGACTTTCGAGTTTTCTGGAAATCCTTCAGGGATGAATTCTCCAGAAATTCTCTCAAGACAACAAAATTTTGTCCCCTCTAAGTGTCCATGATCTACCTATTTATAGAGGATTCACAGAGTTTGTTCCCGCATATTTCAGGAAGATACTCCTCTTCATTGATGAGAATAATGACATTAAATTCTGTAACTCCTATATACAAGGAAACGTCCCCTGAAGGCCAGGGGACATATAACAGACTAGTTAATATCCCTTTAATGTAGGGAAGTTACAACAATAAATATCTTTTGGATGCATGGAATGCGTCTCATCAGATGACCCACTAAGCCGTTTGAGGTCGGCAATCAATATCATGCCAGTCCATGTCTTTAGGTAAATTATGAGCTGTGCAGCTTTCCCCAAGACCAGCTCGAAGCGGGTAAATACCACCGAGGCTGTTACATTCCGAGCTCATACCCATACCAAGCTCGGGATACTTGATCCGAGACACCTAACAATGGATATACTACGATGCTACGTCTTTTGAGCTTAGAAAGAACTCTGAGGTTACATATCTTCGAGGTTGCCACCTTGCTTTGAGGATTTGGCACTTGGACCATGAACATGCACTTTAGATATCACGAGCTCACACCTGACGAATCCAGCTTTCGAGGTCACAATCTCAGGTCTCGAAATCTAGGTGTAACATTTTGCCCCCTCAAAAGTATTAGTTCGAATCCTATGAGAAGGAAACTTTTGAACTACTTTCTTCGGGAACCGTTCCATCACATACTCGAGTATAGACACGCGTCAGTTGAGTATTGCTTATTCAAGGTACTTGAGTGCCTTGAAACTCTGCCCATGTCTATCTGCCTGCCCTCCTTTTGTGTACTATCATCTCACTTGTCCCTGGCCATCAGATCTAATACGGAATCTGGCCAATGGCCTAGATTAGTTCGATTTAACATCCCCATGGGCCTATAAATAAGCTTCCGATCGTCTTCTTCATTTCTCTTTTACGTTCAAATTCTCAGAGAGAAAAAACCAGAAACTTTTGCCCAATTCTTGCATGTTCTCCAAGCCGAGAAGACAAAGCAACATTAGACTTTTTGACTCAGTGAGATCATATTTGCAACCGCTCGTCCAATCATCCATTTCTCTATTTCCACTGATTTCATTGTGTAAATTTTCATTTTATGGTTTCTTTACGTTACGTACATACACATTTTTTTTATGCATGCTTATACTTCTGTTACACCGTAGGCATTAGGATTTACTCTCGTCCCATTTGTTCGTTCACTATTTTAACGCACTAGGATTACGGTGACATTAGGTTCAAACCCAGTTTCTGCAAAAAAGGGTCCAAAAATGGTTCCTTTTCTGGGTTTTCAAATTTCAGGAACCGTATCTTGTACACCAAGACATCGAGTACAAAATTAGGGTGTGTCTTTAAGGAATGCACGATTCCGAAAAATATCACTTTTTTAATAACCGCCACCTTTCTTCCCTAATATTTCAGGATTTCCCATGACATATCCACCTTCCTTCCCTTCGGTGGAACACACGCTCTGGGACTGGTCTCGTCCTTTGGATCGAGCTCGCCTTGTAGCCTCGATCATTCGAGCTTAGGTATTATTTATCTCTATACTTCTTGTTCGCTTTGCCCTCACCCTTTTACTTTCTTGTTAGATGCCGCAAAATTCGGGAAAGTGGTGGGGGTCACAACTCGCAATTCCCTACTCATCGGTAACTCCGAGCCCGGAATCTCCTTTCACTCAGAATCAACGTTTGATTCAGGAGCACGAACTGAGGCGCGAGCAAGAGGACACTCGAGATCACTTCCGACGTCAGATAAATGAGGTCGAAGAAGGGAAAAGGAAAAGACTAAGGGTCACCTTACATCCAGATCCGGACAACGAGCCTAGATTGAGTCCACTCGACCCTTCGCTTAAAGTGACGATTGCTTTCAAGCCAGGTGATCTTCAGTTTTCACTGATGGGGGAACCCTCTACCTCACAACCGAGGAGGGAATTTTTTGAGGCCGAGCATTATTAGAGCTCGGTTACATTACTAGGCCAGATAACCAATATCCTGGCCTTTCATGGTATAGGACTACCAGGCTCGCTAAGGTGTCGAGCCTCGACCTCCCACGAGCGAAGCTGCCGCGCTCCGGGAGATGGCAATCCTGACAGCAAGCTGAGATACGCAGCATGGAGCCAGGAGCACATGAAGGCAGGGGCGGTACTGCCCTTGAAGTCTTTTTTCAAGGACTTCACAAATTTTGTTGGGTTGGCCCCCTTCTAGCTCAACACCAACTCTTATAGGGTTCTTTCTGCCCTGAGGTCGCTGTACCACGCGCTAAAGTGGGAAGGACCATCGCCAAAGGAGATCCTGTATCTCTTTTGCTTGAAAAGAAATCCCTCCCAAGCTCAGGGAGGGGACGGCTTCTACTATCTTTCGAGCTACCCGAAGGAGAAGAAGTTGTTCAAGGATTTTCCCAATCACCCTCCTGACTTCAAGAAGGCCTTCTTCTGGACAGATGGCCTGGCCCCGTCTCGATACTACTCATTCAGACGAATTCCTAAGTATCTCAACCTCATTCTTTTTTATGCTTGAACTTTGTTTTAGGCTCGTGCTTAGCTAAAATGTGCTTAACTTTCCAGCCAACTACCATCGCCCTACTCCCACTGATGAGATGAAGGAGCACAGAGAGTCTCTGCTCCGACTCCCTTATGGCAGGAGATCCGTTTCCTATCTCCTGCATGAAGACAAGCTCTCAGCATGTGGGCTCTTAGGGGAGGATCATTCTACATCAGACTGGTCCAATAAGAAATTCGATCGGTGGGAGATCGTTCCTCTGCCAACCGGCAACCTCCCCCCAGGAGAGAGGTGAGGCCTCCACCTCCAGTTCGTCATAGGAGTCCACAATCGAGGAACGAGGCCAACGACGAGGCCTCCAGCTCGGGCTCGGATGAGCAAGGTACAGTCATCCTTAGCTCGAATATGTGGTCCCCTTCCCTACTAAAGCATAAACCTAATAGTTTAGTATTGTGTGAGGACGATAAGAACAATTTTTATGTATGGTCTTGGGTAGATGAACGGGTTCATAGGTTTGGTAGTTGGCTCGGGAAATACGACAACATGTATAGCCTAAATGAGGTATGGAACAGAATAGCCGTCCAATATGGGACCAACGACTATAGGGACCTTTCGAGGTTAACGTCCACCTATAGGGAAGGTACTCCCCCCGCCTCTTCTGAAGATGGGGGAATTTCATGGTCGCCGAGCTCAAGCTCGGGGGAGAGTTCCAGTTAGGTTTCTCTCTACTTGTCTTTTTATCCCATGTATGTTTGCATTGTGCTGAGTTACTTTATTTTTTGATAACTCATTTTGTGGTGTAACTGTGCAGGCGAGATGGATTCTAATCTTGACAACATCCTTGAGAGTGGCGGAGCCAAGAGGAGTAAGCATCCCAGGGGTTCGCGAAAGACCGACCGGCCTATCAAGGTCCTTAAGAGGACCGAGAAAACACCACCTCCCCCATCTCCGGTTGTTCCGAGCTCAGCTCTAAGTCCATCTGCCCAGGTTGGGACTTCCTCGTCGACCGTACCCCCAGCTCCTTCTGCATCCCAAGTCAATCCCCCAGCTGGCCTGCCTCTGAAGAAACCCTCGTCCTCGAAGACACCACTGCTCTCGATCTCTACTCATGTTGATGAGTATGTGATCGACAATGCTGCTGGATCCCACTAGGCAACATTAGGCTCGGACATCCTGTCTTGGGTGGGCCAAAGCTTTGGGAGCTTTGACGCTCCTCAGTGGCAGTTTCTGAACAATGCCAAAGACTGCAACACTCTTTACGAGAAGAGTGTTGAGCTCCACGCTGTGGTAATCTTTCTTCCCCCGCCAGTTAGTTGCATTTACACTTAGTCCATATACTAATTTTGTGTTTTTTGTATGTCAGGCTCTTGTTGTCAATGCTCAGCTTAATTATAGGTTGAACAATGAAGTCCACTCGAGCATGACTCTTGCTCAGGAGGCAAAGGATCTTCAGCTCAAACTGAGTGATGAGCTCAAGGCAACAAAGGCAAAGGTAGAGGCAGGAGCCGATGAGCTTAAGGTCAAGATATCCGAGCTTGAGAAGCAGAACGCCAGGCTCGCAGAGCTTGAGAAGGAGAATGCTCGACTCGAGGGGGTCAATGCCAAGCTTGAAGAAGATAAAGTCGTCACTTTTGAGATCATTGAGAATTAGAAGGCTCATCTTCTTGAAGAGTTTAAGGAGAAAAAGGATCGGGCGGTCGACCTGACCATGTACAGAATATGGACCAACAATGTCGACCTCGATACCAGCTTCTTAGGCCATCTTGAAGCAAAGTTGGTGGCCAAATGGCAGGCTCGGCTTAATGAGGAGGAGGCTGCTCAAGATGACGCAGAGGGAGACGAGGGGGATGCTGATGCTGAGAAGGCCAAGGAGATTGCTCCTTCTCTTTAGATGATACCTCGGGCTGATACAATTTTTCTTTCTTTTTGACTTCATTTTAATATATATGCTTTACATTTCTTGGGTTGAAATATTTTTCACATTTTATATTAAAGTGTCATATATGCCTGTTTAATCACACAAACATAGTTTGGATTTAAGCTCGAGGTTCAATGCATTCATGCACAGTTTGCTCGAATTATCCGCTTCCGATCTCGTTATTTGTAAAGGTCGGATATTACTTTTACCATGCACCCGAAAATACTTGTATGGTGTGTAATGCAAATGGTTTAGTTATATCTTATTTTTTTGTTACTTTTTCTCGTCCTCGGTTAGCTCTCCGAGGTTATGAGGTCGAAACTATTGTTTTGTAAGATACTCCAGCCTCGATCTCGACTTATACGAAGTGGGTTATGCTCCAACTTACTGCCGATTAGTTTTAGCAGGTTTTTTCCAAACCTATTAAGGTCGTGTTAGGTTTGTAATCCATACACTTACATTTTAATCTAGTTTGCATATTTGGTTACATCCAAACATTTTTATCTTTTTGCCAGTTTGGTTATTTCCAAACTTATCCTATTTCGCGCACTTGGTTATTTCCAAGTACTTGTGTACTTTTGACAGTTTGGTTATATCCAGACTTGTCTTAGCTCGTGTATTTGGTTATTTCCAAGTACTTATATGTATTTCGTATATACCGTTTTATTTTTTCAAGCTGGTGGTATATGTGCCACTGATGCCCCCTTAATATCCTATGAGTGAGAACATAGGTTATTAAATTAAGAGAGATTGCAAAAAGAAATAATAATAATAAACAACATATTAAATGAAATCAACCTTTATTTGAAAAAATCCAAAAATAGAAAAATAGTACAGATAAACAAGCATGGTTACAGGCAACATCCTTCCTATACTATTGATAGTAAGGTCGTAGGTGTTCTCCATTCCATGCTCATGGTACTAGACATCCATCCAATCTCGCCAACATGTGAACACCGGGTCGGATGACTGACTCTATCTGGTAGGGTCCTTCCTAATTTGGCCCGAGCACGCCAGCTGCTGGATCCCGCGTTGCCAAGAATACACGCCTTACCACCAAATCTCCCATAACGAATTTTCAATCCCGAACTCTTTTGTTGAAGTACCGGGTAGCTCGTTGTTTGTATGCATCATTTTTTAATTGAGCTTCGTTCCTTCTTTCTTCGATCAGGTCAAGAGCTTCTTCGAGCTGAGAGTGGTTCGAGGCTTGATCATAAGTGAGGGCTCGAATTGTGGGAATTTCGACCTCAATTGTCAACATAGCCTCGCAACTGTATGCCAGAGAGAACGGGGTATGTCCTGTCGATGTACGGGCCGTAGTCCTATATCCCCATAGGACTTGGGGCAATCCTTCAGGCCATCTTCCTTTAGCTTCTTCCAACTTTTTCTTCAGCTAACTTTTTAGAGTCTTGTTTATAGCTTCGACTTGGCCATTTTCCTGGGAATGGGGCACTGACGAGAAACTTTTTATTATTCCATTTTTTCGCAAAAGTTGGTAAACAGATCGCTGTCGAACTGGGTTCCGTTATCGAACACAATCTTCCTCGGCATTCCATATTGACATATGATATTTTTCACCACAAAGTCAAGGACTTTTTTGGAGGTTATTGTCGCCAAAGGTTCAGCTTCTGTCCATTTTGTGAAGTAATCTACGGTAACTATAGCGTACTTTACTCTGCCCTTGCCAGTCGGAAGAAAGCCTATGAGGTCAATTCCCCATACTGCAAATGGCCATGGGGAGGTCATCATAGTTAGCTCGAATGGTGGAGCTTGAGGAATTATGGCGAATCGTTGGCACTTATCACACTTTTTTACGTAATCAAACGAGTCTGATTTGATGGTAGGCCAGAAGTAACCTTGGCGTATGATTTTCTTGGACAAGTTATGCCCCCTAGTATGGTCTCCACAGAACCCTTCATGAATTTCTTCTATGATTTTCTTAGCTTCGGGCGGAGTCACACACTGAAGTAATGGCATGGGATATCCTCTTCTATACAGCCTTCCATCTATAATGGTATAACGAGGGATTTGATACATCAACTTTCGAGCCTTGGTCCTTTCTTTCGGAAGGATGCCGATCTCGAGATATTCAACTATCGAAGTCATCCAGGTAGGCTTGGAGTTGATCATACACGCGTCCTCATGCTATGGCTCGTTAATACTAGGTGCCGAGAGATGTTCAATTGGCACGACATTCAATTCGTCATTTTCGATAAAGGTAGCGAGCCTGGCTAAGGCGTCCGCATTCGAGTTCTGCTCTCGAGGGACTTGCTCTATCGCATAGAACTCGAAATGTTCCAATGCTGATTTTGCCTTTTCTAAGTATGCTGCCATTCTCGTAACACAAGCCTGGTATTCTTCCAAGATCTGGTTAACCACTAGCTGGGAGTCGCTGTAGCAATGTATTGATTTAGCTTTGAGCTCCTTGGCTATACGAAGTCCCACCAGTAGATCCTCGTACTCAGCCTCGTTATTCGACGCGCTGAAGTGAAATCTCAAGGCAGAGTGAAATCTTCTGCCTGCAGTAGTGATCAAAATTACTCCTGCCCCCGACCCATTTTCATTAGATGACCCATCGATGTAAAGTTTCCACTGCTCGTGGGCCGGGGTTGTAACTTCATCGTTTGTCATGTCAGTACATTCCACTATGAAGTCTACCAAGGCTTGCCCCTTAATGGTCGTCCTTGGATGATAGGTGATCTCGAATTGCCCAAGTTCAACAACCCATTTAAGAAGTCGACCTGAGGCTTCTGGCTTAGACAAGACTTGTCTTAGTGGTTGATCAATTAGTACATGGATCGGGTGCACTTGAAAATAGGATTGAAGTTTTCAAGATGAGTGAATTAAGCTGAGGGCTAGCTTCTCCATCAAGGGATATCTTGATTCTGCCCCCAGTAACCTTTTCCTAACGTAATACATGGGCCTTTGCACCTTTTCTTCCTCTCGTACGAGTATTGCCCTTATGGTGTGCTCGGTTGTAGCAAGATATAAGTACAAAACTTCTCCTGTAACAGGTTTTGACAATATAGGGGGTTCTGCGAGGTGTTTCTTGAGCTCTAGAAAATCCAACTCGCATTACTCTGTCCATTCAAATTTCTTGCCTCCCCTTAAAAGGTTGAAAAACGGAAGACAACGGTCTGTAGATTTTGATATAAACCTACTTAGTGCCGCCATCCTGCCTGTCAAACTCTGGACATCTTTGTGTTTTCGAGGTGAAGGCATATCAATCAGGGCCTGGATCTTATCCGGATTAGCCTCTATTCCTCGAGCATTTACAATAAAACCCAGGGATTATCCTGAAGATACTCCGAAAGAGCACTTCTGAGGGTTAAGTTTCATGTTATATTTCCGGAGCACGGCAAAACATTCTTCGAGGTCATCAACATGGCTATTGTTAAGTTGAGATTTGACTAACATATCGTCAACATAAACTTCCATGTTGTTCCCTATTTTCTCAAAGAACATCATGTTCACGAGCCGCTGGTAAGTGGGTCCAGCATTTTTGAGCCCGAATGGCATGACGTTATAACAATAAAACCCTTTATCTGTTATGAAGCTCGTATGTTCCTGGTCAGGGGCATGCATGGCAATCTAGTTATATCCATAATAGGCATCCATAAATGACATTAGTCCATGCCCTGCCGTGGCATCCACGAGCTGGTCAATCTGTGGTAAAGGAAAGCAATCCTTAGGACAGGCCTTGTTGAGGTCCGAGTAGTCAATGCAAGTTCACCACGTTCCATTGGGATTCGGGACCAATACCAGATTGGCTACCCAATCGGGGTAAAAAGCATCCCTAATGAATCAGTTTGCCTTTAACCTGTCTACTTCCTCCTTTAGGGCCTTTTTCCTATCGTCATCCAGTTGTCTTCGCTTTTGTTGCTTTGGTGGGAAGCTTTTATCGATATATAGCGCGTGGCTCACTATATTTGGACTTATTCCTACCATGTCCGAATGTGACCACGCGAAGACATCCTGGTTTTTCTTCAAAAAGAAAATTAATTGCTATTTAGTTTCTTCATGGAGGTTTTTCCCGACCTTTACCATTTTCGGGGGGTCTGATTCTTCGAGCTCTTCTAATGGTTCGAGATCAACTCTTTCCTCCACTCTTGGGTCGATTTCTTCATCTATCTCCAAGATTGTCCCATCTTTATTTTGAATAATGACGAGCGTTTGTGTGCTTACCTGCTTCTTTCCTCTCATGGAAATGCTATAGCATTCCCTCCCAGCCAACTGGTCTCCCTTCAATGTCCTGATACCACTAGAAGTCGGGAACTTGATGGCCAAATGCCTTACAGACGAGACTGACCCCATCCCTACTAGGGCGGGTCTCCCGAGCAGCACGTTGTAGGCCGATGGCAGGTCCACTACTATAAACTCCGTCATCTTGGTTGCTGAGACTGGATAGTCTCCCAAGGTTACAAAGAGTTCACTGGACCCCATACAGGCAATCCCCTCTCCTGAAAAACCGTACAAGGTCGTTGCACAAGCTTTTAGGTCTCAAAGCGTGAGTCTCATCTTTTCTAAGGTGGCCTTATAGAGAATGTTCACTGAGCTCCCATTGTCTATGAGAACTCGGTGAACTCTCTTATATGCGAGCTGGAAAGTGATGACCAGTGGGTCATTGTGGGGAAATTGAACATGGGACGCATCGTCCTCAGTAAAGGTTATCCACTGAGATTCAATCTTTTGGCACTTTGGAGCTCTAGGTTCGGGTTCGTAGGTGGACCCATCCCCTGTTTTTAGCTCGTTCACATATCGCTTTTGGGCATTCTTGCCCGTCCCTATGAGATGAGGCCCACCCGAGATGGTTATCACATCTTCTCCATCAATCGGAGGGGGCCTATCCTCTTATCTAGCGCGGGAATTATTGTTTTGAGCAGGCTGCGGCGCAGCTGTCTTCTGGCTAGTAGAAGCCTGATTATTATTTTGGTTCCTGACATATTGTCTGAAGTATCCTCTCGAGATCAGTCCTTCGATCTCGTCCTTCAACTGCTTGCATTCATCAGTAGTATGCCCAGTATCTCTGTGAAATTGACAGTACTTGCTGGAGTCTCTCTTGGACTTCTGATTTCTCATGGGGTCTTGTTGCCTGAAAGGGACCTGGTTTTCATTAGCCAAGTATATGTTCTCCCGAGACTCGTTGAGCTCGGTGTACACTTTGTACACAGAGAAATACCTTTCCCATTTCTTCTTCTTTCCCTCTTTCGCCTCGGGGTTACTTCCTTCATTCTTCTTCATTTTAGAAGGGTTTTCTGCAGGGGGTTTCGAGGCTGATAGGTCCGCCGAGGCTGAGGCAGAGTTTACGTTTATCGTTGTAGTTATGGGCTGAGAGGTCATGTTTAGCATTGACCTCGCCTCTTCTACATTGACAAACCTCTGAGCTCGTCTATTAAACTCGGTTAAGGACCTCACAGGCTTTCTCTGCATATCATCCCAGAGGGGACTTCCTGGCATTACCCCAACTTGGACGGCCATTAGATGACTGCTGTCATCTACATCCCGAGCTCGGGCAACCTCCAAATTAAACTTTGTAAGGTAACTCTTCAACGTTTCACTTGGCTATTGCTGAACGTTGGTCAGGGTTGATGCCTCGGGTCTTACCCCGGTCATAGCTAATCCCAAGAAGTGATTGAATGCCTCTTGTATTTTTCGAACCATTTTTTGCTGGTCCTGTAAGCGATGCTGGAAATAACATGCACCTGAGCTCGTAAACCCACATTACTTGCTCTCATTATAGTATTAAATATACTCAAATGACTGTATGGGTCGGATTTCCCTTCAAAAGGTGGGACATGAGGAATCCGAAACCCTTGAGGAAACGGGGTGTTGGAAATATGGGGAGCGAATGGTTCGAGCTCCTCATCGGAATCCTCATCCCGACTCCGACCTCGCTCATTTTGTAAGAGCCTAAATGCCCTTTCCAGCTGATCAATTCTTTCTTGAACCAGGTCCGCAGGGGGTCTTGCCTAAAATTGGCTATCATTGATCACAATTCTAGGCTCGCGCCTTCGCAGAGGGTCTTTGCGCCCATTTAGGTGATCTTTCAGGTCCGGGTTTGATGGGTTACCACTACCCCGATTCTAATTCAGGTGCTCCCGCAGGTCGGAGTGGTTCCTATGGTTTCCAATATTTCTTCGTCCTTGATCATACATGTTGACTGATCTGGCGTCTACGGAGTCGTCACTGGCGAGGCTTGTCGCATGATTGTTCCGAGACGGATTTCTTTCATGCTGCCTCATCTTTGCAGTGTGAGATCGGGACATTTGGCTTCTCACAGACTGATCTCCTCTCCGTTCTTTAGTAGCCTCTCTATTCCCCTGTTTCCATCCTACTCGCCTCGCCTCATCACCACGAGTTGGTTGTACGTTCCTCTAGGTGGTGAGGGGTATCTTATTGGTGTCGGCGGGAACCGTATGGGTGACGGTGGCTGCCAACCATTTCGGGGCCTGGATGGCCCCGAGTTTGCCCGTGCTGACTCGGTAACATTCTGCGTATTACCAGGAACCTGAGTTCGAGCCTCTGCAGGGGCTCAGTTATTCCCAGTTTCTGCTGGTTACTCCGCAGTTGAGTTAGCTGGAGCCCTGGCTTGAGTGTTTCTTCGGGGTCTCAAGGGTGCAGGTTTCTTTGCTGGTGGCGGAGGTTGCTCCGCTCCTCTTGTGGCAGCATTTTTCTGAGGTCGCCCACGAGGCCAGTGGGGAGGAACATGAACGTCTCGCGGAGGCGGATCTTGGTTCTCCTGTGGAGGTTGAGGCTGAGTCACCTGCGCATCTATGGCTAGCCTAGCCAACTCTTCGTTCCGCTTCTTGGCTTCAGCCAGCTGTTTTCTTAGTTGTCAGTTTTCAAGTTCGACAATGGGGACGTACCGTTCAAGATTATAGTACATGTCCTCATCTTCCCTTGGAGCCGGAGGTGCTGGAGGTCCGCGAGAATCGGAGGACTCACTTCTCTCATCAGGTTCAGGATTCGTCATCGCCTACTTCCCAAGGCGCCGTGGATAGTTTTCTTCAGGAATATTGTGATCATTCGCAGCCATAACCAGGGATTGTATTGCTTAAGGCTCTCAATGAAAGCACCAAACTATTGATGTTGTTTTTCATCAACTTAAAATGTAGAGCACGTAAACAATAAAAACTATGGCAAATATGAATAGTATAGTATAACAATGAGGATTTTTTACGTGGTTCAACAGTTAACTCTGCCTAGTCCACGAGTCTTTTTTATTAGGACTTTGGAGTTTTTTGGAAATCCTTCAGGGATGAATTCTCCAGAAATTCTCTCAAGATAACAAAATTTTGTCCCCTCTAAGCGTCCATGATCTACCTATTTATGGAGGGTTCTCAGAGTTCGTTCCCACATATTTCGAGAAGATACTCCTCTTCATTAATAAGAATAATGAGAGTAAATTCTGTAACTCCTATATACAAGGAAACGTCCCCTGAAGGCCAGGGGACATATAACAGACTAGTTAATATCCCTTTAATGTAAGGAAGTTACAACAATAAATATCTTTTGGATGTATGGACTGCGTCTCATCAGATGACCCACTAAGTCGTTTGAGGTCGGCAATCAATATCATGCCAGTCCATGTCTTTAGGTAAATTATGAGCTATGCAGTTTTCCTCAAGACCAGTTCGAAGCGGGAAATATCACCGAGGCTATTACATTCTGAGCTCATACCCATACCAAGCTTGGGCTACTTGATCCGAGACACCTGACAATGGATATACTCTGATGCTACGTCTTTCGAGCTTAGATAGAACACTAAGGTTACATATCTTCGAGGTTGCCACCTTGCTTCGAGGGTTTTGCACCTGGACCACGAACATGCACTTTAGATATCACGAGCTCACACCTGACGAATCCAGCTTTCGAGGTCACAATCTCAGGTCTCGAAATCTGGGTGTAACAAATATTAATGGCCATTAACTCATTACCCTAGCATGTGATAAAATCATCTAGGTCCTCTATCTACTAATCGAGGTAGGTTAGATCACACGGTAGTATATGATAACCCATCTAGGTCCTCTGTCTACTAGTCAAAGTAGGGTAAATCATAACTCTAAACTATGGCAATGATAAAAATTCTTGGGGTTTGCTATCTAAGAAACTTTAAGCCCCAATCGACTAAAAACATATTCATATAGTGATAATATCTTGGAGTTTTCTATCTAAGAAACTATAAGCCCCAAGTGACTAGAAACATATTCATACATATATACATAGCATAAAACATATCATAACATAAACATATAAACACATATAATCTATCCTATTTTCCTTACAAAAACTGGGATATGGAGACAAGAACAGGATTTTGGAACACTCCTAAAACCAACAGTAAGAATCGTGAGCTTCTAAAGAAAATAGATGAAAAAGAGAACTAAACCATCCAAGTAGAAACTTACCGAAAACCTTAATGTTCAAGGAACTTAAACACCTAACCAAGAATCATAAATAAGAGTTAGGATTTGAAAGAAAATAAATGAAAACTAAAGAACCATTGAAGAATTGAACTTAAGGATAAGAATACCTTAAATGATCTTATGACTTGATCTATACCTCGATACAAAAATAACTCTATGTCTTACTTCCCAAGTGTTCAGAAAAGCTTAGATTGGAAAAGCTTTTATCCTAAAACCCAAGTGTTTCCCTCTATAGAAATCTTAGCAACTTGGAGGCTCTGAAG
Source organism: Humulus lupulus (assembly GCF_963169125.1). Lineage (NCBI taxonomy): Eukaryota > Viridiplantae > Streptophyta > Magnoliopsida > Rosales > Cannabaceae > Humulus > Humulus lupulus. Next base: position 83,297,923 of record NC_084793.1, on the reverse strand, counting down.
AATGAAGGAAATGGCTGAGTACTAGGTCCTATTTATAGAGTTCAAGGAGTGAAACTAACCCCTTTTAATTTGAATAACTAAATGAATATAAAATGAAAAACATTTGAATTTTCGTTCAACAGATGCCCAGAACTCAATAAAAATCGTTCAAAGGCAAGTCCAAGCAGTTAAGACTGTTTTTAAATTTAAACCCTCAAGATTCAAAAAATCACTCCCAAGGGCGATATATCGCCTACATTGGGCAATATATCGCCTATGCCTATTTCCCGAGCCCCATTTGTTCGTTCTTGCGAAGTCGACGTGTTTTTCGTATCTCCCGTAGGAGATATATCGGCTCCTATAGCTACAATATATTGGCATACATTTATATATCAAACACATTTTTGCACTTTTTCAGCATATTTTGAATTGGTTAAACAACTTTGACTAAGTCAAACCGTGATCCTAACACCTGCTGGAAGGTTCTAGAGCTTCTAGATCTTTTTTTAATTAATCTATTTATCAATAATACTTAAATCCTTAATAAACATGATTATGACAAGTGTGACATTCTTAATAATTCTATCTAAACCTTAGGTTATAATAAATAATATTTATAGGACCAGCAATATTAATCAAACCTTATGTTATAATTAATATTTCTAAACTATAGGTTAAAATTTTAAAATCCATAACTGTTGCTATGAGTTTCCAACTAAGTCCTGGCTTGAACGAAAATCCACGAAAACTGACATACTACAGACTACTATTAGCTATTACTACTACTATCTAGCTAAGTAAAATTATGAGACACTACATAGTTCTAAGGTGTTTCAAAGGTTTTTGTAGGTATTTAGAAGTGGCATATGATTTATGCTATGGAATTGTGGTTAGAAAACTGCTGAAAATCTATTTTGGGTTGATTTTTGGTCTGGTTAAGTAGGGGAAGTCATACTTTTGTATTGGGGAAGAACACTTGAATCCTGGGTTTCTAGGAACCTTGCGCGACCGCGCTAGTATCCCAGAATTGGTAGGATATTGAATTTGATTTGGGGTTTCGAGGCTAGTGGCGTGATTGCGCCAGTGCCACGGAAACCCTAAAATTTATGTGGGCGCGACCATGCCAGGTGCTTGGAAATGTGGAATTTCTGAATTTTGGCAGTAAGGCTACTAGCTCCAAGGGTCTGTCTTGGGGGCCCACTTGGGGGCTCGGGGGACATTTTAGTACCTCGTTAACTAAAGTTAGTAGTTACAAGGGTTAGAGTTTAGATTGGTACTCAATATCTCGTTTATTCCCTAATGAGCGCTTCATTTATGTTGTGACTAGGGTATCCGCAAGGTTTGGGATAGGGATCGTACTCGAGGTCGTACCACTATTTGCACAGAATTCCACGTAAGAAAACTAGTATATGCACATAGAGCAGATTGGTTGTCATGCATACTAGCATTGACTTATCTGTGAATGAATGGTGAAATTGACATTCGGTTGTCGTGTGTAACATGGGCCAATCATCTATTTTGCGTAACATGGGCCATGAAGGCGAGTCTAGTTTAAGGGTACAATCCTCACTCGCCAGGCATGGGCCATAGGCTTGGCACTGGAGTATGCACCTCGCTCGGTTGGGTCATTTGGCAAGGTTGTTTTCCTACGCCATGCAAATGATCCATGTGATTGAAATAAATATACTTGTGAGCTGTGAAACATGTTTATAATTTATATAATTGGAATAAATTAACTTTTTTCCTATGAAGCATGTATTTATTGTTTATAAATAATTTGATTATTATTATGCCATGTGGGGTTTTCTTCCTGGGCCTTGGCTCACGGGTGCTCTATGTTGCAAGTAAGGGCAAGCTAGAGTTGGACCCGCCATGAGTTGGAGGGCTTTGGAACGACATGTACATATTCGGCCTGCTTGGCCATCATGGTCAAGTTATTTTGAGGAACATAAAACATTAGTTTGATTTTTTAGCTTAGGTCGGCTATTTTTGTAATGTTTAATATAACTATCTTTTGTTTGTAAACTATTGGGATCCCATGTATATGTTCAAACCTTTTAATGAAAAGTTTAATTTTATTTACCAAAATTTTTAGTGCCTAAACCATCATTTAATTTTAATTACACTTTTGAGTCCAAACGACTCGCTTATCGAGTTAAGCACTATTTTAAACACACGGTGTAATAGTCCTGGATTAGTAGGACGTTACAATTGCCCTTTGCTAAAAAGGGTTTTTTGGTCATTTTACCCTCTAGACAAGATCCACTAACCAGAAGAGTTCCCACTTTTAGTTCTTTCAAAGGTATATCTTTTGTTAATTGATTTATTCTGTCTAGAATAATATGACCCAATCTTAGATGCCATAGATATGTGTCATCATCTTGAGAAACTTTTTGTCTCTTGTTGCCTTTCGGTTTAGCTACTTGATCGCTCTGTAGGATTTATCATATATAGCTTGTTTGTTTATATTGATCTACAGATATTGAAACCATTCTTTGAAATAGAAATCATATTATAATAAAAGAAACATCAAAAGTATGTTAATGCAATAAAGATAAAGAAATTAAATTTCTTGAAAATCCCATAATAAAATAAACATTGTTCAAAACAAGATAATTATTTCCATAGATTAAACGGATTGTTCCCACTGCTTTCACTGAAATGAGTGAACCGCTTCCAACCCTCATAGTCACCTCGCCATTAACAAGTTCCATTGATGGATCAATTATTTGCATAGAAGAAGATTCATGATTAGTGGCTTCTGAATCCACAACCCAAGATGACATATCATCTTCCACTATACAAGCTTCAAGTACTAGTAAATCAAATTTACATTTCTTTTTCAGCTAAGCGAGATACTTGTTACATTTTCTCTTCCAATGGCCTTCAACTCCATAGTAGAAACATTTTCCTTTAGGTTTCTTTTTCTTGGAGTTGTTGTCCTTCTTATTCTCCTTGTCTTTGGGTGACTTATTGCCCTTCTTTGGTTTATGGTCCTTATTAGTGTCTTTACCATTGTTTTTCTTCCCCTTCTTTGATTTATCATGAGAGGTAGATTGGTTTTTCTCAGCAACACTTGCTTCGTCCTCTTTGGTCACAATCTTATTTAATGTCTCAAAAGTCTGCAATTCATTCAAGAACTGAGAAGATGCTTATCAAATTTAGTCATCTTAATATCATAGAGGTAAACACAACCTTTGATTCATGTCAAAATATTGAAAAGAATGAAGGGAGAGTGTGGCTCAATTATAGTCGCAAGTGCAATAGGGAGTTTACTGTATGTCACACATTGTACAAGAGTGAATATTGCATTTCTGGCTAGTAAACTAAGTAGGTTTACTAGCCATCCAAGTATTAAACACTGGAAGGCCATTGAAGGAGTTTTTTGATACCTCAAAAGGACCAAATAACTATACCTCCAATATTTTAAGTTTCTAATGATACTTGAAGGATATTTCAATGTAAGTTGGATATCCGATGTAGGAGATAATCTCTCTACAACCAGTTGGGTGTTCACTCTTTGTAGGGGTGCGGTTTCTTGGGATCTAAGAAGCAAACATGTATATGGCACTAAACCATGGAGTCTGAGTTTGTAGCTCTAGCAGCAACCGACAAAGAGGTCGAGTGGCTTAAAGATCTCATGATGAAGATGCCTTTAACCGCAGTTGATTTATCAAAAATCTCGATACATTGTGATAATCAAGCCACATTGATTATATCTTAGAATAAAATGTACAATGAGAAGTCTAGACACATAAGTCTAAGACATGACTACTTGAGATAATACATTGATAAGGAAGTCGTATCAATTTTATATGTCAAATCGCGTGAGAACTTAGCAGATCCACTTACCGAACCTCTAGGGAGATATTTGGTTAGTTCTTCAAATAGAGAGATGAGACTAAAACTCCTTGTGTAATGTCCCAAACTTTCTAATAAGTCTTAGTGCCTTGATTAGTGTGCCGAGAGGGCATAATTGGATCTATATGTGTTATTATGTGATTTTATTGAAAATCCATATGTGATTATATAAAATATATGAGTTATATTATGATATGACTGTCTTTGCATGTTTAAGTGTATTAAATGTGCTTAAAGGCCCGCTTTTGTTAAAAAAGGGCATTTTTGTAATTTTAACTCGTTGAGGGTATGATTATAATTATATGTTTTATATGTTTGAGGCCACATTATTATGTGGATATATTTGAGATATTTGGCACAAGTTGGTCATTTTGAGCAAGGTAGCGGAAAAGTCACAACGGGGAAAAATACCCGGTTCGGGGTGAGCCTAGGGGTATTTTATTAATTTGGTGAATTATCGTGAATTATTGTGATATGGAATATTTATTCGAGAAAGATATTATTATTTGGAGGTTTAGTGGATTAATTGGGAATTTTAAGTGTAATTTGAGGTTTGGTGGGAATTTGTGTCGAATGGCCAAAACGCCATTGGGGGTTAGCTTTGAGGTTTCTTAAGGCAAGGGATAAATGGTCTTTTGCCATTAATTTATCTAAAGACTTAGTAAAGTCAGAAGCTTTCCCTTCCCGTTTCCCGTACTCTCTCTCCATCTCTCCCTCTCACTTGTTCACTTTCAGATTTTGAGGAATTCTTCCTAGAACATCAAGCCTATAAGCAATCTTTAGTGGGAATTGAAGGGTGCAGTGGGATTATAAGTTGTTAAAGGCCACCATTCAGTCTAGGATTTTCAGATTCTTAGGTAATATTTTGGTTCTTTTCTTCTTTAATGGTGTTCATGGTGGATTCTTTTAGTTTAGACTTTATGTTTGTTAATTGTTAGTTATAGGGTTTTATTGGGAGTGTTTTTTATCTAATGATGTTGTATGTGAACTGTCTAGTTGATTTGGGTTCATTTTTAGGTCATTTGGTACGGATTGCGATTTTTGAAATCGCAATTCCTGGGTTTCTAGCAGTAGCGTCGCGACACTTGGTAGGTGCACCGCTGCCCGCTTAAATCTCTTCGAGGGTGGGTTTCCCTCGAACTGCCTTGGCGCTGGTGCCCTTAATGGGTAGCGTCGTAGCGCAAAATGGGGAAATTTTAGAGTTTAGCTTTCTATAAAGTAGGGTGTCGTGACCCTTAGTTGTGGCCGCCCTGGCGCAAAATGCTTTGAATTTCAGGGTGGCCTCTCGGCCTAGTGTGGGGCTATGACGCAACTGTGGGTGTCATGGTGCTAAATGGAGATTTTAGAATGTGTTAAGTTTGAGTTATTGGAAACCGAATCAAAGGGCTCGTGCACGATTCCACTACCCGGTTTAGTGGAATTCAGGGTCCCGAGGGCTAAGGCTTGGTCTTGAAGCCCTCTGTTGATTCAGTTTTGATGAATATTCCTTAATGTGTTGTGACTAAGGGTTTTCGCTAGGCTCAGGAGGAAAAGATCGTTCTCGGGTTTGCCTCGCTTTATCGCTCAGGACTTGAGGTAAGAAAAGTGGCACTTGCAACTAGTGTAAAGCATGGGCCCTGATATAGGACACGGGGATGGCCGTGTCATGAATCTGTTTAAAGTTAAATGTCTTTCTTCTATAAACCTCTATTGGTATAACTACTTGTGCTGATTGGTGGTGATCGTGATCGATCGGCCGTGAGGCCATTATAGACACTACATGCATAATGTAGGTCGTAGTGGCGCAGACATTACAAGTGTGCGATATGCGCCATAGTGGCTGGGCCATTGCAGGGGTGTGATATGCATCTACTCGGCATGAGTCATATACTGATTGGTAAATTAATGTGAACCTGTGTAAATTATAAAGTATGTAGTACATGATAATGTCTATTTGGATATTTGTTTTACTTGTTTGGGTTTTCTTGCTGAGCCTTGGCTCACGAGTGCTCGTGGTTCAGGTAAGGGCAAAGGAAAGATGGACCAGCCATGAGTTGAAGAGTTAAAGGGGCAACGTGTGCATACTCAACCTGCTCAGCCGCCATGGTCGAGATACTTTTGACAAACAAGGGTTTAGTTTGATTTTTCTGCTTAGGTTAGCAAATCATATAATTTTGATAAACTTGTATTTTTATTTAGAAAACTTTGGGATCCCTTGTATCTAGTCAAAAAATTTTAACGAAATGTTTAATACCAAAACTATTGTTTAATCTTAAGTACAATTTTTATCCCAAATGACTCGCTTAACGAGTTAAGCACTAATTTTAACACACGGTGTAACGGTCCTTGATTAGTAGGATGTTACACCTTGACAAATAGATTCCCCAATGATGGCAACCCAACTCAAAGCTTGCATACATCAAGTGCAGAGTTCAAATGATAAGAAAAAATTGTTGATAAGGGAATAGTTGACATCATTAACAAATTAGAGGCCCATCTAGAAGAAATTAATGCTGGTTGCTACTAGACATGAAGGTTAAGACAAAGGGTTTTAATGAGATTCAGTTGAAGAGCAACAAGCATCTCTAAAGGCAGCAAAGATGTTGTAAGAATTTCACCTATGTGAACCTAGAGGTGGTGCCACCTCTCAAGAGAGTAGGATCTTTCTCTCCGGATGGTTCATGAATGGATCTAACACAAGGCCATAAAAGTGCTAAGCGTGAAAAGTGGGAAATACATGAGTAATCAGATAGAGATGTGTGAGACATTATTAGTTTTTTATCACTAAGAATGTTGGGTTCAATCTCTTAAGAATACTTAGCATTTTTATAAAGCTTTGTTGTATTTTCACTAAGATGAATTTTAAACCAAAAAGCACTTTATTTTATTCACTAATGTTCCTTGGCTTTGAGGTGGATGATGTATTTAATGAAGTGGGGATTGTTAGGATTGATTAAATACATGGTGAAATTAGTTATACACAAAGAGGTGCAAAATCATAACTACTTCACTAAAGTCAACATGAGCGAGTTGAATTTTATTGTAGGCACTTTAAAATTATCGTTTTAGGTCCAAATCTTTTCTTTGGATTATATAAGAGTACCCAAAAAGTTTGGTGCATTTGAAGCTGTTTTGGGCCAAGGTACCGGGTCAAAAGTAAGTGCAATAGGCGTTGCATCATCTGTTGAGAGGCGTTGCATCACCTAGCTTAAGTGTAGCTCCTCAAAATTTTACTTAGTTAGATAGTATAATCTTATGTTGTAGTATTTTATTTTTCGTGGATATTGGTTCAAAGCACGGAATTAGATAGAAACTCGTAGAGCGAGTTATGAATTTTATAAAGTTTAGCCTATAGTTTAGTAATATTAATTTTATCATAAGGTTTGATTAATGTAGATGGTTCTAGAAATATTATTTATTATAACCTAAGGATTAGATAGAATAATTAAGAATGTTACATTTGTCACTTGTATGTTTATTAAGGATTTAAGGATTTTAGATGAATAAAAATAATCAAGGATAAGCCTAGGAAGTCCAGAACCTTCCCTCAGACGCTAGGATCTCGTATTACTCAATCAAATTAGTTTAAAGAAACTTTAAGTGTGCTTAAAATGTGAAAAAATATTGTTTAGTATATCAGCGTAAGCTGAAATATCGCAGCTATAGGGGCCGATATATAGCCTATGCTTTTACAGAAAAACACGTCGACTTTGCATGAACGAAACCACAGATCCTCGGGAATACATTGCAGGCAATATATCGCCTATAAGGGGCGATATATCGGCTCTTGTGGTCGCTTTTTAAAATCCATGGAATCCGAAGAAAGAAATAGCCCTCAACATCGTGTACTTGTTCTGGAACGATTTTGACCGAGTTCTGGGCATTTGTTGAGCGGAAAATGTTATTTTTAATGATTTATTTATTCATTGAAATGGGAGTTAGTGTCACTCCTTGAAATCTATAAATAGGACCTTTCACTCAGCCATTTTCATCATCTTTCAAACACTTTTCAGAGCCTCCAAGCTGCTATTTTCGTTCTAGAGAGAAACAATAGGGTTTTGGGATTAAAGCTTTCAAATCTAAGCTTTTCTAAACACTTGGGAAGTAATCTATTGTGCGATTTCAGTGTTTAAGGTATAGATCAAAGTTCTAAGCTATCTAAGGTGCTCTTAATCTTCATGTTTAGTCCATTTCCATTCTTCTTATTCCTTTCTTTTAGTTCAATCCTAACTCGTTATAATGACTTTTGGTTAGGTGCTCGATTTCTTTGAAACTTAAGGTTTTTGGTAAGTCTTTATTCCAATGGTTTAGATCTTATCTTCATCTTCTTTTCTCTAGAGAACTTATGGTTTTTAATGTTTGGTTTTAGAAGTTCTCGATCCCGCACTTGTCTCCAATATCCCGAATTCGGTAAGGAAAATTAGGTAGTTTAGTTTATGACCTAGTTTATGTTTTGTATGACCTAACAATATTTGTACAATAAAGGGATAAGTGTGGCAGGACCTAAGGTGTCCAATGATGTATGACAGACTTATGTCCGGTAGGCTCGGTTGCCAAAATTTTATGACGTACCTAAGTTGATGTCCGGTGTATGACAGACTTATATCTGGGGCTTAATTTCCACCCCTGTATAATCACTTATCTGTTTATTATATATGTTTTGTTTTTATGACCTATGACCTATTATTATGACTTATGACTTATGACCTATTATTAGGACATGTGATTTATGACTATGAACTATGATTTAGATTATGATTTATGATTATGACTTAAGATATGTTATGACCTAGGATTTTATGATATTATATGATTAGTATAAATAAGTTATGTTATTGTAACGCCCTGGATAACCAAGACCGTTACACTGTGTATTTTAAAATAGTGCAAGACTTGCTAATTAAGTCGTTTGAACATAAATGTGATTCTAAAGGCACTAACAGGTTAGGGTTAAAATATTTTGATCATAAACGGTTAGTTTTCATTAAAACAAATGTTTAATACATGGGATCCCAAAAACAGTGTTTATGTGGTAAATACAACTCTCAAAAGTTGATACAACCAAAGCCAGTCTAACGGAAAAATACAATTTAGAGCTTTTTCCAGTAACTTTCCCTCAGCCATGGCCGTCGAGCAGCTGACGATGTACACTCCGCCCCCAGAGCTCTCCAACTCATGGTTGGTCCAGTTTCCCTTTGCCTTTACCTACACCACGTAGCACATAAACAACAAACACATATAACAGCAGTAGCATTCAAACAACTTTAATCCAATTAATTCAATTATTCAGCAGAGCTCAAGCATTAAACTAAACAACGGTAAACATGTATTTGAAAGAATACATCTCAATCACTAATACAACTATTCAGGTGTCGGCGCCCTTCGGTCGAGCCCTCTATTTATATAGTTGATCCCGACTCACTTAGGTTGAGTTGCATTCAATACGCTTATCATCAACCCTCGGCACTCTTAGGTCATTCTTTCATACTTCACATAATACTCATATAGGTTACAAAACACACATATATTCAGTTACAGGGAATCTCAGTCCCGTTCACAACCACATGGGTGCAGTTTTCTTACCCTGAATCCTGAGCGATAAATAAAGAGCAATCCTGAGCACGATCCTCAGCCTCGAGCCTTAATGATAATCCTAGTCACAAATAATCATGGATAATTATGAATCTCTAATTCAAATAAATGTTTTGGAAACAAATACTAGCTTCCGGTACCTCGAATTCTACTAAATCGGGTACTAGAATTCGTCCCGAGTGCTTAGGTTTGAAACCCCGAGCCTAAAACCTTTGTTGCCCTTTATTTTCTATTTAGGGTGGTGACTTGCCCATAAAGGTCATGACCCACCCCTTAGACAGAGCCCAGCCCTCCCTGCTGGAGGACACGGGTTACGACTTGCACCCCCCTAGGTCGCGGCGTGCCTAGCGAATCAGAAGCATCCCAGCTTCTTCAAGCATGCAGGCTGCGGTGCCTGAAGAACAGGGACGTGACCCGAGCCCCCAAACCCAGAAAATTCTTCTCTTCCCCGCATTTTTCCCTAGCTGTAACCTCAAAGTTCAACCTCAAGTACACACCCAAAAATCTCACCAATCCTAGAAACAAGTCTAGGTCCCTTACTTACATATCTTAAACATGTAAACACCGAAATTCATGCTGGACCTATCATCTCAACTAAACTACAAACCAAACTTAAAAACCTTGACAATTCAGCCTAACAACCTAGAATTCTAGCAGAACAGAACAAGGTTTCTCACTTCAATTGTAGCTTGATCCTCATATTTTTACTTGGCTAGTTATTGCTTTAATTCCCGAACTTCTCCCAGCTTGAATCCCTAGCTTTTTCTCCTTCAAGTTTCAAAATTTCCCTTTAGTTCTAGAGAGAGGAAGGAAAATGTGAGATGGAGGGAGTGAGAGAGTCAATGTCTAAATGTTCCAAGAGTGATCTGATAGTTTCCTAAGACCCAGCTGATCAAATACCTTAGCTAAAAAGACCAAAATACCCTTCAAGTTTTCCCAGCCCTCTAATAGCCTCCAACGGTAAAATGGTCTTTCTCCCAAATTGCCGCTAATTCCTCAAGTCCTCCATCAATTCGCAATTAATCCCTACATGTCCGTATAATTATCAAATTGTTATCCAAAAAATAGGCGTGGATGATGTGGCAGACATTTTTAACACGTGGCTGACACTTGGCAAAGGTTTCGTTCAACTATCGACCAGGGAGGTTCCCCTGGCATAACATTTGAATTTTATATACGACCAGCTTGGTCGTATACTCCGTATATTTTGAGAAGATCTTATGCAATTGTAATCATATCCGAGATTATCTCCCATAATTCCTGATGTTATACCCAGATTTCGAGCCGTAGCAAATATGACCTCGAAAGCTGAGTTCGCATTAAGTGGTCTCGTGGGGGTTAGGGTATGCTCTACGATTGTAAATCGGAGCCTGCAAAGTATGGTACAGACCTCGAATGTGGTGACCTCGAAATGATCTCGATCTCGAAGGATAGCTCTGTGAGCCCCTCATCTTCAGAAACAACTTCGGAGCAGGGATCTCGAGCTCGATATGCCATCTCGAAAGAAATGTCAGCTCGGGAAGTGTCAGTGGCTCGCACAATGACGTGAAGCCTTAGAGATACGCAATGACTACCTTGAATATCTACAAGTGTTGTAGATATGGGATATGATCCTCATTTATTGATGTAAATCCCCAAAAATCGTGGGATATTATTTAGTCAGTTATGCGTTTCCTGATCTTTGGGGAACGTTTCCTTCTATATCTGATTATTGGCATTTAAGGCCATTTATTTTTATTCACAAAAGAGTAACTACCCAAAATATGTGGGATAGTATTCTGCATCCTTCTCTATAAATAGAGAAGTGATGCACCATTGTAAAGGACCGAATTTCTGATTCTTGAGAGAAAACTCTGGAGAATTCATGCTAAAGGATTGTTCAGAGATAATCTTGAGATTAATAACAGAGACTCGTGGACTAGGCAGATTTAACTGCTGAACCACGTAAAAACCGTGTGTCTGATTCGTTTGTTTGTTTTAGCCATTGTCTTTAATTGTTTTCGTGCTCTCTTCTTTTATCTGTTGACGAAAAACGGCGTCAACAGTTTGGTGCTTTCATTGAGAGCCCCAAGCATCCATCCCAGAAAGATTCATGGCTACAAACAATCAGAACACTCCTGAAGAAAATTACCCAAGGCGTCCTGGAAAACAACCAATGGAGAACCCGGACGCTGAAGAAAGGAGTGGATCCTCCGATTCCCGGGGACCACCTCCACAACCAAGGGATGAGGACATGTATTATAACCCTGAGCGTTATGTCCCTATTGTAGAATTGGAGAATCGGCAGCTGAAACAACTGCTGGCAGATGCCAACAAACGTAACGAGGAGTTGACTAGGATAGCCACGGAGGCGCAGGTGGCTCAGCCCCCACCTCCGCGCGAAGACCAAGTCCCTCCTCCAAGGGACGTGCACGTTCCTCCCCGGAGGCCCCATGGGCGTCCACGAAAAAATGCTAACACAAGGAGGCCAGCGCAACCTCCAGCACCAACAGAGCCATCTGCTCCTTCTAGGCCTCAGAGGAGTACCCGAGCTCGGGTCCCGCCTAATCCACCTGTGGAAGTGCCTGCAGGAACTGAGAACAATCGAGCTCCAGTCGAAGCTCGGACTCAGGTTCCTGGTAGCGCACCAAACGCAACCGGCCCATCTCGGGCAAATTCTGGACCTTCCAGGCCGAGGCAAGGACGGCAACCACCGTCACCTATACGGTTTCCTCCGTCTCCCATAAGATATCCTTCACCTCCCCGCAGGAACGCTCAACCTGGTCGAGATCAGGATCAAGGGCGTACAGGGGAGAGACAAGGAGACAGGGAGACGTTCCAGGGGCGGAAAGGCGCGCCATCCGAGAGAAGTCAGACATCCCGATCTCGCACTACAGAGACGAGGCGACGTAGAAAGGATCCACCACGAAATGACCGATCGATGAGTTTCACTAGCGATGAGTCCGGAGAAACAAGGTCTGTCAGTAAACACGACCGGGGTCGTAAAAATACTGGGAATCACAAGAGCCATCCCGACCTGCGCAATCACCTGAATCAGAGCAGGGGAAAGGGAGATCAGACAAACCCGGATCTTAGGAATCATCTGAATGGGCGTAGAGATCCCTCACGGAGACGCGAGCCTGGGATCGCGATTAATGACTATCAATTCCAAACACCGCCTAAGGACCCAGTACAAGAAAGGATCGATCAGCTCGAAAAAGCCTTTAGGCTTTTGAAGAATGAGCGAGGAAACGGTCGATATGAGGACTCTGATGAGGAGCTCGAGCCGTTTGCTCCCAATATTTCTAACACTCAGTTCCCCCAAGAGTTCCGGATTCCTCACGTCCCAGCGTTTGAAGGAAAAACCGACCCATGCAGCCATCTGAGTACATTCAACACTATCATGAGAGCTAGTAACGTGGGTTACGAGCTCAGATGTATGTTGTTTCCGACATCATTGGCCGGGCCTGCCAAGAGTTGGTTCGAGAAGTACAAGAGACATTCTATAACTTCGTGGGATCAATTGTCTAGAGACTTCAAGAAGCAGTTCCGGGCTATGGTGGGAGTCAGACCCGAAGCATCCACTTTGACTAACGTCCGACAACAACCAGGCGAAACACTAAAAAGCTACCTGACAAGATTTAATCTAGAGGTCGCCCGAGCTCGTGACGTGGATGACAGCGGGCACTTGATGGCCATCCGAGCTGGTGTTTTACCCGGGAGTGCCCTTTGGGATGACATACAAGGGAAACCAGTGAGGTCGATAACCGAGTTTAACAGACGGGCGCAGAAATTTGTTAATGTAGAGGAAGCGAGGTCAACACTCAAAGCGACCTCGCAGACCGAAACTACAACGATAAACATTAACTCCGCCTCAACCTCGGTTGACCCTCTAGTTACACAGCCTGCCTCGGAGAATCCTTCCAAGAGAAAAAAAAGTGAGGGAAATAATCCCGAGGCTGATGGAGGAAAGAAGAAAAAAGGAGAAAGATATTTCTCCGTATATAAAGTGCATACCGAGCTCAACGAGTCTCGGGAAAACATATACCTGGCTAATGAAAACCAGGTCCCCTTCAGGCGTCCGGATCCTATGAGGAATCAAAAGTCCAAGAGGGACTCCGGCAAGTATTGTCGATTTCATAGGGACACCGGCCACACAACTGATGAGTGCCGACAGCTGAAGGACGAGATCGAAGGATTGATCTCGAGAGGTTATTTCCGGCAGTATGTCAAAAACCAGAATACTGGACAGGCTACTGCCAGCCAGAGAGTAGCCGCGCTTCCGGCAACACAGAATAATAACTCCCGATCTCGGGATGAGGATAGGCCTCCGCCGATAGATGGAGAGGACGTAATAACCATCTCGGGAGGTCCTCATCTCGCAGGAGGGGGCAGAAATGCTCAAAAATGATATGTGAATGAGCTGAAGACAGGGGACGGGTCTCCATATGAACCCGAACCAAGGGCACCAAAAAGCCAAAGGGTTGAGACTCAGCCTATAACCTTCACCGAGGAGGATGCCTCTCACGTCCAGTTCCCTCATCATGATCCACTCGTCATCACCCTACAGCTTGCCAACAAAAGAGTGCGCCGAGTTCTCATAGACAATGGGAGCTCAGTTAACATTCTTTATAAAGCAACCCTAGAAAAAATGGGACTCTCCCTTCGCGACCTGAGGGCTTGTGCAACCACTTTGTACGGCTTTTCTGGAGAAGGAACCGCCTGTATGGGGTCCATTGAACTCCCTGTGACCTTGGGAGACTATCCAGTCTCGGTGACCAAGATGATGGAGTTCGTGGTAGTAGAGTTACCATCTGCCTACAATGTATTGCTCGGGAGACCCGCCCTGGTCGGGCTGGGGGCAGTTTCATCTGTAAGGCATCTAGCCCTTAAGTTCCCAACTCCAAGCGGGGTCGGAACATTGAAAGGAGATCAATTGGCAGGAAGGGAGTGCTACAGCATTTCCTTAAGGGGAAAGAAACAAACAAGCGCGCAAGCACTTGTTGTCATACAGTATAAAGATGGGACAGTTTTAGAAATTGATGAGGAGATCGATCCAAGGATTGAAGAGAAGATTGACCTCCAACCTTTGGAGGAGCTCGAAGAGGTCCAGCTCGATGAATCTGATCCCTCAAAAAAGGTGAAGGTCGGAAAACACCTCCTAGACGAATCAAAATAGCAATTAATTTGCTTTCTGAAGAAAAACCAGGATGTCTTCGCGTGGTCCCACTCTGACATGGTGGGAATAAGCCCTAATGTAGCAAGCCACGCATTGAATATTGACAAAAGCTTTCCCCCGAAGCAGCAAAAGCGAAGGCAGCTGGATGAAGACAAAAAAAAAGCACTAAAGGAAGAGGTGGACAGGCTGAAAGCAAATAATTTTATAAGGGACGCTTTTTACCCTGATTGGGTGGCCAATCCAGTGTTGGTCCCAAAACCCAATGGGACATGGAGGACGTGCATTGACTACTCAGACCTCAACAAGGCCTGCCCGAAAGACTGTTTTCCACTACCGAGAATTGATCAGCTCGTGGATGCCACGGCGGGGCATGGTCTGATGTCGTTCATGGATGCCTATTCCGGATATAACCAGATTCCCATGCATGCCCCCGACCAAGAGCATACGAGCTTCATTACAGATAAAGGGCTCTACTGCTACAATGTCATGCCATTCGGACTCAAGAATGCCGGAGCCACATACCAGCGGCTCGTAAACATGATGTTCTCAGAGCAAATAGGGAACAACATGGAAGTTTATGTTGACGACATGCTTGTAAAGTCTCAACTTAACAAGAACCATGTTGATGACCTCGAAGAGTGCTTTGGCGTGCTCAGAAAGTACAACATGAAGTTGAATCCTCAGAAGTGCACTTTTGGGGTGTCTTCAGGGAAATTTCTGGGTTTCATTGTCAACTCTCGTGGAATCGAGGCTAATCCCGATAAAATAAAGGCCCTGATCGATATGCCTTCACCTCGGAAGCATAAAGATGTTCAAAGCTTGACTGGCAGGATGGCAGCTCTGGGCAGGTTCATTTCGAAGTCAACGGACCGCGGTCTCCCATTCTTCAACTTATTGAAAGGAAGTAAAAAGTTCGAATGGACAGACGAGTGCGAGCTAGCCTTTCAAGAGCTCAAAAGGCACTTAGCCGAACCACCCATCCTATCGAAGCCTGAGACGGGAGAAGTACTGTTCTTATACCTCTCAACAACCGAACACGCGATAAGCGCGGTGCTCGTCCGAGAGGAAGAGAGAATACAGAAACCCGTCTACTACATCAGTAAAAGATTACTGGGGGCAGAGTCAAGGTATCCACTGATGGAGAAGCTCGCCCTCAGTCTGATCCACTCATCTCGAAAGCTCCGCCCTTACTTTCAGGCACATCCTATCCACGTATTAACAGATCAACCACTAAGGCAAGTCTTGTCTAAACCAGAGGCGTCTGGTCGACTCCTAAAG
This sequence comes from Humulus lupulus, assembly GCF_963169125.1. Lineage (NCBI taxonomy): Eukaryota > Viridiplantae > Streptophyta > Magnoliopsida > Rosales > Cannabaceae > Humulus > Humulus lupulus. The sequence continues at coordinate 83,282,076 of NC_084793.1, read as the reverse complement.
TGGGCTGTTGAGCTCGGACAATTCGAGATCACCTATCATCCGAGGACGACCATCAAGGCACAAGCGTTGGCGGATTTCATAGTGGAGTGCACCGGTACAGCCAACGACGAGGTAACAACCACGGCCCACGAGCTGTGGAAACTTTACGTCGACGGGTCGTCAAATGAAAATGGAGCGGGGGCAGGAGTTATTCTGATCACCCCTGCAGGGAGAAAATTTCACTCTGCATTAAGGTTCGGCTTTAAAGCATCTAATAATGAAGCTGAGTACGAGGCTTTACTGGCGGGACTACGAATAGCAAAGGAACTCAAGGCCAGAGCTATACATTGCTACAGCGACTCTCAGCTCGTAGTTAATCAAATCTTGGGAGAGTATCAGGCTCGTGGCACAAAAATGGCTGCTTATCTGGAGAAGGCAAAGTACGCATTGGAGTTTTTTGAGTTTTATGCAATCGAACAAGTTCCCCGAGAACAAAACTCAAATGCAGATGCCTTAGCTCGGCTCGCCACTTCCACTGAAAATGAGGAGCTGAATGTTATACCCATAGAACATTTGTCAGCATCCAGCATTACTGAGTCAGACAAGGAAGATGTGTGCATGATCGAGACAGAACCGACCTGGATGAGCCCGATCGTTGAATACCTCGAAAATGGAATTCTTCCAAAAGATCGAAGTCAGGCTCGGAAACTAATGTATCAACTTCCTCGTTACACCATCCTGGATGGAAGGCTATACAGAAGAGGGTATTCCATGCCATTGCTCAGATGCGTGACTCCCCCCGAGGCAAAGAAGATTATTAGAGAAGTTCATGAAGGGTTTTGCGGAGATCATACCGGGGGGCATAGCCTTTCCAAGAAAATTATACGCCAAGGATATTTCTGGCCAACCATTAAAACGGATTCTTTCGAGTTCGTGAAAAAATGCGACAAGTGCCAGAGATTCGCCACGATACCCCGAGCTCCACCTTCCGAACTAACCATGTTGACGTCCCCATGGCCTTTTGCAGTATGGGGCATCGACCTCATAGGCTCACTCCCAACTGGAAAAGGAGGAGTAAAGTATGCTGTGGTCGCGGTTGATTACTTCACAAAATGGACGGAGGCTGAACCATTGGCGACCATAACTTCGAAGAAGATCCTGGATTTCGTGGTAAAGAACATCGTATGCCGATATGGAGTGCCAAGAAAGATTGTGTCTGACAACGGAACCCAGTTTGATTGCGACTTATTTACCAACTTTTGTAACAAGAACGGTATAATAAAGAGCTTTTCGTCAGTGGCTCACCCTCAGGCGAACGGTCAGGTCGAAGCCGTTAATAAAACTCTCAAGAGTTCCTTGAAGAAAAAGTTGGAAGAAGCAAAGGGACGATGGCCTGAGGAATTACCCTAAGTCCTTTGGGGATATAGAACTACAGCTCGGACATCAACTGGGCATACCCCGTTTTCTCTAGCATACGGCTGCGAGGCAATGTTGCCCATTGAGGTCGAAATTCCGACAATTCGAACTCAGATTTACGACCAAAGTTCCAATCATATTCAGCTCGAAGAAACCCTAGACTTGATCGAAGAAAAAAGGGAAGAGGCCCAGCTGAAAAATGCTGCTTACCGGCAACGGACCACGAGATATTTCAATAAGAGGGTTCGAGACCGAAAGTTCGGAGTGGGAGACCTGATTTTGAGACGAGTATTCTTAGCAACCCGAGATCCAGCAGCAGGAGTACTCGGGCCAAACTGGGAAGGACCATACCAGATAGAATCAGTCATCCGCCCTGGCGTATACAAACTTGCGAGATTATATGGGAGCCTCATACCACGAGCATGGAATGGCGAACACCTTAGACCATATTATCAATAGTGAAGGAAGTGTCGCCCGTAACCATGATTTTCTGTACTTAGTTTGTTTTTGAATTTCAAATAAAGGGTCTACTTTGTTTCACATGTAATTTATTTTTATTTTTGCAATCTCTCTTAATTTAATAACCTATGGTCACACTCATAGGATATTAAGGGGGCATCATTGGTATACATACACATACCTCCAGCTTAAGAAATAAAAAAAACAAAAAAGTATTTGGATATAACCAAATACGCGAGCTTAGATAGTTCGGACTTAACCGAGCGAGCTTAGATATTTCGGACTTAACCGAGTTATCAAAAACATTAAGTATTTGGAAATAACCAAGTACACGAGCTTAGATATTTCGGACTTAACCGAGTTATCAAAAACATAATATTTGGAAATAACCAAGTACACGGGCTTAGATAGTTCGGACATTACCGAACTACCAAAAACCAAAAACGTTTGGAGTTAACCAGATGTGCAAGCATAACAGGTTTGGAACAAACCAGCCAAATTATCGATCAATGATAAATGGGAGCCTAAACCCATCACGAAATATGTCGAGATCGAGGCTGGAACATCTTAAAATAGTTTCGAACTCATAACCTCGGAGCTAAGATACTAAGGATGAGGAAAAGTGACTAAAAGATTAACCAAATCATTCATATTACATGCCATATAAGTACTTTTTAGTTCATGGTTAAAGTAATGTACGACCTTGATAAATAACGAGGTCGGAAACGGATAATTCGAATAAACTATGCATGAATGCATCGAATTTCGAGCCTAAATCTAAACTATGTTTGTATGAATTAAATAAACATAACTCATCAATGCAAGAAAAATGCAAAATATTTCGAGCCAAGAAATGTAAAGCATATAAAGAAATTGTGTCAGCCCTGTGGGCACAAATTTAAATAGTTACAAGAATGAGGGGACGCAGCCCCGATAGCTGATCTCTCTGAGATCGGATTTAAGGAAGAAGAGTATCCTTGGCCTTCTCAGCATCAATATCACCAGACCCTCTAGGACGAATAGCATGACTATCCTGCTGGGTCGCCTCTCGAGCAGCTGTACTTTCCAAAAGACGGGCATTCCACCGCTCAACATATGTGGCTTCGAGAGGACCCAGGAAGCTGGTGTCAAGATCGGCATTGTCGGCCCAAAGTTTGTACATGGCCTGGTCGACCGCTTTCTCCCTCTGCTCCTTAGCCTCATCCAGGAGGCGGGTCTTCTCGCTCTCCATGAAATCGAAGGTGGCAGACTTCTCCTCTTCGAGCTTGGCTTTGGCCTTCTCGAGCTCAGCGTTTGACTTTTCAAGCTCCTCGATACGGGTCTTCAATATTTCAATTTCAGACTTCTCCTCTTCGAGCTTGGCTTTGGCCTTCTCGAGCTCAGCGTTTGACTTTTCAAGCTCCTCGAGACGGGTCTTCAATCTTTCAATTTCAGACTTCGAGTCTTTGAGCTCGTCAATCATCTTCAGCTCGAGATCCTTCGACTTTTGAGCCAGATTTAAGCTCGTCTGCACCTCGTTGGTCAGCTTGTAGTTGAGTTGCGCTGAAACAACAAGGGCCTGAAACACAAAGAATGAATCAGAAATATAATCAGAGACATAAATACTCTAAGACATAGAGTGTTTGAGAAGGCTACCGCGGCGGAGAGCTCGATACTCTTCTCATAAAGAGTGTTGCAGTCTGAGGCCTTGCGCACGAGGTCCCAGTGGTCGGCACCAAAGCCAGAAAAGCTCTGACCTACCCGAGAAAGGACGTCCGAGCTGAGAAGCGTCCCTTCTGCCCCAGCGGTGCCATCAAGTACATATTCCTCAGTATGAGTTCGGGCCGTTGGCAGCTGAACCGTTGAGGTAGAAGGTTTCTTCGGAGGCCGAGCAACTATTAACCGGGTCTCGGTGGGAAGCTGAGAGATGGATGCAGTTGAGCCTGACCCATCGACCTGGGCAGTCGGCTCCTTGGAGGTGTCCGCAGTGATCTGGGCCGTGGGAGTCGTCTCGTGACGTTTAGGTACCTTGGACTGTCGGTCGGGCCTCTTTGGTATCCTCGGGCGTTTGCTTTTCTGGGCGCCAGCTCCCCCATCACTAAAGAGCACGGCGTCGAGGTCGGGATTCATGGCACCTGCATAATGACAGTGAGTTAAACAATGATAATAACTTTGGGAAAAGATGTAAACCAGTTGAAGAAAAAACCTAACTGGAACTTTCCCCCGAGCTTGAGCTTGGGGACCATGAAATTCCCCCGTCTTCAGAAGAGGCGGGGGGAGGGCCTTCCCTATAAGTTGGTGATAACCTCGAAAGGTCCCTATAATCATTGGTCCCATACTGCACAGCTATCCCATTCCACATCTCGTCCGTGGTATACATAGTGTCGTATTTCCCGAGCCCACTATCAAACCTATGGACACAGTCATCTACCCAACTCCATATGTAGAAGTGGTATCTATCCTGTTGGCACGAGACTAGTCTATTGGGCCTGTGTTTTAATAAAGTGGGGGACCACATTCGCGAAGTAGGAAGGGTTTTACCTCCACCGGAGTCCGAGCTCGAGGCTTCATCATTGGCCTCGTTCCCCGACCGCGGACTTCTCGAGCGAATTGGGAGAGATGCTTTCCTTTCCCTCCTCGGGGGAAGGATGCCTGTGGGCAGAGGCACTTCCTCCCAGCGTTCGTATTTTTTACTGGACCAGTCAGAGGTTGACTGGCCCTGTCCCAACAAGCCACAAGCTCGAAGCTTGTCCTCATGTAGCAGAAATGAGAGAGACCTCCTGCCATAAGGGAGTCGGAGCAGGCTCCCTCTGTGCTCCTTCATTGTCTCGTCGGGGGTGGGACGCTGAAAGTTAGCTGAAAGGCGAGATACACTTCAACTAAACATGGGGCTAAAGATTCGAGCTCAAAAATAGAAAGTAACGAGAATACTTACGAATTCGCCTAAACGAACGATGTCAAGACGGGAACAGACCGTCTGTCCAGAAAAAAGCCCTTTTGAAGTCAGGGGGATGGTTCGGAAGGTCTTCAAAGATTTTTGTCTCTTTGGGATAGCTCGAAAGATAGTAAAAACCATCTCCTCCCCGAGCTCGGGAGGGATTACTCTTCAAACAAAAGAGGTATAAAATCTCTTGGGGTGAAGGTCCTATCCACCCCAGCTCGTGGAATAAGGACCTCAGGGCAGATAGCACCCTGTATGAGTTGGTGTTGAGTTGGAATGGAGCCAACCCAACGAAATCGGTGAAATCTCTGAAAAAGGACTTCAGGGGCAGCAAAGCTCCTGCCTTTAGGTGTTCCTGGCTCCAGGCCGCGTACTTCACACTGGAATCACGGCCCCCAGGAGCGAAGCAGCTCCGTTCATGCCTTGTCGGAGATCGGCAGTTCAGTGTGTCCAACGAGCTAAGGCCATGAAGGGCCAGGATGTCAGTTATCTGGTCGGAGGTGGTAACCGAGCTCTGGTAGAACTCGGCTTCAAACATCTCCCTCCTAGGCTGCGAAGACGAAGGCTCCGCCATTAAGGAAAACTGAAGTTCCCTCGGATGGTATGCTACCGTGACTTTTAACGCGGGGTCGAGGGGAACTGGCCTAGGTCCGGGGTTCGGCTCCGGATAGATGGCTTCCCGAAGTACCCTTCTCTTCTTTTCGATGACCTCGTCAATCTGGCGGCGATAGTGGGCTCGAATGTCTTCTTGCTCGCGTGCGATCTCGTACTCTTTAATCCAACGCTGGTTCCGAACAAAGACCGATTCCGGGCTCGGAGATTTGGGCTCGTAAGGGATTGCTCGTAATGACCCCCACCGTCTTTCCAGATTCTGTGACATCTAACGAGAAAGAAAAAATGGTGAGGGCCATGCATGCAAGGATCACGAACTCGATAAGATAAGCTCGGATAACTAAGGGCAAGAAACTAAATATTAAGACCCTCACTAAAGAGTCAAAGCGCGTATTCCACAGGGAAGAAAAAGAACGTGGATGATTTTTTGAAAATCCCGAAGTTCAAGGGAAAGAAAGGTGGCGGTTAGCCAGGAAAGGGCTTTTTCGGGTTTCGTGTAATTGTCAAGAATAAGGGTTTTTACCCGAAAACTTGGTGTACAAGAAACATAGCCTAAAATTTTCAAAACCCAGAAACTTGAAACCACATTCAAACGTTGAATCTGGATATAAACCAAAGACGAACTTCCAGAGTGAAAATCCAGAAAGCCTAAAAACCTATCGGTTCAAACCCTCCTATCGCATCATGCTAATAACGTAAACTAACATACACAGCAAGCACAGTATAAAAGGAACAACAAAAATGGCGTACTTACACAGTAATGGGGAGTGCAGCGAAATCATCGAGTGGAGAAGAGGTTGCAGGAAAGAACTCACTGACTCGTACAAACCAGGATTCTTTTGTTTCTTCGGCCTGGAAAACATGCAATGAGCATAAACTGTGGTAAGAGGTTTAGGGAGTGTTTCTTTTTTCTGGTCTGTGATGAGAAAATGTGAAGAAGAAGAAGAGAGAGTCTTGCATAAATAGGTGGGAAAACTGAATTAATCAGGAGCGTTGATTGAAATCCTCAACAGATCGAATGGAGGGGAGTCGATGATAAGATAGCGCCGAAAAGCTGTCAGACGAACGATCGTGGGCATGTTCCCAAGGTACTCAAGTACCTAAAGTGAGCAATACCCATCTGGCACGTGTCCGTTTTTAAGAGTGTGACGGTATGGTTCCCGAAAAGAGTAGTTCAAAAGTTTCCTTCTCTTAGGATTCGAACAAATACTTTTGAGGGGGCAAAATGTTATACCCAGATTTCGAGTCGTAGCAAATATGACCTCGAAAGCTGAGCTCGCATTAAGTGGTCTCGTGGGGGTTAGGGTATGCTCTACGATTGTAAATCGGAGCCTACAAAGTATGGTACAGACCTCGAATGTGGTGACCTCGAAATGATCTCGATCTCGAAGGATAGCTCTGTGAGCCCCTCATCTTCAGAAACAACTTCAGAGCCAGGATCTCGAGCTTGATATGCCATCTCGAAAGAAATGTCAGCTCGGGAAGTGTCAGTGGCTCGCACAATGACGTGAAGCCTTAGAGATACGCAATGACTACCTTGAATATCTACAAGTGTTGTAGATATGGGATATGATCCTCATTTATTGATGTAAATCCCCAAAAATCGTGGGATATTATTTAGTCAGTTATGCGTTTCCTGATCTTTGGGGAACGTTTCCTTCTATATCTGATTATTGGCATTTAAGGCCATTTATTTTTATTCACAAAAGAGTAACTACCCAAAATATGTGGGATAGTATTCTGCATCCTTCTCTATAAATAGAGAAGTGATGCACCATTGTAATAGACCGAATTTCTGATTCTTGAGAGAAAACTCTGGAGAATTCATGCTAAAGAATTGTTCAGAGATAATCTTGAGATTAATAACAGAGACTCGTGGACTAGGCAGATTTAACTGCTGAACCACGTAAAAACCGTGTGTCTGATTCGTTTGTTTGTTTTAGCCATTGTCTTTAATTGTTTTCGTGCTCTCTTCTTTTATCTGTTGACGAAAAACGGCGTCAACACCTGAGTATCTAATTATTTAGGAAAGAATATCTGTAACAAATTTATGTAATCCTCCTTGAGCCTATAAATAGAGAAGAAATAGCTTAAGGGAGGGACTTTTGACTTTTTGGCTGATTTGAGTTTGTGCTTTACAAGAGAATTATAGCTATTATCTTTCAATTGTATTGTTTATCCCTCTAAGGCTTGTGAAACTCAGAGAACCCTAGTTCTTTGATCACTCCTTTGAGAATCAATATCAATAATAGCTTAAGTGGACGTAGGTCATTACCAATTCGTGGGGTCGAACCACTATAATCTGTTGTGTCGTTTACTATTCTTTCCATTAGATCTATTTCAATACCTTCCATCACATCAAGCATTTGACTCCATGTCAGTTGACCAAAACAAGGGTCAACATTCTGGTGCTTTCATTGAGAGCTTGAGATGAGGTTGTTGAAGCACTAATGGCAAAGACAACAAGGAAGACTGGGCAGGCAGTTGGCGCTGCATCATCTCAACCTCCTCCTCCGAACATAGCTGAGGATGAGCCACACTTGGAGTTTTATGAGGAGGAACTGGATTCCAAAACGCTGAGAAATACTCTGGGAGTATTGCAAGATGAATTGCCCAATTTGAGGGCCAGTCAAGAAAGTGTTGCGGAGACCATGGCGTGACAGCAGCAAGAAATAGAGCGTCAGCGCCAAGAACTGAGTGAAAGACAGGCAGAGATGGACTGTCGTCAGAGGGAGGCCATGGCAGCCCTCCAATTGGCTAGAAATCAGGCTGCACCTGCCTCACAGCCTGATCAACCATTAAATGGGCCACCTCAAAGGGGTCCCATTCCTAGCCCTCCAATCCAGCCGATGAGCCTTCAAAGGCTGAAGCAGCCACCAATGCCTCAGGATGATGTCCTACCTACCCTGAGGTGCAGCCTCCATCCCAGGCTGGTGGAGGCAATCCCCCACAGCCAAGGCAGAATAGGGCCGGGCAGCAGCCCCGCAGCCCTAGACGCCAAGGGGGTGAAGAGCCGCACCCACCGAGCAGGGGACAGCGTCCTTCTAGCAACAGAAGGAACTCAGAGACAGGCTCTGCGGTCAGGGGCCCCCCACGGCATGATAATGCACGGGGACCTACTGACCAGCGAAGGCCTCCCCCTAACGCTCGGGAAGTTCCAGTCCGAGGAGGCAACCGAGGAGATAGTCGGTCCCACCATAGCAAATCGAGGTTCAGGGATGGCCATTGCTACAATGAGGCCGACTCAGGTTAGAGGGAATGCCGATCGGTTGAATGAGGAGAGAGGTGGAGGCAGAATCCCACCACCTAGAGAAGACCAACAAGCGAAACGTAATGTTGGGGGGCAGCCCAGACAAAACAACGTCTTTAGCCATCTCGGAGCTAGCGAGCAACAGCGGAGAGACGATGACTTAAGAGATGTACTCAATGACCGCCGAGAACGGCATGACGAGTACATTCCCCCAGCACCAGAGGCCCCATAAATTCCTGAAGCCGTTCAGGCCCAAATAGATGCTCTGAACCAAGCAGTGCAACAACTGGTCGGGGGAAGAACGTCTCACATTGAGTACGACAGGAGAAGGGGCACTCCTTTCGTTCAGAGGATTGCTGTGGCAGAAACTCCCAATAAGTTTAAAATACCCACACTTCTGAACTTTGACGGGTATGGTGACCTGGTATCTCATGTCAACAAATTTTAGATACAAATGAACATTCAGAAGGTATCTGAAGATGCTCGGTGCAGGATCTTCCCTGCAACACTTTCTGATGCTGCACAGGAGTGGTTCTTTAAGTTCCCTCCTGCAAGTATTGAATCTTGGGAGATGTTCGTAAAGGAGTTTTATGGACAATTCTATGCGGGTCGTGTGCACCTAACTGAGGCAAACCAACTGGTCGAGATATTCCAGCAAGAAGGAGAACCACTGTAGGACTAAGTCCAGCGTTTTATGCGAGCCACGGCTAGGGACAAAATAGTGGGTGATGAAGGCAAAATGATGGCCCTAACTGTAGGAGTTAGGCGCCGTACGCCTCTGTGGAGTAGCCTCAGGAAGCATGGAGTTAAAACTACCCAAGAATTTTTTGATCGAGCTGATTGATACATCAAGCTCGAGGATGCGATTGCCAGCGAGGGAAAGACCCCAAATAAAGATAAGGGGACTAAAGACTCCGCCAAAGCCGCCAATGGGTCAAAGCCCAACGGCAAAGGCAATGGGAATGGAAACGACAAGAATGGGGGGAAGAGGCCCCATAACAAACCCTCTACTTCCGAGAGCAAGCACGTTAAGGGCAACTGTTATGAGCAACGGTTCACCAACTACACTACCCTTGTCAAGTCTTGGGCAGAGGTGTATCAGGCCACAAGTTCCAGTATGCCATACAAAAGACCCGCTGCCATTCGAAAGGATATTTAGAAAAGGGATACCACCCAGTTCTGTCGTTATCACAACGACTACGGACACGATACAAATGAGTGTAACCAGCTAAAGGATGAAATCGAGTTCCTTATTAGACAAGGACACTTAAGAAGATACGTGCAGGCCTCGAGAACTTCCCAATGAGAGGCTCCAAGTGGCAAAGAGCAGGCGCCTACGCGCCAACGCTCGCCACCTTTACAGCCTGACCCCGTGGCTGGCACCTTACTCACCATCTGCGAAGGCCCGCACCTTGCAGGAAATAGCAGAAAGGCAAGGGAACAATATGCTCAGACCCTACACCATGACCAGGTAATCGAGATGATGACTGTGGACGACCGGGCATCAAAAAAGGCTCGGACAGAGGATGGTGAAATAACCTTCTCTGATTGCGATGCCTAGCATGTCTAGTTCCCACATTCCAATCCGCTGGTCGTGGATGTAAAGATTGCCAACATGATGGTGAAAAGAGTGCTGGTCGATACAGGAAGTTCAGTTAACATCCTGTATAAATCTTCGCTGGAACGAATGAAGTTGTCCGTCAAGGACTTGGAGCCCTGCTACCAAACAATTTATGGTTTCTCTGGTGAGGGACTCGCTCTAACAAGGTCAATCAAGCTTCCAGTAACAGCAAGTACAGCGCCCGCTACCAGGACATTACTCACTACTTTCATAGTAGTCGATTGTCCTTCAGCCTACAATGCTGTAATTGGAAGGCCCATACTGGTTGACCTCTGGGCCGTCACCTCTATATGGCACCTGGCCATGAAATTCCCAACAGATGCAGGGGTAGGACGTGTGTTGGGAAACTAGAGGGAAGAGAGGGAGTACTACAATGCCTTAATCACTAAGGCCAAGAAGGGTATGTCGAGGAGTGCTCCCCCAGCAAAGTTGCAGATGGCCATTGATGTACAAGCCCAATCAGGTGATGAAGTCACCAAATAGGGTGTTGCCCAAATTGAGGATAGAGACTTAGATCCTCACTTTGAGGATTTTGAAGAAGATGTGGGACCTGTCGAGGACATTGAGGAGGTCTAGCTTGACGAAGAGTTTCCGACCAGAGTTGTAAAGGTCGGCAAAAATTTAGAAGCAACAACCAAACACGCACTGGTGGAATTTTTGAGGAAGAACCAGGAAGTTTTTGCCTGGTCACATAAAGACATGGCTGGGATAGATCCTGCAGTAATCAGCCATGTCCTGAATGTCAACAAAATCTTTCCACCCATGCAACAGAAAAGAAGGCTGCTCGATAAAGACAGATCGAAAGCCTTGAAAGAAGAAGTTGAAAAACTAAAGGAGAATGGGTTCATCAGGGTGGCGTTTTATCCATCGTGGGTCTCTAATCTAGTACTGGTTCCCAAGCCGAATGGAAAATGGCGAACATGTGTGGATTTCACAGACCTGAATAAAGCCTACCCTAAAGATTGTTTCCCACTCCCAAGGATTGACCAGCTGGTCGATGCAACTGCAGGCCATGAGATCCTCTCTTTCATGGATGCATACTCAGGATACAATCAGATTAGTATGCATCCCCTGATGAGGATCACACTAGCTTTCGGACCGATACAGGGCTATACTGTTACAAAGTAATGCCCTTCGGACTGAAAAACACTGGTGCGACTTACTAGCCACTAGTTAACCATATGTTTAAGGAGTTAATCGGAGTAAACATGGAGGTGTACGTTGACGACATTATGGTAAAGTCAAAAAAGGCAGAAGGACATGTGAAGGATTTGCAAGAGTGTTTCAATGTTCTGAATAAATATCAAATGAAGCTAAATCCTCTCAAGTGTTCCTTCAGAGTAGGATCAGGGAAGTTCTTGGGGTTCATCGTTAATTCGAGAGGAATCGAGGCTAATCCTGAAAAGATCAAAGCCCTGATCGATATGAAATCGCCAGTAAAGATCAAAGATGTGCAAAGTTTGACTTGAAGAATTGCCGCACTCAGTAGATTTATTTCAAAATCGACGGATAAGTGCGTCCCTTTCTTTAATCTACTTAGGGGCAATAAGAAGTTCGAGTGGACTAAGGACTGCGAACAGGCTTTCCAAGCCTTAAAAGCCCACATAGCGCAGCCTCCCATCTTATCAAAGCCTATAGATGGGGAAACTTTGTTCATATACTTGGCGATCACCGAATATGCTGCTAGTGCGGTGCTAGTAAGGGAAGAAGAAGGCATACAAAAGGCGGTGTATTATGTAAGCAAGAGGTTAATCAGGGCCGAATTGAGATATCCTCCCATCGAAATATTAGCCTATTGCCTAATTTTGGCCTAACAGAAGTTACGTCCTTACTTCCAAGCCCATCCAATCACAGTCTTGACTGATCAGCCCCTTTGGCAAGTTTTGCAAAAGCCAGAGGCTGCTGGTCGTTTGTTGAAATGGGTAGTCGAACTCAGGCAGTTTGATATCACATTCTCACCGTGAGCATCAATAAAAGGACAAGTCTTGGCTGATTTCATTGCTGAATTCACTGAACTCCCAGACAGCAAGCAGGGTGAAAAACCTAGTGCGCCTGAGCCTCAAGTTGAAGCTCCTTCGTGGAAGTTATTCACAGACAGATCGTCCAACGAATCTCACGCAGGAGTAGGAGTGATATTGATAATGCCGGAAGGGCATCGATTTCACTACACAATTAGGTTTGATTTCACCGCTTCAAACAATGAAGCTGAGTATGAAGCCCTACTCGCTGGGTTAAGGTTAGCCAAAGACATGAACATTAAAGTGCTGGATATTTACAGCGATTCACAGCTGGTAGTGAATAAGGTCTTAGGGGAGTATCAAGCGCGAGGTCTGAAAATGGTGGCCTATTTGAACAAAACCAAAGATCTGTTGGCGCAATTTGAAAAATATACCCTCTAGCAAATACCTCAAGATCAGAATTCAAACGCAGATGCCTTAGCCAAGCTCGTGAGTGTAAAGGATGCTGACACTTTAAATATAGTGCAAGTTGAACGGCTGCGCGAGCCAAGCATACGAGCAGACGAAACCAATATGGAGGTCCGGTTAGCAGATACGTGGATCGCACCATACCTGGAGTATCTCACGAGCGGTATACAACCAGCAGATAGAAACAAAGCCAAGACCCTTCAAAGCAGGCTACTAGGTATATACTGGTCGATGGTGTTCTTTACCAAAGAGGATACTCAATGCCACTGCTCAGGTGTGTTACACCATAAAAGGCTAAAGAGCGGATGAAGGAAGTACATGAAGGCTTCTGTGGAGACCACAGTGGGGGGCAGAGCTTATCAAAGAAGATTCTAAGGCAAGGTTATTTCTGGCCAACAATGAACGAAGACTCGATGGAGTTTGTGCGAAAATGTGATAAGTGTCAGAGATTTTCCAAGATCCCATGGGCACCTCCTAATGAGTTAAATTAAATGTAAAGTCCATGGCCCTTCGCAGTATGGGGTATCGATTTAATTGGGTCCTTGCCGACCGGAAAAGGTGGGGTGAAATACGCAGTCGTGGCGGTCGACTACTTCACCAAATGGGCCGAGGCTGAGCCAATCGCAACCATAATGACAAAGAAGGTACTTGATTTTGTCATCAAGAACATTGTTTGTCGATATGGATTGCCAAGAAAGATTGTCTCGGACAATGGCACCCAAGTTGATAGTGACATGTTCACAGACTTCTGCGAAAGGCATGGCATAATCAAGAGCTTTTCTTCAGTTGCTCATATGCAAGAAAATGGGCAAGTCGAAGCAGTAAATAAGACATTGAAGGATACCCTGAAGAAAAGGCTCGAAGAAGCTAAAGGAGCATGGCCAGAACAGCTGCCTGAAGTACTCTGGTCGTATAGAACTTCTCACCGAATAGCAACAGGTCATACCCCATTTTCCTTGGCATATGGGTATGAAGCTATGTTGCCTGTCGAGTTAGATCCGCCCTCACATCGTAGAATCACATATGACCAAGACCAAAATAGCCAACTGTTGATGGAGTCCCTAGACTTGATCTGGGAAAAACAAGAAAAAGCCTAACTCCAAGTAGCTACGTACCAGCAAAAAGTCGATCGGTATTTTAACTCCAAAGTAAAAGAAATAAAGTTCAGCGTCGAAGACTTAGTGCTTTGAAGAGTTTTCTTAAACATCCGCGACCCAGCTGCTGGAGTACTCGGACCAAACTGGGAAGGACCTTACCAGATTGAAGAAGTCCTTCATCCAGGCACCTATAAACTTGCACGCTTAAATGGAGATCTCGTTCCATGTTATTGGAATGGAGAACACCTGCGCAAGTATTATCAATAAACAGTCCTTCTTAAAGGACTGGCTTGTATTAATTTTTACTTTTTACAAGTTTGGAAAAAGGGTTAGTCATGTTATATGGCTGATCACTTATAAGTGTAAGATCTTTCAAAGATCACTCGTAAAGACATGTTTAGTCCATTCAAATACGAGAATTATAAAGGACTGTGCGCAGCCAGTCATTCTTGACAAACTTTGTAATTTTTTACAAGTATTTGTTCATTACGTGTGTTGTTTTGTTGTATTATAAGTTTTACATTTTATACCGAGCAGTAATGTTCGTACAGGTCATGGTCAAGGCAAGTGACCAAGGACCTAAAGCTCCTTGATCACTTAGGGGGCATATAAGGCATAAAGAGAGCAAAGCATACCAAGAGGTATGTAAGCACATGAACAAAATAAGTGAAAGCATACTACGGTACTTAGAGTATTTTTCAAAATTTATATTTTGTTAAATCAAGCCAAAGTACTATGCTAGGTTCGGTCATGCAAACATATATTATAATAAAGCAGACATATTATAATGTCAATGGAATCCTTTTACACCGCGAGCAGTACTGCTCGAATGTAATTGTTCAAAAAAAAGTAAAATAGCTGCCCTTGTAGCAGTAAAAAATAGTCTTTACATCACGACCCATGGGTCATGTAGTTGAGATAAACAAAAGAAAAAAAGAATTAAGGAGCTGGAGGGTCTTGAGGAATGCCTTGGTCGATGGTTGGGCCAGCTTCTGTGTCTGCGCCATCTATCCCTGCTGCCAGGGAAATCTCTGGGGAAGCAGGCACTTCAGCCTTCTGTTCTTCTTCCAGGCGAATGGCACACTGCGTCATTAAAGTCCTCCTCAAGCGTTCTGATAGATAGCTGAAGTTAGCCTCCCAGTTGTGCTTCCAGAACTCGTAGAAGCAAAGATGAGTGGCTTCCTTGTATTTCTCCAAGTTCTTAGCTCCAGCTTCCTCAAGCTCCTGCACTCGTTTTCCGAGTTCCTCCGCCTCCTGCCTGGTGGCGATCAGATAAAGCTCGAGCTGTACATCTTGTTGATAGTTGAGCTTGGCGCTTTCCCTGAACTTTTCCCTAGATTCGTTGGCTTTCTTCAAGGCGTCCCGGGTTTCTAGCAGCTCCTTGGTTAGAGTAGCCTTGTCCTCGAGCAGTTCATCTTTCTGCTTGGACAGCTCCGTCTTCTCCGCAAGCAACGTGCCATTCTATTTGGTAAGCTCGTTGTTTGTGGCTTCGAGTGCTTTCTTGGCCTCGGCAAGCCTGACATCGAAATTCCTGCCCCGAGACACCAACTCCCCAGCACGGCGCCAGCCAGCGGTTATGGTCAGTAGTCCCTGAAGTCAAATAGAAAAAGATAAAGTAAAGGCAGGGAATCGAAAATAAATGTTACATCAGCAGGAGTTGACTTAGGATAACTATCTTCTTCAGTCCTCTATTGAGAACTTGAACAGCCTCCATAGAGGTAGTTTCAGTTAATGGCTGCCTGACTGCATCTATGCTTGGAGAGCTTGTATATTCTCTCCTTGGCAGAACTGACCTCAAGGCTGGGCAGGGAGCCTTCGGGCGGAGTACGCAATGTATGGCTGCTAGGAGCCTTAGGAGAAGGCTGTTGGTCAGCGGATGTGGCAGGATTGGAAGCTTGGCCAATCGAAGGAGTTGAGGCTGGCTGCTCGAGAGGCGATGGAGGTGGTGAGCTCTCCATCGAAGGGGTGGTAACCGGAGGGTCGTCAGTTCGAGCATTCTTCGGGGCAGTTTTACTACTCTCCCCCCGAGCCCTCTTGTTGCTTTTCTTTTGGCCAGAAGAGGCGGCAGCAGCCTTGTAGTGCTCGAACACGTCCTCAGAGTCCATATCTACACAAAGGAAACAAAGTGAGCAGTAAGACAAGATAGTCACACAGGGCCAAAAAATGAAAGAGAAAAGATTACAAGTAAAGTACCCACGCTACAACTATTGGTCGCTACATTATTTATTGAACTACTTACTGCCTGGAAGAAATCTGAATTTAAGATTGGAGCATTCTTAAAGTTGCCATCCCCGTTGAACAGATGACAGGGAATTGGCAAATTGTTTAAAAGCGAAATTACTATACCATTATCATCCGATGACTCGTCAGAGAGTTCGATAAGCTCAGCGACCTTCTGCTTTCCATTTCCTTTGGAAGCCGAGGGCCTCTCTACTCGAGGAGTGCTAGCAGGTTCCTTGATTGTAACCCCAGTTGGTCTCCTCTGCGGAGGAGACGCCTGAGGTTGCTACTTGGGTTCCCCTTCGGCGCGAGCTTTCCCTATCGAAGGCCCCCTCATCTCTGATTGGGGGGCCCAAAGGCCGACCAACCTAAGGTTAGCCTCAGTAACCAGAGCCTTGACACTCTTTTCAGCATCTGGCATGCCAGCTAAGAGTGCCGCCCTCGACATCATTGCCAGAGTTGGGTCTGGTCGCAGCCACAGGCTTGGGATACGTCAAGAGTTTAAGATATAGCGGAGGAAAACACCAAGAAGAAGAATTCAGCTAGTGATAAAAAAATTTTACCTCCACGAGCGAAGGCTAGATTGTCCGCGACCAGGTCGGGAGTAAGGAAGTACTCCTGGTGGTACCTCCCTACGTTCGAGATGTGAGTTTTGTCAGTTAGGAAAGTGCGCCCGGTTTCCTGATGACAAAAATGGAAGAACCCCGTGCCTTCTTGGTTAGGGTTAGACTTGAGGTCGAACAGGTAGTTGACCTCATGTGGCAACGGCACAGGCCATTTTTTCTGGCTATACAGGATATAGAGTGCAGCAAGCATTCAATATCCGTTTGGGGTAATTTGGAAGGGGGTAACTCCGAAATAGTTGGCCACCCCCTGAAAGAATAAATGAAGAGGCAACGTGGCTCCAGCCTCAACATGAAACTGCGACCAGGCGCTGTAAGCACCTCCAGGCAGATTAGCCCTTTGGTTTGGGTTAGATTTAACTAGGGTCACCCCTGTCACATTGTATTTGTTTAACTAGTTGGCGATCATTCTGATCGTCACCCTACTTTCAGAAACTACATGCCACTCGACGTTCGACTGAGTAGCGTATCGAAGGCGGGCATGCCTTTGCACATTTGGATCGAGGGCATTTTCGTCTCGACCACTGGTCGAAGGAGCATCAGCAGTAGGCTGATGAAAAGTGTTGGGATTTTTTCTTTTTCGAGCTTTGGTTTTGGTACGAGCCATATTTTGATTCAAAACTGGGGAAGTGTTTAGGTTAACGCGAGAAAAAGGAAAATCTGATATCAAGGTCGAAGGGTGTTCTTCGTCTTCAAGCAGTTGAACTAAGAGATCGTCGTTGATGGGTCTTTCTCCTCCCCACGGGTCTTACATATGAACTGCAAACAAACAAAGGAGGAGATAAGATGCACAATCTGGGAGCTTATGTTGAAAAATAGTTTGAAAAACAGTTTGAAAAACATATCAAAAAGTGAAAGTAAAAAGTTTTCTGAAAAGAAGCTTTTTCAACTCCAAAGGAGTGGGAAAAACTCAGTTTTTCAACTAGCCTAAAAATCGAATTTTTACGTCGATTTTACACCCTAAACCTATGATCCTAACTATCAAACTAATTCCTAACTTATATAGAGCAAAATTACACTACCCTATCAAGCATCAAAGGCATATACAGAATCCTCACAAATTTCTACTCATGAATGCAAAAGGCTTCAGAACTCAAAAGCAGTATGCATGGCATCTCAAAGAGTTTAAAAGACGAAGAAATTTACCTGGATGAAGGTTGAAGACTCTGAAACGGGACGAATTTGGGCTTGCAAACAAAGAACCCTTAAGCAAAATGACGGGAAACCTTCGAAGTTCTGAGTTCTGGGATGGAGTTCTTGAGAGTTCTTGGCAGGAAATGGCGAGTAAAAGATTAAAAGGTGAATGAGGGGGTTACTTATAGAAGCCGAAGTGTGACAACAAGTAGTAATCATTAATTCCCTTTTTCGAAGCATGGGGGAGTGTAACAGCCGTCGGAGTGGTTTCTTGAAAACTGAAAAGGCTTGATTAGATGTGATTAGGTCACGGTTTTCAAAAACGCACGAGGGTTCTGACAGATTTCGTGGGGCATGTGAAAGGTTGTTTTCCTAAGTTTACTTATTGCTGGTCGCAATAAATAATCTTGGGGGGCAAATGTTATCCAAAAAATAGGCGTGGATGACGTGGCAGACATTTTTAACACGTGGCTGACACCTGGCAAAGGTTCTGTTCAACTATCGACTAGGGAGGTTCCCCTGGCATAACATTTGGATTTTATATACGACCAGCTTGGTCGTATACTCCGTATATTTTGAGAAGATCTTATGCGATTGTAATCATATCTGAGATTATCTCCCATAATTCCTGAGTATCTGATTATTTAGGAAAGAATATCTGTAACAAATTTATGTAATCCTCCTTGAGCCTATAAATAGAGAAGAAATAGCTCAAGGGAGGGACTTTTGACTTTTTGGCTGATTTGAGTTTGTGCTTTACAAGAGAATTATAGCTATTATCTTTCAATTGTATTGTTTATCCCTCTAAGGCTTGTGAAACTCGGAGAACCCTAGTTCTTTGATCACTCCTTTGAGAATCAATATCAATAATAGCTTAAGTGGACGTAGTTCATTACCAATTCGTGGGGCCGAACCACTATAATCTGTTGTGTCGTTTATTGTTCTTTCCATTAGATCTATTTCAATACCTTCCATCACATCAATCATTTGACTCCGTGTCAGTTGACCAAAACAAGGGTCAACACAAATACTTTCTCATTACTCAATAAATCCCAAAATATTCTCCAAATCCCCAAAATACCCCAAGGCTCCCTCGAGCCGGGTCTTAACCCCCGTTGTGATTATTTCGCTAATCCGATCACTAGGATCGTCTTGAGCCCTATACTAGAATATATCGCCTATAGGGGAAATATATCGACTCCTGTGGTCACTTTTGAAAATTCGTGGAAACTGAAGTTAGAAACAACCCTCAACAGCTTGGACTTGTTCTGGAACGATTTTGACTAAGTTATGGGCATTTGTTGAGAGGAAAATGTTATTTTTAATCATTTATTTATTCATTGAAATGAAAGTTAGTTTCAGTCCTTGAAGCCTATAAATAGGACCTTTCAGTCAGTCATTTTCGTCATCTTTCAAACACTTTTCAGAGCCTCCAAGCTGCTATTTTCGTTCTAGAGAGAAACACACTACTACAAAAATGGTCATTTGTGACAATTCCCAACTGCCGCAATCGATTTTTTGCATCAGTTTTAAAATTGACGCGGAATTCCATGACACAAACTTGCTTGACATTTGCATCAGTGTGCAACTATCACAAGTGTGGCATTTGTGGCTGTTCTCCACTGACGCAAACTACCTTAACATTTGTGGCATCGTTTGTGTCAGTTTTGCACTAACACAAATATTATTAAAAAAATAAAAATAAAACTCTAAAACAAAATTTTAATTAAAAAAACCATTACACCAAAATATAGTTCAAGAAAATTCAAAAACTCACACATATTAGTCCAATAATATAGCATATTCAAATTCAATATTCCCATAATACAATATTTAAAACCATATACACAAAATTTACAAATAATAATCTAATACACATAAAGTCTAAAATAGAAGAAACAAAATAACTTTCATCTTCATTCTACATTTTTCTGTTTTTCAATTTCTTGGTCATCAATGAAACCTTCCCTGTCATGTAGAGTAAACCAAATTAAAGGCCAATTCATAGCCCTAAAAAGTATATCATTTAAAGAATAAAACTAAATTACCATTTCAGACTCCAAATTAAATCAAACAATAGTAAAAAATTATCTACAATCACAAAATAAAATTAATGTCATAAAGCCCCAATCCAGAAAATTGCTCCCAACTCCAACCCCGAAACCCCCTAACCCAAAAAATTTTTACAAAAAATTCCCCAACCCAGAACCCTCCCAGCCTCGTTGCTCACAACCCCAACTCCAAAATCCCCCTGACCTCACAACCCCAAACTCATGACCCTGGACCACCCACAACCCCAATCCCCCTAATGGTGGTGGTGGGTATCGCCGTGGTTCTAGCCGTGGAGGTGTTGAGTGTTGTCGTGGGTCATCCCATGGTTCGAACATGAGGAATGGTATCTCTCTTTCTCTCTTTGATTTTTTAAATTTTTTCATGTGTATTTTGTTTTAAGAATTTAAGTTTTCTATGATTTTTTTGTAAATTAGTTTATGGATTTTGACCTAGATTTGTTCTTTTTATGATATTTTTTGAAAAATCAAGCATAAAAAAGTCTAAAGAAGTATTTGAATTTTCTAGTTTTTCCTTTTTTTATAAATCGGTTTATGCTTTTATTCTTTAGTGTGTTCTTTAATGTGTGTGTATAACTATATATATGTCTGTGTGTTTCTGACTTTTTGTGTGTGTATATATATATGAATATGTCTTGTGTAACAACTATATATATGTCTCTGTGTGTGTTTCTATGTGTACATATATGTATGTGTGTGTATGTAACTATATATATATGTCTGCCTGTTCATACAGATTACATTTGATTCCTTAAACATAGGGATTTTATAACAATAAACATGTTCACACACAGCTTATGAGCTTGAATACTAGACTTACATGTCTTCAAGACCGTTCACCCATCACAGATACCTCAGTTCACCTATATTCTTAACAAGTAACATTGTCGAGATCATCCTTTCCGAGCTCACAATCCTCAAGCTCGAACCGTCTTGTCTGATGGTAGGAGATTTATACAAGTGTTGAACTATTGCCATTGTGGCTTCGAGCCTAACTTATAACCTTGGAACTCCTCTGAGACCACATAGATTCTAAGCTCCCCAATTCCGATGTTGTCGCATTTACTGCTCAGCGAGACTGTCTTTGATATTTTCATTAAAGTCGATTATGACGAATTGGCTTATTTCGAGCTTGCACCTTACGAGCCTAACTTTCGAGTTCAAAAACTTCTATTCTCAAAATTTGGGTGTAACATTTTGCCCTCTCAAAAGTATCAGTTCAAATCCTATGAGAAGGAAACTTTTGAACTGCCACTTTCATAAATCAAGCCACCTACCACACTCGAGTGTGGACACGCGTCAGCCACAGATTGTTCAATCATAGTACTTGAGTACTTTTTTTACATGCCCACGTCTTTACACGTTTCAACTTTTTGTCACCATTGTCATATTTGCACCCATCCGTTAGATCAAGCACCAAATCAAACCAAAGGCCTTGATTAGTTCGACCCTTGACCTCCATCTGGGACATATATATAGTCGCATCACCTTCATCTTCCCGACTTCCACATTCGAATTTTCAGAGAAAAAGAAAAAACCAGAGCAAAAAACTCTCTTTTCTTCTTTGCATGTTCTCCAAACCGAGAAGATAAAACAACTTTTGTATTTTTGACTCTGTGAGATCATCTTTGCAACCGGTCCTTCAGTCGATAACGTCGCTGTAATCGCAAGCTTGTGTGTGTAAGTTCCATTCTCTGATTTCTCAATCTTTATTTCTTCATGCATTTTTATGTTCTTCCTTTCTGTATGAATATATGCACTAGTCAGTAGCTTTAGTAATATTGCTTAGCTGATATTACATAAAATTAGGATTAAAAAATATTCGATCATGGGTTCCAAACCCAAATTTTAGTGCAAAAAATGCAAAGGTAGGATTTTTTTGAATAATAGCATATCGTGTAAGCCAAGAAATGGGGGTTCTAAATTAGGGTTTTCAACTGCACAAATCCCAAAACTATCACCCTTTTGGGTAACTGTCAGCTATATCCCTGAAAATCTGGGATCCTTAAAATAAATCCAAACTTCCCCACTCTCGTGTTAAGTACATGCTTGAAGCCCGAACTTTACAACAATTCGAGGTTCCACTTCGAACTCAATTTATCCTCTCGAGACCTCGGTCTCGATTGAGTTTACTCCGTGATCTCGTGCTTTCGAGCTCGAATCACCAAAACTGTATTCTGTGATTTCTTGCATGCCTGGCCCTCACCCTTTCCTTTCTTGTTAGATGTCGTAGAACTCTAAGAATCAGTGGGGGTCAGTGCTCGCAATTCCTTACTCTCCATCAACTCCTAGTCCAGAGTCTCCCTTCACTCAAAACCAGCGGTTGATACGTGAGCACCATGAGAGGTGCGAACAAGAGGACATCCAAGACCATTTTCGACGTCAGATTGACGAGGTCGATGAAAGAAAAAGGAAGATACTCTGGGTTGCGATTTATCCAGATCTGGACCCCGAGCTCAGACCTATCTCGTTCGATCCCAAACTCAAAGTCATCGTTGCTTACGAGCTTGGTGCACTTTCCTTCTCGCTGATGGAGGACCCTTCGAACTGCCCCTCCACTTCTCGAGCTGTATCTATTCCGACACTACAAGAGGGTTTTTTCGAGGCTAAGCATTATTGGAGCTCAGTCACCTCAATGAGCCAAATCTCTAAGATAATATCTTGCCACGACCTAAAACTTTTTGGCGCTCTGATGTGTCGACCTGCAACTCCAAACGAGCGGAGCTGCTTCGCCCTGAGTGATGGCAACCCTGACAACAAGATTAAGCTCACAGCTTGGAGTCACAAACACATGAAGGCAGGGGCCCTACTTCCCCTGAAATCCTTTTTTAAGGATGTTTTTGGCTCACTCCATTCCAACTCCAGACCAATTCATATAGGGTTCTCTCCGCCCTTAAGTCCCTGTACCACAAACTGAAGTGGGAAGGACCCTCACCACAAGAGATTATGTATCTCTTATGTCTCAAAAGAAACCCATCCCAAGCTCGTGGAAGGGATGGCTTCTATTATTTGTCGAGCTATCCAAAGGAGAAGAAAATTTTTGAGGACATGCCAAACCATCCCCCAAACTTCAAGCTGGCATTCTTATGGACGAATGGCCTCACTCCTTCTAAATTCTATTCATTCCAACGCATCCGTAAGTACTCACACTTATCCCTTTCCTTTTCGTTTAATGACTAGGCTCGGAATAATAACATGTAACCTTTTCTTCAGCCAACTATCACCGTCCCAACCCCTCAGAGCGATGGTGGAGAACAAGATAGCTCTGCTCCAACTACCATACGACCAACGTTCTTTATTCTATCTTCTTCATGAAGAATGGCTCCGAGTTTGTGGCCTCTTGGAGCAAGACTAGTCGACAGACAATGTTGTCTACTGCAAGGACTTCAAGTGGGGGCATGTGCCACTTCTCACTGAGAAACTTCCCCCAAGATGGAGGTCTTCGAGCTCACTGGCCTGCCCCCCTGTGACTCGCTGTTATGATCGACCTAGCTCGGGAAATGAAGCCCAAGACGAGGCCTCGAGCCTGGGTGGTGAAGGTAAAGTAATACTTAGCTCTTCCATATGGTCCCCTTCTTTGCTTAAGCATAAGCCCGACACACTGATCCTCTTTTCGAATCCTAGGGATAACTTTCATGCTTGGTCCTGGGTAGATGAGAGGGTACGTAGGTTTGATAGCTAGTTAGGTCAGTACCAAACCATGTATAGTTTAAAAAAAGTTTGGGATGGGGTCATCATTCAATATGGAACCAACATCTATAGAGACCTTTCGAGGCTGTCACCTACATATAGAAAAGGGACTCCCCCAGCATCCTCTGAAGATAGGAGAATTTCTTGGTCGCCGAGCACAAGCTCGGTAGAGAGTACCAGTTAGGTTTCTTTTGACCTTAGCCTTGCTTCTTTTTGTAGTCTAGGCTCGATCACAAATGTTTAAATTGTGTATCTGTAGGCAACATGGAATCTGACTTAGACAACATGCTCAACCGTCGCTTAGGAGCCAAGCAAAGTAAACGCCCAACGGCGTCGCAAAGAGGGGGGCGCCCCTCATAAGTCTTGAAGAAATCTTAGGCGACTCCTCCTGCCTCGGATACTCATTGCCCAAGCCAAGCAACTGCTGCAGACCCCGAGATCAGGGTATCTCCCGAGGTCTTACAGCCCCTGACTCCTCCTGAAGTCTAGGTTTCCCAACAAACTACTCCGGCCTCAAAGAAACAGGTTCCCACACGGGAACGTCTGTTGTCGGTCTCGACCCACGTCCCCGACTATGTGATCGATAATGCTGCGGGGACACATGGGGTCTATCTAGGCAAGGATATATTATCTTGAGTTGGGCGAAGTCTCAACAACCTTGGTGCTCCTCAATGGCAGTTCCTCACCTCCTTCCACAACAAAAACACCCTCTTTGAGAAGGGCAACGAGCTCTTCACCTCGGTAAGTCCTTTTACTCTATAACGTTGCTTATACGAACTTATCCTGTATGTTTAATAACCCACTTTTGTTTATGTGTACAGGCTATCGCCGCGTTTGCTCAGCTTAACTTCAATTTAAAAACGAATTTTACGCGAGCCAGTCCTACGCTTAGGAGGCAAAGAACCTCCAGATAAAACTCGCAGACGAGCTCAAGGCTACGAAGTCGATGATGTTTGAACTCGAGTCAAAGATGGAGACCAAGGATTCTGAAATCAAGGAGAAAGACTCCATAATCAAGGAACTTTAGGAGCTGAATGCAAAGCTTGAGGAGGATAAGAAGGCGACCTTTGATAAAATTTAGGGTGAGAAGGCTCGCCTTCTTGAGGAGCTCAAGCAGAAGAAGGATCACGCTGTTGACATGGCCATGTATCGCATCTGGGTCAACAACGCTGATCTCGACACCAACTTTTTGGACAACCTCGAAGATGAGTTCCTTAAGAGGTGGCAGGATCAGCTTGATGAAGAGGATGCCAAGGATGAGGTAGAAAAGGTGGCGGGAAACTCCATAACTACCGAGGGGGAGGTGTCTGCTTCATGAAAGCGAGGTCATAGGCTGCGTCCCATCAACATTTTTATAATACATTATTTAATATATATGCCCTTGGGGAAAAGACAATACATAGCTCATTTTAGGGCTATTTTATTATTATTGAGATAGTAATTTAAATCTTTATGCACATGATTTTCTTGCTCGAAAACTTTTATGCATTTGATTTTACATTCAGCTTTTGCGTTAATATTTTTGTTTTACCTTTTTGGGTCAAAATATTTCAAGCATGTTATACTAAAGGCTTGCTTTTATGTTTGTTTATATGTACAAACACATTTTTTGGATTTAAGCTTGAGTTTCAATGCATTCATGCGCAGTTTACTCGATATATCCATGTCCGATCTCGTTATTGTCAAGGTCGAACCTTACTTTTACCATGTACTTGAAAGTACTTATATGGCATGTAATTTTAGTAGTTTAGTTATATTTTGCTTTTCTAGTTACTTTTCTCATCCTCGAGTAGGCCCTCGAGGTTGTGAGGTCGAAACTAATTTTCGCAAAATTTTCCAGCCTCGGACTCGACTTAATTCGAAGTAGGTTTATTTACATTCCAACATTCTGTCGATTAGTTTTATCTCGTTTGTTCCAAACTTATTTAGCTCATGTCTGGTTTGTAATCCATCCACTTATAATTTTATAATCTGGTTATGTCCAGACCATCTTATAATCTGGTTATGTCCAAACCATCTTAGCTCGCGTGTTTGGTTATTAATCCATACAATTGTAATTTTTATAATCTAGTTATGTCCAGACCATCTTAGCTTGCATGTTTGGTTATTAATCCATACACTTATAATTTTTATAATTTGGTTATGTCTAGACCATCTTATAATTTGGTTATGTCCAGACCATCTTAGCTCGCGTGTTTGGTTATGAATCCATACAGTTGTAATTTTTATAATCTAGTCAACGATCTAGAGATTTATGTCAGGTTAGATCCAGACATTCAGGTCGGGTTAGATCTAGACATTTATGCCAGGTTAGATCCAGACATTTTTGTTATTATGTCATTTATTTTTTTCAAACTTATGGTATAATTGTATACAACTGATGCCCCCTTAATATCATATGAGTGTGACCTTAGGTTATTGAATTAAGAGAGTTTGGAAAAAATACAATATTGAAAAATGATACAACTTTTCAACAAAACTTAGTACTTTATTGTCAAAAGAAAAAAAAAATAAACATGCTTGGTTCTAATGAAAGCATCATTCCTATATTACTGATAATAAGGTCATAGATGTTCAACATTCCAAGCTCGCGGGACCAACTCCCTGTTTAATCTCACCAATTTATACACCCTAGGCCAGATGACAGACTCGATCTGGTAAGGTCCTTCCCAATTAGGTCCAAGTACAACAGCATATGGGTCTCGTGTATCCAGAAATACACGTCTTAATACCAGGTCTCCCAATTCAAAATTTCTATCTCAAACCCTCTTATTGAAATATCTAGTAGCTCGTTGCTGGTATACAACATTTTTCAATTGAGCTTCATCATGTCTTTCTTCATTGAGGTCTAGACTTTCTTCGAGCTAGGACTGGTTCGAGGCCTGATTGTAGGCATGGATCCATATTGTAGGTATTTCAACTTCGATCAGCAACATGGCCTCGCATCCATATGATAGGGAGAATGGAGTATGCCCTGTTGAATTTCGAGCTATGGTTCGATAAGCCCACAAAACGTAAGGTAACTCTTCAGGCCACCTTCCCTTAGCCTCCTCTAACCTTTTTCTTTATGGAGCTTTTCAGGGTTTTGTTGACTGCTTCGACCTGACCATTTGATTGGGGATGGGCGACGGAGGAGAAGCTTTTTATTATCCCATTTTTTTCGCCGAAATGGGTAAACAAGTCAGTGTCGAACTGAGTACCATTGTCCGACACTCTCTTTCTAAGCATCCCATATTAGCAAATGATATTTTTTACCACAAAGCCTAAAAAAAAATTCGAGGTAATAGTGGCTAGGGGTTCAACCTTGGTCCATTTCGTGAAATAATCGACCGCAACCACATCGTACTTTACTCCACCTTTGCCTGTTGGCAGCGAGCCTATAAGGTCGATTCCCCACACCGTAAATGGCCATGGGGAGGTCAACATAGTAAGCTCGGTAGGTGGAGCTCATGGAATTGAAGCAAATTGCTTACATTTATCACATCTCTTGACATATTTGAATGTGTCTGCCTTGACTGTGGGCTAGAAATACCCCTATCTTATCACCTTTTTTGATAGACTATGCCCCCCAGTGTGATCTCCACAAAATCCTTCATGAATTTCTTCCAAAATTTTCTTCGCCTCGGGTGGAGTTACACATCAGAGTAATGGTATAGAATACCCTTTTCGATACCACAATAGTGTACCTTGGGATCTAATACATCAGTTTTCGAGCCTCGTTCCGTTCTGTTGGGAGAATTCTGATTTTGAGGTAATCGACTATTGGGGTCATCCAGGTAGGTTGAGAATCAATCATGCATACGTCCTCTTCGTTAGGCTCGCTGATACTCGGGGTCAATAGAAACTATACCGAGACCACGTTCAATGTATCAGTCTCGCTGGTTGTAACGAGCCTAGCCAACGCGTCTGCATTTGAATTTTGTTCTCGGGGAACTTTCTATATAGCATAGAATTCGAACTATCCGAGCGCAACCTTTGCTTTCTCTAGGTATGCAGCCATTTTTACGCCATGAGCCTGGTAATCCCCTAAAACTTGCTTGACTACCAGTTGTGAGTCACTATAGCAGTGTATAGCTTTTGCTTTGAGTTCCTTGGCTATTCGGAGTCCTGCTAGTAATGCTTTGTATTCAGCCTCGTTATTTGACGCTTCGAAGTTGAACCTTAAAGCGGAGTGGAATCGATTTCCTATTGGGGTGATCAGTATAATGCCTGCCCCCAATCCATTTTTGTTGGAAGATCCATCGACATAAAGTTTCCATAACTCGTGGGCTGTGGTTACAACTTCGTCATTCAAAATCCCAGTACACTCAACAACGAAATTCGTCAGGGCCTGTCCCTTGATGGTCGTTCTCGAATGGTATGTGACTTCGAATATTTCGAGTTTGACAGCCCACTTTAACAATCTTCTGGATGCCTCTGGTTTGGATAAAACTTGTCGTAGTAGCTGGTCAGTTAGCACGTGAATAGGATGTGCTTGGAAGTAGGGTCGGAGCTTTTGAGAAGAATGTATCAGGCTAAGAGCTAGTTTTTACATTAACGGGTATCTCGATTCTGCCCCCAGTAACCTTTTGCTAACATACTACACAGGCTTTTGTACTTTTTTCTCTTCTTGGACGAGCACCGCACTAATGGTGTGCTCGGTTGTAGCGAGGTAAAAATACAAGACTTCTCCCGCGATAGGTTTCAACAAGATTGGTGGTTCGGCGAGGTGATTCTTTAGGTTTTGGAATGCAAGCTCGCACTCCTTTGACCACTCGAACTTTTTTCTCCCTCATAAAAGGTTGAAAAAAGGAAGACAACAGTCTGTAGATTTCGAAATAAACCTACTTAGTGCCGCCATCCGTCCAGTTAAGCTCTGAACATCCTTATGTTGGGGATTTATGCCCTAATTAAAACCCAAATTCTTTGTAATCTCATTTTACTATCAATAAAATAATAGAAATCATTTTTTGACTTGGTCAATCACTTTGCTCACATGTGTTTATTTTCATGATTATTTGTTTAATATAAACTTCTATTAAATCCCGAGCATATAGCTAATCTTATTTATAGTGATGTAATCACAGTGGAATATAAATCTAATTATATGTTCAAAATAAGTTAGTCCTAAGATTAGTCAGTGCATAGGATTTACACTGACTTGACAATCTACGATATGATCTACTTACACATTACAGTGTTATGTTCTTTCCAGAACATTAGCAAAGTAGATAAGATCGGATGTATTTGTTACATCGGACTAGACCGATATTGACAGTTGATAAGATAAGTAAACATACTGTTATTATCTATTCTATTCATATCATATAGTTGACCATAGGTCAATTCAATCTCAATTCTGAGTGGTTAGTATTCTAACTGATTGTATTATTTGAGTTCTTTGACTTGTTCATTACCAGCTTACCCTACGGACTAGCCCATACTTACATCTTGGGAACTCGGTAGTATAATTGAGTGGGAGTGTTAATCATAGATATGAACATCTATAGCTTCTGATGAAGAAGTGAAATTAGTTTGGTTCAAGGTGTTAAATGATAGAGATCTCATTTCAGTAATTAAATTAGTTTACTGAAATATCATTTACAAGGAACTAAGTGTTTTAAGGATAAAATACAATGAGGGGTAAAACGGTATTTTAGTCATATCTCATTGTAGACCATCTATAGAGGATTGAGTGACAATTATTGTTGTAACAATGGATAATTAATAGCGTATCTATATTTGTTATAGAGCGTTCTATGAATTCAAGAGTGCAATGCCGAGTCTATAGTGGAGTCAAGAGAAATTAATAAGTTAGTAAATTTATTTGTTAGATTTATGATAACATATTGGAGCTTGATTTCATAGGCCCATGGTCCCCATTGTACCTTGGATAAAATCATCTAGATAGTCTCAATTAATTTATTTAATTATCAATTAGAATTATCAAAGTCGACCAGGTCAATTTTGGATAGTTTCACAGAGTTATGTAATTTTGAGAAGAAAAGAGAAATTACGGTAGATTTATTAATTAAGATAAATTGATATCTAAATTAATAAATAAGTTTAAATAAAGATTCAAATTATAAATAATTAATTTGATAAATAATTTAAATAATTATTTATTTAATTAAATCAATAGAAAATAATACAAGCCTTGATTTTATGTCCAATGGGCTTATAATCAAATGGGAAATTTCACGGGCCTAAAGCCCATGATAATTTCGACCTAGGGCTTTAAAATGGCTATTATTTTATTGATTTTTTAATTAAATTAAATGGCCTAATTGATTCTATAAAAGGAGTGCTTAGAGAGAAGTCATCAGTTTAGATTTCTTAGACGACAGATAAGTTTAATCACTGGTTTTCTGATAGTTTTAGATTCTCTCTAAACTCAAGTCATTTTCTAAGCCTCTTTGTTATTTTCTCTTCTTCTCTCTATATCTATATCATGTGTTGATAATTGCCCACACTAGTCTAGGTGGTTCTAAGGATACATTGGAAGATTGTGAAGAAAATAGAAGATCGATTCAGTTTCTTAATAATACTCTGCGACAGAGAGGATACAAGAGTTAAAGAAACTTAATGAAGGATTGTTTCATTCTGCTGCGTATACTGTAAGTATTCTATTCATTGTTTCTCTTTGAATTCAATTTTAGAAACATGTTTTAGGCTATCGCGTATTAATTTGTTTAATATTAGATATACATGAAAATAAATAAAGATCTTGTATAAAGTTTTCCCAACACCTTATGCTTTCAAGGTGAGGGCATATCAATCAATGCCTTAATCTTATCTGGATTAACCTCTATTCCTTGTGTGTTTACTATAAATCCCAAAAACTTTCCCGAAGACACTCCGAAAGAGCACTTTTGTGGGTTAAGTTTCATGTTATACTTTCGTAGTACATTAAATCATTCTGCGAGATCATCCACATGGTTACTGTTATGTTGGGACTTGACCAGCATGTTGTTAACATAAACTTCCATGTTATTTCCTATCTGCTCGGAAAACATCATGTTAACCAGTCTTTGGTATGTGGCTCCAGCGTTTTTGAGCCCGAAAGGCATGACATTGTAGTAGTACAACCCCTTATTGGTTACAAAGCTTGTATGTTCTTGGTCCAGCGCATTCATGGCAATCTAGTTATATCTAGAATAAGCATCCATGAATGACATGATGTCGTGACCTGCACCGGCATCTACGAGCTGATCTATCCGAGGTAAAGGGAAACATTCTTTAGGGCATGCCTTGTTAAGGTATGAGTAGTCGATACAGGTTTGCCATTTTCCGTTGGGCTTCAGAACCAACACTGGATTGGAAATCCAATCAAGATAAAAGTCATCTCGTATGAATTAATTTGCCTTTATCCTGTAGACCTCCTCCTTGAGAGCCTTCTTTCTATCATCGTCTAGGAGTTTTCACTTTTGTTGCTTCAGGGGGAAGCTTCTATCAATGTTAAGTGCATGGCTTATAACATTCGGACTAATTCCCACCATGTCTAAATGTGACCAT
Source organism: Humulus lupulus (assembly GCF_963169125.1). Taxonomy (NCBI): domain Eukaryota; kingdom Viridiplantae; phylum Streptophyta; class Magnoliopsida; order Rosales; family Cannabaceae; genus Humulus; species Humulus lupulus. The sequence goes on along the minus strand of NC_084793.1, from coordinate 83,251,066 downwards.
GCGAACACATCCTGGTTTTCTTTTAAGAAGTTGATTAATTGCAATCTCGCTTCTTTAGAAAGATTCTTACCCACTTTTATTACTTTCGTGGTATCTACTTCGTCGAGCTTGACCTCCTCAAGCTCTTCTAGAGGTTCGAGGTCAGTCCTTTCTTCTATTATGGGGTCGATCTCTTCATCTATCTCGAAGATCGACCCATCCTTCTCCTGAATAATTACAAGTGCTTGTGCACTTGTTTGATTTTTTTCCCTGTATGGAGATGTTGTAGCACTCCCTTCCTGTGAGCTGGTCCCTCTTCAATGTCACGATGCCACTAGAAGTCGGGAACTTGATGGCCAAGTGCCTAACAGATGATACTACCCCCAACCTAATCAGGGCGGGTCTCTCAAGTAGTACATTGTAGGCCGATGGGAGGTCCTCCAGGACAAACTCCATCATCTTGGTTACTGAGACTGGATAGTCTCCCAATATCATAGGGAGTTCAATGGATCCCATACAGGCAATCCCTTCTCCTAAAAAACTGTACAATGTTGTTGCACATGCTTTCAAATCACAAAGCGTGAGTCTCATCTTTTCTATAGTGGCTTTATAAAGGATATTCACCGAGCTCCCATTATCAATCAGGACTCGGCATACCCTCTTGTTCGTGAGTTGGAGAGTTATGACCAAGGGGTCGTTGTGAGGAAAATGGACGTGTGATGCGTCCTCTTCAGTAAATGTTATGGGTTAAGTCTCAACCATCTGTTGTTTTGGAGCTCATGGTTCAGGTTCATAGTGAGAATCGTCTCCAGCCTTTAGCTCATTCACGTATCTCTTTTGGGCGTTCCTGCCCGAACCTACGATATGAGGTCCCACCGTGATGGTTATTATATCCTCTCCATCAATCAGAGGGGGTCACTCGTCCTCCCGAGCTCGAGAGTTATCACTACAAGAAAAAATACTTTCAATAAGTCCGAAAAAGTATTATCAAATATATACCATAACACTTTTTGATGTGTTAAGGAAAGCGGTGTTATAGTAGGTCGGAGCACTTTGCATAACACTTTTCCATAGCTATAGGCATGTGTTATGGCATAGCCTACGATAATACTTTTGTTGTGTTATTTTAATAGTTAGATAAGTATTTCATTATGCTATTTATAAATAGATTATATAACACTTTTTTGTACTTATAAAGTAGTGTTATGAGACACTTTATAATAACACACTTTCTGCATTATAGAAAATAGTTTACATAACATAATTTTTTGCTTATAAACCAGTGTTATTGTAAAAGATACAATAACACATTTTTTGTATTATTCTAATATTTGAATAAGCTTGAATTATTTTTATATAAACCTGTACATTATAATTATTTTTTATTGCTTTAATTAAAACCCACTTCATTTAATATACTTAAGACACCCTTAACATTGTACAAATATATTTTTGAGTACCAATTATAGTTCATAACACATATAACCAAATAATTGTGTCAAAATACATTCAAGATTATCTAAAAAAACAATCCAAAAGTCTTAAGATATTCAACACTACCTAATTAACATAAACAAAAACATTCTCATAATAGCCAACAAAATAGTCTTAAACAGTTGCATATTTAAAAGTAGAGGTAGGAATTCATGATCTTCCAAATGTCAGCATACCAAAGCCTTCCAAATCAGATTTTCTTTTGCACTTCACTTGTTGAATCTGGTAAATAAAACATAAAAGAAAAACTAATGAGGTCATGAAATATCATATCATTCATCTAAAATAGTCAATAATATCATGACGCATAACCAAATTTACAATAATTGAGTTTGAATAATAAACAAGTTATTATATTACACACATTACTACAACTATCTATACTCAAGTGACCTTGGAACTTTAATTAAATGGTGCATAATATTAATTCAAATTGGCCTCGTTATCATTTTGTCTTTCTCATCTTCCCTATCAATTCAATCAAATAATACTATCATAATCTTGGATTGCATATCAGTTAATGTTGAACAAGCATTTATATAATCAAATAGCCAAATAAATACCTCTTGGAATAACCTTTTGAGAAGGCCATGCAACTGTAGAACCAACAGCTTCTCGTATAGTAAGCATCGCATAGTTAGGAAAAAATAAACAAGCACCAGGCACAACAACAACATCAACCCATACACGCATAAAATCTGGTCCAAGAGGAATTCCGTGTACCTCTAAGTCAAGATCACTAGAATCCCAACGGCCTTCAGCAATAATTGCATCTGACCAATCGAGCAAGTAGCAAGCATTCCTTGCTTCTGTAAAGTTATGGCCCTTTTTAACTCCAACACTCTGCAAAATTAATTTTGAAGACAGTATATTAGTTTTTGTATTTGTTTCCTTAAAAAGAAAGAATACAATTTGAAGATTTACCTTAGGAGAAGGAATATTGTTGGATTGTGGAATATTGTGAGACTGCCCCTCACTTGTTGTTGCTCTACCGCCCTAAATATAAACAACATGATAAGATGGATTTCAAAAATAAATTTTTTTAGTTATATAAGTACGAGAAAGAATTGTTACCAAGTGTCCTTTAAGTAAATTCAACATTTCTGTAATTTGAATCTTCATATTTAGTTTCTCTTCTTCCAACAATGTCATCTAGTCTTTACACATATTAACAACAGTTAATTTTGACCTTGTTACCCCCCTTCCTTTTCCGATTAAGCGTCTAGATTTTGGATTGCCAAATAATTTTGTTAATGCATCCTCATCAGTATTGTTTATAGTTCCAGATTTTGGGTCTTCGCGTATTATGTCAGCCAATTCTTCCTACCTCGACCATTTTTTCATGTTCAGCCTCAGCCACTTCTTGCAGTTCCTCATTTTCAACCTCTTTAAAAATTCTTCGAGCTTCTAATAACCTTTCTAGTTCATCATTAAGGGATCTTCTAGTCCTTAAACTTCCAAGTGCATCTCCATGTTTGCCATATTATCATTTGGAGATGGCTCCCCATTGTAGACCATACGACGAGTTGCTGCTCTTGTACGAAGAGCAGGTGGTGAGTCTATTACAACTCTAGAAGGTGCTGAAAACTTACGTAGGACACTCTTTTTCTTTAGAATAGGGCTCTGGTCCAACATATCATCCCAGTCAACTTGGCTTTTTAATGATTTTTTTCTTTTTTGGGCAACGATATTGCATAATGCACCTGGGTGTAGGTGTTTTTTTTTACTTTCTAGGAGATTTTCGTAATGTACTCATTTTTTTATTGAAATTACTGCAATAAAAAACAAAATAACATAAGAACTGAAATCATAAATGATACATATCCTTATCTTCCTAAATAAGATAAATAATTAATATATAAAATTAGAAACACAATATCAGTCAAAGAGTAAATAAAATCAGCTTTGTTTCATTGAAAGTATGAAAAAATTACATTTAAAGAGTCATAAGAGTAGCATAAATTTGAATGAAATTATACATATTGTTTCATTCTAGCCCCAAACACCCTCTATTTGAATCCTTTAAAGCTATATACCAATTAGATGACTCATTCTCTCTTGCATAAAATGCCTTTTTAACTTGAGATGCTAATACATATGGATCCCTAATAGACTGATTTTGCCCTATATTAAAATTTACAAGTGTATAGAAATCCAACTTCTTAACACCATTTTGAATATTTTCCCAATCGCACCAAAATAAAGGCACCTTAAAAGTAAAATAATCAAGAAATAGTGTATCCTTGATAACTCCAAAATACTCTTCTATATCATTCAACTGCCCACTGCCATGTGATTCCAAGTATGCACTACTGTTTTGAGTAGTTTTTTCAACACCTCTTTTATGAAACCAAATTTCATTAATCATGTAACCTTTATAGGAAATGACACTACAACTTGGGCCTTCAGCTAATTGAGCTAAGATGTCATCTACTTTGTTAGATTTAGAAATCTGAAAAGAAAAAAAAATATTGATATCAAATAAATTTTCTCATACTAAATGAAAATGTAAACTTGTATCTTTGCTTTAAAGTGTAACCTTATCATAAAACCATAAGGGGAACCCTTCAGAATGTCGATTCCACAACAAAGTTTGATTATCCTTCAAGTTTTTGTGCATTTCTTTTAGCTCATCCATATGGATATTGAGAAACGGTACTACAATATCTGAGTTGAATAACACATATCGGTGGGCTACTGCTATATCCCCTTGGTCAAGTTCAAAGCATTCTCCAGCTGATAGTGGATTTTCTTCAATTTCAGTACTATCTTGATTATCATTATGCTTCAAAAAGGTCTCACAAAAGCATACACATTCAACAGCAAGATAGTGATTTGCAATACATCCTTTTGTTCGTGCATAATTTGATACAAATCCTTTCAATACTTTCATATACCTCTCAAAATGGTACATCCATCGAAATTGCACCGGACCACAAAGTCTGACTTGTCGCGCTAAATGGAAAACCAAGTGAATCATTGTGTCAAAGAAAGAAGGTCGGAAATATTCTTCTAGTTTGTAGACAATTTCAGCAGATTCTAATTCCAATTTTATAATCTCCTCCTTATCAACCACACGTTGACACAATTCATGGAAAAACCTACAAAGTCTAAGGATTGTCTCTCTACAACCTTCCTCCATTAAACCCCTTATAGCAATAGCTAACAATTGTTGCATAATCACATGACAGTCCTGATATTTAAGTTCTGTTAGCTTATGTTTCTCCATATCTACACAGTTGCTAATCTTATAACTATATCCATAAGGCAATTTCAAGTCAAATAGTCTCTTACAAAACAACTTCTTATCTGATTTTGACAAAGTGTAAGCTGCAGCAGGAAGACGAGTAATTCCTTCTTCTTCATATGGGTTGAGATGACTCATAATGCCCATCTCTGTCAAATCTAACCTCGAGTTGTAATGATCTTTAGATTTTCCTTTGCAATCCAACAATGAGTTAAGAATGCTTTCATAAATATTTTTTTTCAACATGCATAACATCCAAGTTGTGACAAACAACCAAGATCTCCCAATAAGGGAGCCTAAAAAAATTGACTTTTTCTTCCATCCTTTATCAAACTCTAAACCACGACCCCTATTTCTACCCTTGCCAAAATCATTAGTGAATTCACTTAACTGCTCAGCTACTTCAACACCTGTTAATATAGTTGGACATTGTGGTGCTCTTTCCCTTGCCCTAGGAGTTGTATATTTCTTCTTTCGATATGGGTGATGTTGTGGAATAAATCGAATATGATTGCAAAAGGACATCTTCTTACTATGCTTCAACCAAACAACATTTGAGTTCTCTCCACATATAGGACAACCATACTTCCCTTTAGTCGCACATCCAGCTAAGTTTCCATAAGCTGGAAAATCATTTATGGTCCATAACAGCATGGCCTTTAAATTAAAAATATTCTTTGTAGAAGCATCATATGTATAAAAACCTTTCCATAATTCTAGTAACTCATCTATTAAGGGCTCCAAATAAACATCTATGTCATTCCCAGGTTGTTTTGGTCCAGGAATCAACATAGAAAGAAATGTGAATTCATTCTCATGGACATTGAAGGTGGAAAATTGTATACAACGAGCATTATTGGCCAACAACTATATGTAGAACTCATATTTTTGTAAGGGTTGATCCCATCAGCAACAAGTCCTAGTCGAAGGTTGTACGGTTCAAGTGAAAAATCTAGCCATCTCTCATTAATTGCATCACAAGCCTCTGAATCTACCGGGTGGCTCATTTTCCCATCCATTCTTTTATTAGTTGAATACCACTTTAAGCGTGAAATTGTCTCTTCATTTCTGAACATCCTTTGAAACCTTGGTGTAATAGGAAAATATCTTAACAATTTTGCAGGCTGCCCTTGTAGAATCTCCTTTGTGGGTTCATTTTGCTTCCATCTTGGATAGTGACAGGTGGGACACACTTGGGCATTAGTATTTTCTTTTGTGAACAAGCAACAATCATTCACACAAGCATGTATACGCTTATAGTTCAGATCAAACATCTTTAGAAACTTATTAATTGCATACATAGATGTTAGTAAGAGAATATCTTTTGGCAACATTGCTTTGATCATCTCCAACATCTCACAAAAGCCAACATCTGAGAATCCATGCTTTGTTTTTAGATTGTATAGCTCGACAATGGATGAAATTTTGGTGTATTTTAAACAACCTTCATACAATGGAGATTCAGCATCTCGTAATAGACTATCAAAATCATCATTGTTCTTATCATCATCCAAATCATTGACATTACTTGAACATACTCCAGCAGCTCGAAATAAATTATATGTAGAACTTGTCTTTGTCGTGCTACTTTGAACTAGATCTTCCCCGTGATGAAACCATGTTTTGTATGATTTGTCCATGTCGTACAAAACTGAGTGTTCTACAACTTCATCCGAGAGTTGATGTCTTAGATTCTGACATTTGTTGCATGAACAAAGAATCTTACTCGGAAAACCGGCATTCATTACTGCAGTCTTCACAAACTCCCTAGCTTTTCTCTCATATTCCTTTGTAGCTCTACAATTTTGAAGGATACTTCAATAATAAAATACCAAAGCTTAAACTATATAATTTTATTTTCTAACATGTTAAGATGGATCCAAGTTTTATCCATTTGCATATCATAAGCATAGATATAAAAAAGCTAATCACAACTCATATGTACAATGTTTTATTATTCAAACCCTAAGGTTGGGGATGTGAAAACTACCATTATTCACACCCCAGGCGAGATATCTATCAATATATTCAAACCAATTCAAGCAAACACAATTTATTTGTAAGAAGATAATACATGATTCTAGATAAAATCTTACATCATTTCCCATATAAAAGTTACCTAACCATCTATCAATACCAAGTAAAAAAATGCAAACAACACACAATAAGTTTTCTTCCTTATATCATCGCAACACACAAACAAATTTTCCATAACCTACTTCTCTAAGACACACAAGTTTTCAACCTTCCGTTACCACTGCAACACACAATTTTAATCTCGGAACCTACTTCTCTATGAATGAATATTTAAGATATTCAAACTCCTCTAACATTTGTATGATATTAATAAAAGAGTTAAGAGAACATATTTCCATACCTCTTGCAATTAATAATCAAGTTAATTAACTTTGCAATGCTCCTTGCCAATTCGTTCCACAACCTAAAGAATATAATCAATACGTAAAAGATTAATACAAAATTAAAATTAAATGATACAATAAGTAAGAAATTTCTTTTATATATAATTTTTTGGTATATATGGTTATCATATTATTATAAGGACTAAGGAAAAAAATAGTCGAAACTAACAATGTTGAATAAAAATGAAGAATCATCATTCAGAATGTGTTCTTTGTCTGCATAAACAAAAGCCTTTTTAAATAATATAAGTTTTTAACTATTTAGCATGTAATTTTTTTTTCAAAAAAGAAGAAGGAACATGTATAAAATATGAAAAATGTTACAACACTAATGAAACTAAAAAATCTAATATAAGGCATGATTAAAGTGGCCACCGCAGGAATCCAAACACTAGTGCTAATTTACTATTATACATATATGGAACCACAAAATATATATTAAAAAAACTTTGGAGTTTAGTGAAATGAACCTGGTAACAATTTATAGTAACAATTTATAATAACAATGGTTGCTTATATATATATAATATATATTCAAAGAGACAAACAAAATAAAATTATTATATGTATTTAATTATGGAATAATATATACATATATATTGAAAGGAAGAAAAAGATAAAAATTAATACTCCAAGACAAATATGAAAGCTTATATATGAAACCACTTCCAAAAGACTCAAGAAACTTGTATTCCTAACTTATATTATTATATTATGCATATATTCATTTATCATATACTAACTTTTAACTTATTTATTCTCTTGTAAAATGAGAAAAGACAGTCGCATATGAAAGTTTGTACTATATATGTATTCATATATTATGTAATATGATGGAGAAGATAATAGAAAGCATATTAATGGGGTGCATGTACAAGTAGTTTGATGATGTAAAAGTAAATACTCTCCTGACTCTTCATTGTTTGCTACCTATTTGTGACCACAGAGAGCAGGAAGGGATGTAGCTACATATATAGGGATGAAATAAAATATACATATTATATAATATGATATATGATATAAGTCATGTAGCTACATATATAGAGATATTTGTTTTATGTTATGAATATTGATTTTACTAAATAATGCTATTAGAAGTTAGTTTGCATCATAATTTAAAATAATTGTGAGGAATACTCTTATGTCGTAGAAAGGAAAAAAAAAAACAAAGACTCATTGTCTTTTTTTGTAGAGTTGAACTGTCACATAATGAAAGGTCATAAAATAAAACAAAAGAAGACTAAAGTAAATAAATAAATTAAGAAGACAAAAGTAAGAATGACTTACGAAAGTTATTCATCACAATTATATATATTATAGATATATGAAAGCTTAGTTGGGTTTTTTTTCGTTAAAATGAGACTTTTCTAGGCAGGGGCCACAAACTTAATTTACTAAACACAAAGTAGAATATAGCACAACACAAACTCAAGGGCCATTACATGGACAAGAAAATGACACAGAGAAAATACACTACAGGAAAATAAGCTATTACCGGCGGAGAAAACCGCCGGCAATAGTCAGGAAAACCGCCGGTAATACATTTACCGGCGGTCTCCGCCGGCAAAAATCCGCTGGTAAAAACCGGTCGGCAAAAGCCGCTATTACCGGCGGAATTATCCTCCCGCCGGTATTAATATTATTGCCGGCGGATAAGTACCGGCGGATCACGCCGGCTATAATTTGGTCAGAATTCACGTCTGACACATTATTACCGGCGGTTTCCGCCGGTAATTGTAAAATATATTTTTAAAAAATAATTAATTTTTATAAATTATATATAATTAATATTAAATAACTAAATTTATAATTAAAAAAATTTAGAAATAAAATCAATATTATTTAAATTAATATCCAAATTAAAAATACAACTTTAAAATACTAATATTGTCTTTTCAAAATAAAAAAACATACACTTAAATTTAATAATAAATAATAAAACCTAAACTAATTATTATTGTCTTCATCAAAATTTTCATTTAGAAAATCTTCAACATTCGTGCTTCGACTCAAACCTTCATGAGACTGTGGTGCTGGTGGCGAAGGATAATATGGCCGAGGCTGTGGGCGAATCAAAGGAGACTGCTGCTGTTGTTGATTCGGAGAAGTGTAGTACTGCTGATTATAAACGGGTTGCTGTGTCGATCCTCCATAATGAGGATATACCGGCTGCTGCTGCATGAACGACCCAAATTGACCATACATAGGTTGTTGTTGCTGTTGCTGCTGCTGCGATAATCCTCCAAACTGACTTCCCATAGGTTGTGTCTGAGGAAACTGGGAAGAAAGTCCAAACATATAATTAAAAAGTGGCGACTGAGAGGAACCACTAGATATGTTTGGAGAATTTTGTTGTGGTTGTTGTGGCATCGACGACGTCCCCGGGCTTTGATTAGATGTACTACCTTGTTGTTGAGAAGGTAAGAACTGCTGCAATAAACTCTCATAGCGTGGGTCATGGAGGGAAGAATCAGTCTGAAAATTTCCTGACTCGACCTTATCACGCATCTTAACCCACATCTCAGCCAAAACTCCCATCATCTCTGGAGTCACATTAGTAGGAACTTGTGACTGAGTTTGGCTTGAACTTCGACTTGTGGAGCTAGATGCTGATTTCTTCCCTTTGCCTTTAGGCCTGTATCCCACTCCTATTTGATAATCAGACCTCGAGCCAAGAACTTTATCCATAACCTTATACTGTATTGATTTAGCAGTAGAACCTTCACTAGAAGCAGATTCAGAACCTGACCGACTACTTTGAATATTTGTCTCTCCATCTCTTGGGTCATTTGTTCCTGCCAATAGAAAATGTTAAAAAACCAATATTTATATAACATAAGATCAATAAAGAAAGAAAAAACTTTAACTTACATGTAGTTCTTTGCAAGTTTCGCTAACCCAAGTCTTCGTAGATTTTTTTATATGAGTATCTTTCCAAGCATCAATAGCATGATCATCAGGTTCATCCTACAAAATTCCGATGTTAGTTTAATTAATAATATAATAATATCAAATAAAGTTAAGTATTTTACTTACATATTCGTTACGGATCGCTGCCATTGATTTAGAGCCTTGCGTCGACAAATACTTCATTTCCTTTCTATTTTTCTTGTTCTACGTGGATCGCGCTATAAACTTTGGGCTCAGAAACAGATCGACGATGTCTTTCCAACTCTCCTTCGAGCACAATTCAGGAATAGCATTGAGAGCACTATCCAAATCATTCGAATTTCCAGAATAATATTTTTGGAAATGAGAATGCCTAATATTCTTTCTCTCTAAATATCTTTTGCGCATCTCCGTATACAGAGTTCCCATAACTCTTTTAGGTTCTGGATGCCCATCGATATTATAGTAATACTAAAAAAAAAAATTGTTAGTTTAAATTTTTATAGACTAAAATGTATAATATAAAAAAAATTATATTTTGTTTTTACCTTCATCTTTTGAACGACCTGGTCTTTATATTGCTGAGGAACATCTTTAAAATCTAAATAATGTCCCGGCAATAGTAATGTAACTTCAGTACTCAATTGACGAACAAAAGCTTGGTGCTCAGTACCAACCACTTTGTCTGTCGCCGGATCAAGTTGCAATTCAAGTGGTTTGCCAGCATCCCGCCTTCGTTTTTCAATATTAACATTACTGGCAGGGCCACGTCCCCTCCTTCTTGCAGGACGATCTATTAATTTGTTTAATACATAAAAATAAAAATATCAGTAAATCTTAAACATTTAAACAGATTATAATATATCACATAACTAAAATTTAGATATTAACCTGACTCGCAAGTTGAGGGTATCCTGCTAGGATCTGTGGGGTCTTGACCACCACCATCTCCACCGTGATGGGATACTATATCAGCTGACATGTCTCTTGTATTCATAAATATTTAAGATTTAATAATAAAAATAGAAATCAAATTTAAGATTTAATATCATCAAATTTAATTAAGTAATGAAATAACATTAAACAAAATCAATATCAACATAAATTGGAAAATACAAATCAAATTCAAATTTTTGTGTTTGTTACAAAGGTAATCATTACATAAAACTAATAATCACTATCACTTCCCTCATTAACTAAATTAGCATTAACATCATCTTCACAAAAATCAATTAATAAATCATCTTCTTCATCTAATTCTTCATCTGCTTCTTCATCGCCTAACTCGTGATCCTCTTGACTAACATTTAAATTTTGTACTGTACTAATGTCAATCGAATTTTGAGTAGGTAGCATAACCAACTCGCCGAGATCCACAGTCAACACAAAATTTGATGAGCTAATATCATGTACCACATCAATGTCTGAATTAGCTTCACAGTTCTCGACGTCCCAAATTTGTCGATGGTTTACACCCTCAACAACTTTCCACTGATTTCCTCTAAGTAAATCATCGAGATAAAATACTTGCTTCGCTTGATTTGCAAGTATATATGGGTCATCCTTGTACCATTCCCCGCTAGTGTTTATACTAGTAATATTATTCTCTATAATTATTTTTTTCCTTCTTGGATCTGTATTAAACCACTTACACTTGAACAATGTCACAGAATATGTGCCAGTAAATGTTAACTTTAATACTTCTTCAAGTATTCCATAATAGTTAAAATCTTCTGTTCCAGCAACAAATACTCCACTGTTTTGAGTGCACCTCTTTAAATCTCATTTGGTTGACATAAATCGAACACCATTCACTATACAACCTTCGTAATAAGCTCCTAAATGATCTGATCCAGATGCTAAAGCTAGCAACTCGTCACCATTATCTAACGATCCAAGCTTTTGTAAGTCGTATATCTAAAAGAATAAATAAAATTATTATAGAATTGAAAACAACACTTAAAAGGATGAAAGAATATAGGGTAGGTTTTTTTTTTCACCTTCTTGTGAAACCATCGCTGAAAATATTTCTTATGTAAAATGTTATGATCTCCATCCTGATATTTCTGTTTAATTTCTTCTAAGTGTTCACTATAAATAAGAACAAAAATTTTGAATCAGTTGAAAGCATTTTCAATGAAATAAAAGCAACTTTTGGGAAGAAACTTACTCCAAATATTTCTGAATTTCAGGTGAATTGTTGTATATGTACCACTCTGCTTGTTCACGAGTCGCACGATCAAGAGGCTTTAGAGTTTCTTTTGTTATAGGTCAACATTGCGATTGAAATACAAAAAGATTTCTTGGTGTCACCTCATCTTCATTGCGATCAAGACGATTAAATCTTGTTTCAACACCTTTGAAATACATCGAACAAAATGTCAAAGCCTCATCTGCAACATAACGCTCGGCTATCGACCCTTCAGGACGGGCTTTATTTCCAACGTAATTCTTTAATTTTTTCATGTATCTTTCAAAAGGATACATCCAACGCATAAATACCGGTCCACCCATAATTGCTTCTTCAGGCAAATGTAAAATCAAATGCACCATTATATCAAAAAAGGCTAGAGGAAATATGAGTTCCATTTTACATAATATTAGAATAAGATCTTTTTGTGCTTCCTCCATATCGCTAACCTTTATAGTTCTTGCACAAATTTGCCTGAAAAAGTTACATAACTCAGAAATGGTAGTCGATATACTCTTTGAAAGAAACTTGCGAACACCCACTGATAGTAATCGTTGCATTATTACATGACTGTCGTGGGACTTTAAACCGCTGATATTTGTTAAATCAGCATTTACTTTCTTCTTTAAATTGGAACAAAAATTATCTGGAAATTTCACATCTCGAATAAATTTACAAAACTGCATTCTTTGATCAGATGTGAGAACATAAGGGGCATGAGGCTTCATTAACTTTCCGCTGTCATCTTCATATATCCACAACGATTCCCTTACTCCAAACTTTTTCAAATCATGTCTTGCATTAGTGGTGTCCTTGGATTTATCATTATCCAAGATTGTGCCTAACAAACTATCACACACATTCTTCTCCACATGCATGACATCAATGTTGTGTTTTAAAGTGTTCGAAGACCAATAATCAAGCTCATAAAATATGCTTTTCTTCCTCCAATTTCGATCTTCTGCAATACGCCTACGTTTGACACCTCCAAACATCTTGTGTTTTCCAGGAACTTGTGGTACAAGTTTGTTTACTTGTTCTAATATTTCCTCACAAGTAAAACGTCTTGGTGGACGCCTTCTCTCGATTTGTCCGTCAAACTGAGTGTCTCTTCTCATTCGATGGTTACTTGGAAGGAATCTTCTGTGACCAATGTAGGATGTCTTACCGATCACTCGAACAGAAGTTGTGTCTTCATTACACGTCGGACAAGCTTTGTATCCCTGACCACTCCATCCAGATAAATAGCTACGAGCAGGAAAATCGTTAACTGTCCACAATAAGGCTGCACGCAACTTGAACATAGTATTGGTTATACTATCTCTTGTATCGACACCATTAACCCACAACTCCTTTAACTCATCCACCAATGGTCTCAAGAATATATCCATGTCCTTTCCCGGTGATTTTGGTCCAAGAATAAGAATGGATAATATGAAATTATTATCTTTCATACACATCCAAGGTGGAAGATTGTAGTTAGCCAACACCACAAGCCACATACTATATGCTTGACTCATGTTGCCAAACGGATTGAAACCATCTGCAGCTAAACCTAAACGAACATTCTGAGGTTCACTAGCAAAATCAAGATGTTTGGCATTGAAATCCTTCCATGCTAACCCATCCACTGGGTGTCTCATTATCCCATCATCTTTTGATTTCCCAGTATAGTGCCATAACATTTGCTTCGCTGTAAGTCTTGAACTGTACAGTCTTTTTAATCGAGGAGTTAATGGAAAGTAACGCATCACCTTATGTGGTACCTTTTTTCCATCAGTTTTTTCAGGAGAAATCCATCTACTACTTCCGCAAATTGGACAAGTCTCTTTAGTTGAATGCTCTTTGTAAAACAAACAACAATCATGTTCACATACATGAATTGACACATACCCTAACCCTAATTTCTGTAATCTTTTTTTAGCCTCGTAGTACGTTGATGGAATTTTATTTCCCTTCGGAAATGCAAGCTTTAGTAATTTCAGTAATTCATCGAAGATTTTATTGGGAATCTTGCCTCTAACTTTCAAATGCAATAATTTTGCTAAAAAGTTAAGAGAAGATATCCAATTGCAACCAGGATATAACTCAGCCTCAATCTCGTCAAACAGATCGTCATAAAATTGTCCCGCCGCAGGGTTATTTTCTACTTCTTCGGTTGTAGGTAGAAGGAAGTCTTCGACCATTGGAATCATCTCATCAACATCATCGTCATTGGCGTCCACCACATTGGCAACATCTGCTTCCGCTTCACGGTGATATATCCACTTCTCGTAACCTCGATGAAAACCCCAATCGAATACGTGTGCTTTCACCATAGGTATTGTTTCAAGCCTATTATTTATGCATCTAACACACGGACACCTAATTCTACCAGAGGAATCCTTATATTCCGACGCCATCATCAAAAAAGCTTGTAGACCGTTCCAATATTCTCGACAAGCACGATTTCTCAATGTCGTCCAAGTCTTGTCGATCGCCATCGAAAGTGTTATAAAAATATATAAGTTTACGATATGCGAATTGTCTTATATTTTAAAGTGTTATAAAATGTTTATAATAGTCTATTATAAACATTTAATAGTTTTAAACTACTTTAAAATGTTTTATAATATAAACAATTATAATTGTTATATTATATTATAAAACATTTAATAATTTTATATTATATTATAACACATTTAATAATTTTATGCTATTTTATGTTTTATCATAATATTTTATGCTATTTTATCCTAAAATTATTTATTTATTTATTTAATTAGTAAATAATTAATTATTTAATTAATTAGTTATCTATCATCTAATTTTTCCTTTACTAAAAAATTAATTATTTAATTAATAATTAATTGTTTATTTATTTATTTAATTATTAATCATATTACTAATTTAACTGTTTACTTATTATTTCATTAATTAGTTAATTATTATCTAATTTTTCCTTTATTTAAATAAATTATTATTATCTAATGTTTACTAATTATTTAATTAATTAATTATTTATTTATCAATTTATTAATCATATTATTAATTTAAATGTTTACTTATTATTTAATTAATTAGTTAATTATTATCTAATTTTTCCTTTATTTAAATAAATTATTATTATCTAATGTTTACTAATTATTTAAGTATTTATTTATTTAATTAGTTATCTATTATCTAATTTTTCCTTTACTAAAAAAATAATTATTTAATTAATACTTCATTATTTATTTATTTATTTATTTATTTATTTATTTATTTATTTATTTATTTATTTATTTATCAATTTATTAATCATATTATTAATTTAAATGTTTACTTATTATTTAATTAATTAGTTAATTATTATCTAATTTTTCCTTTATTTAAATAAATTATTATTATCTAATGTTTACTAATTATTTAATTAATTATTTATTTATTTATTTATCAATTTATTAATCATATTATTAATTTAAATGTTTACTTATTATTTAATTAATTAGTTAATTATTATCTAATTTTTCCTTTATTTACGCAAATTATTATTATCTAATGTTTACTAATTATTTAATTAATTATTTATTTATTTATTTATTTATTTATCAATTTATTAATCATATTATTAATTTAAATGTTTACTTATTATTTAATTAATTAGTTAATTATTATCTAATTTTTCCTTTATTTAAATAAATTATTATTATCTAATGTTCTAATTATTTAATTTATACTTAATTAATTAATTATTTAATTATTTAATTAATTAATTATCTATTATCTAATTATTCCTTTACTAAAAAATTAATTATATAATTCATACTTAATTATTTATTTATTTAATATCCATTTAATTATTTATTTATCATATTATTAATTCAAATCTTGCCTAATTATTTAATTAATTATTAATTAATAATTAATTAATTAATTACTTAATTAATTAATAAATTATTTATTTAGTTATTTAACATATTTAATTATAACTATTCTAAAAACTTAATAATTAATATGTAATTAATTGAAATTATTTTTATTTAATTAATCCTATAATTACTCTTTTATATAATTACTTAATAATTATTTATATATATTATTTAATACTTACTTTTTAATAAATAAATTTTTAATTATTTAATTTTTATTATTCTCATATCAATTACTATCTAAGTTATTAAAATAACTTTTTTCTTTAATTTAATATTTATTTTATTGTTTATTAATATTTTATTTCTCTACCATTAAACTATTTTTTTAATAATTAATAACAAATTTATTAAAATCTAAACTTCACAATATTAAAATAATTTTAATTAAACTATAACAAAAATACATTACAACATTCTAACAATATAATAACAATTTAACAATAATAAAAAATTATTCATTAATAATATCTAACAATATTTTAATATTCTTTAAAACTAAATGAACAAAATAAAAATGTATGAAATAGAAAATTAATTACCTGCAGTACAACAATAGCAAGATGCAGTACTCCCAATGAAGCCCTGAAATATATACATATATATATTAGATATAAATTAATGGAATAATTAAATTTTATTTATTTGAAATTTTAATCAAATATTTAATATAACTAAAAAAAATAACATAAAAATCCTCACCAAAAATTTAAACTTATAAATAGGTAATAACCCCGAGCATCAAGTTCTCTTTTCCACAAGCCACATCAAAATTTACCAACACCTAACCATGCCAATAAGGAAGCCAATAATTGGCTCTGGGTTCATCAGAAAAGAGTTATTATGCAGTAAAGACTAAATGAAAAATACTATGCAATTGTTTATGGCTGTATCTTGAATAATGAACTCTAATAATATAAAGCATAAGGATTCATATATAGATACCACTTCAAATTCAATAAACCACAACAAACTGTAAATATGAAGGCAGAAGAAAACAAAACATAACAGACCGGAAGAAAACAAAACAAAACAAAACATTAACTTACCTGCAAATATGAAGGGAGAAGGAAAAAAGCTTCGGACGAACGAACGGAGAAGAAAATCGTCTGAGTTATTTTTGGGAGACTTGGGCGAACGGACGCGAAGGAGATGAATGGTCCGCATATATAGATTATTATTGCCGACGGAGGTCCGCCGGCAATAGCACAATAACGGTAATATTTTATTTATTATTACCGGCGGAACCCGCCGGCAATAATCCGCCGGTAATAATCGAAATATTATTACCGGCGGAGCCCGCCGGTAATACTGAAAATAATAAATGGGCAGCAACATTGCCGCGGTAATGAATTTTACTTATTACCGGCGGGTTGTCCGCCAGTAATAATAAATTTCCCGCCGGTATTAATTATCAAATTTTATAAAAAATAAAAACAAGCTTAATACCAGTGGACTTCGTTTTCCGCCGGTAAAGAGCGTATTATTACCGGCGGACTATCTCCGCCGGTAATTGTTCCGCCGGTAAATAGCCTTTTTGTTGTAGTGATAGATAAAACAAGTAAAATAATCTATTGGACCCCATAAACAAATAAGACAAAACAAACATAGGAACAAAAAAAGCAAGTACCATACGAGATTAGCATGAAAAAGACCAAAAAAATCATATATATTAATCAATCCAAGAAAATAACAAAAACACAAAGCACTGAACTACAGACTTAATTAATAAAAAAACAAAAACAAAAACAAAGCTGCCGCACATATGTATATCGTCTTCTGCAACCAACCAGAATCCTTTATTTCTTATTTATCGTTTTAACCAATCTATCTCAAAGGAAGCCATTAAAAAATAAATGTCATTCTACCTTGATAGAGAGTGATGTTGCTAGACACGATAGTAGACCACCAAAGACAACAAAATGAGTCGATGAAGATGATTAGAGATAACAAAGCTGATGACTTCAAAGCTAAAATAGAGATAGTGATATAAAGAAAATAAATAAATCATTATATTTCCCAAATACAAAAAAAAATAAGATAAATGATTTACCAAAACAGAGATAATAATTTCCATAAAAAATGTATTGGCTGAAGCAAAGAGAATCTTTAGTATTGAAGGTGAGCAAAGAGCTCTTCAGAATGTATGGGCAAGGGAGTGCAAAAGATAAAAGTCAGTATCTGATGTTAGAAAAAAGTCTTGTCAAAAGAAAAAGGAAAAAGTTAGAGAAAATAAAATTTGCAGATTTAGCGAGCTTTTGGAGAAAGCTACCGCCTTTTTTTTAGTTTTTCATATTTATTATAATACTTTTTAATTAGTATTATATTTGTTTATTGTGCCGCATGTTTTGTTTATGTATTATAATACTTTTTGAATAAAGTTATAATCATGTGTTGTGGAAAGGGTTTTTTGTTGTAGTGTATTGTTCTGGGTAGGTTGTGTAGCTACTGCCCTTTGGCTTGTCGAAGCTTGATTGGGATTTTGGTTCTTGACGTACTGTCTGAAATATCCTCTCGAGATCAAACCTTCGATCTCATCTTTCAATTGTAGACATTCATTTGTTGTGTGTCTGATATCTCTATGGAATCTACAGTATTTATTTGTGTCCCTTTTTGCCTTCTAGCTCCTCATGGGGTCAGGTTTCCTGAACGGGACCTGGTTCTCATTGGCCAGGTAAATATTCTCCCGAGTCTTGTTAAGCTCAGTATACACTTTTTATACGGAGAAATATTTTCCCCCCTTCTTCTTCTTCCCTCCATCAACCTCGGGGTTATTCCCTTCATTTTTCTTTCGTTTAGAAGGGTTATCCCCGGGGGTTTTGAAGTTGATGGGCTTGCCGAGGTTGAGGCAGAGTTTATATTTGTTGTTGTAGTTATGGGCTGAGAGGTCGTGTTCAGTGCTAACCTCACCTCTTCTACATTTACAAACCTCTGGGCCCTCCGATTGAACTTGATTAGTGACCGGATAGGTTTCCTTTGTAAATCTTCCCAAAGGGGAGTTCGTGGCAGAATACCCGCTCTAACAGCCTTCAGGTGACCGCTATCATCAACATCTCGAGCTCGGGCCACTTCTAGGTTAAACCTCGTGAGGTAACTCTTTAATGACTCACTTTCTACTGTAACGACCCGAATTTGCTAATCGGGCTTAGGGCCTTGATAAGTGTGCCTGGAGGGCAATACATGATTTAGTATGCTTATATGTGGATTTATGTGAATATATGATAATGATGCATGTTTAGTTGAGTTAAATGTGCATGTGGGTCCCGTCTGGATATTAGGGGCATAAATGTGATAAATGCGATATATATATGTGATATGTCTGTGCAGCACGATCCGAGACAGTCCTGGGGAGCGGTTAGTCGGAAAGTCACAACAGGGTTGAGATTCGGACTCGGGGTGAGTCGAGGGGTAATTTGGGTACTAGGTGTTATGGGATTACCGGGATATGAAAATAAATATTTGGAGATATATTTGAGGATAGAATGTCTAGGAGGGAATACTGGGGAAATTTACCATTTTTCCCTCGGGGACGTTTTGGTACACCGAGCCTTGAGGTAACCACATAGACATAAGCTGAATAAGACAAACCTTAGAACCATACAGAACACTTAAGGAAAAGACTCATTCTTTCTCTCTAAACAAGGGGATATCTTCTCTTTGGAGGCTTAAGGAGAACTTGGAGAAAACAGCTAGAAGTTAGAGGAATTCAGCTGGGAAATCTTGGGAGCTAGGAGCTTGTGGATTAAGGATCAACTTCAGAGATTTAGTTCAGCAAGGGGTAAGCTTTAATTATAAGATTATGCTTAGATTTGCTGCTGGTTGATAGAGTTTGCATGTTGGTTAATTTGATCTGTCATAAGTGTTTTAGCTGAGTTTTGGAGCAGATTTTAGTGGGGTTTTAATGTTGATATTGAGCTGGAGTGTGTGTGTTAATTATATGGGTTTGTTAGGTAAGTTTTGAGTGAGTTAGCTTGAGGAAAATGCAGGGAAGAAGATGGAAAACTCTGGGTTTGGAGGTGAGGGTCGCGGCCCGTGTGCGCTCGCGGCCGAGTGTGGCCAAGGAGTTCATGCGCGCCGCGGCCTGTGTGTGTTGCAGGGGTGTGCTAGCCTCTGTTTTGAGGCTAGCCACGGCACTTGAGGGTGGGGCCGCGGCTCTTCGTACTAGTCTGCATTTTTATGGGTGTTAAGGCTTGGGAATTCAATGGTTAAGGCTCGGGGTGGATTTTATCACCCGGATTGATAAAACTCAAGGTCCCGGAGGTTAGGGTTATGGCTTAAAGTTATTTATTGGATTAGAACTTGATGGGTGGATATTGTTAATATGTTGTGACTAGGGTTTCGGAGAGGCTCTAGTTGGAGGAATGTGCTTGGGACATCGGTGCTCGGAGAGCTCGGGACTCAGGTAAGAAAACCCTTGTTCCCATAGAGCTTGTGTGCAGGGCTGAGCCCAATGTGTTTGAATAGAATTGGTATGCAGGGCCGAGCCCAATATGTTAGAACTGTGGGGCGTAGCCCTTTAACTAAATATGCTAGAATTATGTACTTATTTGTTATGCTATGTATGTTATCAAGTGAATGATCGGCAAGAGCCGGGAACGGTGTAGGCCGAGAACGGCGAAGGGCCGGGAACAGCGTTGGACACGTTGAGTGCAAGGCCGAGAACGGCGAGGGGCCGGGAGCAGCGTTGAGCACGTGGAGTATGAGTTGCCAGGGCGAGTCCCTAAAAGGATACCTAGGATATCCTCACGGCGTGGTCCGCGAACCCAGGGCTTGGTAAACGCCTGGGACGGCTAGGCCGTATGTGTTTAGCCCATTGGTGGCCTGTTTATATGCTTGCTATATGTGTTACATATGTTATCTGTTTGTGGGTTTTCTTGCTGGACTTCGGCTCACAGATGCTCTGTGGTGCAGGTAAGGGTAAAGAAAAGGCCAACCAACCATGAGTGTAGCAGGCGTGAGGCGGCGTGTACATGTTGGGCCAGCCTGGCTGCCACAGCCAGAGGATTTTGGGGGATGCTTGTAAATAAACTTAAATTTTGTCGTTTAGTCGACTTGGTTCAATTTTTATATTGTAGATGTTTCTAAACTGTATTTTGGGATCCCCAAGTGTAAAACTTTTATGATTTTCTATGGAAGTTATTATTTCTAAAATTTTTCCTCTGTTTATGGCTTAATTACACTATTTGACCTATAACCTCGATTAGCGAGTCGGAAGCACATTTTTAAACTCACTTAGTAACGGCCCTAAGGAAGTAGGGCATTACAGCTGCTGTCGAACATTTGTTAAGGCTGAAGCCTCAGGCTTGTTGCCAATCATAGCCTTAAATTATTTCTTAAAATCTCTAGATAATTAATCCTAGGACGAGATCGAATGCCTTTTAAACTTCTCAAACCAGTTTTTTGTTAGTCCTGTAAGTGTGGCTGGGAACAGCATACATCTGAGCTCGTAGCCAACATTACTGGCTCACATGATGGTGTTGAAGGTACTCAGGTGACTATATGGGTCTGAGTTTTCATCAAATGGTGGGACATGGGGTATTCTGAATCCTTGAGGAAGCAGAGTGCTAGAGATATGTGGGGCAAATGGCTCGAGTTCCTCATCAGACTCTTCAGCTTTGTTCCTGTTACGCTCAACTTGGAGGAGCTTGAATGCTCTTTCTAACTGGTCAATCGTTTCCTGGACTAAATCCACTAGGGGTCGAGCCTGGACCTGAGGGGGCTTGTTATCGTTAATAAAAGCTCTAGCTCCTTGTCTCGGTATAGGGTTATACGCTATCTGTTTGCAGCCATTCAGATGGTCGCACAGATTAGGGTTCGGGGGATTATCTCGCCCTCGATTTTGGTTTAGATGATCCTGCAGATCGGGGTGATTCCCCCAATTCCTTGTATGCCTTGGCTCGGTGTTATAAACACTTACAGACCGAGTGTAGTTCGAGCTTTCGCTTACGTAACTTGTAGCCCTCTCTGGATATGTGGCTCGGTGATTACGAGGTGGGTCCCCTGCTGGCCTTCTTGTTCCAGCAATTTGTGATCCTGACATTTGGCTTCCCGATGGCTGAGGAGCCCTGCGATCTCGGGTAGCCTATCGGTTTCCATCTCGACTGCCGCTGCGAGATGGCCTTCGTGGTGCAGTTCGTGGGACTTCTCAGACTGGAAAGGGGTCTCTTATTGGTGATGGTGGATGCCTTATGGCGACGAGGGCTGTCTCCCATTGTTGGGCCTGGATGGTCCAGAGTTTGCCCAGTCAGGCTCCGGGTTGTCTTGCGCAGTATCAGGATTCGGGTTCCGAGCCACTGGAGGGGCTCAGTTATTACCCGATTCTATTGGTACTTCTATAGTCGAGTTGGTAGTATCCTCAGCCTGGTTACTCCTCTGGGGCCTTGGCTGATTTGGCTGCGGCGTCGACTGCGACACTTGCTCCGCCCTCCTAGCGATCGTGCGCCCACGGGGACGTCCCCTAGGCCTTCGGGGAGGTGCCTCAGCGTCAACAGCCTGTCTGGCAAGTTCTTCGTTGCGTTTTGTTGCCTCTGCTGCGCAGTTGGCAACTTTCAAGTTCCCCAATAGGAATATATATTTCAGGATTGTAATACAAATCCTCGCCAAGCCTGGGGGCAGGTGGCCCCCTAGAGTTGGACGAGTCACTCCTCTCTTTAGGGTCCGGATCCACCATGGGCTGCTTTCCAGGCCGTTGGAGGTAGTCCTTAGCATGAGGAGTCTTCTCCTCAGGTATCTGGGGCAATGGTCGCTCACCAGTACCGGGGTTACTTGCAACGACCATTGATGATTCAGGAGGCTTTCTGATTAAACAGGCTCACGTCTTGTTTAATGGCTCTCAATGAAAGCAGCAAACTGTTGACGTCGTTTTTCATCAACTTAGATATGAAGAGCAATTAAACAAAATACCAGAGGAAACAAATGATAAAAGACACGATTTTTACGTGGTTCAGTAGTTAAAATCTGCTTAGTCCACAAGTCTGTGTTATTCACTTTATGGAATTCTCTCAAAGCTTTCTAGAAGCAATTTTATAGAGTCTTCCCCAATACAAAACTCTCTCCCTCTACAAATGAATTGTTCCACTCTATTTATAGAGTGGTTTACCGAATATCTCCCCACAGATTTAAGGGGGTTCTGATACAAATCAATTAAATAAATGCAAATAAACGTGTATGGTTATTATGTACGTGTATAAATCCCATGATATTTGAGATTTAATAACAGATTACATCTGATCCCTTAAACATAGGGATTTTATAACAATAAACATGTTCACACACAGCTTACGAGCTTGAATACTAGACTCACAAGCCTTCGAGAACGTTCACCCATCACGAGCTCGATACCTCGGTTCGCCTATGTTCTTAACAAGTAACATTTTTTAGATCATCCTTTTTGAGCTCACAATCCTCGAGCTTGAACCATCTTGTCTGATGGTAGGAGATTTATACAAGTGTTGAATTATTGCCATTGTTGCTTCGAGCCTAACTTATAACCTCGGAACTCCTCCGATACCACATAGTTTCCGAGCTCCCCAATTTCGATGTTGTCGCATTTACCGCTCAGCGAGACTGTCTTTGATATTTTCATTAAAGTCGATTATGATGAATTGGCTTATTTCGAGCTTGCACCTTACGAGCCTAACTTTCGAGTTCAAAAACTTCTATTCTCAAAAATTGGGTGTAACATTTTGCCTCGTCAAAAGTATGAGTTCGAATCCTATGAGAAGGAAACTTTTGAACTGCCACTTTCATAAATCGAGCCACCTACCACACTTGAGTGCGGACACGCGTCAACCACAGATTGTTCAATCAGAGTACCATATTTAAGATACAAAATATTTGTGATATTATTAAAATTAGACATTAATAGTTTGAGAATAAGCTTATTTATTCTTGATAGAAGATAAATTTTATTCTAATTTGTTATGTAAGTACATAGTCATGCTATTTATTTACACACAACACGTATGTATAATATATTTATAATATTTATTTTTATTCAATATGAATATATATATATTTAAATAAGTTAAATCAAATAAAAATAATACATTTTCTTTTTAAATATAAATGATAATTTTTTTTTAATAAAACTTAAGATTATGTATTATATATTATTATTATTATAATGATATTTTATAATATTTAAATTTATATTAATATATTTATTAAATATATAGTCTTCTATTGAATATAATTATAATAAAATTTTGATTATATATTATATACTATTATCATAATAATATTTTATAATATTTGAATTTATATTAAAAATAAACAATACTGATACTAGACTGCGCCCCCTAAAATATACGGCCAGTTAAAATTTCCCCAGGAACTATTAAAACTATTAGATCGTGTCCATGTTACAATTTGCATAAAATAATTAGCATTTTCGCCACCTGAACTTTGACAACTACCAAATTATACCCCCTTTAATTATAAAAATTTTAAAAAACTAATTTTCTATTTGTTCCTACAAAACTAAAGAAAAATTATTAAAAAAATTCAATAAAAGACAAAATATATTAAGAATTCCTTTAAATATATTTAAGTTTGAAAATAATTTTTAAAAGAAAAACTAAATTGTTACAAATGAAAAAAAAAACATATTCCCTTCTTCTTCTTTATTCATTTTTAATATATTTTTCTAATTACTATCTACTCTTTCATTTTTTCGCAATATTTTTAATTAATTAATTTCTATACATTTCTTTTAAAGTTAGTACATTTTAAAGTATAATATTTTATATATTTAATTTTTAAAATGATTTAAGTGGGCAAAAATGATAGAATAGAAAGTAATTAGAAAAAGTATTAAAGAAGAAGGGAATATTTTTTTTTTAATTGTAACAATTTAGTTTTTCTTTTAAAATAATATTTTTAAACTTAAATGCATTCAAAAGGAATTTTAAATAATTTTAGTCTCTTATTGAATTTTTTTAATAATTTTTATTAAATTTTTTAAGAACTAATAGAAAAATATATTTTAAAACTTTTATAATTAAAGGAGCACAATTTGGTAGTTTTTAAAGTTTGGGGGCGAAAATGCTAATTATTTTATGCAAATTGTAATAGAGAGCACAATCTAATAGTAATAATAGTTGAGGGGAGAAATTTTAACATACCGTATATTTTAGGGTGCACAATATGGTAGTATCAAAAGTTCAAAGGGAAAAATTATTATTTATTCTGTAATATAATTATTTCATAGTATTATATATTGTTATAATAATTATATTTTATGACATTTGAATTTGAATTTGACTTTATATTATTATAATTAATAAAATATATTTAATTTGTTTTAAAAGTATATTCGTTAAATATTTAGAATAATCTATTAAAGTTAACAAAACATTCCGTTAAAATTAAAAAAATTCGTTATCTACACTGTTTTTTATATATAGAGATATATTCATTCGTATGCATATACTTAATGAAATAAAGATTACATACAATATCAATTATTTTCATAATATAAGACATAAATATAAAACACAAATATGAAAAACATTGTCTTTTTTGAAATCTTTCTCCTCATCATTTGAAATCTTTTAATGGCTTTGTAACAACCCTCAAAACATACCAGACCAAAACATACGGAAATCTAAGAGACTGTTTGGCATTGTTTTCTGTTTTTTGTTTTCAAAATTGTGTTTTCAGAAATGAGAACAAAAATCAGGTTTTGTAGTTTTCAAAAAACAACAGGTGTTTGATTAATGTTTTCTAAAATTTACAAAGAGAAAAATCTTTTAAAAGTTTGTAATAAATAATGAGATAAAGTAATGTGAAAGAAAAAGTGATGAAAAATGATGAGAGAAATTGATGCAAGAAAAAAAATTAGAGAGAAATTGATGAGAATGAAAATGACGAGATATAAAAATTGAAGAGAGAGAGAATGAGAATATAGAAAGTGATGAGAGAGAAAATAATGGGATAATAAGTAATGAGAGAGAAAATAAGGAGATGAAAAGTGATGAGAGAGAAAATTATGTGAGATAATAATAATAATTAAAAAAGTTATGTGAGAAAAAAATTGACAATTTTTTTTAAAACAACTTTTTGTTGCTCTCAAAATTTTCAGTTTTTTCTAACTTTGTTTTTAAAAATTATTTTCCGAAAACAATGTCAAACACCCCTACTTGCTTTCAGAAAACAGTTTTAGGTTTTAAAAACAAAAAATAGTTTTTAGTTAAGGAGCCAAACACCTATAAACTTTTACCTTAATTCATTGTACCAAAAATCCATATAAAAAAACTTTTAAAAAGATCGTGTGCGCACACTTTTAGTTTTAGCAAACGGAATTACAACTACCATTTTACAGAGTTAAAGCAAAACAAATGTCATAAAAGAAATAACAAGCTCCCAATATTTCTTTCTAAAATGGTGTTCCATCAAAACCTCCCCAGGTCAGGCACATGTACATATCCATAAGCAGACTCTGGCGCTCACTGCTCCACTTTGCTTTTGCATTTACCTACAACATGAAACAACTAGGTAAGTGAAAACGCTTAGTAAGAATAGTCTTGCACACAAATATATTAAACCCAGTAACGGGTTGCCCTATAGTAGTTACCACTACCGATCATAGGGTATTGGATAAATTCCAACCCTATCATATAATTCTCAATAATAGTCCTAACAGAAAATCAAGCACATTGGTTGTGCCCAACAACCAATGTTCATACATATCAAAACCACTTGCATCCAGAAAATCCCAGACATTCCAGATATATAACCATATCTGAAATAAATACTCTGGTTGTTTCTAACAACCAAGTTCACTCATATCACAATAACCTGCACTTAGAAAATTCCTAGAAGATATAATATATCACTCATATCGTAATATCCTACACTCAGTAGATTCTCAGAATATTCAATTATATTTAGCACACATCATGACTAAGCAATTAAATTATCAACAAGGGATCTTGAACACAACCCGGTTTTATCATTTATGTCCTGGTTCCAACCCATACTATATTACCATTGTCCTGGCTTCAACCCGGACTATATACTTACCATGTCCTGGCTCCAACCCGGACTTTATTACCATTGTCCTGGCATCAACCCGAACTATATACTTACCATTTCCTGGCTCCAACTCGAACTATATAACCATTGTCTTAGCTCCAACTCGGACTATATTACCATTGTCCTGGCTCCAACCCGGACTATATTATGCTAAGGTTCTGGCTTCAGCCCGAACCTACTTACCATTTATCCGTAGAATGCCAAAGCATTGCAAGAGTATGCATTAAGCATACCCTAGTCTCAATGATCCAAAAAAAAAACTAGTGTAATCTACTACTACAAGCACACACTAGTATATTCATGTTGTAGCCAAGAAAGAGAAAGGCTAACTTACTTGGAGTCCTTAGTTCCTAGCTGGATCTTTTAACTCCACTATCTGCTTTTCCCTTTGCGGTTACTATAATTAATACAATGTACTCGGATTAAACTATGGCATACTCGCATATCTAATATTAAATGATAGCTACATTCAATAAATTTCTCTTAGAGACTCTATACTAAAAATTTCTTTTATACACTTTACAGTGTATAAAACCAAATTTCGCTTTAATCAATTTACGGCTTCTTGAGAAAAATTGTCCTTATCGCAAAATGCTCTTCGCGATGTGCATTTTAATATTCTATCTCTAGATGATTCTCTCAATCGTATTACACATATTTTGGTTACTTATAAAAGGAATTTTAAACAACTCTTAATCTTAGAAAACTACCCACTTTTTACTCAAGTACGGAGTTTACCGTTTTCTATTCTTTACCCAAAAATACTGCGTTTCAACCTTTTACAATTTATTATCCATTAACGATAATACTTTTTTATTTACGGTTTTATAAAACCAAACAACCATTTTTACCATCTTTAATCCATAACCTGGATCTTTATTATGTCATTTTCGAAAAGACAGGGCAATTAGACCCTGTATTTAGAAAATGGTAAAAAATGAATTCTCAATAACCTTAAGCTAATTTGTGATTTGTTAGATATCCAAAACTTTAGCTATTTTTTAAAACAACTTCATTTCCAATTTCGAACCTAACTTTTTCTCTATTCATTTTAGTGCGATAATAATCCCGCTTTTAAGCTCATATTCTATGTTAGGTTCTCTAACCACAACCCTTTAAAATCATATTCACGTATTATGTGTCCTAATGGAGGGAACTAGGTGAAAGCTCACGTCAAAATTCGATTTATGTTAGGAGAACTAACCTCCAAAAACTCATTTTTTGTTAAGGTTCGAAATTACTAATTTTCCCCGTTTTTAGGGAAACTTAAAAAAATTACTACTCCTAAACCGTGACATAGTTTAATCTAAAATTTTACCAGGGACTTCATACATATCATAAAAAAAATTCACCAAGTTTCATAATTTTGGGATGGCAAAACCCATTAAACCATTTAAAGAAATTTGGGTAGTGCCCGCTGCCCAAGAGTTTTTCTTAGACTTGTAGGGTTCTTTGAAAAATTATTTCTCTTACACCGTAGCCAAGTTTTTTCTGACATTTTACCAAGATTTTTACTCATATCCGATTTAGTTTCTCTCAAAATTTCATAATTTTTAGGATAGAGGAACCCATTAAAAAATGTAAGACAATCTGGGTAGTGTTTGCTGCCCAGAAATTTCGTTTTCAGATCATTAGGGCAAACTTTGAAAAACCATTATTTTTTAACCATTTTGCATTTTCTTCTAAAAAATTTCTATGATCCTTATACATATTTAAACTAACATTTTACCAAATTTTATGGCTTTTTTCTCAGTAAAACATGTTCAATATTCAAAACAATCTAGGGAATGCATGATGCCCAGAAATATTCCAGAATGCATCAAGATGCCATAAAATTCATAACTTAGGTTTGAAAACACATTTTTTTTCGATTTTACAAAGCCTAAAGTCAAGTACTCGCCTAGAACTATGCAACCATACAAATTATTTCCACAAACAGAGGTAGTAGGGTATGATCTGACCCATTGGAAGTCAGACCACAAAAACTTGGCAACCTGCATTTTTACACATTCTAGCAAAACTAAACACAACTAGCAAAAACCTAGCCGCATGCATGCATGCAAATCAACAAATCATCCAAGCTAACCCTCAAGCATAAAATAAAATTCAAAAACCAACAAAAAAGCCTATACAACCAGATCTAACTTCAATAACCAAAAACAACTCAAAATCTAACCAAAAACTCACCCTTTGTAGTTCTAGCTTGGAGACGAGATTCCTTAGCTTTTCAAACTTCCTCCTTGGATTCTGTACACTCAAACCGAGCCCCAAAGGTTCCACATGAAGATTTTAAAAGAATGTTAGGGTAGAAAATGGAGATGAGTGGAAAAACATAAAACTCTAGAACCCTTACCTTTGTTTTCACTAGATCACCAAAAAACTTCAAACTTTGAGATTCTCCTAGAACCACATCTCTTGAACCCTAGAATACAAGATCCATGCCATGCATGGCCATTAGATTTCATGCATGCATATCCACCCCTTAGGGTTTAAGATTTGAAGGAGAAGGGAAACAAAGTGACAAGGTTTCGAACTTACTTGTACACTAGTGTTCCTTAAGCTTCTCTTTCCCTCAATGGAGAGTGAATACCTAAGCTTGAGGAGAGGAAGGAAATGCAGTTTTGGGGAGAGAAATGGAGAGAGTTCTTTTGTTTTCTTGAGAAAAAAAGGGAAATTTAAAAAAAAAATGATTTGATGTGTAAGAGGGAAATTATTGGGGTTTAGCCAATGAGTGGGTAAGTCTCTTACTCTTCCTAGGGTAGGTGTCCTAAACACTTGGCATAGCCTAACCACCCATCACACTCTCTCTCCACCATTGGAAATGATTAAAATGTCATTGTTCCTTTTAACTCACTTCCAATGCACTCAAGGACCCTTTGGTAATTTCACCTTCTAATTTAACCAAATTTTTACCCTATAGTTTTCAAATATCTCCGAGCTAAATTAAATAAAATAAATGTGTCCAAAAATAAAATTTTGTCACATAACACATAATCTTGGTATTTTACTCAAATTGACCAAAATGTCCTTAGAGGCTCAGGCAAGAATTTCCATTCTTAAGCCCGGTAGATTGGAATTAAATCATCAATCAATTTTTCTTAATTTTATTGGGTCGACTATACAATCTTAGTTGCCAAATATTTTTATACAATAGTATTCATCATTTTACCTAATCTGAAAATTTTCCATTTTTAGGGTTTGCCCCTCAGTCCAAGACCAATTTTCTTTGCATAGGCCTAAACCCTTTACCAAATTAGCACAACGGCTATAAAATTCACGAAATAACATCATTTCACATAATATTATTTATCAAAATAATATGTCACATAATTCTTCACCGGCTCCGACCGGCTACTAATGGTGTTCAAAACACGGGATGTTACAGACTTTGCAATCATTTTCGCAGACCCGCAACCATAATCTATGACTCTATGGTCCTAAATTGCAAACATATGTTACAGATAAGTCAAATAGCATAAGTTTAATTTCTTCTATTTTATGCACTTATCTAAGAAGCCACACAAACTATGTTGTCTTTGAGATCCCTTCCGGTGATGTGGTAGAGGCAAGCCCGATAAATATCTCATAAATCCTTGCAATTGATTGCCAAACTCATTATTTAACCCAAAAATAATACTCAACTCAAACACCAAACAAATAATAAAACCCACATAGCCTTTTTCTCCGAAAATGGATTGATCAAAATCAAACCAATCACAAAAACGCAATAAAAATCAATAAAAAAAACAAAAATGAAAAATCACATGTAGAATCCAGAATCGTTGTGAAGAAAACAAGGTTTGGATTTTGGTCTATCATACTGACTTCCTAGTTCCTCTACTCTCTCTATCCCTCTAGCACAAGGATAAGGCATCGAAGGAGTGTGTGTGTCAGAGTGAAGGATATAATGATGGAGAGGAGAGGGAAGAATGATAATTATTATATTATTTTTATTTTGAACGAAATGTAATTTAGTAGTATTGACCTTTTTTTTAGTAAATTCAAGTTGAGGTTTATTATTATTATTATTATTATTATCTAGGTACCAAAAGAGTATTGTCATAAAGATACCAAATAGGGGTCTACCAATCCAATTTGCACCGTTTTAATCATAATTTTTATTTAGTTGCGGATTTCATAATTAGATCAGTTATTTTAGTCCAGATTTTTTTAATATTAAATTATTTATTAATTTTCACTAAAATATATTTTTTCTTATATCCAATAAATCAAGTAAATATTGAAATAGAATATTCATTTTAAATTTAAATATCCAATAATAAATAAACATGTTTTTGCACATAACATCATGCTTAAATCTCCAACAATAAAAAATATATATATAACAAGGAGAATTCTTTAATCCCTCAGTTCATTGAAGGACCTAGTCCCTCGTGTTGTGTAAGCCAATAGATGCTTAAAGATTATTTATAAATGGCTAGATGAAATTTTGTGTACAGAAGGATTCAAAATACTATTTTACCCTCATTTACCTCTTACCGAGTCTCTTTTCATTCTATTATGATTTTTTCAATCCAAACTATAAAAAGTTATTCATAATAGGTGCTTATGCCTATACTTAAGCCTAAACATTATTTATATATATATATATATATGATGATATTGGATGCTAAAAAATTTATGTAAAATAATGTATTAGTCTGCCCAGTAGTCATTTCAATATTTAATTCATTTCTTTTCTTGATTTACAATTAATCATGTTATTTTCTCTAAAAATGTTTTAGTGCTTCATGTGTCAATTTTAACACTAAATTTTAATATTGTTTATGTATAAAAAGAATTAGTAGGGCAATTAACTAATAGTTGAATCAAGAAAAATAATGTGTTAAATTATATTTGATTAGGTTTCAAGCAATTAGAGATGGTCCTATTCAAACTAGCAATCCAGATTAGGTTTTTGCTTGTTACTTGTTAATTTTTCAACAACTAAGAAATGTTTTGCCATATAATGTAGAAAATTACTTAATAAGGAAATAGTTCCTTGTCATATATATTTCATTCTAAATTTTAAATTCCAATGCTTGAAATCATAATTGCATACTACATAATAATTCATGACAGAGATGGCATCTAAATATTACCAAAACAGAGCCATTTTTAAAAAAAAAAAACAAAAAGCTTATGTGAGTGAATCATTCTTATAAATGTAATCAATAGACTAATTTTAAATTTTATTAAATTAAATTTATTAGTAAATTCATATTTAATATCATATGTTTTTGTTTTTGTTATATCATTCAAATAATTTTCGAAATCATATCTACTAATCACGTATTTTGTTTCGGTTATATTTTCATATGTTTAATCAATTACATATTCAATTTTTAAAGTTAACTCGCAATACAACCAATTATATTTTCAAAAACATGTTTTCATACACTAAATTTATAATCTTATTTCATAATCATACATTTTAAAAATACAATTTTCTAGCTGCTAATCAATCATGCCCTAAAATAACTTTAATTTCTTTGCACCTTTTTTGTGAGACCTATTACCCACAATACTTATATTTAGACACATTTTTGGTAACTAATTAGTTTTTTATTTATCTTATATTTTTTACTAATTAATTTAAAATTTAGTAAATTATATGCATATATATATATAATGGTAAGCATTAAAAATAATATTACTAGTAGATATTTAATTTTACAAATATTAAAAAAATTATACAAAAAAATTCTAAATCAAAATAAAAAAAATTGACTTACTCGTTCAAATAGTTGTCGTCACAATAGCTCCTATGTTGCTGCAAAAAGTGATTAAAAAAGTTTTAAATGAATAAAAAGATTATACAAAATTATTTATTTTCAAAATTATAATTTTATTATTTAAGTATTTGATTTAAGAATTGAAGTGATGCATTTAAAAATAATTTAATTTGATCTAAGTTGATAGATTTTTAATATTTAGGTCAAAGCTTATGATCGGCACCACCCGACGTAGTAGCTCAAGACAACCTTAGCTAATTATGAAGTATTTTAGACCTAATCAACAATCAGATTACCACCCATTGTGTTGTAAGATCAACACTTACACTTATAAAGTGTGTTCTGGTTAACTTTTGCGGTCAAAATGCTGCAAATAATTTCTATTGATGCCGATCTCACCCTGATGTAGTAGTTAATGGAAATTTTAGCTAATTATTGGGTATTTTGGACATAATCAATGGTCGCATTGCCACCCACAGTGTCCAAAATCAATAATCGCACTTATAAAAAGTGTTCATGTTAACTTTAGTCTTCAAAATCTTGCCTAATTATCTAGTATTTTAAACATAATCAATGGTAGATTTCCAACTACTATGAAAATATGTCATCACAATGATTTCACTATACACTTAACATAGAAATTAATAAATATTGTACCATTGACAAGGAGTATATTTGTAAAAGAAATATAATCACAAGAAAACTACAACTAATTAATGTTAAACATTAAACCATTTAATTAATCATAATAAAAAATACATTACCAAAAATAATTAATGTTAAACATTCAAAAATTTAATTAATCTCATGGTCAAATACATTGGCAAACATTATTGGTACTAAACATTTATCATGATTTTCTTTTAAAGAAAAAGTAAATTGTTATTTTACTCAAATACATTGGCAAAAGTAATAAAGTGATAAGTGAGTATCGTCTCCACAGAGATTGAATTAGCAAATAGTCTTGCGAAAATGAATACTAAACAACTTGGAACAAAACAAGTAATAAATATTTGATTAAACCTAAAATCTACACAAGAAAGTAAATAAAATAAACAAATGAACGAGAGAGCAAGACAATGATGATGATCTAGAATAATTAATTCCTCCTAAAATGTAAATCTGATGCTAATGCTGTGGCAAACTCGGAATAATTAATCTAGAATTCCAATTTAGTTCATAGACTTCCGTCGAAATCATTATGGTATCAATTCTCTAGTTAAACTAACATATGTTCATGTCAATCTAATTACAAAAATAAATTCCCAAGCAACAATTCCACAAAGATTATGCAAGGAATTAATATATGTCTATACTAACACAAATTAATTTCAAAGAACTTAATCTTGCACCATTCAAGTTGTATGTCCATTAATTAAAACATTTTCAGAATTATTAATTAACTCATTTACTCACAATTGATGGCCAAACAAAAGCAAGTAAATAACATTAAAACCACTTGAATGAATAAAATTCAATTTCACATTAACACCATTAACAAAGTTCCAAAATCACACATTAGAGTTCATTAACAATTCTAGTTATGAAAAGTTTACCTCATAATTAAATTATCCAAAATACTAATAATAAATGGAAATATTGTCAAGAAAAATAAAATAAATTAAATTAAATACTAGGAGA
Organism: Humulus lupulus; assembly: GCF_963169125.1. Classification (NCBI taxonomy): domain Eukaryota; kingdom Viridiplantae; phylum Streptophyta; class Magnoliopsida; order Rosales; family Cannabaceae; genus Humulus; species Humulus lupulus. The sequence continues at coordinate 83,216,543 of NC_084793.1, read as the reverse complement.
AGGTTGAGAAAATCAAGCCCCAATAGGTTTCCCCAAGGGGTTATCTTCTTGTCCTTCTCCTTGAATCTTCTCCCTTTTCTTTCTTTTTCTTTTTCTTCTTCATTCCTCTCTTTCTTTGAATGGTGGCTGCCTCATGGTCTGCACGTCTCCTGCTCTGTACATTAGGTGAGGATGATGATATATGATATTAGGGCTTCTTTTCCTTACCCCCGCGTGAGCTACTTTTTTTTTTGTTAACATATGGATCAACTCATTTAAAGGCCAAATATCATCATTTACTTTCCAGTCCAATTCAAGTTAATTAAAAATGTTGATTTATACAGCTGATGTGACAGCTCCTCATGTTGACCCAAAATTGCTTGCTGCCTGGACACAATGCTTCAGCGTTGCTGCAGCATCCTGAGAATTTCTGTACAAAAAATTATCATTTTAAATCACATTAGCTCATTTCCACTTCACTCAACTCTATAAAATTTATCATTTTCTTACTTATTTCCCCTCATAAAACCTAAACTAACTCCTAAACACAAATAAGAAGAAAATGACTCAATTCTATAGACAAATACACAAATCACTCATCTTTTTAATCAAATTATAAGCTAAAAGTATTAAAGATAACTCTATATGCTAGAGTTATCACTGGGCCCTTGGTCTTTTTTAATGCATCCATATGTAATTAATTAGCAGTTTTCTCACCAAATAATGGGGGAATGTGTATTAAATTTTCATCAACGGCATTAATGACACAGACCTCTATAAATAGGGCTGGGGTATCTCCTTGTAAAGAGTTGAGAATTTTGGCTAATTAAGTAGTTGTAAACTTAGAGAAATATATACGCTGCATGAGACTCCATTGAAGCTTGTTCAAACAAGCTTCAAACTCACTAATACCAAAGGTTCGTGGACTAGAGCTCTTTTATAGCCTGAACCATGTAAAATCTCTGTGTTATTTTATTTTAATTTCTGTCAATTTCTTAGATTAGGTTGATAGCAAAATAGATAGTCAACATTTTGGTGCTTTCATTGAGAGATTGAAAAAAGCTTGAAGAAAAATGACCATGAAGACCATTAGACGGAACGTACCAAATGACGCAGCTCCTCCCACCGGAGCTGAGGGAGGAGGAACTAGTTGTCCACCTCCATAAGACCTCCCGGAGATGGTCCATGAGGATTATGACGAAAACGTCGATTAAGACGGCATAGGTGGCGGAGGCGATGACGAATACTATGAGGAGGATTATCCTCAGTCGATGGATGCAAAGGATCCACCAGAGGCGGCTATGCTCCGCGACTAGGTAGCTATCCAATAGCAAAAACTCAACGCCCAGGAGGAGAATATTGTTGCCTTGCAGGAGATGGTTAACGCCATGAGGGCCATTATGGCGACTCAAGGTCTGCGAGTGGACCCTCATTGTAACACCCTACTACCCTAGAGTCATTACCATGTGGTTTTAAAATGTGTATTTGATTCCCTAATCGATGTGTTTGACTCAAAAGTGTAATTAAATTAATGTAATGACTCATTTATTTAAAACTTTCATATGAAAGAATTGTACTTTCATTATGATCGTAAAAGAGTTACATTATAATCCCAAAATATTGTTTAAAACATATTTACAATTTAAAAGTCATTGTACAGTCGACCTAAGAAACAAAATTAGACATTATATTGTGCTCCTCAAAAGTACCCCAACCGTGGCGGCCAGGTAGGCCAAACATGTAAGCACCACTCCATTCCCTCAAACTCATGGTTGATCGACCTTTTCCTTACCATTACCAACACCATAGAGCACCCGTGAGCCGAGGTCCAGCAAGAAAACTTCACAGCACAACATATAATCATATATTTCAATAAATGAATAACTAATCAGACACAACAAACAATCCACAAATTTCTATTAAAATTCACAACATCAGCCTAAGCTAGTCAGGCTACGTAGGCACCAAGTTCACGGTCTTAACCGAGAGGGTGAGTACAACACCCTTAGATGGCTATGCCATGGTGGCCTGCATTTAGCATGCTTAATGTCGCTCCCAGCCTTTGCCTTTCCCGACCTTTGCCGATCCTGACCTTTGCTGATCCATCACAAACACATATATGACATAATTGTTACAAACATTTACATATAACACTAAGCACAATATAAGCATAGATAATCGGGCCATGCCCTGCTCTACGGGCACAGACAGTTTTCTTACCTTGAGTCCCGAGCTGATAGTACAAGGCGATCCCAAGCACGATCCACGATCCCGAGCCTTAGCGGTAAAACCTAGCCACAACATAATAATAAATAACCATCACAATCTAATTCGATCAAAAGATTCAAAATAATATACTAGCCTTCAGGACCTCGAATTCTACTAAACCGAGTAGTAGAATCCTTCTCGACCCCATAGGTTTGAGTTCCCGAGCTTAAAAATATGTTTTGGCTATTTTCCTTAATTAGAGTCGCGACTCAGCCCATAGGGTCGTGGTGCGCTACAAGTCAGAGACCCCAAGGCTCTCTCTCCTGCGGGACATGGGCCGCAGCATGCTACACCCTGTGCTGTGGCGCTTGGGTAATTTCAGAAACCGCCCAGGCCATTTCACGCACACGGGCCGCGGTGCTTGAAGTATAGCGTCGCGGATCGATCTCAAAACCCAAAATTTGCCAGCGTTTTGCCGAACTGAAACCTCTAACAACAACATTTCAACCTAGTTCAATCATCAAAACAATACCAACAACTTAGATAAACAACAATTAACAACCCATGACCTCTAAGACACTCTAAAATCAACAATTCTCAAATTAAGAACAAAAACCTTAACTCCTCAAAAACACCACAGAAAAGCTACTAAAATAGATCTTACCTCTAAATTCCTCAGTGAAAATTTGAACTCCCTTAGCTATAGGTACTCACAGCAGCTAGAAATTCTTAGCCACAAGCTCGAACTCCTCCAAAGTGAATCAAATCCCATCCTAGCCTCAAGGGAGAGAGAGAAAAGAGAGGTTTTTTTTTTTCTGATTACTTCTAGACTTCCTAAGGCCCCTAGATAGATAAGGCGACACGAGACTAAGCCTATTCATTGCCTTTAAAAGACCAAATGCCTCTAACTTCCAGCCTTACTCTTAAATGCCCCCAAGGATGATACCGTCATTTGCCACTGTTTTCCCGCTAAACCTCAAGTAGTCCTATATATTCCCGAATAATCCCAACATACCCAAATAATCAGCAAATAAATTCCCATGACCCAATAAACCCCATCAATTTACTAAATTACCAAAATACCCCTAGGCTCACCCCGAGCTGGGTATTTAACCTCGTTGTGACTATTCTGCTAATCCGCTCACTAGGATCGCCTCAAACCGCACATCTCAAATATATCTCCGCAATACCGTGGTTTCACTCATAAAGCATATATATATATTACAAATACACCCTCAACGGGTCAAAAATTACAAATATGCCCAAATTTACAAAAACGGACCCAAATGCATAACTATTCACATTACCGTATAAATCATCTATACCACATAATCACACATATATTTAGTTAATTCCACATATAAATTCGATTATTCCCTCCTAGCACAGTAATCTAGACACTCAGCCTTAATACCAAATTCGGGACGTTACAACTATCCCCTCCTTATTGAAATTTCATCCTCGAAATTTATTCAAAGATCTTTGGATACTAATCCCGCAAATCTAACTATAACTTCAAAGTCAAGTCCTCTACCTTGATATCTCTTCTAACACCCTCACTAGAGCGACAGTCTTATTCTGTAAGACTTTATCTCTTCTATCTAGGATTTCCACTGGCTTTTCCTTACACAATAAATCCCACTAAAATTCTAGGGTCTCTTCCTCGAATCAGGGGTAGTTCTCAACACCTCTTTCCTTAACATTGGCACCAGTAACACCTTATGAGCATCTACCCATGCTGGGGTAAGGCTAATCTGTAGGCCTCTATCCTAATCCTTGTTAGGATCCCATAGGTCTATCAGTCTAGTGTCAAAACTCCTTCTTCTTTCCCAAACTACCTTATCCTTTTTAATCCACAATATTCAGAGAAGTACAAAGTCTAAAATCCTGGAACTCCACGATCCCATGTTTAAATTTTCGAACTCTTATGTGCTTTCAATAGAGAAGACACTCTTGCTCTAACAATCCTTCATAACTTCATTGGTCCTCCGAACCGATTCTAAACCAGGATATTTCCTGTCCCTCATCTCATTCCCCCAGAATAAGTAATTCTTGTTTCCTTTCTTATAATATCTTATCGAGAATCATTCTGGATGTCGACCGGTATTTATCACCATGACAATCCAGCAAAGGACCGTATTTGCCTCGATGTCCTAAAAACATACACATTCGAGGTAAAATTCTTAGAGTCTGAGTCATCCCTTCAGGTTATCAGTCTATATAAAGGTAACCAGTAATTCTAAATTCCAATCTTATACTCATCACCCTCTATGACCCTTTTTCCAGAACTTGGGAAATAAAGGGTCTCACTCTGAAGCTATCGACTTCGGTGTCCCCACGGAGATGTTCTGTCTCCTTTCGCGTATACCTATCCCTATGATAATTCGCTCACACAAAAAAAAAGTGTGCTATCTTAATTTATTGAGTCGTAACTTCTCGCATCCACTCATCTTACCTGCAATATGAGGTGTTCCACCCTTACGGTCCATAACTATAACCCTCTATACTCACTCCAAGATGCCTTAAAGTCATAATAGCCTTTTTGGCTTCTGATTATCATTTCTCACTTGTTAAAGGATTAGGCAGTGCGCCTCCCGATATAAAAATTTTAGGTCTTAACATCCATTCAAACTTCCTGGATACAACAATCATAAGGGGTAGTATAAGACTCATCCAGAATCTCTACCTTGACGCCATCATCCATCTGGTCACTCGTCCGATCCTTATATCTTATCATATCCATACTAAAATAATAGGATTCTTAACCATTCCTACAAGATCTTCTTTCTGTATTTCATCATTCATAGAGGTATGTTTGACAATTATCAATCACGGATTATATACCAATCGCGATCGTTACATCACCTAACTTTACTGTAGTCCATTACAAATCATACAACTTGCACGGACCTCTCTCACTCAAGGTGTCAGCCTCCACATTAGTTTTATCTAAGTAATAAAGGATTTCAATGTGAGTCCTTCACTAGTTCCCACTAGTGCTTTTGTCTCGTGGTCAACCCCCTATGGGTGACGAAATGCTTTAACTTTCATGCTGGTGTACTTCTTTCCCATAAGTGTAGTCACCTCACCCTAACTGTGGCTATCTGGCATTACTGTCAACTCAACGTCTCGTGTAGAACAGTTATATTCTTATTCCCTTTTCCACTCTAAAGCACGAACAATCACTTTTTTAGTCTACAACGGGCACACCCTAGTCCTTGGCGCATCGCACTATAAATCCATGTTTTAAGCAAGGACAATGTCCATCATACCGTCCTTCTGTATCAGTCCATCCCATGCGTATTCTAATACCATGGTGTGCTAATTAACCTTTATTTTAACTTTTGAGATTATGGCACACGACTATCCATTCAGATAAACTTTAGGTTCCTACATTACCTCAGTCAAGGGTATGGCAGTCCTCGAAGATGCTTCAAGTAAAATTCGATGTGTTTTGCTAGTCTCACCGTGCTTCTAACCTCTAAAGCATTCCTTTAGAAAATTCCTTATTGCTTCTATCTTAATTACATCATACATGAGCTCATCACTTCCCATAATGGGACCTTGAATATCCTCTGGAGAAATCAAAATTTATCCTTTCTGGAACCTTACTTGTAACTCCCCGCTTCCTCAACCTCAGTATTATTAGCGAAAAATGTTACTCATGTTCTGTTCTTAACTAAAAGTAATCCAAAATATTCTCAATCGATCCAAATACAACTTGTCCACACCATTCCTATATTCTTTACTTGTTGAATATACGTGGGTTGCTGAAGCATTAATCAGTTCAAGAGCCTTTACTAATAATCCATCACATCATACTTGGTACGAGAGGTAATTCTTGAAATTTCTCTTTCCTTGATCCTCAGTTGGTAATAACCAGATCGAGGGTAAAATCTTGATAGAACTTTCTTACCTTGAAACTGAGCAAATGAATCATTCACTCTTGGCAATGGGTATTTATTCTTAACAATTAATTTATTTGGCTATCCATATGCAGTACACATTCTCACAGACTTGGCCTTCTCCTAAACAAATGGCGTTGACATGTCTCATGGTGAGGTGCTCCGTCTGATCACCCTTAAATTGAATAACTTCTTCGATTGAACCTTTAATTCTTTCATATATACTAGTGTTATTCTGCATGATGTCTCTAGTACCGGCTCTATCCCTGCCTTAATCCTGTAGCAAACTCAATTCCTAGTCGCGACCACAATCCTAGTGAATCCTCATAAATCCATCTAAAACCTCACTGGCTGATCCAGTTTTCCCTTAGGTCTAACTGATATAATCCTGGTGGTACCTCTCACCCTAGCTAGGTACCTCGTGTATGCAACCAGGTCTTTCCCCTTTTAAACTCTGAAGTCCCCATCCTTTCCTTACAGTCCATGGTTGTCCCTTACTTGGAAAACTAATCCATACCCGAGATCACATCAAGTCCTCATATAACCAGCTCAATTAATTATTACTACTAACTTCCTACCAATAATACTCTGACCCGTCTCCTGGAAATTACCAATTTTTCTCAAGCCCCATAGCGTACTAATCATATAGTATGTACTACATATCTATGTTTCTACTAAAAGATACGCAGGATCAGGCTTAATCAACACAATATAAAAGAACAAGAACTAAAAATCCAACCTGTCTCCTCCGAGGGTCTAGCATCTGGCTCTGACTACATCAAGGTGGAAACTCGAGCCGGATTCGAGCTATCTACACTCCTTGGTTCTTCCTTCTTCAATCTCAGGCAATCCTCCTAGAAGTGCCCAACTATTCCACATATAAAACATGCCTTCGCTCAGCATTCTCCCAAATGGTGTCTCTTGCACCTGGCACATACTGGATAACTTCTCCAGACCTCATTGCTGCCCTGAATACTATGACCTCTCCTGTCAGGACCAGGAGTAGTAGAACTATTAGGGGTCTTTCTTTTTTGATTATTGGGGCCTCTGCCTCTAACTGATCCAACACATGGGGGTGCCATTGTCTGAACGTCTTGCCCTACGACACTCTCACCCCATGTCTCATCTCCTGTGTCCTCTATAGCAAGAGCCTTCCCTATTGCCTAAGCGTAGGTAGAAATCTCATGTACTAGAGCGATCCTGACTCTCTGGGCTATCCCAGAGTTAAGTCCCCAAACGAATCGTTCCCTCTGGGCCACTTCTGTTGGTACCCAATCAAAAGTGAATTGGCCAACCCATGAAATTCTTTGACATACTTCATCACCGTCTTACTACCTTGAACCAAGTTCATAAACTCACTGGTCTTCAGAATTTGAGCTGCATCACAGTAATACATTTCGTTGAGCGATTGTCTAAATTCTTCCTAACCCATCATAACAACATTCCGGGTTTGGGATACCACTTCCTAGCACATTCAGACATCCTCCCGTAGCATATACGTGGTACAAGCCACTCTATCACTGCCTACCACTCCCACATAGTCAAGGATTGAGCTAGTCATGCCCATCCACTATTCAGCTCTGAACGGATTCATGCCTCCCTCAAAAAAATGGAGGATAATGCTTCTGGAATCTTTCATATAGTATCTCCCATCTGTTCCCATCATCATGTTGAATCGATCAATCACAAATAGCAAACCAATATAATATACACATATCATAATCATATGACATTCAAGGGGCCATGTCCTAGCATTAAACACGCATCATGCACTTTATATATATTTATTAGGCAAGTAGGGCAATTCAGATAAGCAATTAGACAATATTTCACTTAATACCGACCAACCTTGAGTCAAGCATATCTCTGGCAATGAGCGTACATGTTCAATCAATCTCCAGGAACCATAAACCTTGGCACGCTCTGATACCAAGTTGTAATGCCCTACTACCCTAGAGTCATTACCATCTAGTTTTACACTCAATAGTGTAATTAAATTAACGTAATGACTCATTTAGTATAAAAGTTCATATAAAAGATTTGTACTTTCATTATGATCGTAAAAGAGTTGCATTGGGATCCAAAAATATCTTTTAAAACATATTTACAATTTAAAAGTCACTATACAGTCGACCTAAGTGGCAAAATCAGACATTATACTGTGCTCCTCAAAAGTACCCAACTATGCTGGCCCAGTAGGCCAAACATGTACGCATCGCACCATGCGGAACTCATGGTTGATCGACCTTTCTTTGCCCTTACCTACACCATAGAGCACCCGCGAGCCAAGGCCCAGCAAGAAAACTTCACAGCACAACATATAATAATATATTTCAATAAATGCATAACTAATCATATACAACAAACAATCCAAAAATTTCTATTACAATTCACAACAATGGCCTAAGCCGATCGGGTGCTTTACCATGCACCAAGTTCACGGTCTTAACCGAGCGGGTGAGTACAACACCCATAGATGGCTCTGCCATGGCAGCCTGCATTCATCATGCTTAATGCCAATCCCGGCCTTTGTCGCTCCCGACCTTTGCCGCTCCGTCACAAACACATATATGACAAAATAGTTACAAACATTTACACATAACACTAAGCACAGATAACCGGTGCATGCCCTACTCTACGGGCACAAATAGTTTTCTTACCTTGAGTCTCGAGCTGACAGTATAACGCAATCCCAAGCACGATCCCTAATCCTGAGCCTTAGCGGTAAAACCTAGTCACAACGTAATAATAAATAACCATCATAATCTAAATCAATTAAAAGCTTTAGAATAATATACTAACCTTCGAGACCTCGAATTCTACTAAACTGGTTAATAGAATGCTTACCAAGCCCATAGGTTTGATTTCTCGAGCTTAAAAACCTGTTTTGTCTATTTCCCTTAATTAGAGTCGTGGCTCAGCCCATAAGGTTACGGTGTGCTAAAACCCTGCTCTAGTGCAGAAGAAGATTCGTCGAGCCCCTAAACATAACAAGGTCCCGAGGCCAGTAAGCAAGAAAAATGGGGAGGGTGTCCGAGGACATCACCTGGCCGCCAGTGCTCGGGGTGTCACAAGCATTCTGCCTAGACGTGTCGAGACAGGCCATGCCAGACCTAGAGAAGGTGTCCCCTCAGCACCTCGCCAGCCTTGTAGAACCCATGGCCTAGGGGAAATCAGAGGAACATCTCCATACACCGATAGCAAGGCTTCCACATCTCGTTTAACAACGAAAACATCGAGTGTGATGGGGAGACTGAAGTAGGGTATCTCGAGGATAGTGGTTGCCACCAAGGTTAACTAGACCTGTGAGATGGCTTAAATACTCTTAGGGTATAGGAGCCTCCAAGTACAACCATGGAAAGAAAGGTCAGTCTGACCTCCAAGATGATCTTAATGCTCGGAAGAGAGAACACCCGATACAGAGTGCCAATAAAGATCGCGACTCTCCCCACACGAAATTGGAGATCTTAAAAGAAATTATGCTCAGGATGGCCCAATGACAAGGCCAAGACTACAACTCAGAAGACGAGGTAGGGGAATCATGTGCTCCCCCACATAGTGGATGCCCCGTTGCCACAAGGCTTCAAGATGCCTGCCATCACGTCTTATGATGGAAGCGTAGATCCCATTGACCATCTTTCAAAGTTCAACTGACTGATGTCGGTGCATCATGTCTCTGAGGAAGCGAAATGCCACGTATTCCCGTTGACCTTGACAAGTCTGGCAGATGAATGGTTCAAGAAACACAAACCAGGGTCCATTCACTCATGGCACTAACTCTCCTCTTCATTCCAAAGACAGTTCATAACAGCTAGAAAGGTGAGCTTTGAGGTCAACTCCTTGGCCAACATAAAGCAAGGACCCTTGAAACCCTCAGGGCCTACATTAAGCACTTCAAGGAGGAAGCTGAAGGTCGATGATGACCAGCAATTGATGGCCTTGTAGGCAGGCATCCAGGGAGGGTCTCCTTTGTGGGATGACCTTCAGCGGAGAGGATGCCGAAGGTTCGACGAATTCATACATCGAGCACAAGAGTACATAAACTGTGAATATGCCCAGATTGGGGTATTTGGCAGACCAGTCACTTTCCCTGCTTCATTGGCTCCGAGCCTGATGGCTTCAGTGACCCAGTACCCCCTTACACTCCTATCCAAAAGAGTGTGTGGGTACTCCGTAGTTTAGCCTAGCTATCCAGTCAATTGACTTTAGTGTCATGCCTCCTGCTGGCTTCAATGCTACTTCGATGGGATATGGAGTTGCGCCCACTGGATACAATGCTTTTCAACCTGCATTTTGTGATGTAATTGCGATTCAAGTCCAGTCGGTTGCACTAAGCAGGATCTCCAACAGGAGTAAGTGCGGGGGCAAGGGCAAGGGTGGAAGGCCCAAGGGAACTGGGGCAACATTTGTAACACAAGGGGCAGTCCCTGAGGAAAAATATGTCTCACAATACTCTGAGTACACGGACTTGGTGGAGTCTCGGGAGAACAACTTCTTGGCCACGGAGCAACATGTCCACTACCGGAAGCCACAACCCATCAATAGGGACAGTGAGATGTGATATCTCAAAAAATTATGTCGGTTCCATAATGGCGTGGGGCACCACACCAACAAGTGTCGACAACACAAGGATGAGATTGAGAACCTCATCAAGTTAGGGCATCTACACCAGTATGCTCAAGGTGAGGTACGGCCAGTTCAGCCCCCGATCGCAGGAGCACCTCCGCAGCAGGAAACTCCCCAGACTCTGGGAACAGTACCCATAGCCCCACAATAACAATTAGTCCACGGGCCTCCCCCAATGACTAGGAGAGTAGGAACTATCTCCAGTGGACCTCACTTGGGGGGCACCTCTCAGTGTTCATAGGATAGATATGTGCAAGCCTTGAATCACAATGATGAAGTGATAGCGTTAGCTTAGCTGCAAGTACAGATGCCTAGGATGACTGACCAAGTCATCACATTCTCCGAGGACAATGCTCGGAGGGTCCATTTTCCCCACCACCATCCTTTAGTGGTCGAGAGCCAGATTTCCAATATGATGGTGGCTCAGATCCTAGTGGAAAATGGGAGTTCAGTGAACATCCTATTTAAGTTAGCCTACGAGAAAAATGAGTTGACCACAAGCGACATGTCCCTGTGAACCTTGACTCTATATGGGTTCTCAGTGGAAGGGCTCATTCCGATGGGGGAAAATCAATCTACATGTGACACTCGGAGAAGTGCCTTGTTAGGCCTTGTTAGTACATGTGAACCTTTGTTGTAGTGGACTGCTCCTCGGCTTGCAACGCCATCTTGGGGCATTCGACCTTGGTAGAATTCAGAGCTATCACTTCAATTCGCCACATGTGCATGAATTTCACACGGAGGCGAGAATCAGCACAATCCGTGGAGACCAGAAGGAGACTAAGCAATGATACAACACATCCCTTAGGTAACCAGTATTGGTGATCGAGGCAACAGCCCTGGGGCAGAAACCTCCCTAGGAGATGGAGGTTCAGGCTGTTCAAGCTGAAGAGTTTGATGAATAGGACCCTCGGGTTCAAGAAGAAAGGGTTGTTGAGCCCATGGAGGAGGTTGATGATGTAACTATGGACACATCCCTCCCTAACAAAAAAACCAAGGTTGGGAAAAACCTCAAGGAAAAGGTCCAAGAAGTTCTGGTGAGCTTTCTCTGAAACAACCAAGATTTTGTTGCTTGGTCTCACTCTGACATGACAGACATTGACCCGAATATCATATGCAACACCTTGAAAATCGATCCCAACGTCGCTTCAATCCAACAAAAGCATAGGACTATCGACCTAACCCGAGCGCTGGCTTTGAAGGCCGAGGTGAACAAGCTTCTCGTGAATGGGTTCATCTGAGAGGCTCGTTATCTGAAATGGGTATCAAATCCAATCCTAGTGCCCAAGACAAATGGCATTTGGAGGACCTGTATAGATCTTCGCAGCCTCAACAAGGCCTGCCCAACAAATTCTTTTCCTTTACCGAAGATAGATCAGATGGTCAACGCCACTTCTGGATACGAACTCTTGTCCTTCATGGACGCGTACTCGGGGTACAACCAGATTTCCAAGAACGTCGCGAACCAAGAGCACACTAGCTTCTGAACTGATAATGGAATGTACTGCTACAAAGTGATGCTCTTCGGGCTCAAGAATGTTGGTGCCACCTATTAGATGTTGGTAAACTGTATGTTCAAAATCCAATTAGGTCGGAACATGGAGGTTCACATGGATGACATGCTGATTAAATCCAGAACAGCTCTCGATCACATGAAAGACTTGGCGGAAGTGTTCTCGTTACTCCCCTGGTTCGGAATGATGTTTAATACCCATAAGTGCACATTTGGACTCTCCTCCGGAAAGTTCTTGGGTTTTATTGCCAGCACCCAAGAAATAGAGGCAAATCCTGAGAAGATGAAGGGTTTGGTCGATATGCCATCCCCTCGCAAGCATAAAGATGTGCAGAGTCTCACCGGGAGGATAGGTGCTCTGAGCCGCTTTGTCTTAAGGAAACTGACAACTGCATACCATTCTTCAACATACTTTGAGCGGGTCAGAGGTTCGAATGGAGGGAGGAGTGCGAGCAGGCATTCCAGAAATTAAAGGCGCACATGGCCAACCCACTGATCCTCTCGAAGCCTGTAGATGGAGAACCACTCAATCTCTATATGGTTGTGTCGGATAGTGCCATCAGTGCCGCATTGGTGAGCGAGGAAGGCCGAGTCTAGCACCCCCTGCACTATACAAGTAAAAGACTCATTGGGGCAGAGTCCATATATCCACTTATGGAGAAGTTAACTTTGTCTATGTTAGGAAACTTATACATGATCTTTATTTATTTTCATGTAGATTTAATATTAAACAAGTTAATATGAGACAACCTAGAACATGTTTCTAAAATTGAATTCAACGAGAAATAATGATAAGAGTACTTACATTATACACAGCGGAATGAATGAGTCCTTCCTTCAGTTTCTCTAACCCTTGTATCCGCTCTGTCACAAAGTATTACCAAGAAATTGAACCGATCTTCAATTTTCTTCATAGCCTTCCAAAGTATCCATAGAATCATCTTGACTAGAGTGTACAATTCTCAACACATGAGATAGATATAGAGAGAAGAAGAGAGAAGAACAATAAGGCTTAGAAAAAGGACTTATGTTTAGAGAGAATCTAAAACCTATTAGAAACTTGTGTTTCAGAAATTTGAACTTCTATTTTGACTTCTCTCTTAACATTCCTTTTATAGACTCAATTAGGTCATTTATTTAATTAAAAAATCAATAAAATAATAGCCAATTAACAGCCCTAGGTCGAAATTATCATGGGCTTTAGGCCCGTGAAATTTTCCATTTGATTATAAGCCTGTTGGACTTAAAATCAAGGCATGTATTATTTTCTATTGATTTAATTAATTAAATAATTATTGAAATCCTTTATCAAATTAACTATTTATAAATTGAACCTTGATTTAAACTTATTTATTAATTTAGATATCAATTTATCTTAATTAATGAATCCGCCATAATTTATCTTTTCTTCTCTAAATTACACAACTCTGTGAAACTATCCAAAATTGACCTAGTCAACTTTGATAATTCTAATTGATAATTAAATCAATTAATTGAGACTATCTAGATGATTTTATCTGTGGGAACCATGGGCCTATGAAATCAAGCTCCAATAAGTTATCATAAATCTAACAAATAAATTTACTAACTTATTAATTTATCGTGACTCCACTAAAGACTCGGAATTGCACTCTTGAATTCATAGAACGCTCTATAACAAATATAGATACGATATTAATTGTCCATTGTTACAACCATAATTGTCACTCAATCCTCTATAGACGGTCTACAATGAGATGGGACTAAAATATTGTTTTACCCCTCATTGTATTTTATCCTTAAAACACTTAGTTCCTTGTAAATGATGTTTCAATAAACTAATATTAATTACTGAAATGAGACCTCTATCATTTAGCACCTTGAACCATACTAAAAGGAAACCATCATTTCACTTCTTCATCAGGAGCTATAAATGTTCATATCTATGATTAACACTCCCACTCAATTATACTATCGAGTTCCCAAGATGTAAGTATGGGCTAGTTCGTAAGGTAAGTTGGTAACGATCAAGTCAAAGAACTCAAATAATACAATCAGTTAGAATACTAACCACTCAGAATTGAGATTGAATTGACCTATGGTCAACTATATGATATGACTAGAATAGATAATAACGGTATGCTTACTTATCCTATCAACTGTCAATATCGGTCCAGTACGATGTAACAAATACATTCGATCTTATCTACTTTGCTAATGTTCTGGAAAGAACATAACATTACAATGTGTAAGTAGATCATTTCGTAGATTGGCAAGTCAATGTAAATCATGTGCATTGACTAATCTTAGGACAATCTTATTTTGAACATATAATCATATTTATATTCCACCGTGATTACGTCACTATAAATACGATTAGCTATATGCTCGGGATTTAATAGAAGTTTATATTAAAAAAACAATCATGAAAATAAAACATGTGAGCAAAGTGATTGACCAAGTAAAAAAATGATTTCTATTCTTTTATTGATAATAAATGAGATTACAAGGAAATTGGGTTTTAATTAGGACAGAAAATCTCAACAAACTCCCACTTGCACTAATTGAAATTAATACCTTAATTCTACTAATCCCATTTCCTTGATATGCTTATCAAATGCAGCTTCTGGTAGTGTCTTTGTAAACGAATCTGCAAGAATAGTCTTCAGATGCAATCTTCATAACCTTCACATCTCCCCTGGCCACATATTCTCGAATAATGTAATACTTCCTTTCTATATGCTTACTCCTCTTGTGACTACAAGGTTCTTTCGAGTTGGCTACCGCTCTGTATTGTCACAAAACAGCATAAGCGGTTTATCCATTTCTGGAATAACACCAAGATCCAATTAGAACTTATTTAGCCAATCTATTTCCTTAGCTGCTTCTGACGCGGCTATGTACTCAGCCTCCATGGTGGAATCTAAGATTGTAGACTGCTTTACGCTTCTCCATATCACAGCTCCACCCCTAAGAATAAACACCATTCCAGAAGTAGACTTTCTGTCATCGACATCAGTCTGAAAATCTGAATTGGTGTAGCCTACGGGGTTCAGAACACCACTCTTGTAGACTAACATATAATCCCTAGTCCGCCTTAAATAATTCAGGATATGCTTAACTGCTATCCAATGTTCCGGTCCTGGGTTTGACTGATACCTACTCACTACTCCCACTACATAGCAGATATCTGGTCTAGTACACAACATAGCATACATCAGACTTCCAACTGTAGATGCGTAAGGAACTTTTCTCATTGCATCTTCCTCTTCAGGAGTATGGGGAGACTGTTTCATTGAAAGATGAATTCCATGGCGGGACGGTAAACGTTCTTTCTTTGAATTTTTCATTGAGAATCGTTCAAGCACTTTATCTATGTAAGTTTCTTGAGATAGAGCTAAGAGTCTGTTGTTTCTATCCCTAATGATCTGGATACCTAGAACATAACTTACTTCACCCAAATCCTTCATCCGGAATTAAGTGCTCGGCCAATTCATCACATCTGACAATTTCTTAACATTATTTCCAATGAGTAAGATATCATCTACATAAAGAACCAGGAATACCACTATTTGATTTGCCTTCAGTTGGTATACACAAAGCTCATCAATACTTTGTTCAAAGCCATAGGTTTTGATTATTTCATCAAACCTAAGATTCTAGGAACGAGAAGCTTGCTTAAGTCCATAAATGGACCTATTCAACTTGCAAACTTTTCTTTCTTGTCCAGCTACTTTAAAACCTTCTAGATGATCCATATAAATGACTTCGTCAGGCTTTCGATTAAGAAAAATTGTCTTGACGTACATTTTCCAGATCTCATAGTCGAGAGCAGTTGCTATGGATACGAGGATGCGAATGGACTTGAGCATGGCTATCGGAATAAAAGTTTCCTTATAGTCCACGCCTTCTCTTTAGGTATAACTCTTTGCCACTAATTGAGCTTTATAAGTCTCGATATTTCCATCAACACCTCGTTTCTTCTTGTAAATCCACTTGCACCCAATGGTCGTAAAGTCACTAGGTGCTTCCACAAGATCCCAGACGGAATTTGAGTACATGGACTCCATTTCCTGTTTCATGGCTTTGAGCCATAGTTCCTTTTCAGGGCTTGCCATTGCCTGTTTGAAAGACAATGGATCATCATCACTAGTGTCACCAACAACCATATTGGTTTCACCATCCAAACCATAGCGAACTGGGTTCCTAGAAACCCTCCCACTACAACGAGGCTCTGTCAATATTTGCTAAGGAACAATGGTACTATCTTCATTTAAATCGACTTGCGTCAGTCGGACATGAAGAGTGGGAATTTCATCATCAACTCGTTTTGATGACGATGGAACATTGGTTGGAATCAATTCTTTAACCATCTCCTTTAAAACTACTTTGCTGCGCGGTTTGAAGTTTTGGACATAGTCATTTTCCAGAAAAGTAGCATTCGTAGAAGTAAACACTTACATTTCTAAATGACTATAGAAAATTTCACCCCGAGTACCTTTAGGATAGCTAACAAACATGCAAACTTCAGTTTGCAGTTCTAGCTTTCCTTCCTTTTTCCTCAGGACGTGGGCGAGACACTCCCAGATTCTATAATGACATAAACTAGGTTCACGACCATTCCAACGTTCTAAAGGTGTTTTGGGGATTAATTTAGACGGTACGACATTGAGAATGTCGTTCGCGATTTCAATTGCAAGTCCCCAGAGCGAAGTTGGTATAGTTGAGTAACTAAGCATGCATCTAACCATTTCTAATAAAGTTTTGTTCCAGCATTCCGCTACACCATTTTGTTGCGGAGTACATGGGGTAGTAAGTTGTGATTAAATACCAAGTTCAGTTAAATGATCTTGGAACTGCATATCCAAATATTCTCCATCCTATCAGATCGCAAGATCTTTAACGCTTTACCTAAGTTGTTCTGAGTCATCGCTAGGAATTCCTGAAACTTTTAAAATGTTTCTGATTTCCTATGCATTAGGTAAAGACATGAGTATCTAGAGTAATCTTCAATGAAAGTGATGAAATACTCAAAACCACCCATGGCTTGTACATTCAAAGTTCCACAAACATCTGAATGCACAAGTCCAAGTGGTTCTCTTGCCCTATCACCATTTGCAGAGAATGGATGCTTGGTCTATTTGCCTTCTAGACAAGATTCACATACAGGTAATTCACCTAAGGTAAGTTCCTTCAAAGGCCTATCCTTTGTAAGTATTTGAATCCTATCATAGCCAAAGTGACCTAGTCTCAAGTACCATAAATACGTCATATTATCGTTATCAGTCTTTTGACGTTTATTGGTCCTAGGTTTAGCTACTTTGAATAAATGATTGTTAAGAGCGAGGGGTTCGTTAGGTTGTAGAATATAAATCCTGTTTTCCAAACATGCAATACACAATTGTGATCCATTGAAGGAAATAGATATATTAGAGCTTGTGAAAGTCATAACAAATTGTTCTAATTGCAACATGGAAACTAAAATTAAATTTCTACTAAAATCCAGAACAAAAAATACATCATTTAAAATTAAGTATTTATTTTCGAACTTCAGACAAGCTCTTCCTCTAGCTTGGACTGCAATGAACGCTCCGTTCCCAACTCTAAGCTTTAAGCCGCATTCGTCCACTTCCTCCCACGATTCAAGAAGCTGTAAACAGTTGCAAACATGGTTGGTAGATCCAGAATCAATAATCCAAACAGATTTATCATTCTCTAAAACACATGTTTCTAAGATAAATGAACTATAATCATTACCTTTGTTTTTCGCTGCTAGAAACTTGGGGCAATCCTGTTTCCAATGCCCCTTCTCTTTGCAGTGAAAACACTTATCTTTACCTGTTTCCAATCCTGTTTTTCTTATTCTCCCCCTTAGGCGTCTATGCATTTGGTTATGCACTCATCTTTGCAGCCTTTGCAGGCTTGGGGTTGTTGTGTTGTCCACCTTTCCTCTTGTTTTCAACTTTCGAAGATGAAGCTGGGTTAGCTTCAGCCTTAGCTGGATCAGCAGTAACCGCAGTAGTCTTATTTTCTTCTCCTTTACTAGGTCCACCCATGATAGGCTCAAAAATTTGAAGCTCGTTCATGAGCTGCGTCAGACCATAGTTGAGTTGATCACGAATGTGCAGACACGGTGCCATTCGAGCATTCACGGTCCCATCACGTATGTGTAGAGATGGTGCTATCCGAGCATTTATGGTGTCATCACGAACGTGCAGAGACGGTGCTATCCGAGCATTTAAGGTGCCATCAAGAACGTGCGGAGACGGTGCTCGTTCTGGGGATTCCTCATTCATGACGAACTCGGAGTTGTCACCAATCAACTTTATGTTGATATTTTGCTTCCAATTAAGGAAGTTTTCTCTAGTGAGTTTCTCCATCGAAAGTTGAGAAAGGATGGGAGTAGACACAGACACTACTTAACTAACTACAAATTATCAATAAAATAGAAATCAATCACATTTACTCAATAAAACTCCTATTCACACAAATTTTAAGAAATAGCGCAAGATATATAAAAAATATGTAAGATATGAGAAAAAATACCAAAATAATTATATATCTATTTCTTTAGGTTTTTAACTAATCAATGATATCCTTGTCCCGGTTGGCGAGAGTAAAAAATACCACTAGTTAAATAAAGTTGTAAACTTGTTTAATAATGGACACTATTATTAACAACCTACTATTCGATCAAAATAAGAAAACAAAATCTCTTATTTTATGAGCTAGACCCACGATTTCGATAATCATAGATTTAGTCCCAGTAGTCACCGTAGGGGTAAGTCTAGTAGAATTTGACCTATAATTATCTATCTTTCAAAATCTAACCTTGTCAAAATAACTAATGAACACCTTCCGTAGGGAGACGAATCAAAGTGTCTCAAGGCTCCATTAAGTTATAGACTATGTTAAACCAATGGTGGAGATCAAATATAATTCTTAAAATAAGCTCACTATAAAAAAATAGTATTTTTATTATTTATTTTTAGAAAATTATTGACTAGGGTTCTCCAAAAAATTGAAAAGATTAAATTTTTTTAAAACCAAAGTCTTATAATTTCCTATCAATTCTAAAGTGTCACATTGAAACAAATTTAATTAATTTAGAATTAATTTGTTGCTAATCAATATTTAGGTTTGACTAATATAATGAACCTATACAATTAAGTCCAACCCAGGTAAATGGGTCTTAACAATTGGGCTTGTATGGAGGAGGGTTGGGTTCAGTATGTCGTTCCCACTACAAAGGCCCCCATACTTCGATACAAGGTCCAAAAAACAGGAATTTAAACCTTCGTTTTATTAATTGATTAGGCTCACTGTAGTCATGCAAAGCAAATGAGCATTCACAAGTGGAATTACCCACAAGAGAGGAATTTAAACTTTACATTTCTAATGGGCACAAATAAAACCTTTCATTTTATGAATATATTATTTGGCAAAATCCATATATCTAGCAAACCTATGAGCCACTATATGCATCTAAGCCCAATTGCAAAAATACCACATATAGTGCAAACAAACATGTTATAATTGGATGGGCCTAATCATGTTACTATATGAGTAAGTCTATGAATTTATGAAAAAATACCACAATTTATTTCATTCGCAAAAATACCACAATTAATTTTTTAGAATTTATAAAAAAATCGAATTAATTAATTTTTTACAAAAATAAGTCAATTTAAATTAAATTTATCAACAATTAACAATAGTTAATTTAAATTTCATTTATCAACAATCAACTTGGTTTGGGATAATTTGAAAAAAAATATTAATTTAATTTAAATAAGATTATCAACAATTAACCAAAGTTAATTTAAATCTCATTTATTAAAAAAATATTTTATTAATTGGTTGAAAAAAATGATATTTTTCAAAATTTAACCAATTTAAAATTTTAAAATCAATATCTTAACTGTTTTAAAAAATATCTTAAATTGTTACAACAATAATTTAATATTTTAACCATTTAAAAAAAATATTAATAGGTATAACAATCCTAAAATATCTTAAAACAGTTAAACAAATTCAAATATCCATGAAAATATCTAACTAACAAATTTCAAATTTCAAATAATTTAAATATTAAAAACTATAGAATAAACATATATTTATATTTTCAAATAAAAATTTATTAAAAATATCAAGTATTTAAAAGAAAATATCTTAAATATCTGATATCTTAATTCTAATATTTTAATATATTAAAAGATTTAAAATTAAGTTGTTAGTCTATTTTTAAATTTGAATTTGAATCTTTGTAGAAAATATATAATTATTTAAATCTCAACCAACAAAAATATCTTATTTCAAAAAACATTTTTAAATGCAAAAACAAATCTGATATTTTTGGCTTTCATTATAAATAATCAACTTTCACAATATTATTTTCTTTGATTAAAAAAAAATTAAAAAGAAAAAAATGATGGTGGAGGCGCGCATGGGTGCGTGCGGGTGAGCAAAGTGATTGACCATGTCAAAAAATGATTTATATTATTTTATTGATAATAAATAAGATTACAAAGAAATTGGGTTTTAATTAGGGCATAAAACCCCAACAGTTTAATGGTGGCCTCTCAGAAATTACGACCCTATTTCCAAGCACATCCCATCAAGGTTCTTACTAACCATCCCTTGTCGTAGGTCCTTAAGAAGTCGGATTCATCTAGGAGACTCCTTAAATGGGCAGTTGAATTAAGTCAGTTCGACATTACCTATCACTCGAGGACAACCATCAAGGGGCAAACAATGGCAGATTTCATCACCGAGAAAGACCTGGGGATGCCCTAGTTTTCGGGCCTACGTGGACGGGTCTTCCAATGAGAACAGAATTGGAGTGGGTCTGATCTTGGTCTCCCCCGAGGGACACAGGGTCCACAGTGCCCTAAGGTTTGGGTTCGATGCTTCAAACAATGAGGCTGAATATGAAGCACTCATCGCTCGAATCCGAGTGACCCTTGAGCTTAAGGTCGAGGGTCTTGAAATATTCAGCAACCCAAAATTGGTAGTCAATCAAGTGCTAGGAGAGTACTAAGCCCAGGGGACAAAGATGGTTGCTTATCTGGAAAAAGTCCAAGAAATGTTGCACAACTTCAAGAAGTTTTCCATACGAAAAGTGCTACGGGAACTGAATTCTAATGCCGATGCTCTGGCTAAGCTTGCCACCACCAAATATGCTGAGTTAATCAATGTAGTCTCGATTGACTACTTGGCTGCTCCGAGCATCTCAGCTCTCGAGGAGGTAGAAGCAGTTTAGCCAAAGGACGGCTGGATGGAGCCCATTGTGAAGTACCTTGTATCTGGGGAGTTGCAATAGGACAAAAAAGCAGCTCGGAAGCAGCTTTACCAGACACCTCGGTACCTCATCATGGAAAGTAAGTTGTATAGGTGAGGATTCATTTCCCTTGCTCCGATTTATGTCTAGGCGGGAAGCCAGTCTTATACTCCGGTAGTAAATGAGGGCTTTTGCAGAGACCATGCTGGGGGGCAGAGCCTCGCCAAGAAAGTGTTGAGACAAGGGTACTTGTGGTCCACTACGAATGGTGATATGATAGATTATGTCAAGAAGTGTGACAAGTGCCAACGCTTCGCCAACATACCCCGAGCTCCTCCAACTGAGCTCACTCAGATGACTAGTCCATGGCCCTTCGCAGTCTGGTGATCAACTACTTTACAAAGTGGGTCGATGTCGAACCCCTTGCTACCATCAACTCCAAGAAGGCACTGGACTTCCTTATCAAGAATATCGTTTTCCATTATGGGCTCCCGAGAAAGATAGTCTCCTACAATGACCTACAGTTCGACAGTGAGTTGTTCACGGATTTTTGTCAAAGGCATGGGGAGATGAAGAGTTTCTCCTCCGTAGCCGACCCGGAGGCAAATGGGTCAGTGGAAGTAGTCAACAAGATGCTTAAATCCAACTTAAAGAAAAGATTGGAGCAGGCGAAGGGAGCTTGGCCTGAGGAGCTTGGCCCGATGAGCTACCTAAGGCATTATGGAGTTACCGCACCATTCTCCATGGCCTACGGGTATGAAGCTATGCTCCTAGTTGAGGCAACAATCTCCATGCACCGAAGAGATACATAGGATCCGACAACAAATCACACTTTACTTTGGGAATCTCTGGACCTAGTGGAGGAGCTCCACGAAGCTTCTAAGATTCGGGTAGCTTCCTACTAACAGAAGAGATATTTTAACTCCAAAGTGAAGGATTGAAAATTTAGGGTTAAAGATTTGGTGTTGCAAAGAGTTTTCTTAGCCACTCGAGACCCTGGTGTTGGGCCCTAACTGGGAAGGTCTGTACCAAGTCGAGAGCACTATATGTCCTGGGAATTACAAGCTTGCCTGACTTGGTTGGGAGTTAGTACCCCACACCTGGAATGCTGAGCATCTCCGTCGATATTACCAGTGATGTGAGCAATGTATTTTTGTTATCAAATTCTATAATCATTTTGTAGCCTCCGAGCAAAAGTAATGGAAACCGTGTAGACAAAACAGGGTAGAGAATTTAAAAGAATTTGCTTATATTTTAGTTTCCCTTTTTATCCTACTCGTACTACTCGTAGAGCGCCTGCTTGCTGGCCTAGACAAGTGAAAGCAAACTAGTCTCTGATTACTTAGGGGCATGGGGTTAGGGCAGCCTCACAGAGTATAGTGTCTCGCAGAGGATGACCTAGCAAACTAAGCTTGTCACAAAGCGGAGTCAACCTAGTGTCAATACCCAGGGAATAGAAAAATCTATTGAACTAAGCAAAGTCTGGGAAGTCCATGACTCAAAGATTCTAGCAGCACAAGAGCGAACTTGGGTCCCCTTCCGAGGACATTGAGCTCGAGGATCCATGACCAAGTTTTTAGAACTCGAGAAGCGAACAGAATCCCAAGTCATCTGTACTTGGGCCCAAAACCTTGGGTTTCCAAAACTTGAGCACTGTAAGGTTAATCCTAGCGCTGGAATTCAATGACCTGGGAAGCTAAGCTAGTCGACGAGTGAATCAACCTATGTGCCGTGGGACCCCTAAGCCAAGACCTAGGAAAAATCCTAGCGCCAGAAAAATCCAAGTAACGTGAGGATAGACCTAAGGTATTCTCCCGAGGACAGCACACGCCCGAGGAATGAAAATCAGGTCCCAATCCTTAAGAGGTGAACAAAATCCTGAGTCATTTCTACTCGGGCATAACCCCAAAATAATCACCCTGGCGATGAGAAATCCAAGTAATGTGATTGCAAACTTGAGAAGTGAACAGAAATCTAACGTCGTGGGGCCCAACCTAAGGACGTGAAACTCAATTGCATGCTCTGCGGACTTAGAGCCCATGGAGAATGAGTTCATGACATCCACGTGGCGGAGGTCCAAGTAGTTGTACTCGGGGGGCAGGGTAGAAAGCCCAAAACAACATCCCGAGGAAAGTATGCCATGGGGCGCAATTATCTCAGTACATTTGACCACCCACAGCATGAGTGATTGGCACTCAAGGATGTGAATGGAATGCGTTAAAGTTTCTCCCAAGGACAACGAGCCTAGGAACAAACACTAAATTCCCAAAGCGCCAATTCTGAGATAGGAAACCTATAACCCTATAGCGCAATAGACCTTCTAAGGCCCGAGTTATTGGGACTCAGGAGTCTAGGACCATCAAGTTTTCTACTTGACGAGGTGTTAAAGTTAACTCTGAGGACTGCGTGCCTGGGAGACAACACTAAAAGCTTGAAGCATCTAAACACAGAGAGAGATCTTCAAGCTCTAAGTATAATGGATGGGCTAAGCCCCGAGTTGTTGGGACTTGGGACATAGGGCAGCATTAAGTAATCCCACTTGACATCGCACAAAAAGTTAATCCCAAATACTAAGAGAAGTTGATAAATACTTGGGCCACTAAGATCCGAGCACAAGACCTAAATCTCTAAGACTCGAGGCCCATAAAATGTGGATGGGTTGGCATTAGGTTACGTTGAGTGGTGTGAAAACCCAGCTAAACTAGTGAGACCAAATTGCATATCTATTATATGTTAGCATGTTAATAAAAAGCAATAATGGTAAGAAAATTAGTGCAAGTTGTAGAGGTTAAATGGTATTTACAATTGAGCTCGAGGGCTTGAGCATTTAATTGTTTGTACCCAAGTGAACAGAGGCACGCGAGCCTACTTACCCAAAGAAACAGAAATAAAATATCTTCGGGCCATCGTCCTAAGGGACTTCCGCCACCACCTCGATGACAGGATCCATCTCGGGAGTACGACTGGCCGCTGTGGCTTCCCTTTCATGAGCTACCTTGGCCTCCTCAGCACAGAGACGATCCTCAAGCATCATCCGCATGTTGGGATCCTCAATGAATGATAGGTCCATATACCTGTTGAATTTCCATGCCACAAATAGGGTGTCAACTACCATCACATTGAGATCCCTCTTTAACTCCTCTAGTCATCAGCACAAGATGCGGTGTGTGCAGCTTCTTCTCCTCGCGGCTCAAACGGAGTTCTTCCCGAACAACTTTAAGCCCCACTGACAACTTGCCTTTGACCTCCTCCACAGACCGAGTTTGACTCGCGACATCTTCTAGCAGCTTTGCAGAAGTGTTCTTGAGAGATGAAAACTTTGACTACTCTGTGGCCAGCCGAGTCTCCAACTCTAAGGCACGGGCCTTTAGATCATCAAAGACCTTCTAGATCAGCAAGTGCTTCGCTAGTGAGACCGTAGTCTCCTTGAGTTGAGCCATCTCCTCCTGAAGTTCCTTCAGCTTGAAGGACCTCATGGTCACGATGTCCCTAAGCCGTTGGTTGAAGGTCGCGTTCTGCAGTAGAACAACACTTGTTAGATCAATAAAAAAACTATGAACAAAAGGGGAATTGAAGGTTTTTTTGCCATACCCTCAAGGAGATGTGGTGGCTGGCAGCTATTAGCGAGATCTCATTGTCACTTCCACAACAAGGAAAGATGCGGAAGGGCATGTCCCACAGGGACCCTGCCAATCCCTGGAGTAGCTTCGCGGTGTGTGGGGTCGTCCTTTCCCCGACTCTCCCTGCGAGTAGAGGCTCTAACTCCTCGCAGCTGGGTGGAGCAACCAGACCTTGTGGTCTGTCTTCCTGCAGGTACTCTGTGAGGACTTTGAAATCCTCGTTGTCTTCGTCAAGATGGGTGTTAAAGTACTTGACATCCCATCTGTGCCTTGAAGTTCTCGAGGAAGACCACTAGGCGAGGTGTCCTAACCAAAGGATGGTCGGACACCCTATAATGGATTTCTTTTCCCTTCCGAGAAGGCCCCTCATCTCGAGGGGGGAGACCTCAAGGTCGATGACATCTTCTATGACCATTGGCCCCAGAAGAGTGGCCAACAAGGTAGCTTCTGGGACAGCGGGAGCTGCAGGAGTTGGAGGACCTGCCATTGGGCCAAGGTAATGAACTCCAAGGGCAGGGGCACCATGATTGACACCTTCGAGGTGTCTATTTGAGAGGGCCCCATCTCTTTCTGTTGCTTCTGCCTGACCAAGTTGGACAGGCCCATGTTTTCTATGCAAATAAATAGAAAAGGTTAATCTTCGGAAGAAAAGTAAGGAAGCAATCTATAAAAACCAGCATGCATGCAAGGCACAAAATAAATCTCCTTAGGAGCCCCGCTGCAATAACGCTCCTTCAAGTGAAGAATGGAATGGGAAAACTCATGGATGAGTCGACCCATTTCTTGTGTTGTGTTGGTACCGTATTGACAAATCCATATCGCGTGCATGGATGTCATCTCGTCCAGAGGCACGAGCCCTTGGGGGTGTTTCCTCCTCTTCGGATGGCGGAGAAAAATGTTGATAAGGTCTTGGTTGTCTTGGTACTCCTCATCGATCCAAGGACTCTTCGAAACTTACCCACACTCAAGGAGTGATGGCGAGAATATGCAGTGTTCAGGACTAATTCTTTCCCCTACGTGATGGGCGTAGTTAACAACTATTGGGGATTTACCTTGAGGCACAAAGGATGATTTGATCCCAGCCTCGAGCTTGGCTTCAAGCTCCTCGTCTTCTTTCGCATCTGTGGCAGCTTGGATAGCGCTCTATACACTCCTCATGGAGACGTTGTTCGTACTCGTATTAGGCCTTCGCCGCAATGTAACAAATGCAGAGCCTAGCCTCGTTAAGTGATTTCTTCAAATCATGAAAGTCAGTAAGAGCCACTGCGCTTATCATTTGACCCTCCTGAAGCAAGCCGTACTGTCCAAGATTGGCCTCAGTGACGAGAAGACTGATATTCTTCTCCTCCTCTTTCACTTCCGAGCATCTGGTCATCAGATTCCGAACATCTAGTCAGGCCTAGTATCGAATGCATTCAATTTCTTGAACCTTTTATTGTAGGAATCAATGAAAGGTGTGCAGTGGAAAGGACCTGAAACAAGAAATTGTTGAGACTAAGGAAAAACTATAGGCAAATGACTAATAAATTGAATAACCCAAGAGGTGACACTTACCAACCCTGGTGAAGTCCAGGAGAAGAGCCGGGTTGGTCAACGTAGGGAAGCCACTTACCCAGAAGAAGTGGTCCTAGTAGTCCCTCCTGTGGTTCTCGTTGTTGCACGGGGCCTTGTACTTCATCCCCGAGTACGTATGCTTCATCAGCGTGTAATATTTGTCATGATCATCCTTCCTCAAACATGGTCAGAAGCTGTAGATGTACAGTATCTCAGCTGGGGAGGGATTAGGCCAATTCTGCCTCTTGTATAGAACATACAGCCCGACCAGCACCCGATATCTGTTCGCGGATAGATGGAATGGAGCTATCCCGACGAACTTCAAAAAATTGACATATATTGGTGCAGCGGTAATGCTGCACCAGCTTCAAGAAGACATGCACTCCAGGCCTCGAGGGCGTGGATGCTCTCATGCGCCCTCTCGTCCTCCCGAGAAAAACGCACCCACATTGCAGTGGTGTCCACCCCATTTTTAGTTAGACAATTTTTATGCGTTTAGTGTTGCTCTGTTGGCTCGCGGTCCTCGAGAGTAACTTTAATGCTAGGTCAAGTGGTTACTCGATGCCGCCCTATGTCCCCGAGTTCAACGACTCAGGACGGGGCTTCTTGTGGTACTTAGATCTTGCGGATTCTCCTACAAATGTGTTAGATGCTTGTGCTTCTAGTGTTTCATCTTAGGCTTGAGGTAATAAAAGAACTTTGATGCGGTGTCAAGTGAGGACACTCAACTATCCTACATCCCCGAGTTCCAACGACTCGGGCTTGAGGAGGTCCTGTACTGTAGGGTTCGTCCTTAGTTCTTGACATTTATTGTTGCCTTACAGGCTCAATGTCCTTGAAAGTCATCTCGTATCCTCGATTCCTAATGACTGGGGGCTTTTGGGGGGGATTCTAAATTCGCCCCCCGAGTACACACCCCGGAACCTAATAATTTGGAAGTCGTGAACTCATTATCCTAGGCCTATGAGGTTGAGATCCTTGCCATATGACTAGGACTAGCCTCGATTTCCAACGACTCAGACCTCGGGAGGTAACCTCAGTCCATATTCGCAGAGCATTCAACTAGTGCCTGAGTACCAACGACTCAGGCTTCCATTCACATCTCGAGGAATGGGATTTGTTTCTCCCCAGGTGCGCGCTGTCTTTGGGAGAATATGTTAAATCCAATCTCGCGTTACTTGGATCTTTTTTTCTTTTTTTCTTTTTTTTTTTAAGTAAGTCATTGTATTGAAAAAGAACAAAAAATACAGAAGCTGAAACAAAAAACAACTCAGGATGACAGATTACATCTCAAATAAGGAATGAAACCAAGCTAACTCATCAACATTCACTCCTTCTAAACCAGTGTAAAAAAATCTATTATAGACAACCAATTTAATCATTTTGATCGTATACTGAACATACCAAACTATACCTTCTCAATAAGCTAAATTTCTAACTCTCCGTATATGGTAAACAAGGCTTGCAAGTATAGTCCAACTCAAAAGTTTCGGGAATCTACTCATCTTGCTTTGTTTTATCCATTTAAAGATGCATTCAACTGTACAATAACGGGTCCTAACTGTCAACCACATCAGAATGTGGTGAGCACACTAAGCACTAAAAGAACACTAAAATAAAAGATTATTATGAGATTCTTCCTTCAAACCACAGATGCAACAGTAAGGATCAATATTCATTCCAAAATTTCTCATGCAATCCTTTGTTTTCAATCTCCGTAAAGGTAAAGCCACATAAAAATTCTTTGCTTAGGGACAGTAACTCTACTCCAAACATCTGCATAAACAAATCTGGTTTGCTGGTCATTTTTTAGAACTTTAAAGATTGCGGAAATGGAATAGGAATTTTGCTCAAAACTATTCATGGATAAAAAACTTTTGATTTTCTCTTTAGTTCTCACCACCTGCTGCCAATACCAGCTACTATCACTAGGAACTGAATACTCCCACCAATCATGACCTTTGAGATAAACTGAATGAACCCATTTCACCCAGAGGTTCTCCTTGTTCATGGAGATATGCCAAACATGCTTCCCAATCGGTACCATATTTAAGTAAGCAATATTTCCCAATCCCAAACCACCTTCAAGCTTCCTCTTACACACAATGCCCCAAGAAACAGAATCGGTTCCAGTAAACTCAGGAGAACCATGCCAAAGAAAATTCCTACAGATTTGATTGATTTTTTCCAACAAGGCCTTCGATAGAATCATAACTTGAGCCCAATAAATTTGAATAAACATTAGTACTGCATTCACAAGAGTAAGTCTACCAGCTAGGGACAAATGACGAGAGCTCCAAATTCTAATTCTATGTATCATCTTCTCAGCCAAAACACTACACTCAGCCAAACTAAGTCGTTTAGAGTAGATCGGGATCCCAAGATAGTGAAATGAAAGCTGGCTTTTGATAAACCCCGAGACTAGGAGAATTCGATTCACTTCTTCATCATTCATACCATGACAATAAACTGCCGATTTACTCACATTAGCTTGTAAACCAGAAGAATCAGAAAACCTTTTAAAACCTTGCATAAGACGCACTATTGATTTAAAGTCTCCTCTACAAAATAGAATAACATCATCTGAAAAACACAAATGAGTTAATTTAAGCTCTTCACACCTGTAATGGAAGTGAAAATCGGCCTTGTAAGCAATCTTAGTTAAGATGTGAGATAAGTATTCCATACAGATGACAAAAAGAAGGGGAGATAGAGGTTCCCCTTGTCTTAAACCCCTCTTAGCCTCAAAGAAACCATGAAGAGAGCCATCTAGCAATAAGGAAAAGCGAGGAGTACGCACACAGGTCATAATCAGCTTCACAAATTTAATTGGAAAGTTTAACTCCACAAGCATTTCCTCTAAAATATCCCAATCAAGGGTATCATAAGCTTTTTTTTAGGTCCAATTTGATCATGCAGCTGGGATGCACATTTTTCCTCCCATACTGACGAACTACATCCTGATAAATCATGATGTTATGAGCAATAGAACGCCCATGAATGAAAACCCCCTTATTCTGAGCAATTAAATCTGGCAAAATACTTCTGAGTCTCTCAAAAATCAATTTTGTAGCCGCCTCATACAAGACATTATAGAAAGAGATAGGCCGAAAATCACTAACAGAGGCTAGACAGTGAGTTTTTGGAATAAGCGTGATAGTAGTATTGTTTATCTCTTTAAGAAAATGGCCCAAATGGAGAAAGGATAAAACATCCTTACTAACTTCAGCTCCAATAAGATCCCAATTAGATTTATAGAAACCACTACCATAGCCATCCGAACCCGGAGCCTTTTGATTCGGAATGGAGAAAATAGTGCGCTTAACTGCTTCAAGTGTAAACTCTTGGAGAAGCATCTGTTGCTGCTCATTAGAAACTCGAGGCCCCAAGTTAATCAAAAAACTTAACACCTTCCTTCTATTACACAATTGAGAACCTAAGAGGTCCTTATAAAAGGAGAGGAAAGCCTCGGAAACACCATCCTTAGAATCCACCCATTGCCCATGCATATCTTGAATGGCATAAACCGTATTAAGGGACCTTCTTTGCTTTAAGCTTTGATGAAAAAGCTTTGTATTGTCATCACCCTCCATGAGCCAACTAACTTTAGCCTTTTGTTTCAAAAAGGCCAAATAGTTGTCCTGGCAGTTTCTATAGTGCATACGAGCTGCAATCTCTTCATTAATTTTCTCCTTGTTCAAAGGGTCTGATTGAAGAGAGCTTTGAACCTCATGCATATGATGCATGGCGTGCAGCACTTGAGCATGAAGATCCCTGAAATGCTCATGATTCATCTCTTTAAAAATCCCTTTTAAACGCTTAAGCTTTTGGACAACTTTAAACATGTAAGTGCCTGAAACCTCTTGAAACTAGCTGCTTTTAATTATCTCCTGATAACTTGGAGCAGAACTCCACATATCAAAGTAACGAAAAGGCTTCTTTCCCCTCATCACCTCCGGATAGACTGACAGAAGAGCCGGGCTGTGGTCAAACTCTCCTTCGGGCAAGAAAACGGCTTCATCAGTGGGATATAGGGATGACCAATCTGAATTAGACAACACTCTATCTAATTTATCATAAACCCTATCATCTCCACTTTTCTTGTTATTCCATGTGTAGAAATTTCCAGTGCACTTAATATCACTAAGCTCACAAAACTCCAAGCAATCTTTGAAATCCAAACAACCCAGTTTATGACCCCTCACAGTAAATCTTTCCTCTCCAAACAAAGTAGCATTAAAATCACCCATCATAATCCAAGGACCAGCTATATTCCTTTTGAAACTTTTCAGACTATCCTATAAGCTCATTCTCTCAATAGATTTGTTAAAATCATACACAAATGTAGCATGAAAAACAACTCTTCTTTTCGGTTGGACAAAACAATGAATACATTGAGTTGTGCATAAAAGGACATTAACATCAAAAAACTCCTATCTCCAAGCTAAAATTATTCAACCCCAGAGTTCTTAGCTAAGTTAGTTGTGAGGCACCAACCCTAAAACAACTTCAAATATCATTGTCCCAGCCTTGGACCTTTAATCCTAGTCCCTAGTAAGCAAACCAAACCTAACTTCTTATTACAGAGGAAATTCTTAACCTCCTGCTGCTTCTGCAACTTATTAATACCCCTCACATTCCAACTTAAGATTCTATCCATGGGAAACCGGAGGCACTTTCCCTCCCATTGTATTGTTACTCATGTCACACTAAATTTGCCCAAACTTGAACTCCTCCACATTATCCTTCAGAATTCCAAATGTATTCCCAACATTAACAGGCAATACCTGCATTTGAGTAAACTTCCTAGTTGTACGCACAGCCTGGAAACCTTCTTGATCTTTGTCATTTGGCCCCGACGCCATAATAGAATTGTCCAACGTACCCAGCCCTGATGCAACTTCTTTGCTCTAATCAATTGTCATAAAAGTCTCAGAGGTTGTGCCTATGATCTTAGGCTGTCAAACTATTTTAATTTTCTCCATATTCTTAGTCTATTGTTGTTTGCAACACTCCAAATATTCATGCCCCATCCCTTTACATATTGAACAAACCGTCGGCTTCCATTCGTAGTGAATATCAACTCTAGTCACTTCAGTTTTTTCATTCACAAAGCTAATGGAAGAGGGAAAACACTGAGTCAAATTAACTTCCACCATGACTCTAGCAAACTGCAGACGATCCCTATTTTTTGTAGCCGAGTCTTCTCTGATTGGCTTGCCCACCTGACTAATCTTGAATAAAGAACGTGTGCCCCAATATTTTAATTCCAAGTTATGTATTTGAACCCAAATTGGCACTGATCGAATATCTTCCTTCAAGAAGCACACATTTGGATCCCAAGCTTTGATCATCAAGGGTTTCTTGTCAAAAAATGAATACCCCTTGCAAGCACATTGTCTCTACTTTCCATGGATGTGAATCGAATGATAAAGAGTCCATGCTTCAATAATCAAAATTTATCAACCCCTGAATTCCTCCAAATACGCCTGAAATAACCTTCCATTACTTGAATTGGAGGATTTGCACCTAAAACCCAGCAGACCAATGATGAATTCCAGAAATTGACCTCCTCTTCAATGTCAGCTTCCCCTATTAACACATAGCCTCCACTATGTTCAGACTCCTGAGAAACCTCCTGAAAGAATCCTCTGAATTCGCCCTAACCTCAACTAACTTCGAGTGACAGATAGGAGAAATAGGGATTCCAGATTTATCTTTGGAAACCGCAGCTCTGGTCATCGTAGCAGAGAAAGTCTGTTGAATCTCTGAACGCTTCTGCAACAACATTTCAGTCTCCTGAGGATCGAGAAAATTGTTCTCCTCTGGATCATCAGAGAACTCAATCGCCTCGATTCCTAGCAATTCATCCATAGATTTCGTTTTCTCCTCACATCAGATGATGCCAGCCCTTTCTTCCTTACCAAATCACACTTCGATCTCACTGGAGTGTTCTTCTTCCTCGCCGAACTGCTCTTTCTCCCCCTCCCAGCCATGGCCACAGCTCAAGCTGCAAGAGAGAGATAATTTTGCATTAATTTTATTTATTTATTTTTACTTGGATCTTTTCAACACTGCACTTCTGTCAAGCCACTTAGCTATGGGATCCCATGAAACTAGAGGTGCTTCACTCGTTAACTAGCCAAGATCCCATGTCATGGACTTCCGGACATTATAATGTTTGAGGCATATGGAGGACTTGGGCATAACTCCTCGGGCACAATGTCAATGGGAGGCGTCCCAAGTATGGCATGAGACTAAGTATAGAGTACTCTGTCTTCTATTCGCATCTCGAGATGAAATGACTTTAGCAGAGCTCCTCGGACGCAATGTCCACGAGAGGTGACGCAGGTCCATTCTCGCACTACTAAGATTGTTTGTCTAGTCTCCAGATGCTAAGCCCTACTCTGCTTGGAAAAAGTTTAGTTAACTAGGTTTTTCTATTGTTGGGGTGGTGACACTAGGCTTAGTTCGCTTTTGCCAAGTTTAGTTTCCTAGGTCGTTCCCCTCAAGGCGTGATGTTGTCCAAACTCCATGCCCCTAACTGATCGGAGACTAGTCCGTGTTCACTTGTCCAAGCCAGCGAGCGGGTGCTCTTATACATAGCATTAACAGAATAAAAGAAACCAACAAATACAAGCAGATAAACAACTATCTTTTCTACCGTGTTTTATATACACAGTTTCCATTAAATGCGCCCGGAGGCCACAAGGGAGATTACAAAAATTAACATAGTCATTACTCATATTACTAGTAATACCGGCAAAGATGCTCGGCGTTTCAAGCATGGGGTATCAACTCCCCATTTATTCGGGCCAATTTGTATGTTCTCAAACATACAACACTTTGGACATGGTATGGGCCTTCCAAGTTAGGTCCCAACACTCCTACACCAGGATCTCGGGTGGCTAAGAAGACTCTTCGCAACACCAGATATCCGACCACAAACTTTATATCCTTCACCTTAGAGTTGAAATACCTGGCCACCTTTTGCAGGTAGGATGCTACTCGAAGTTGAGAAGCTTCATGGAGCTCCTCCACTAGGTCCAGGGATTCTCAGAGTAAGGAGTGGTTTGTGGTCGGGTCATATTTGTCGCGTTGGTGCGTGGAGATTGCTACCTTAACTAGGAGCATGGCTTCATACCCGTAGGCCATTGAGAATGGCGAGTGGCCGATGGAGGTCCTTATAGTGGTGCGGTAGCTCCACAATGCCCTACACAGCTCCTCGGGCCAAGCACCTTTCACCTGCTGAAGCCTTTTCTTGAAGGTTGCATTGAATGTCTTATTGACTGCTTCCACCCACCTGTTTGCCTATGGGTGGGCGACGGAAGAAAAACTTTCCTAATTCCTTGTCTCTGACAGAAATCTGTGAATACCACACTGTCAAACTGTAGACCTTTGTCGGAGACTATCTTCCTTGGAAGCCCATAGCGGCAAACAATGTTCTTGATCAAAAAATCTACAGCCTTCTTAAAAGGGATAGTAGCAAGTGGCACAGCCTTGAACCACTTCGTGAAGTAGTCGACCGCCACTATCGCATACTTCATTCCTCCTTTTCCCGTGGGCATTGACCCGATAAGGTCAATGCCCCAGACCGCGAAGGGCCAAGGACTCGTCATCTAGGAGAGCTCATTCGAAGGAGCTTGAGGTATGTTGGCAAAACGTTGACACTTGTCCCATTTCTTGACATAGTCCATCGTATCTTCGTTCATGGTGAGCCAGAAGTATCCTTGGCTCAAGATTTTCTTGGCGAGGCTTTGCCCCCCGGCGTGGTCCCCACAAAAGCCCTCATGCACCTCTCTTAGTATCATGTTGGCTTCTTGCTTTGACACGCACCATTATAGAAACAACAAATACCCTCGCTTGTACAATTTGTCGTCCATGATAATGAACCAGTGCGCTTGGTAGAGTAGCTTCCAAGCTACTTTTTTGTCCTGTGGCAACTTCCCTGAGACTAGATATTTAGTTATGGGTTCCATCCACCCATCTTGGGGTTGGATTGCCTCCACTTCCTTGAGTGCTAAGATGCACGAATAAGACAAATAGTCGATGGGGATTGCATTAATTAGTTCAGCGTCCTTGGTGGTTTCTAGCTTGGCCAAGGCGTCTGCATTCGAGTTCTGTTCAGACGGCACTTGTCGAATTGTGAATTTTCTGAAGCCATCTCTTGGGTCTTTTCTAGGTATGCGGCCATTTTCGTTCCTCTGGCCTGGTAGTCCCTGAGTACCTGATTAACTACTTGCTGGGAGTCACTGAAAACCTCAATCCCCTTGGTTTTAAGCTCGAGCGTAACTCGAAGCCCAGCGATCAGGGCCTCATACTCTACTTCATTGTTGGAGGCATCGAACCCAAATCTTAGGGCTTTGTGGACTGTGTTCCCTTCAGGGATACTAAAATTTTGCCTACCCCAACCCCATTTTCATTCGACGACCCATCAACATACAACTTCCATGTGGGTCCTTTTATTGAGGCGTCCCTAGAACCATCATGATTTCTCGTGCACTCGGCGATGAAATCTGCCAGTGCCTCCCCCTTTATGGTCATCCTCAGAAGATAAACGATGTCAAAATGGCTGAGTTTGACAACCCACGTGAGGAGTCTCCCAAACGACTCCGGCTTTTGGAGGACTTGCCGCAAGGGGTGGTTCGTGAAGACTTTGATGGGATGTGCATGGAAGTAAGGCCTTAGCATCCGAGAATCCACCATCTAGCATAAGGTCAGTTTTTCCATGAGTGGGTATGTGGACTCTACTCCAAGTAGCCTCTTCCACACATAATACACGGAATTCTAGACACGGCCTTCCTCGCGGACTAAGGCGGCGCTGATGGTATTCTCATAAATAGCTATGTAGAGTAATATGGGGTTCCTTGTCCACAGGCTTTGATAGAATAGGAGGGTTTTCCATATAAGCCTTCAATTGTAGGAATTCTTGCTCACATTCATCCATCCTTTAAAACCTCTGTCCTCCTCGGAGGATGTTAAAGAACGGGATGCACTTGTCTGTTGCCTTGGAAACAAAATGACTCAGTGCAGCGATCCTATCAGTGAGGCTTTAAACATCCTTATGCCTTCGAGGGGATGGCATGTCAATCGGGGCTTTAATCTTTTTGGGGTTTGCCTCTATTCCCAGAGCACTGATGATGAAGCCCAGGAATTTTCCCGAGGCAACGCCAAAAGTGCACTTCTTGGGATTTAGTTTCATCACGAACTTGCGAAGCACAGAGAATACCTCCATGAGTTCCCTCACGTGGTCGAGGGTCGTTCGGGACTTCACTAGCATGTCATCCACGTACACCTCCATATTTCACCCTTACTGCTCTTTGAACATTCAGATCACGAGCCTTTGGTAGGTGGCCCCAGCATTCTTTAGCCCGAAGGGCATCATCTTATAGCAGTAAACTCCATTGTCCGTTCGGAAGCTGGTGTGCTCTTGGTTCGCGACATGCATGGAAATCTGGTTATACCCCGAGTACGCATCCATGAAGGACAAAAGCTGAGGTTGCATCGACCATCTAAACAATCTTCGACAGTGGGAAGCAATCCTTAGGGCAGGCCTTATTCAGGTCGGAGAAGTCTATGCAAGTCCTCCAGGAATTTTTTATCTTAGGGACGAGGACTAGATTGGATATGCACTTGGGATATTGTGCACCCCCCATGAAACCTTTCACAAGTAGTTTGTCCACCTCCACCTTTAGGGCTTCCGCTATAGTCTGGTCAAATGTCCTCCGCTTCTGCTGGATTAGAGCGACGTTTGGATCAACATTCAAGGCATGGAAAATGGTTACTCGATGAGGCCCTATGTCCCCAAGTTCAATGAATCATGACGGGGGCATCCTGTGGTACTTATAGCTTGCGAATTATCCTGCCAATGTTTAGATACTTGTGCATCTAGTGTTTTATCTTAGGCTCGAGGTAATAAAAGAACTTTGACGCAGTGTCTAGTGAGGGCACTCGACTATCCTACATCCCCGAGTTCCAATGACTTAGGCTTTAGGAGGTCCTGTACTGTAGGGTTCTTCCTTAGAGATCGACATTTAATGTTGCCTTACAGGCTCAATGTCCTTGAAAGTAACTTTAATGTAATCACGTATCCCTGATTCCTGATGACTCGGGGCTTAAAGGGGGGATTCTTTATTTGGCCCCCGAGTACACAGCTCGAAACCTAATTATTTTGAAGTCGTGAACTCATTATCCCAGGCCAATGAGGTTGACATCCCCGCTCTATGACTCGGTGTGCCTAGATTTCCAATGACTCGAACCTCGGGAGGTAACCTTAGTCAATATTCGCAGAGCATTCTGCTAGTGTCCGAGTACCAACAACTCGAGCCTTCGTTCACATCTCGAGGAATGGGATTTTTTTCCTCCCCAGGCACGCACTGTCCTCGGGAGAATATGTTAAATCCAATCTCATGTTACTTGGATCTTTTCAGCACTGCGTTCTTGTTAGCCCACTTAGCTATGGGATCCCACGACACTATAGGTGCTTCACTCGTGGACTAGCCAAGCTCCCATGTCATGGACTTCCTGATGTTATAATGTTCGAGGCATATGGAGGACTTGGGCATAACTCCTCGGGCGTAATGTCCCTGGGAGGCATCCCAAGTCTGGCTCGGGACCAAGTACAGAGTACTCAATTTTCTCTTCGCATCTCGAGATGAAATGACTTGATTAGAGCTCCTTGGGTGCAATGTCCATGGGAGGTGACGCAGGTCCGTTGTAATGCCTCGACTAATTCTAAGACATCGGACCATTAAAAACTACTAAGACATAAAGAAAACATAAACCATAAAGAAAAAATGAGATCCCATTATTCTTACATAAAAACATAAAGAAAACATAAACCTTTAATATATTTGTCCAAATACTAAATCCAGAAAAATTAATACATATATTGAAAAGACTCAAAAATATAAACTTCATCCTCGATCTTCCAGCAGTCCATTCATTCCGTCCATCCCGAATACACATGCCAAAGCTGCCATGAATCCATCCCGCCATCCAAGCTCATTTTCCTGCACCATCTAAAATAAAAGGAATGAGCCTAATGCCCAGCAAGGAAAATCTACTAAAAACATATCATAAATCATAAGACTAAAAACATATGCATAAAAACGTAAATCATAAAAACATAAGACTACAATATTAATGGCCATTAACTCATTACTGTAGTATGTGATAAACCATCTAGATCCTCAGTCTACTAATCGAGGTAGGTCAGATCACAAAATAGTATATGATAAACCATCTAGGTCCTCTGTCTACTAATTGAGGCAGGTTTAATCATAACTGTAATCCACAATAATGATAAAAATCTTGGGATTTGATTTGCTATCTAAGCAACTATAATACACAAGTGACTATAACATAAAACATATTCATATACATATATAACATAGCACTATAACATATCATATCATATAAACATATCATAACACATATAATCTAACCTATTTTCCTTACCAAAAAATCGGGATATTGGAGGTAAGAACGAGATTGGAAAACTCCTAAAATCAAATAGTAAGATTCATAAGTTTCTAAAGAAATGAAGATGAAAAGGAGATCTAAATCATTAAGATGGAAACTTACCGAAAAACCTCAAGTTTCAAAAAACTTAATCACCTAACCAAAAGCCATAATAACAAGTTAGGATGTGAAAGAAAATAAAAGAACTATACTGAACTAAATCTAAGGATAAGAATACCTTTGATAGACTAGAACTCCGATCTACACCTTAATACCGAGATATCACTCTATCTTACTTCCCAAGTGTTTAGAAAATCTTAGATTGAAAAGCTTTTAATCCCAAAACCCTAGTATTTTCTCTCTAGAATAAACTTAGCAGCTTGGAGCCTCTGAAGAATGCTTGAATAATGAATGAAATGGCTGAGTACTAAGTCCTATTTATAGAGTTCAAGCAGTGAAACTAACCCTTTTTAAAAAGAATAAATAAATGAATATGAATTGAATAAATTTGAATTTTCGGTTCAACAGATGCCCAGAACTTGGTCAAAAACGTTCAGGAGCAAATCTAAGTTGTTAAGGGCTATTTCTAATTCGGTTCCACGAAATTTCGAAAACATCACAAAGGGCCGACATAAAACCCCCTATAGGCGATATATCGCCTGCCCCTATGTCCCGAGCTGCCGTGGTTTCGTGCGTGCGAAGTCGACGTATTTTCCGTATCAACCTTAGGCGACATATCGGCCCCTATAGCTGTGATATATCGGCATACGCTGATATTTTAAACACGTTTTTGCACATTTTTAGCACACTTGAAGTTTGTTTAAACATCTTTGACTGAGTAAAACATGATCCTAACAACTATTGGAAGGATCTAGAGCTTCTAGATCTATCTTTTATTAATTTATTCATATAAAATCCTTAAATCCATAATAAACATGCATGTGACAAGTGTCACGTTCTTAATTATTCTATCTAAATCATAGGTTATAATAAATAATATTTCTAGGACCAGCTATATTAATCAAACCTTATATTAAAATTAATATTTCTAAACTATAGGTTAAACTTCTAAAATCCATAATTATTTCTACGAGTTTCCAACTAAATCTCGGCTTGAACCAATAACCACGAAAACTACTACTAAGATTCCAAGAAGCTACATCTGTTCTCGTTAAGATTGTTTGTCTAGTCTCTAGATGCTAAGCCCTACTCTGCTTTGAACAAATTTAGTTTCCTAGGTTTTTCTATTCTCAAGGTGGTGACACTAGGCTTACTCTGCTTTTGCCAAGTTTGGTTCCCTAGGTCGTTCCCCTCGAGGCGTGATGCTGTCCTAACTCCATGCCCCCTAAGTGATCGAAGACTAGTCTGCGTTCACTTGTCAAGGGCAGCGAGCGGTTGCTCTTATACATAGCATTAACAGAATAAAAGAAACCCAAAAATACAAGCAAACAAACAACTTTCTTTTCTACCATGTTTTATATACACGGTTTCCATTAAATGTGCCCGAAGGCCACAAGGAAGATTACAAAAATTAACAAAGTTCACTACTCATATTACTAGTAATATCGACGAATATGCTCGGCGTTTCGAGCATGGGGTATCAACTCCCCATTTAATCGGGTCAATTTGTATGTTCCTAGACATACAATGCTCTCGACTTGGTATGAGCTTTCCTAGTTAGGTCCCAGCACTCCTACACTGGGATCTCGGGTGGCTAAGAAGACTCTTCACAACACCAGATATTCGACCCCAAACTTTATATCCTTCTCCTTAGAGTTGAAATACCTAGCCACATTTTGTTGGTAGGATGCTACTCGAAGCTGAGAAGCTTCATGGAGTTCCTCCACTAGGTCCACGTATTCTCGGAGTAAAGCTTGGTTTGTGGTCAGGTCATACGTGTCCCGTTGGTGCTGGAGATTGCTGCCTCAACTAGGAGCATGGCTTTATACCCATAGGCCATTGAGAATGGTGAGTGGCCGGTGGAGGTCCTTGTAGTGGTGAAGTAGCTCCAAAATTCCCTAGGCATCTCCTCGGGCCAAGCGCCTTTCGCCTGCTGAAGCCTTTTCTTTAAGGTTGCTTTGAGCGTCTGATTAGTGCTCAAAATACCATTTTATTAGTTTGAAAGTTTAAAATTAATTAAGTTTTAATTAATATTTTCATGAATTTATTGTAATATATTTTATATTTGAAAATATTAATCTTAATTTAATTTGCGTTCAATTTTCAAGAAATAAAATGTATTTTGGCACAAAGAAAAATGAAGAATAAAGAATACAAACAAATGACATTTTTAAAGACAATTGTTAAGAAAATTAGGCCCAAACCGAGCCCAGGCCCAAAGTCTTTAGCAATCACTCATTATGAACCATGCGAGCCAGCAGCCGAGCCAAGCCGCCTGAAGCTTACCTGACGCGCGCTTGCCATGATCTAACGAGTTGTCCCATCCGCCTGACGCGCTTCCCTGACAAGCCAACCAAGAGACACCATGCGTCCCACTACCTAGCGGCTGTCCCCCACGCCCCAACACCATGCCTGCCGAAGCCACTCACCGCATGACACGTGGCCAATGTGTCTCTTTGACTGGTGCAACTTGTCTCCCACTTGTCCCACTTTACACCAATTTTGCAGCCATTTTTTCCACTCTTTTGTACACGATTTTAACACATTTTGAGTCCTATTGTCACTATAAATAGAGAGTCAAATGTAGTGAAAAAGTATCATATTGTGGAATTAAGTGTGGAGAGTATAGTTAGAGAGAAAAACATTTTTTTTCTTATTTTTCTTTCATTTCTTTTACACTTTTTCGAGTGAAAACAATGCCTATTTTAGTTAAAATCTCTTGTGGAAAGGCTAAAGTGAAGTTCATGTTTCACATTATATTTTTAATATATTGATTCTTTATTTTGTTCTTCATTTCTATATATTTGTTACAATTGAATTTATTTTCTTCTAATTTTTATTCTGAATTTATTAGTGTCTTTTACATAAGTCTAGTCTTGCTCTTCTTATGTAATTTAGGCTCTTGATTTAATTTAGGATATTTGTTATATTATATGCTTTTTACTATATTCTGTCATTGGTATTTTGTCGCTCTAAGGTATATAATATGATAGGTTTTTAAAATTAGAAGTTAGTATAATTTAATTAAGAACATATTTTAAGGTGAGCTTTATTATATATATTTTCCTACTATAATTAATGGTGTAGAATTATAGTTGAGTAGAATGAATCAATTCTATTAATATATATATATATGTTTGCATGAATGAAACTTATGTCTTCCATATTTTCTTTCTAATTCTAATTCCTCAATTTTGTTTATTTAGTGTTTAAAAAAAAAATTCTTTTTCAAAGTTACATTATTTCCAAGTTTATTATTTCTAATTTACTAATCTTTCTTTTTACTTGTATTTTACCTCTCTGTGGATACGACATAGTTCGATTACTACTGCGGCCACTTAGGAGTTTATTGGATGATATCAATTTTTGGCGTCGTTGCTGGGGAGGTAATTCTCCAATTAAAGGTTTGCATAGTAAATTTTTTTTTTTTTAAAAAGTAGTAAAATTGTTTTAATTTCTCTTTTAATTTTTTTTCCTTAGTAATTTTTATTTTTTTATTTATTCATTTTTTTTTTGTTATTGTTTTATTTTATTTCTTTATTTTACTTTTAGGTTTAGAATTTTATTTTCTAGATTTATGTTTTTTGCGAAAAAGAAAGCATGAGATTTTAAATCATAAAATTTTAAAGCATAAAAAAAACAAAGAATTGAGAACATTTGTGTAATTTTGGAAATCAGTAAAAACCAAACTTGTTTTGTCTTAGAAAAAATGGTTCTTAAATAAGCTCTGTGTTAACGTTACCCTCCAACCTTTTCTAAGAACCTTGAGAAGTTCTAGAAAAGCTCTTTGGCCTAAAGTGGTACCTTGGCAGCCTTCCCAATTGTCCTGGGAATACTTTTGGTGTATACTTATTACACTATTACACACTTGCGCTTATAATACTTACAAAATAAAAAATAATAATAACAAAAATTTATGCCACGAAATAAAGACGCACTAGGGAGATTCGTGAGACAACAAGTAGAAGCTTTAGAAAACTCTCCTAGTTCGTCGTTTTCTTCTATTCGTTCAAATTCTCCCGATTGCCCGAGACTTCCTGAACCACCCACGATGGCTCATCAAGATGAAGTCCAACCAAGAACGCTACAGGGTTATTTACATCTTACGCGTACAACCATACCTTCATGCATAATGTATCCCAACAATATGCCGAATTTCGATTTCAAACCCGGAATGATTAACCTTTTACCAACCTTCCATGGGTTGGAAAATGAGAGTCTGTACGTGCATATACGGGAATTCGAAGAGGTGGTGGCTACATTCAACAACCGAGCTGATGTCACCAACATTGTGAGATTGAAAATTTTTCCTTTCTCTCTCAAAGACAAAGCAAAAAAGCTGGTTGTATTCCTTAAGGCCTACATCTATCGGAATATGGGACGAAATGACAAAAGCATTCTTTGCCAATATTTTCCGCCCCATAAGACTAGCAGCCTTAAGAGGAAAATCTCTACCTTCATCTAGAAAGACCATGAAACTTTCCATCGGGTCTGAGAGAGGCTTAGAGATTTGATAAATCAATGCCCACATCATTGATACGAAAGCTGGCGTCTGATCAGCTATTTCTATGACGGTCTCACAACCGGAAAAAGACAATTCATAAAAATGATGTGCAATGGCGAATTCCTACAAAAAGATCCCGATGAAGCTTTCGAGTACCTCGACGATCTCGCTGAAAAGTCCTACACATGGAATGGACCGAGTCCTATGCACAAGCCACGATCAACTGGAATCTACCAATTGAGGGAAGATGACAACGTATAAAGCCAAATTGAATCATTGAGACAACAATTCGAGACTTTCAAATCTCAAGAAGGTAGAGGAATCCACATGGATGAAAAGGTAGAGACACGAGATCCATGCTTCATCTGTGGAGAGGTGGAACATCAACCGCAAGAGTGCCCAACTCTTGGTGAGTTAAGAGGAGGAAATGAGGAACAATGCAATGCTTTAGGGGATTACAAGAAGCCTTATAACCCTTTCTCAAACACTTACAATCACGGTTGGCGCAAACATCCAAATTTCAACAGGAAGGATTAAAACAAAGCATCTGGGAGCCAATGGAGGCTTGAGCAGCAACAACCGCCAAAAGCATACATTTCTCCTAAAAATAACATGTAGTCGAGTAATTCTCTTGAGAATACTTTGCAAATGCTTGATCAAACACAAATAGCGTCAACTCAAGAGCTAAAATCTTGTTTCACACAAATGGTAGAGGAAATGAAAGACATAAAAATCCAAATGACAAAGCCAAACACTACTTTGGAAATTCAAGAGCATGGTAGACTTCCCGCTC
This sequence comes from Humulus lupulus, assembly GCF_963169125.1. NCBI lineage: Eukaryota > Viridiplantae > Streptophyta > Magnoliopsida > Rosales > Cannabaceae > Humulus > Humulus lupulus. Next base: position 83,172,999 of record NC_084793.1, on the reverse strand, counting down.
AACCTCTAATCCATCTAAAAGGGCAACACATGGCACAAACCTCCTCATCTCTAGATACAAATTTCAAAGAGGTTAATGCCATCTCTACTTGAAGTGGTCAAAGTACGGTTTCACCGTTAACTAAGACAACGAGTATGTCAATGTCCGCTCCAGATGATGATATGCCAATAAGCATTCCAGTAAAGGCACCCTTTCCTTAAGCTTTGAAATCCACTGGAAAGGTACTGGAAATCCATGGTGAAATCTTAGACCTTTTAACACAAGTAAAGATCAATTTTCCATTGTTGCATGTGATCAAACAAGATTCGGATTATGCCAAGGTTATCAAGGATTTGTGCACCGTTAAAAGAAAGCACCATGTCAAGAAAACTGCATTCTTGGTAGAACAAGCTAGAGCGATAATTTACTACAAGACACAGCCTATGTATAAAGATCCTAGCTGTCCCACCATCTCATGCTAAATTGGGGAACAAGAATTTGGTCAAGCCCTTCTAGACTTAGGAGCAAGTGTAAATCTCATGTCATATTCAATATACTTGCAATTAGGTCTAGGAGAACTCAAGCCCACATCTGTGGTGCTACAACGGGTCGATCGATCAGTCAAGAAACCTCGGGGAATAGTAGAAGACGTTCTGATTCAAATTGAAAAATTCTATTACCCTGTTGATTTTCTCATCTTGGACACTCAATCTGAAGTGAGTATAGAGTCAAAAATTCTCATCATTCTTGGTAAACCTTTCTTCGCAACAACAAATGCACTCATTAACTGTAGGAATGGTCTCATGAAAATCTCTTTCAGGAACATGGCTCTATAAGTGAATATTTTCTACATCGACAAACAACCACCTGATAACGATGAGTGTTTCCAATCATATCCGATCGATACACTTATTTCGAAAGAGGTCGAAGCGAAATACACGTCTAATCATTTTAATCAACTCTTCCAAATTTCAGAAAGTTTTGAGTCTAATGAGTCTAAAATCAACCCTGAAATCTTCAAACACTCACAGGCTAGAAGAACCATGTTTTGGAATCCAATCTTTGAGGAACTCCCTCAAGATCGAGAAACACCAAAACCCTCTTGAAAAAGCTCCTCAACCAAAGTTGGCCCAACTTCCTGAGGGTCTTAAGCATGTTTTCTTGGGAGCTGACAACACTTTTCTTGTCATAATATCTTCCAAGATCAATGCCACACAAGAGCGCCAACTCATCAATGTGTTGCAAGAACAAAGAGATGCATTAGGATGGACGATAGCTGACATCAAAGGTATTAGTCCTTTAATTTTCTCCCATCACATTCAATTGGAAGACAGGGCTATACCACGTCGTGACCCTCAAAGAAGATTGAATCCAACGATGAAGGAAGTAGTTAAGACTGAAGTCTTGAAACTTCTTGATTCTAGAATAATATATCATGTTGCTGACAGTAAATGGGTTAGCCCAACTCAGGTTGTTCCCAAGAAATTAGGGGTAACAGTGGTACAAAATGAAAAAGCGGAACTTGTGCCTACCAAGGTCGCAACTGGGTAGCGCATGTGCATTGATTATAGAAAATTAAATGCAGCCACCCGCAAAGACCAATTTCCACTTCCATTCATCGATCAAATATTGGAACGTGTGGCGGGTCATCATTTCAATAGTTTTCTCGATGGTTATTCAGGGTATTACCAAATCGATATTTCCTTAGAAGGTCGAGATAAGACCTGATTCACTTGTCCTTTTGGTACTTTTGCCTTTCAGCGTATGCCATTTGGCCTGTGTAATGCTCCAACCACTTTCCAGAGATGCATTATGAGCATATTTAGTGATATGATCGAGAAATGCATGGAAATATTCATGGAAAATTTGATAATCTTTGGAGATTCCTTTGAATCAAGCCTTCTCAATTTAGAGTATGTGCTTAAACATTACAAAGAGAAAGGCTTGGTACTCAACTGGGAAAAGTGTCATTTCATGGTGCCATTAGGCATAGTCTTGGGGCATGTCGTGTCGGAACGAGCAATTGAGGTTGATCAATCAAAGATTGAACTCATATCAAAGCTGCCCACCCCCAAGACAGTTAAAGACATTCGATCTTTCCTTGAGAATGCATGATTCTATAGGAGGTTCATACAAAATTTCTCAACAATTTCGCGCCCTTTGTCAAACCTCCTAGCAAAAGATGTCATATTCAGGTGGACACCTGAGTGTGAGGAATCTTTTCGAACGCTCGTTGCAAAACTCACTTCTGCCCCCATCATTCAACCACAAGATTGGAACTTACCGTTCGAAGTCATGTGTGATGCTAGCAATTATGCTATAGGGGCTGTCTTAGGTCAAAGAAGGGATGGGAAGCCCTTCGTTGTTTATTACGCAAGTAGAACTCTTAACAGTGCTCAGATGAACTATTCTACTACTGAAAAAGAGTTACTGGCTGTAGTATTCGCACTTGACAATTTTCGGTCCTACCTGATTGGTTCACCTATCACAGTCTTTACTGACCATTCCGCCTTAAAATACCTCCTTTCCAAAAAGGATGATAAGGCGCGTTTAATTAGGTGGATCTTTCTGTTACAGGAATTTTATCTGACCATAAAGGATAAGAAATGAGTTGAAAACGTGGTAGCGGACCACTTATCTCATCTTGAATTTTCTGATTCCATTGATGGCCCAGCCATTCGAGATGACTTCCCTGATGAACATCTCTTCGCAATCACTAAGTTGCCATGGTACGCTCATATCATTAATTACTTAGTGACTGGCGAACTTCCATCTGCATGGAGTGCACAAGATAAATGTAAATTTTTTGTCGAGGTTCGTAACTTCTATTAGGACGATACATATTTTTTTCAAGTATTGCCCCGACCAAATTATGAGACGTTGCATTCTAGATGATGAAATTTTTAGTGTCCTGAAATTTTGTCATAATGAAGCTTGTGATGGTCATTTTTCTATGAAAAAGACTGCTGCAAAAATCTTACAGTGTGGTCTTTATTGGCCCACTTTGTTCAAAGACACTAACAATTTCTATCGATCATGTGAAAGGTGTCAGAAATTAGGTGCTCTGTCCTGGCGACATATGATGTCATTAAACCCAATTCTTGTAATAGAAATATTCGATTGTTGGGGGATAGACTTTATGGGACCATTTCCACCTTCTTCTGGCTACCTTTACATTTTCCTCGCCATAGACTATGTCTCAAAATGGGTGGAAGTTGTGCCTTGTCGAAATAATGATAACACAACTGTTGTGAAATTCTTAAAGGAAAATGTGTTATCTAGGTTTCGCATACCACGAGCTATCATAAGTGATCAAGGCACCCATTTTTGCAACTATTCTTTCGAAACCTTAATGCAAAAATATGGTGTAATTCATAAGGTTGCATTGGCTTATCACCCACAGACAAATGGCCAAGCTGAGTTAGCAAGCCGAGAAATTAAGCAAATCTTAGAAAAGACAGTTCATCCTGACCGCAAAGATTGTTCCTCACAATTTCTCGATGCTCTCTAGGCATATCACACTGCTTACAAAACTCAGCTTGGTCTGTCTCCTTATAGACTAGTCTATGGTAAAGTCTGCCACCTTCCTATTGAGCTGGAACACAAAGCTTATTAGGCAGTTAAAAGCCTAAATTTTGATCTCAAGTTGGCAAGACTCAATCGTAAGCTTGAGTTGTCAGAAATTGAGGAGTTAAGGAATGATTCTTATGACAACTCTAGGATCTACAAAGCTAAAATGAAAGCAGCCCATGATAGGCAGATCCCTAAGAAAAGAATTTGAGCCAAACCAATGAGTCCATCTTTATGACTCTTGTTTGCATATCCACCCTGGCAAGCTGAGATCAAGGTGGACTGGCCCATATGTTGTGAAAATTGTCTTTCCCAACAGTGTTTTTGAGGTCATAGACCCAACTAATGGGAGAGAATTCAAAGTAAATGGCCAACGACTGAAACACTACATAGAGAGAGTGACCCATCCTGAAGAAGTCACTCTCGTGAAACCAGTTTACCAAGTCTGAGTAATGTTCCAAATTGTTTGTACATAGGTTTGTTTTCTGTTTATTTACCTTTTGTCATTTTATTTCATTTGTTATCATTTTGTGTTTTTATGTTTTAGAGAATCAATATTCGCTCTATCACTTGACGCTCACTATCCAAATGTTCTCTTTCCCTGCTCTTTTACATTTGTTATATTTTGAGACATTGAGGACACTGTTAGATTTTGGTTGGGGGTGGTGAGCATATTCTTGCACGTTCATGTTGATTTTTGTCATATTAATATGTTCATGGTCAAATTTTTAAAAGAGTTACTTATTTATTCTTGCAAAATATTACTTTTGAGTCAATTTGTTGTTACCTTTATTACTAAGAGTTTCTCTAGAGTTACCTAATGCACATGCTAAATATTGTGGTAAGATTGTTGTTAGCACATATTTGTTTAGAAATTTTCCATGTTTAAGTAATTTATTCTTTTGTGTGAGAGGTAAGACTTGAGAAAATGACTTTAAATTTTTTATTGATTCTTAGAAATGGTTATAATTATTTGGACAAGGTATTGTGGTATGAATGGATGATGTTTTAGGGATAATATTTTCTATAGACAAATCTTATTAGAGAGCCTTTTTATTATGTTCTTCATGAAAAAATAAAAAAAAATAAAAAAAACAGGAAAGAAAAGAAAAGAAAAGAAAGACACAAGAGCAATAGCTCCATCATTTTCAATTATGTTTTCTCTTGTGTCCAAAAAAAAACCTGTGTTTATTAATTTCATGTTTTATTTTATGGCTTTTAGAATAAATGTAAATATTGTTTATTTAACTTAGAATTCCTGAAAAATTGGTTTTGTGGTACTCTTTATGGTAGTTGTCCAAATAATTTATTTCCTATCTTCGTTTCAATGATTATTTGAAAGTTTGTCCTAAATATATATCCATTTGATGAGTGCTTACTTCTTTATTTCCAACTCCATGAGCGAAACCCTTAACTTTAAATATTTTCAATTATATGAGAGGTTAATGGAGTTGAGACTTTTACTTGGCATAATTTCGAAGGCTTTATGTGCTATGGTTTGCGGTAAGAATGTTCAAGTTTTGTACACACACTCACAACTCTAGATTTATTCAAAGTAATTTTGATAACTCTTGTTGACTAGTTACTAACATTTTGTGTTAATACTTAGGTTCTTTTAAAATTTTGACCTGAAATATATCATGTTGACATTTATCATTTCGCTTGAATTGCTAGAGACTAGCAATAAGCTGGTTGGGGGTTGTAATTAGTGCTCAAAAATGCAATTTTATTAGTTTTTAAGTTTAAAGTTATTTAAGTTTTAATTAATATTTTCATGAATTTATTGTAATATATTTTATATTTGAAAATATTAATCTTAATTTAATTTGTGTTCAATTTTCAGGAAATAAAATGTATTTTGACACAAAGAAAAATGAAGAAGAATGAATAGAAAGAAATGACATTTTTAAAGACAATTGTTGAGCAAATTAGGCCCAAAACCGAGCCCAAGCCCAAAGTCTTCAGCATCCACTCCTTCTGAGCCACGCGAGCCAGCAGCCCAGCCAGCCAAGCCAAGCCATGCCAAGCCGCCTGAAGCTTCCCTGACACGCGCCTGCCACGATCTGATGAGCTGTCCCATCCACCTAAAGCTTCCCTGACACACGCCTGCCACGATCTGACAAGCTGTCCCATCTGCCTGACGCGCCTCCCTGACGAGCCAACCAAGAAACGCCACGCGTCCCATTGCCTGGCGGCTGTCCCCCACGCCCCAACACCACGCCTGTCGAAGCCACTCACTGCATGATATGTGGCCAACATATCTCTTTGACTGCTGCAACTTGTCTCCCACTTGTCCCACTTTACACCAATTTTGCAGCCATTTTTCTCTCTTTTGTACACAATTTTAACACATTTTGGGCCATATTTTCACTATAAATAGAGAGCCAAATGTAGTGAAAAAGCATCAGATTGTGGAATTAAGTGTGGAGAGTATAGTTAGAGAGAAAAACATTTTTTTTCTTATTTTTCTTTCATTTCTTTTACATTTTTTTGAGTGAAAATAATGCCAATATTAGGCTAAATTTTCTTGTGGAAAGAGTAGAGTGAAGTTCATGTTTCACATTATATTTTTAATATATTGATTCTTTATTTTGTTCTTCATTTCTATATATTTGTTACAATTAAATTTATTTTCTTCTAATTTGTATTCTGAATTTATTAGTGTCTTTTACATAAGTCCATTCTTGCTCTTCTTATGTAATTTAGGCTCTTGATTTAATTTAGGATATTTGTTATACTATATGCTTTAACTGTATTCTGTCATTGGTATTTTTTTCACTTTACGGTATATAATATGATAGGTTTTTAAAATTAGAAGTTAGTATAATTTAATTAAGAACATATTTTAAGGTGAGCTTTATTATATATATTTTCCAACTATAATTAATGGTGCAGAATTATAGTTAAGTAGAATGAATCAATTTTATTAAAATATATATATATGTTTGCATGAATGAAACTTATGCCTTCCATATTTTCTTTCTGATTCTAATTCCTCAATTTTGTTTATTTAGTGTTTAAAAAAATATATTTTCTTTTTCAAAGTTACATTATTTCTAATTTACTACTCTTTCTTTTTACTTGTATTTTACCTCTCTGTGGATACGACGTAACCCGATTACTACTGCGACCGCTTATGAGTTTATTGGGCGAAATCAGCGTCTTATTAACTGCTTCCACCTACCTGTTTGCTTGCGGGTGGGCGACGGAAGAAATTTTTTCCTGATTCCATGTCTTTGACAAAAATCTTTGAATACTTCGCTGTCGAACTGCAGACCGTTTTCGGAGACTATCTTCCTTGGGAGTCCATAGCGGCAAACAATGTTCTTGATGACGAAATCTAGAGCCTTCTTACAAGTGATAGTAGCGAGTGGCTTAGCCTTGACCCACTTCGTGAAGCAGTCAACCGGCATTATCGCATACTTCACTCCTTGTTTTCCCGTAGGTAGTGACCCGATAAGGTCAATGCCCCAGACTGCGAAGGGCCAAGAACTCATCATATAGGTGAGCTCATTCGAAGGAGCTTGAGGTATGTCGGCAAAACGTTGACACTTGTCACATTTCTTGACATAGTCCGTCGTATCTCCGTTCATGGTGGGCCAAAAGTATCCTTGGCTCAAGATTTTCTTGGCGAGGCTTTGCCCCCCGGCGTGGTCCCCGGAAAAGCCCTCAAGCATCTCTCTGAGTATCATGTTGGCTTCTTGCTTTGACACGCACCGTAAAAGAAACAACGAATACCCTCGCTTGTACAACTTGTCGTCCATGATAAAAAATCGATGCGCTTGGTAGAGTAGCTTCCGAGCTACTTTTTTGTCCTGTGGAAACTTCTCTGAGACTAGATATTTAGTTATGGGTTCCATCCACCCGTCTTGGGGTTGGATTGCCTCCACTTCCTCGGGTGCTGAGATGCTCGGAGAAGACAAATAGTCGATGGGGATTACATTAATCAGTTCAGCGTCCTTGGTGGTTTCTAGCTTGGCCAAGGCGTCTGGATTCGAGTTCTGTTCTCGCGACACTTGTCGAATTGTGAATTTTCTGAAGCCATGCAGCATCTCTTGGGTCTTTGCTAGGTGAGCGGCCATTTTCATTCCTCTATCTTGGTACTCCCCGAGTACCTGATTTACTACTAGTTGCGAGTCACTGAAAACCTCGAAGCCCTCGATTTTAAGCTTGAGGCCCCCGGTTTTAATCTCAAGCGCAACTCGAAGCCCAGCAATCAGGGCCTCATACTCTACTTCATTGTTGGAGGTGTCGAACACAAATATTAGGGCATTGTGGACCCTGTGCCCTTCAGGGTTACTAAAATTTGACCTGCCCTGACTCCATTTTCATTCGATGGCCTATCGACATACAACTTCCATGTGGGCCCTTTTATTGAGGCGTCCCTAGGACCATCATGATTTCCCGTGCACTCGGCGATGAAATCTGCCAGTGCCTGCCCCTTTATCGTCGTCCTTGGGAGATAAGCAATGTCAAACTAACTAAGTTTGACAGCCCACTTCAGGAGTCTCCCAGACGACTCCGACTATTGGAGGACTTTCAGCGAAGGATGGCTCGTGAAGACTTTGATGGGATGTGCCTGGAAGTAGGGCCTTAGCCTCCGAGAAGCCACCATCAGGCAGAAAGGTCAGCTTTTCCATGAGTGGGTATCTGGACTATGCTCCAAGGAGCCTCTTGCTCACATAATACATGGGATGTTGGACACGACCTTCCCCCGGACTAAGGCGGCACTGATGATATTCTCATAAACAGCCATGTAGAGTAATAGGGGTTCCTTGTCCACAAGCTTTGATAGGATAGGAGGGTTTTCCATATGAGCCTTCAGTTGTTGGAATGCTTGCTCATATTCATCCGTCCTTTAAAACCTTTGTCATCTCTGGAGGACGTTAAAGAACGGGATGCACTTGTCTGTCTCCTTGGAAACAAAACGACTCAGTGCAGTGATCCTTCCAGTGAGGCTTTAAACATCCTTATGCCTTTGAGGGGATGGCATGTCGATCAGAGCTTTAATCTTTTTGGGGCTTACCTCTATTCCCCAAGCACTGACGATGAAGCCCAGGAATTTTCCCAAGGCAACGCCAAAAGTTCACTTTTGGGGATTTAGTTTCATCTCAAATTTGCAAAGCACCGAGAATACCTCCACGAGGTCCCTCACGTGGTCGAGGACCGTTCGGGACTTCACCAGCATGTCGTCCACGTACACCTCCATATTTCACCCTTACTGCTCTTTGAACATTCGGTTCACGAGCCTTTGGTAGGTGGCCCCAGCATTCTTTAGCCCGAAGAGCATCACCTTAGCAGTAAACTCCCTTGTTCGTTTGGAAGCTGGTGTGCTCTTGGTCCGCAACATGCATGGAAATCTGGTTTTACCCCGAGTACACATCCATGAAGGAAAAAAGCTCGTACCCGGAGGTGGCATCAGCCATTTGAACGATCTTCGGTAGTGGGAAGCAGTCCTTAGGGCAGGTCTTATTCAGGTCGGAGAAATCTATGCAAGTCCTCCAGGTGTTGTTTGGCTTAGGCACAAGGACTGGATTGGATACCCACTTGGGATACTGTGCACTCCGCATGAAACCGTTCACAAACAGTTTGTCCACCTCCACCTTTAGGGCTTCCGCTATAGTCTGGTCAAACGTCCTCCACTTCTGCATGATTAGAGCGACGTTTGGATCGACATTCAAGGCATGGAAAATGATATTTGGGTCAATGTCTGTCATGTCGGAGTGAGACCAGGCGAAGACATCCTGGTTTTCCCAGAGTAAAGCTAGGAGCGAGTTTTGGACTTTCTTCTGCATATTCTTCCCAATCTTGGTTCTCCTATCAGGGGTGGCCGCATCGAGAGCCAACTCCTCGACTTCCTCAATCGGCTCGACCGCCCTCTCCTCTTGAACTCGTGGGTCCAGCTTATCTGCCTCTTTAGCCAGTACCGCTATCATTTCCGCATTCTCTGGAAGAGACTGCTCGTGGTCCATTGTCTCGACTATCATTACTGGCTGCCTGAGGGAGACGTTATAGCATTGCCTCACCTCTTTCTGGTCTCCTCGGACAGTACCAATTCCTGACTCCGTTAGGCACGAATACAAAATTTAGGTGACAGCTCCAAATTCCACCAAGGCTAGATGCCATAAAATGGTGTTATACGCAGAGGGACAGTCCACCACCACGAAAGTGCAACACTTGAAGGTCTATCACAGGTAACTTTATTTGTCCTATCAGTGTGAGACCCTCTCAAAAGAATTCTTTAAATAGTTGAGGTACACGGGGACAAGTTGCTTGTGGTCAGCTCGATATTCTCGAAAGCGGACCTAAACAGGAGATTCATAAAACTCCCATTGTCCACCCGGATCCTAGCCACAATCTTGTTGGACACGTGGATCTCGATCACTAAAAGGTCGTGGTGCAGGAAGCAAACTCTCTGGGCATCGTCCTCGGAGAATGTGATGAGTTGGTTAGTCATCCGCGACATCTGGGCTGGCAGTTGAGTCAAGGCCAACACCTCATCATCGTGGTTTAAGGTTCGCACATACTTGTTTTGCGAGCCTCTAAAAGTTTTCCCCAAGTGGGGTCCTCCCGAAATGGTCCCTACTCTGTCGTTCACCAAAAGGAGCCTATTTATTATCGACTACGGTGAAGCTATGGGCACCGGGCTCGGAGATATATGAGCAACAGGTTGCACAGGCATTCCTGCTGCTAGGGTCAGAGGTTGGCGAGGCCTGCTTCGAGCGTATTGGTGGAGGTACCCCAACTTGATGAGATTCTCGATCTCATCCTTGAGCTGGCGGCACTCAATGGTGTGGTACCCTATGTCGTTATGAAAACGACAAAACTTGCAAGGATCTCGCCTTTCCGTGTCCCTCCGGATGGGTTGTGGCTTCCAGTGATGAACATGTTGTTCTGTAGCCACAAATATATTCTCACGGGAGTCTACCAAGTTAGTGTACTTGGAGTATAGCGAGACATACTTCTCGATAGGGGTAGTTCCCTGTTCAGCCTGTGTGATCCCATTTCCCTTAGGCTTTCAGCCCTTGCCCTTTCCCCCGCGTCTACTGTTGCTGGGGTTCCAACTAAGTGTGGCAAACTGGGATGGAGTGGAAACTCTAGCACTGAATGCAGGCTGAAAAGCACTATACCCAATGGGCACCACTGAATGCAAATTGAAAAGCACTGTACCCAATGGGCACCCCTTCGCATCCCGTCGGAGCCGCACTGAAACCAGCGATCGGCATGGCACTAAAGCCAATTGGCAGGACACTCGAACTGGACTTGACTCCCCCCAAACTTGGTTGGACAGGAGCTTAAGGCGGATACTGGATCCTCGAAGCAACAGGGTCAGGCGCTGTCAGAGTAGGAAAGGCCACAAGCCCCTCAAATGCTCCGATCTGGGCATCCTCCCAGCTGATATACTCTTGTACTCGACATATGAAGTCGTTGAGCCATCGGCATCCTCTTCGTTGGAGGTCATCCTACAATGGGGACCCTGCGTGGATGTCGGCCTGTAATTCCATCAGTTGTTGGTCGTCATCGACCCTCTTGGTCCTCACAGCTTCCTCCTTGAAGCGTTTGATATATGCCTTGAGGGTCTCGAAGGGTCCTTGCTTTATGTTGGCCAATGCATTAACCTCGAAGCTCACCTTCCGAGCTGCTAGAAATTGTCTTCAGAAGGAAGACGATAGTTGGTGCCACGACTGAATGGATCTCGGCCGGTATTTCTTGAACCACAAGTATGCTGGTCTCGTTGGAGTTATCTCGAACATATGACACTTAGCGTCCTCGGAGACGCGGTGCACCGACATCAGCCTGTTGAACTTTGAGAGGTGGTCGATGGGGTCCAAGTCGCCATTATAAGACGGAATGGCCAGCATCTTTAAGCCCTACGACAAAGGGGCTTCCACTATGTGAGGAGTGCAGGGCTCCCCATCTTCGTCCTCCAAGTCGGATTGGTGGCCTTGTCGTCGGGTCATTCTGAGCATGACCCTCTTCAGGCTCTCTAATTCTGCACGAAGTGGATCGCGGTCTTAGTTGATGCTGTGCGCTGGGTTATCTCTCCTTCGAGCATTGGATTGTCCCTGAGGTCTAATGGACCTTTCTTGGTGGGCTCGCATCCGTAGGTCTTATTGCACCGACGAGCATTAAGGTTGTCTTGCAGGTCAGCCTGGCCTCGAAACGCGCCATTGTCCTCGGACAAGCCACCTCTGTTTCCCCGTCGGACTCAACATTCTCATTGTTAACCGAGATGTTGAGGCCATGCTTTCTGCCAATAGGGAAATTTCGCATGCAACCCCCTCAGCCATTGTTCCTGTGGGGATGGCGAGGTGCCTAGGGGACACCACCTCCAGGCCTCGCGCGATCCGTATTGGCGTGCCTGGGCAAAACGCCCTGGGCTCCTGGCCCTTGGTGGCCTAGTGGTGTCCTCAGGCTCTTGGCCCTTCACCTATGCTAATTGGCCTCGGGACTTGGTTATCTTTGGGGTTTCGACGTGCCTTCTTTAAATTTGGAGCAGGGTAATCATCAACCTTACCCTTGCCATGGTCTTGTGGCGTAGGTGGGGTTCCATCTCCAGCTGGGTGCACGAGAGGCACACCAGCTGGCAGATCTCGCGCCAACCCAGCCGGGTCCTCGGGAGGCACACCAGCTGGCTGCCTAGATGGTACTTTGCCATAAGGGTCCACTCGCAGGCCTTGGGCCACTAGAGTAGCCCTCATGGCGCTAACCATCTCCTACAAGGCGACGATATTACCCTTTTGGGCGTCGATCTTCTGCTATTAAGTTGCCACCTGATCACGGAGCGCCAACACTTCTTGTGTCTCCTCCGCATCCATGGGATGAGGATATTCCTCCTCATAGTATTCATCGTCGCCCCCGTCGTCCATGCCATCGTATTCAATATTTTCTTCGTAGTCCTCCACCGCGTCAGGGTGGTCTTGTGGCGGCATGTGACTGGTTTCTCCTCCATCAGCTGCGATGTGAGGGGCAGTATCGTCTGGAGCATTCCTTCGAGTGGTCATCATCACTATTTTCAAAGCTTCCTTCAAGCTCTCAATGAAAGCACCAAAATGTTGACTGTCTTTTTCGCTGCCAACTTAATCTGAGAGATTAAAGGATAAACAAGGAAAGACACAAGGTTTTACATGGTTTAAGTTATAAAAGAACCCTAGTTCACGAGTCTTTATTATTTAGTGAGCTTGAAGCTTGTGATATCAAGCTTCAATAGTGATTCTCAAGCAGCGTATATATTGCACTGAGTACAGAGTTTCTCTTTCTTAAAAACCCAACCATTTACAAGGAAATACCTCGGCTTTATTTATAGAGGATGGGGTCATTAATGCGAATCATCTCTCATAAATATTAGGGTATTATTGTTAAGTTAATACATAAAGGGTTGTATTACAACAAAGACTATGGCCCACGCAGATTCTACGGGGTCCAATGCAGAAAGTCACACACCAACTTTATGGGGAACATATCTGTGATTGTCAGGGTGCAGCCAACGTTTGCCCATGTCAGGTGACATTGTGTGGGAAATGTCGAATGTCGAGTGTACGAATTCAACACCACTAATCGATTATTACCAAAAGTTGTCAAATGATCCTTTCAAGGTCCACACCTGCAGTGACACATGGAAATACTCCTAGGCCCGAGGACCGGAGTCCTAAACTTGGAGAATGGCCGAGTGAAAAAGGGCCCTCGGAGCGTGACCTCACTTGGAGACATCATCTCCCCGAGGGAAGACCTCGGGTCATGGCCTCACCTGTGGGCATTCATGCTTCAGAGACTGGCCTGAAACGTGGTCTCACTGGAAGACACCTTGCCCGAGAGAAGACCTCGGGACATAGCCTCATTTGGAGATATCCTCAATTCAGCAAGACTAGACCACATCAAGGAACTCGCATCCCGAGGACTCCATGGCTTGTCGCTAATTACTCTCAATTGCCACGTGTCGGAAGATCAAAACACGGACAACCACTAATACTAAAATAGTATATTCTCAACTTAAAAATATGAGAAAACTCTACAATGCGTATTCATTTGGATTGGGTATTTCAACACAATTTGTTTTATGATAGTGTACATTGTAGTTATTTAAAGCATCTTATAAATTTTTAGAAAATTTTAAATAATTTACAGAGCCCAAAACAAAGTTCAAATAGTTTGTTGTACGGGTGACTGATTTTTTATACACATGGAAAATAACTTGTTTGAACTCAGTTTTTCAACATTATAAATTATCAAGATGCTTTAAAAAAGTACAATGTACACTGTGAGGTGCACCTAAAATATGACTTGAGAGTTAAGTAACCATAACTTCGAAAGAACAATAATACAGCAAAATGAAACCATTAAATATTGACATCAACTGTTGACTCAAAAACAAGTCATCTTACAAGAATTCATCAATACACCATATTACACCGTATATACATGAAAACACATTCCAAAGCTTTTGTGCCTCATGGCCCCAACCTTTTCCTTTTCCTTTTCCATGTTGGGGCTTCCTTGGACAACGGCAAGAACCTAAATTTGTTGCTCAATGCAAGAACTTCACTTAAACAAGATCTTGTACAATTACAAGAACTCGTTTCACACTTACAATCTAACGACATTCTATGATAACACGTCCAGACCAAATTACTAAAATAACAGTGGAATTCTTCCACGCATCTTTTCAAATTTTGGGGAAAAAGTACTGAAAACTGTACTATAGCTTGAAAGAGGATAGCTTGTGAAGTGCCGGGGACAAAAATAAGCACCAAAATAACGTGTAGGAAAGTTCTTATACTTCTCAACATATTCTTTTATTACCTCACTGAATCAACCATTCTACAATCATGTTTCTTTCTTCGACATCTGTGATGGGTTTTTTGATCTGCAAATGTATTCTCCCCGACAATCTCCATTATAGAATCACTATCTGTTATAGAAAGGAAGACATCATCAGAAGAAAGAAATGCTAGAATGCCACCTTCTCATGGGGGACAACAAATAAATAAATCAAATTATATTTGACAAGGTGTAGATGACAATGCTCCAACTATTTGAATCGCTTTTCAGTACTATTTTGTTTGATTGTTCTAATTCCATCAAAAAGATACAGGGTATACATACAGTAGAGTGAGTCACAGCCAACAAATTTGTTACATAATCAGAATAACAGAGACATATATAACGATAAATCTATTCAAAACATTATTGTATAGTCTTATAGTAACACTAAGAACATCATATGACACAACCAGCAAAATTTTGGTAACCAACTTAAACAAAAAATATATGACTAAAAAAACACTCAACAACAAAATAAAACTAGTCTTGGAACAAAAAATCAAACTACAACACCCACCACCACCAGAATAAAGAACAGACACCGGTGAAGCTTTAAATTGATATAGAAGGCTTAAAGATTCCTCAACATTCTTAGCATCCATATTCAATACTTCCTTGAGTTGCTCGAATTAAATGAGGAGCCTTACACCGTCACACAATGCGATCGCCAATGAAAGTCATATAACTTTCCAAGGATCCTTATACTAGTTTGTATATGTTTGTACATAACAGAAATTTACCACAATAAGTCAATAAGAGAGTATCAATTAGTTCTACATTCTACGACCATTAAGCATAAGCTAACAAAAGGGCCAAAAAAATAGATTTTGTTTTGAACACCAAATGTACCTCCAAATTGGTCGCCCCAAAATAACAATCGAGTATCGTCTTCTTCCTCATCAACCTCATCACCGTACCCAAACTCCGCATCTCCCCGGTAACCCGGTTCGCTTCCGTACCCGGATTCGACCCCTTGGGAATCGAAACCCCCAATTGGACCAAACCCAGAAACCAGATTCTCCTTCTCTCCATTTCCGCCGTCTGTATCCCGTCTCGAACTCCGCGCCTCGCTCACATCCGATGACCAATTCGCTTCCCCGTGGACAAACAGCTCCCCGCTAGAGTCCGTGGCAACCGCCACCGGAAAATCCGAGCAGGTTCCGTACGCCGCTGAGGCCCCGACAGAGCAGCACCGCCGGGTTCCACTTCGATCGCTGCTTCGCCCAGAGACAGACCTCGACCCACGCCTGCGTCGCTTTCTGGCGATTAATCGGTAGCTTCCTCGGGCCGAGACGGGCCTATCGTCGTCGATCAAGCTCAGCCTGGACATGTCGATGGCGGCGTCGATAGGGAAGGAGGTGGCGCGGTCGGAGAGGCAGGGGCGCTTGGTGTAGGCACCATTGGAGGAGCAGTAGGGTCTGGGGTTGGCAGTGGGAACCGGGGGTTCGTGGGTTTTGGTGGGTGTGGTCTGTGGAAGATGAAAGGGTCTCCACCTATGGAGTTGGAAGGCACATGAATCTATGGAGTGCCGTGAATCTAGAGGCTTGTGAGACATGGATAGGGCAAGATAATCGGCGAGAAAATAGACAACTTTGTAGCTTAGTTTAGCTCGGACCTTGGAACTTATTCATCGGATTCTCCATTTTGTTTTTAATATTTTCACCAAGAAATTGTTCTGGAACATTACAACAAGTAGTGATTTACGACAATAACCTATGGAAAAAGAAAAAAATAAAACGTACTCTTTATTTTGGCCCACATCAGCCACGTGTCAATCGAGAATAAATTCAAGCTAATATGATAGTATTGCTCTCAATGGGTAACACCTTACATGGTATGTAGTTGTGAAGAAATTAGATATAGTGGGCGGTTTTAGTTAATTATTTCAATTTTTACCTAAAATTTAAAAAGTATTCATTAATACCTACTTTTCTAATCAACAATAATAATTATAGTTGCCTTTATAAGTTTTGAAACGTAAACTATAACTTTTAAAATGTAAAACACAATTTTTTAAATATAAAGAACTGGTCTTTAAAATATAAACTACAAGTTAAAAATGTAAATCACACTTTCATAAATGCAAACCACAACCTTAAAAATGTAAATTAATGACATTTTAGTCCTTTTATCTCTAATTATAAATATTAACCTAATTGGTTTTAAGCACCATACAATTACTCGTAGAATTCAACTTTTGATTTTAAGTGTTCCTGGGACTAGGAGGGAATTGAAATCTCTTGTCTCTAATTTTTATGTCTCCCAACACATTTTTATTTGTATGATAAGAGTAATAGCAATACTATTAAGCATGCTTGGAGTTTTAACATGAGCCAAATGCTTTAGTTAAAGATTGACATATTTAATTAACATTTTCTGGTGGTTTTATATAAATAAGACATGGGCCGGCATCATATAAAAGTGTACACTTATTTTTAATGGGATATGTAAATAATATGTTATATTTGACACAAAAAGTCAATATATTATATATTTAAGATAATTTTTAACATTATGCTCCAATACATAGTTGAAAAAACTATTGTAAAATTTAATATTTCAATAATATTAATGTGATATTTATTAAAAATATACAAAAAGTAATAATTTTTCTTTATATTTTATTGTTGATAGTATAAGATAATAATAAAATAATAAGGTAAAATGTATAACATTTAATGCAAATAAATAAAAATAATACTAAAATAATAAAAATGACATAAAAATAGATAAAAAAGTATATCATTTATGGTGATGCAAAATATGCATTACACTATATTGTGTGTCAAATTCAGTCCAATTTTTAGCATGTGTCAAATTTAGCACACAATTAAAGTAAATTTTTTGTGAAATGAGCTATATTTTATTAATGTATCACAAATTTAACATTCCATTGTAGATGCTCTAAACTCACATCATATTATTTTTCATAATAACAAAAATGTTCATGGTAGGAGATAAATAATTTTTATTCGGATATTTGTAATATGAATACTTAATTGTTAACAAATGTTGTTCTTAGTGCAAAAATAGTGTGTACATTGCTACTAGGTTGGTTAAGTGTTGACTTGTCTACACATGTTAGCATATAACGTTAGGAATTCATTTATTTGGGGCCACAATTGTATATATTAAATGTGTGTTGGGTTATCATATAAATGAGTCAAATTTATGTGATCTATTTTAGAATAAAGTTTATGACTTAAGGGCATGATTGTCATGATTTTAATATGTGGATACAATAAGGATAATTTCTAATTTGATGATGGGCCAAATTAGAAATAGTCCATTAATATTAGTTACTGTTTTGGCAGTTATTAATAAATAGGTAATGGTCCCCAATTTGAAGTACATACCATTTCACTCTTGAATCCCCATCATCAAGAGACTAAGGTTCCCAAAAGATTTGACTGCAAATTCGGAAGATCATAGCCTTTGTACAATTGATTCGATGGACTTCGCTACGCTTCCGCTAATCTTTGGTTATTCATTGTTTGATTTCTCATGAATTAATTAGGGCTAAATTCATATTAAAGTATTCCTACACGTGGTACCATAGTCATCCCTAAATTAATTCTTGAGGATTTACAGTAGTATTATTATGATTTTTTATTATGTTTTGTTTTTTGGTTTATTTTAACATATGTAATATCGCTATAATGCGATGTGTGATTATTTAGTTTTGTTTCTGTTAATTACAATATGCCTCTATGCATATACATATATGACATAACTTGATTTGTTTTATATACAATCTATTTGACAAGTCGTAATTATCATCTGACATATAAAGAATAATCATTGTTAGAATAATCATTGTTTTGTTCCTTGTTGAATATATATATATATATATATATGCGTACACAGTATGAAAGTTCTGATTTGGTAAATATATGTTTTACTCACAACCCAACTTTTGTCACTTTAACTTTGGGTTGATACATGCATATAATGTAATTAGTCTCATATGAGACAAATGTTGAATGATTTAATTCTTAAGTAAATGTATAAGCTCACATTTCTTTCTTCCCAGTATATATATTATATAAATTGTATTTATATCATTATCACCGTAATATATATTATGTACGTATATGTGTGTGAATATAATATCATACAGATTCGTTCAGAATTTTACTTGTACTATGTATTCATATATGTACATAATTATGTACTACAGTTGTTTCAGATTATTTTTTAAAACAATCTAAAATTCAAATTTAGTTTAAGATTTTATTAAGGGTATTTAATATTTTAAATAGATTAATTGAAACAAAATATCACCAAAGTGATCACTTTTGTGTAGATTGATTTAATTAAAATATTAAGATAATTGTATGTATGTAATTCATGCGTTTATTAACGGACCCAAAGGTGACTTAGTATTTGCCCGAATTTCATGCATACTTGTGGTGATAAATGTGTGACAATTATATGGTATTTTGTGTGAGCAATATGTTGGTCCAAAGATTGCATATTGTTTGGCATAACTTATTGTCAATGTTTGATTGCTACAACAAGAGTACAATTTACAGTTAATATTATTGTCTAAAGACTTGATATTGATGTTGTATTTGGTATCTTGAGATGGGATTAACTATTATTTGAATTTATTGTTTTATATGGATTCTTATGTGAGCTTGTTTTGTTATTTTGTTATATATTTAGTTAATTCATCTACTCCTGCCACAATAACTGCCAACATTAACTCTATTCTCATGCTTAATGGGACAAATTTCAAGAATTGGAAAGGGAAATTACTTGTAAACCTTGGTTGCATGGAATTAGACTATGCATTAAGGCAAGAACAACCTTCACCTCTCACTGCAGAAAGCACTCCTGATGAAAAGATGGAGTTTGAGAGATGGGATCGTTCTAATCGCATGAGTCTAATGATCATGCAACAATGCATTCCAGAAGCCTTCAGAGGCACAAAATCTGAAGAGATCACTAAGGCCAAGGATGCAATTGAGAAACGTTTCACTAGAAATGATAAGGTTGAAATGACTTCACTTCTGGCTTCCTTGATTTCCATGAAGTCTAAGGGTCGAAGAAATGTTAGGGAGTACATTATGGAAATGTACCAAATTGCTTCAAAACTTAAGGCACTTAAGATCGAGCTTTCTGAGGATTTGCTTGTTCTTATGGTTTTGGTATCGCTTCCTACACAGTTTAACCAATTCAAAATTAGTTATAACTGTCAAAGGGAGAAATGGACTTTAAATGAGCTCATTTCTCACTCTGTGCAAGAGGAAGAAAGGTTGAAGCAAGATAAAACTGAAAGTGCTCATTTGGCCAGTGCCTCTAAAGATAAGGGCAAGAAAAGGAAATCTGAGAATGAAGCTGCTAAGGGTCCAACCCAAAAGAAACAACAGAAGGATTCAGATGGTTGTTTCTTTTGTAACAAGCCTGGACATGTGAAGAAAAATTGTACCATGTATCATGCATGGCGTGTAAAGAAAAGTATGATTCTTACTTAGGTTTGTCTTGAGGTTAATTTAGCTTCTGTACCTAGAAACACTTGGTGGATAGATTCTGGTGCTACTACTCACATAAATGTTTCTATGTAGGGTTGTCTGAGCTACTGAAAGCCAAGTGATGGTGAAAGACACATCTTCGTAGGCGATGGAAAATCGGTGGAAGTGGAAGCAATTGGGCATTTTAGGTTGTTGTTAGGAACTGGTTTTTATTTGGATTTGAAAGACACTTTTGTTGTACCGTCTTTTAGACGGAATTTAGTTTCTGTTTCTTTGTTGGACAAATTTGGATATTGCTGTTCTTTTGGAAACAATCAGTTTAGTTTGTCTTCAAATTCAAATATTGTTGGAACTGGTTATTTGAATGCTTATGACAACCTTTATTTACTAGAAACAATTGTATCCTATAATGAAACCTTGCATGTGGAATCACATGGTACTAAACGCATATTAAATAAAGCAAATTCAGCGTCACTATGGCATAAACGCTTAGGTCACACTCAAAATGTAGAATTGAGCGTCTTGTGTCTGATGACATTTTAGAGTCTCTTGACTTCACAGACTTTGATGTTTGTGTAGACTACATCAAGGGAAAACATACCAAAACCAAGAGATTAGGTGCCAACAGAGCTTCAGATGTCATAGAATTGATTCATACAGACATTTGTGGGCCATTCACTACAACATCTTGGAATGGTCAACAATATTTTATATCATTCATAGACGATTACTCACGTTATGGGTATCTATATCTCATTCATGAAAAGTCTCAATCTGTGGACGTGTTCAAAGCTTATAAAGCTGAAGTTGAGAATTAACTCAACAAAAGGATTAAAAATGTCAGATCCGATCGTGGTGGTGAGTACTACGGTAGATATGATGGCTCAGGCGAACAACGTCTAGGACCGTTTGCTAAATTCTTAGAGGAATGTGGTATTGTCCCACAGTACACCATGCCAAGCTCACCTAGCATGAATGGTGTTGCTGAAAGATGGAATAGGACTCTTAAGGATATGGTAAAGAGCATGATTGCTCATTCTAACTTACCTGATTCCCTCTGGGGAGAAGCTTTAAAGGCAACAACTTACATTCTGAATAGAGTACCAACTAAAGCAGTAGCAAAAACACCTTATGAGCTTTGGATAGGTCGAAAGCCTAGTCTAAAACACTTTCACATTTGGGGATGTCCAGCTGAAGCAAGGCCTTATAGGACACATGAAAAGAAATTGGACTCCAAAACAGTGAGCAGCTACTTTATTGGTTATTCTGAGCGATCTAAGGGCTATAAGTTTTATGATCCCACAATTACAAATATTTTTGAGACAGGAACTGCAACATTTTTGAGGATGTTGAGTTTGGGGGGAGAAATAAGGTAAGAGACATTGCTTTTGAGGAGGAATTGAATTCAAACCCAATTTCTACTATCACTTTTGACAATATTCAGGTTCCTACACCTATCATTCATCAAGAAGTGAATCTAGAACCTCAACAAGACAATGTTGAACAAACCCCTATTCTAAATGAGGAAATTTTTCAAGAAGAACAAACTCAACAACCTCAAGAACCAGTGTCATTAAGGAGGTCCACGAGAGAAAGGAGAAGTGCTATTTTAGATGATTATATTATATTTCTCCAAAAACATGAGGATGACAATGGAATGATGGAAGATGACCCAATCAACTTTCATCAGGCCATGAAAAGTTCTAACTCTAAAAAATGGATTGAAGCAATGAATGAAGAGTATAAGTCTATGCAAGACAATAAAGTTTGGGAACTTGTCCCATTACCAGAAAGAAAGAAACTGATTGGTTGCAAATGGATTTTTAAGACCAAACGGGATTCAAAAGGTAATGTGGAAAGGTATAAATCTCGTCTTGTAGCAAAAGAATATACTCAAAAGGATGGGATTGACTTTAAGGAGACCTTTTCTCCAATTTCATCAAAGGACTCTTTTAGGAAAATCATGGCACTTGTTGCACATTATGATGTAGAGCTTCATCAAATGGATGTGAAAACAACATTTCTCAATGGAAACATTGATGAAACAATATATATGATGCAACCTGAAAACTTTGTGTCAGCGGACCCAAAGAAGATGGTTTGCAAATTGACCAAATCCATTTATGAGCTCAAACAAGCTTCCTGTCAATGGTACCAAAAATTTCATCAAGTGATTCTCTCGTTTGGTTTTGAGATGAATGTTGTTGATGATTGTGTGTATCACAAGTTTAGTGGGAGTAAACATGTTTTCCTGGTTTTGTATGTTGATGACATACTGCTTGCCACAAATGATACAGGCATGTTGCACAAAACCAAGAGATTTCTGTCAAGAAATTTTGAGATGAAAGATCTTGGTGACGCCTCTTTTGTTTTAGGAATTCAAATACATCGAGATCGTTCTCAAGGTATTCTTGGGTTATCACAAAAGATCTATATTGATAAAGTGCTTAAAAGATTTGGGATGCAGAATTGCAAACCAGGTGATACCCCTGTTGTTAAAGGAGACACATTTAGTCTTAAGCAATGCCCTAAAGGAAGCCTTGAAGTTCAAGAAATGCAAAAGATTCCTTATGCTTCAGCTGTTGGGAGTCTAATGTATGCTCAAGTTTGTACGCGTCCAGCTATTGCGTACATTGTTGGAGTGTTAGGCAAATACTTAAGCAATCTAGAAATTGATCATTGGAAAGCAGCCAAAAAGGTTATGAGATATTTGAAGAGAACAAGAGATTACATGCTCACATATAGGAGGTCAGATCACTTTGAGATCATTGGGTATTCTGACTCTGACTTTGTTGGATGCCAAGATAGTAGGAGATCCACTTCAGGCTACATATATCTGTTAGGTGGTGGAGCTATATCGTGGAGAAGTGCGAAACAAACACTCATAGCTTCATCCACTATGGCAGCAGAATTTGTTGCATGTTATGAGGCATCCAACCATGATATATGGCTAAGAAACCTTGCCACCGGGCTGCGCATTCTAGATGTATTGTGACAATTAATCAGCCGTATTGTATTCCAACAACAACAAGAGCTCGACAAAGTCAAAACATACTGAAATCAAGTTCCTTGTTGTGAAAGAAAGGGTGCAGAGTGGACAGATTTGTATAGAACACTTAGGTACAAACTCCATGATCGTAGACCCCCTTACAAAGAATTTGCCACCCAAGGTCTTTCATGAGCACATTGCTTATATGGGTGTTTTAGAGTATGATGATATCTAGATTCAGTGGGAGTTTGTCTTTATTATCCTTTGTGTTTTATATTTGTTTCATGAAACATGTGTATTTGGATATTTTTCTGATCAGAAATTAAGTAATTCAGTTTATTTTACTTTGCAAATTTAAGCTAAAGCTTTGATCTCCATAAAGTAAAGTAGGACTAAATGAAAATTGACATGGATAGATCACCATGCATGTAATTTTCATACCACATTATCATGATTGATCTATGTCATTTGACTGTGTTGATATATGTGACCATTGATGGGATTAGTTGTGATTGATACATCGAAAACCGCTTTGATCCTATGTTGATACAGTTAATGGACGAGATTGCACATGGCTATGGTTATGATGACAAAGTTATGAGCTCAATAACGTTAACACATTTATATGGATACATATATGGCCCAGTGGGAGATTGTTAGGAATTCATTTATTTGGGGCCACAATTGTATATATTAAATGTGTGTTGGGTCATCATATAAATGAGTCAAATTTATGTGATCTATTTTGGAATAAAGTTTATGACTTAAGGGCATGATTGTCATGATTTTAATATGTGGATACTATAAGGACAAGTTCTAATTTGATGAGGGGCCAAATTAGAAATAGTCAATAAATATTAGTTATTGTTTTGGCAGTTATTAATAAATAGGTAATGGTCCCCAATTTGCAGTACGTACTATTTCACTCTTGAATCCCCATCGGCAAGAGACTAAGGTTCCCAAAAGATTTGACTGTAAATTCGAAAGATCATAGCCCTTGTATAATCGATTCGATGGACTCCGGTACGCTTCCGCTAATTTTTGGTTATTCATTGTTTGATTTCTCATGAATTAATTAGGGCTAAATTCAGATTAAAGTATTCCTACATATACCTCATATATTTTCTTAATATATATATATTTAAAGTTAATTTTAAATTAGAAAAGTTAATTATAAACTCATTTTAAAATTTTAAAAAATTAATACTCATGATTTTATAAAACCTCACAAATATTTGAGAGGCATTCTTAAGGGCATGTGGTCGTGTTTTGACATGTGTCACACTCAGAATAAATAATTTGGGCCTAAGCGAGAGGCCCGTCATGTGGTTGTCTAGATCCTCGAGTTGATCACTAACGTTACTCGCTACCCAATTAGAATAACACTCGACTAACTCCTCGAGTCATAGCAACTTGCATCCAAGATATTCTCCTAAGTGGCTAGACCCTAAATTTCTTAAAGAGAATATCTCCTTGATTCTCAGTAAGACTTGTTGAAGAAGTCATGACTAGAAATATATAAACAAAAAGGATGTGGGGATCGTCACCTGACCATAAAAGCACGTATGTCCTCCTACCACTAACAACTTGGTGATTGCACAGGAAGAGTACTTGTCGACTTCGTACAACCGTCAATTTGGAATATCAAAAGACAAAATCACTCCTGGAAAATGGAGGTGCGTCATCTAAAACTTTCTGGTATTTCTCAAGAAGTAGTCTTGCTCCTTAAGAACGTAACCTTCCAACCAAAATCAAATAAGGTTACTCAAGACTGCGACATAAAAACTTACTTGCTAGACACAAGGGACCGAGCATATTTCACACACTTAGTGTCTTGTTCCTAATTTTCTTTATTATAATACATGACTTTAACATGTAATTAGGAAAAATAATGTAATTAACTCTCATTAAAGAGTATTAAGCATCCACAACCACTTATTGTAGAAGACACAATGCAACTTGAGCAAGCCAAAACTGTAAGAACGCCATAATCTATCTCTTTATAAAAGCGACACTCAACTCATATTTATTAGAAAAAATATCATTTTAGAGAAAATGTTCAGTGGAGCCTTGATATAACATGCAATTTGGGTCTATCAGTTTGAAAATAAAAATATTGTGTCTTTATGTAGTAATTGAAAATAAAATAAAAATAATAAGTCCCACTGACAAAATTTAAAACATAAAGCATAACATAAGTTCTTAATTATTTCTTGGCGCTCATCTTGATCATTAATCGCTCATAGGACACCCCGCATCATACATGCCTAGACGTCAGAACCTCCCACATCACTGTGTGTGCCAAGCAGAAAGTCTATTGCCTACCTGAAAGGGGGAAAAGTAAGGGAGCTAAAAGCCCAGTAAGGAAGTACGAACAAATACAGCAAGCAATGTTCAAGAAAGCACAAGAAGACTATATTCGTATCGTAAACCCATGGAAAAATATATCATAACCATATCATACTCATACCCATATATCATAATCATAAGAATTCGCATTCATAATCATAATCATACATCATGTGATCATGGCACCCCTACTGTCCATGTCACATCATGAGGTAACCAACAAAAGCATAAACTGGTAAGACCTCCTCTATGAGGTAAACACGATCTCGGGTCCTCGAATAACATCGGCTCATCCGCCCTATGAGTTATGTCATATCCTTAGTAATTATTTTGTTGTGTCGCGTTCAGCACGCTAACAACCTATTGTTTTTCATACAACATACAAGCAGACATACACAACTCATATCATAACATAATCATTCGTACTTTTCATAACCCTTTAGCTTACCATAGTTCATACTTTCCATAACACAATAATTCTTGCAATCATATCAGTGCATACTTTTCATAACATAATTCATATAAATTATAGCTAACTTCCTTACCTAAAGTTCAAGCAAAATATAAATTGCGGGGTACTTCACAACGAGCCTAAAATCACAATCAAACGTTCGTCTTAAAATCATGTAAGATTACACATGCCCAACATACATACGTCACGTGTGCATGGATCGTGCACATGTGGCACAAGTTGCACCACAACTCTATTCATACAACAATGTCACATAGATTCATAAAAGAATAATGTCAATTCTACTAAGTAATTCTCAATAATTTCAAATTAGGAACCATAGATTTAATCAAATAACATATCTTCGAGCGTAAAAGTGAACTTGCATGTAACATGCAAACATGGGATGATTCTTAAAACTAGCGCTGAAGTTGGAATTATTTGTTCATCTATTTTCTTGTCAATTTCACAAAAATTCAGCAAGCATGAAATAATTTGTCACTTTAATTATTACTACATTTCTCCTGTAATTCACACATTTGCCATCCATAAATGTTATTACAAAAAAATTAATTTACTAAAATAATTCCTTAACTTTAATTTACATAAAATACTAATCACATTTATTATTTAATAACAATTAAAAGAATGTGATAAAATTTTGTAGTCACTAATAATATTTAAATATTTTCTTTGATCACCTTTTAAAATAATTTTACTAAAAAAACTGCATAAGTACAAATGAGAAAAATACATATTTAAAGTGTGAAAAATTACATTTATCATATTTAAATATTTTCTTTGATCACCTTTTAAAATAATTTTACTAAAAAAACTGCATAAGTACAAATGAGAAAAATACATATTTAAAGTATGGAAAATTACATTTATCATATGCATAGTCTAATGTTTAATTTATTTGAGCACATGCTTTACTTATTTAATTTAAAAGAAATTTTCTCCTCATAAACCAAAAATTCCAGCAAGCACTTTATTTGTTTAAAATCACATAATTGAATTAAAATCATATTTTCTTTCACAAAATATAAAAAAAAAAACTGCATGTGTTTAATTAGATAAAAAAACTCCATTAACATGTGAAACAAAATATCTTTTGTTTATATAAGTTCAAAATATCTTTTTGAAGCATAACTTGTGCATTTTAAAATCACTAATATATCATTACCATCAAATAATGAAAAAAAAAAACAGCAAGCATATTTTTATCTAAATTACACATTTGATCATGTTAAAACCATCACCTAGCACGTTTCTGTACCTTTCCATGCATTTTAATATTACCATTAGCATGCAACAAACAATTAGATAATCTTAAATCACACTCCCAAGGTCGAAACCTTCGTGACACAAGACATGAAAATAATATCAATAAACTTATTCAACATCAATGGTTTCAAACATAACAACAAGGGACAACATAAACTCATCATGCATTTTTTTTTAAAAATGTCTATGCCAAAAATTACATAGCATGTTTCTAATATCTAACTTGCATTCTTTCATTATCAAAACATTAAGATTTGTTAGAGCAATAATAATTTAAATATTAATCCTTGATCATAAAATAATACCAAAATTCTAAAAATTATTCAATCAAAACTCTAATAATCCACATGAACCCTAGCAAGTTCCTATTTCTAATAACATGAACATGTTGATAGAAAATCAATTGAAATAAAAACAAAACCTCACATGCATTATCTACACATCCATACATGCCCAATCACACACACACACACCCAACCATAGAACCACACACTCCTAGGCCTCTTACAAGAAAACACATATTCATAGCCAATCATTTATAGGAAACTACTCATATATAACCCACATGCATATCTCCTTTCATGTTTCTATGAATTTCAAGATAGAGAACAATTTACAATCATATAAAAGAACATAAACCAATAAATAATACACCAAGATTATATCCAAATAGATCGTAACAACAACAAAACAATATTAAGGATAGAGGTTCCATTACCTCATTTGATAGAAATCAACGACCTAAAATGGGCACCACCTTTGATCAAACCCCCTAGGGATTTCGAAACCATAATGAGAAAGAAACACAAAATCAACAAGAAAACTTAGTAATCAAGAAGGTGAGGAGATGAATGAGAAAATCAATCACTAGGGAAAACAAGGATACAAACTTATATTAGAACCACCCTTCCTTTATTCTTCTTCTTCTTCTTCTTCTTCTTCTCCCATGAACTCATCTCTCTCTTTCTCTCTTCCTTTATTTCTTTCTCAATCTAGTTCTCGAGCTCTCTCTCTCTTCCTCTCTTGCACGCCAGCCACAATGAGTTTCCAATACTCATTGTTCACTATTTTATCTAACCTAAAGTCTAAAACCTAAGACTAATGAAAAGGGAAACTAATCAAATCCCTTTCCTAAATCGAGGCAATGAAGACCTTGACCCATCAAGAGAAATAAATAGAATAATTAGGAAAATAAATTTTCCTTTCCATTTTTTTTAACTATCGTCCACACTCTCCCTCACTCTCCTTTTCTTTTCCTTTTTCCACATTTTCATTTACTCACCATATCGAAGACAACCAAACAAAATAACCTCAAAATTACTTAGTGATTTTCCTTACCCAAAATAGCTAAAAGACATCTACTTTAATTCATTTAAATTTCAAAACTTAATGGGAAAATAAATCTCTCCCTTTCCCACTCTTCTCACGCCCTCTTTCCCTCTTTCTCTTCTAATTTATTTCCAATTATTTCCCTTTTCCAAAATAGCTAAATAAAAAAAAATTAATCAATAGGAGAATATATACTATGGCATATAATCTAATGCATGCTCACCATGCATGCCATGCACATGCACACACACAAGTGCTCAAGTGCATCTCTACTAACCATGCACCTTGGTGCACACAGCCAAAACTCTAGAATTTACAAGTTAAAACAAATAAATAACACTGTTGACGCGGTTTTTCGCCAACAGTGTATTAAGAAATAATAATTCAGATTAGTGCTTTATATTAAACTGTAATGAAAAATAACCAGAATTCATTCAAGAACACAAAACTTTTACGTGGTTCAATGGTTAAAATCCACCTAGTCCACAAGTCAATATTATTGCTGTTTCTCTCTCTAGTTTGGCAGAGTTTTGGTATTACAGAATAATCCCCCCTCTCCTGTCCAATATTCCTAGTATTTATAGGGGAATTCCATGGACAGGTTTGGGTAACCGCGTGAGTCAATCACGCATTTACACAATGTCTACATTCAATACAAATAATTCCCATTTATTTTGGGGTATGATTTGATCACAAAGTAAATATGCCTTGCTGTCTTAGATAAGAAATATGACAGCCTGGTCATGAATACGCATATAAGCAAATCCTGAATCTTTGGGAATCCTTTAGTATGCAGTATGCGTTATATCTGAATCACCTGAGTTGCGTATCTTCCACAGGCTTATATTCTAACATCTATCCTACCCCGAGCTAGTGATTTAATGACTTATCTTATTCATAGTTCGTGGTAAAGTCAGGACGCCTAACACCAGGTTTGACCATTACGAACCTCGAGCTGTCTGTATAGATAATAATCGGATATTCTACTTGATTACTTTCCACGTATTTATCTGCCAGCTGTGCCCGAGCTGAGTGAATGAACTTGTGCTAAGATTAGGGTACAACATTTGCCCCCTCAGCTCCTGCTCGTGTATGATGTCATCATTTTTTGACCTACACAGTAGGGGCTTTTAAACTTCTGCTACATAAAACCATGCCTGCCTACTACTCGAGTACTAGACACGTGGTCTTCTGCAATTGGCATTTATTCGGGTTTCGAGGACTAAAATAATTATCTTGTTAGCTTTTTCTGCCATGTGGTTTGTTTAACCCTGGTCCTTGGATCTCGAATTAACCCCAACGAATGGTCTAGATTGATTTCCATGGTTTACGTATAAATAGGGTGATCAGTCTAAGACCTCACCACCTTTGCATTAAAAAAATACCATTTTTCACACTTTTCAAACTTCCTTCTTCTTCCCCAGAATTCCCAGAACTATTCTTCGTGCTTAGATTACTCAGAAGCATTCCAAGAGTTTTTCGTGATCAGAATCTATATCCCTCAGTTGTCGAACACATTTCCTGTAAGTATCTCTATCTTTCATGACCCAAAGAAACTTCTTTTTCATCTTTTAGAAATATTCATCGTTCGTTATTGTTAGGTTTCTATGAATGCCATTAGGGAATAGGTTTCGACTTTTAGGCTCCATAAGAACAGAATATGTCATTACAAAAGAAGTATTCATAAATCTAGGTAACTTTCTAGGTTAATCTGGGGTAGTTCTAATGTCAAATAGGTTTAGAAAATCCCTTTTTGGGGCATAAAAATCATAAGGTCTCTAGGTTTAATACCAGGTAGCTTAAGGGTTATGATTCCTTAGGCAGTTTTGCACAAAACTGCTTTTGAGAGGAAAGCAGTGGCCTGACATTTCTAACACACAAATCCCTAAATATCAGGGGACTGTTGAGAAACCAAGGCGCGTAGCCTAGGATATTGCATGGCATCATGCGATGGGGCTAAGACTAACTTTAGATCATATAACAAAAATAACCCATTTCGTCCATACCATCGCGACATAGTTATAGATCATCTTAGGTCGCCTACTAACTAGGCCGCTTTGTCGTCAGGCGATCTGACGGCCCCCCCAAAGAATAAATTCACGAGCTCATCTACCCAATGCAAAGATAAAGGGAAGCAGGTCGTCCCTGACTCTCCCATTCCGCACTTCGATCCGGTAGTGGAGAAGAAATTCTCGTCGACCCCAACGCGTTCTTCGAGGCCGAGCACATCATCTCAAAAATCACGACTCAAGGGAAGGTGAATAAGATTATGTGTGCCACAACATAGAGATCAGAGCTAGCATTCTCCTCGCCCTGCCTGCGTTTGAAGGGGAAAGGAGATATGCCTCTTTCCAAGATGACTATGCGGCCTGGAGCGATGAGCATTTGAAGGCTGGTGCCTTCCTTCCCTTAGACCAGTACTTCGTAGATTTCCTAAACTACATAAAACTAGCTCCTTTCTAGCTCCCCCAAAACTCCTATAGGCTTATGGTGGGGCTAAAGTATTTATTTCTGAAGCACGAGTGGTAGGTCCCTACCCTAACAGACATATTATACTTCTTCTGGCTCAAAGTTAGCCCTGATCAGAGGGGACGAGGTGACATGTTTTATTACCTCACGCGGTTTCCAAACTCCGCCCCCGTCATTGAGCTTCCCAGTCATCCAAATGACTACAAATATCTATTCTTTATGTCAGATGACTTCAGGAATTTTGAACACCGATACTTCAACCGACCTCGTAAGTCTCATATCTTTGCAAATTCAGCTCGTGAATTTTCGGTCCTTTAAAATATTTCTTTTTTATATATATGTCTTAATTGAGTTTGTTTCTCGTACATCCATATTTGCGAGGACAAAAAAATCTGTGACCCTCGGGGGTCAATACGAGAAATTATCCGGTCTTCCCCCTGGCAAAAAGGATTATCGCCAGGTCGTGAACGATGCCACCGTGTTGGGATGTAAGCTGATCGGTGAAGGTCAGGCACTAGCCCTGAGGACTCGAGTTCCCCTTCCGGTGATCCTCGAGCTTCCCTCATCACAAGAGGTTGTGCCAATCGCTGACCGACGAGGAAGAGGCTAAGGTACCTCTCATTCGGAAAAGAAAGGCTCCCGAGGCTGACCAAGGATCTGATCCAGATCGGGCTATTTCTGGGGCAGCAGCCGGACCCTCCAGCCAAGGTAACCCATACCTTTTTAGGGAGTTAGATAGAGTTATTGCTGACTTTAAGTTAATTCGCTATAACCCGAACCATCTCATTAGTCGCCATCCTACTAACCTAGACCTAAATGTAACCCTTCTCCAGTGCGTAGATCACTTAGTGGTACGCTATGACCATAGCTACCCTAGAGACATTGTAGTAATTGATAACACCCTAAACTTTAGATTCTCCATTTTTGAAGAATACGGGACAAACCCTAGGACCTAGAATTCTTTGATCTAGGGTGCATTTGCCCCTGGGTTCATACAATACGTAGACGAATCTAACCCGAGGAAGGACCTAAACCCCTTAGGATCCAAGAAATATTAACTTTAGATTCCCCTTCCCCTCCATTAGTTCCAAGGACAGAGGTCGTGCCTATCCCGGTCAAAACACCGAGTTGGTGATAATAGATTCCTCCTCCAGCCCAGAGGGTAGGATCTTTGTTTCCTACTCTTTCGTTATATATGTTTTTAAAACATCATTTATGTGAATTAACTCCCTTTGTTCTTTTTAGGAAAACAGATGGAATCGACCGGAGCTCCCGACCTACGAAATGCCTTTCAGGCTAAGAAAACCGGCACAGGCCCCGTCGTGAAGAGGCCCAGGGTGGTGAAGAAGGCCACCCTTGCAACGTGGAATACGTAAAAAATCTCTTGTTAAGGGTAAGGACATGAGCTCAGCTCGGGAACCAGTTCCGATGACCTCTGTCACCATTGGCCAGGTTCCCCCTCCCCCACCTTGACCCATGCCTCAAGTAATACAAACCAATGCCCCCAGTGTCTGAATACCGGTTGATCCTCAGGACCTGGAAAAGATCCCTAAAGCCTTTCGGGGTATCGTATATGAGACAACGACTCATTAGGTGGGCCACGCCTATAAAGCCAGTGTGAGGGACCAGAGAACCATAGAGGAGCGTAGCCCGAAGAAGTCTTTGAGTCCGCCATGGGGATGAACCTCACCGTGAGTTCTTTTCCCATATTTGGTGATGAATTTTTTTTACTATGTTCTTCATCATATATTTTTTACTTGTTTTGTTATTTTGTAGTCTGCCTTGGCCCAATACTGCAACATAACTTATGCTAGGGCCAAAAATGAAGAGTTCCGAGCCGAGATGGACGCTGCCAAAGTCGCCTTTAGTGCTGCTAAGGAAGGTGAGCATGCCGCCAAATCTGCCTTGACAGCTGCTCAGAAGACTGAGAAGTCTGCCAAGGCCGCTCTCACCTCTTCCCAAGAAAAAGAGCAAGCCGCAAAGACCGCACTATCTGCCTCCCAAGCTCAGACCGTAGAAGCGAACCATTGTGCTGAAGTTAAAGCCAAGGAGGAAAAGCTGGCATCATCATCAACCAGGGAGGAGATGCGATACCATTGCTGGGCTTTCAACCAGGACGGGAACTTCTCTTTTATGGAACCTGGGCAGTGGGATCTGCACCTTGCTAAATTCAAGGCTCGGTGCTTGCAAGAACCCTTAGAGAATGGTGAGGCATTCGGAGTGGCGGAAGGAGACGGTGAGGAGGTCACTTCTGTGGGGCGAGCTGACAGGGTCGAATGATGTGATTTTCTTTATAATTGTCTAAGTCTTTTGATATAAAACAATTGCCTTCGGGCTTAGTTTGAGGTTTTTTCTCCTCGACGTGACAATATATTTGTTTGTCTTATTTTAATATATATCTAACTTTTGATCCATTCGTCTTTCCTTTATTAACTTCTCATGCTTATGAATCCTTATACTCTTGTACATTCGAGATTTTAGGAATCGACTTTTAGATCGAGATAGATCTTATCGAACTTGGTTATATCCAAGTTTTTGTTTGCTTATTTGTATCATACCTGTTAAGAATCAGGCCTCGAACTTGGTTATATCTATGGTTTTTAATGATTTAAACTTAGTTCACGCTAGGTTTCTTGAAAACTCGAGCTTTAAAAAGCCGTTGAATAATTAATTTTTCCAAACTTCTAAGTTTCAGACCTGGTTACGTCCAGGGTTTTAAATGATTTAAACTTAGTTTGTGCTAGGATTATTGGAAACTCGAACTTTAAAAAGCCGCTGAATAATCAATTTTTCCAAGCTTCTAAGTTTTTTGATCTTATCCGAGCAAGCTTAATTTTGCCAACTTCGGTTATGTGCCCCCCTAGTAACCAGAATGTATAAAATTTATTGGTTGCTTTTACAAATACGAGAACACGAGCTTGCAATAACAACACTAAGAAATAGTTATTTAACACTCCATCTATTATTTAATAAAAACGTGTAACGCCCTGGATAACCAATACAATTACACAGTGTGTTAATAAATGTGCAAGACTTGCTAATCAAGTCATTTAGTTAAAAGTGTGTCATTAAACCATTATTGAACTAGGGTTAAAATATTTTGGTCATAGAAAATAAATTTTCATTTTAATAAATGTTGGTTACACGGGATCCCAATAATAAGGTTAAATAACATATTACAAAAATTTCAGAGGTTATAAAGAACCACAATCCAATCTGATGGAAAAATAGGCATTTTAGGGTCTCCTATCCCTGTATCAACCCTTGGTCATGGCGGCCGAGCAGCAGGCTATATACATTCCGCCCCCAGAGCTCTCCAAATCAGGGTTGGTCCAGCTTACCCTTGTCTTTACCTGCACCATGTAGCACCCGTGAGCCAAGGCCCAGCAAGAAAACTAATTTATAAAACATAATCAATGATCAATAGTCAAATAATTCACAAATCATCAATCATATACTCAGCAGACCACATTATTCACATAATTGGTGATATCAATCTTCAAACAAATAATCAATCATCTAGGTAATAAACATGCCATAGTCATCAGATTAATAATAGTAAAACACATCACACAATTTCCAGGGTCGACGCCCTTAGGCCGCACCCTTTATTTAAACCATTGACTCCAGCTCACTTAGGACAAGCTTAGTGATTAAATAATTAACCTCAGCTACCAATGGCCGAGCTGCGTCCCGTGCGCAAACATTAATTCGAGCACTCTTAGGTCGTTTATCTCATGTCCCCATGGAATAATACCATCATATGACATCACATAAAAATATAGGGAACTCTTAGTCCCAACATAACCACATAACTGGGTGCAGTTTTCTTACCTTTTATTCCGAGCGCTTTGGCTAATTGAAATTACCCTCGAGCATGATCCCGATCCGAGCCCTAGCGTACACCTAGTCACATTCCATAAAGTAGAACCATCATTAAATCTCAATTCCGTAACCCAACTTTGGGACCAATCCCAAACTCTCAGGAAGCCTGATTCCACCAAATGGGGTGGTGGAATTGACTCCCGAGCCCCCAAGCAAAAATCCTTACAGAAATCCCAAAAACCAAGTTCTAGAGGCAGGGTAGCGCTACAGCGCCACAAGAAAGGTGCTACAGCGCTATAGTCAGAAAGCCAGCCCACCCCCCCCCCCCCCCCCCCCCCCAAGAAAATGAAGCATAGCGCTCATATCCTAGTGCTACAGCGCTACAACTAGCACATGCAAAACTTCTGGGTTTTTCCTTTGAATTTTCCTGAGCCAAAGCTCCAAAGACCCATTCCAAACTTCAACTAAACTCAAAATTGACCTTGTAACTCACTATACCTCAGCTGAAATAACCTAACAACATCAAAGACTTGGGCATAAGCATCATCAAACATAGAAAACCAGAATTGAGCTTGAAGCTCAAGAACTTCATCACAAAACCCAGAAAACCTAGATAAACAAAGTCAGAATTTGTTACCTTAGCTGAGTGAATGCAACCTTAGGTTGCCTTCAATGCCCTTCCAGACTTTAATTCCTCAAATCCCCAAGCTCAAGTCCTTAAATTTCCATCCAAAATCCAAATTCAGAATTCAACCTCACAAACCCAGAAAATTCAGACAAAACCAACCTTATCTTAATTGGTAGCTAACTCCAACTGAATCCCTTAGCTTCTCCAAGGATCAGCACCCCAAACCAAGCCTAGACTTCCTCTGAGTTCTTAGCTTCAAAAATTCTCAAGGGAGAGTGAGAGAGGAAGTGATCGTGAGGGAGAGAAATGGTGAATTGAGGGCCTTTATTTTTCCTTCCTTTCTTTCCTTCACAGCTTCTAACCCTTCCACAACTTTCCACTAAAGCCTAAATGAACAAAATACTTCATTTTTCCCCTTTCCTTTTTGCCCTCCCAATTAAATCCAAGTCTTTTAATCACTCTAAGGGCATTTTGGTCATTTACTCCCAATTCCCAATAATTCCTCAAATGAACCTAATATTCACCACTTAAATCCCGTCATCTAATTAATCACTAATTATTTTCCCCCAATGTCTAAGATTCCCCAATATATTTCTTGAATTCCCAGAAATACCCCCAGGCTTCCCCCGAAGCTGGGTATAAATCCCCGCCATGACTATTTCGCTAAACCGCTCACTAGGATCGTCTTGAGCCACAAGCTGCGAACATATCCACATAATAATGTGGTCTTAATTATTTATCACAAATAATCACATTTATGCCCTCATCGGGCCAAAATTACAATTATGCCCCTAGAAGCTAAACAGGACCTATATGCATACTAATACTCGTAGTCATGCATTCACATATCCATATAATCATATAAGTATGCTTATGACATAATCATGCATTAAATCATTTAAATCACACATAAGCCAATTATGCCCTCCCGGCACACTAATAAAGGCCCTTAAGCCCTATTAGCAAATTTTGGGTCATTACAAAATGACTTTTATAAATAAGCTTTACATTGATGGTGGTACTACTGATAATAATTTTTCAAATGCAGAGCATTCCAGGTCCGTGGGACTACTTCCGCATTCAGCCGAGCTATCTTGAAAGTTCCTTCACGCAAAACTTCTACGACCTGGTATGGTCCCTCCCAGTTTGGGCCCAATACACCATCCTTGTGGTCTTTATTTTCCAAAAACACCCTTCAGAGAACTAGGTTGCCCAATCCAAGTTTGCACCCCTTAACTTTAGAATTAAAATAGCGAGTGATTTTTTGTTGATAATGAGCGAGCTGTAACTGCGACTCCTCTCATTTTTCTTCAATCAGATCGAGAGATGCGTTAAGTAGTCCATCATTCTGTTTTTGATTAAATGTCCTTTTCCTGTGAGTAGCTACCATGGCTTCGATTGGAAGTACGACCTCGCTTCCAAAAGTTAAGGAAAAAGGAGTATGCCCCATGGAGGTCCTGTGAGAAGTTCGGTAGGCCCAAAGTACTTGCGGGAGCTGTTCAGACCATAATCCTTTGGCTTCGTCTAACCTCTTCTTTAGGCTTGCCTTAAGGGTTTTGTTTACAACCTCAACCTTCCTATTGGCTTGCGGATATGCTACTGATGAGAAACTCTTTGTGATGCCATATTTTTCACAGAAGTCAATGAAGAGATCGCTGTCGAACTGAGTTCCGTTGTCTGACATAATCTTTTTAGGAAGCCCAAACCAACATATAATATTCTTTACCAAGAAGTCCAGGACTCTTTTTGAAGTGATGGTTGCCAAAGGCTTGGCTTCTACCCATTTCGTGAAGTAGTCGATTGCCACCATCGCGTAACGAACTCCCCCTTTCCCATAGGTAGAGAGCCTATTCCCC
Source organism: Humulus lupulus (assembly GCF_963169125.1). NCBI lineage: Eukaryota > Viridiplantae > Streptophyta > Magnoliopsida > Rosales > Cannabaceae > Humulus > Humulus lupulus. The sequence continues at coordinate 83,135,969 of NC_084793.1, read as the reverse complement.
ATACTGCAAATGGCCATGGGGATGAAATCATCGTTAGCTCGACTGGAGCAGCTCAGGTAACCATGGTGAAACGCTGGCATTTGTCCCACTTCTAAACATATGAGATCGAGTCTTTTGTTAAAGTGGTCAAAAAATAGCCCTACCTCAGTATCTTCAGTGCAGGTTTTTCCCCACAACATGATCTCCACAAAAGCCTTCGTGTATTTCTTGTAAAATGGTTTTGGCTTCCTTGGGTAGAACACATCGTAGGAGAGGAAACAAATGATCACGCCGATATAAGGTTCCATCTACTATTACGTACCGTGGAGCTTGATAAAGTATTTTTCTTGTGTCTTTTCTATCATCAGGTAACTTTCCAATTGCGAGGTATTCCATTATGGGAGTCATCCAGGTCAGCCTTATGTTGATCATTCTGACCTCCATCACTTCTCCTATCAAGCTCGGGCTCTCCAAGAACTCCACTGGCACTACATTCAATGTCTCAGCCTCTTTTGTGGTAGCGAGCCGTGCCAAAGCATCAGCATTAGAATTCTGCTAGCGAGGTATCTATTCAATAGAGCTGCACTCAAATTCTGACAGTTCTCCCTTTACCTCAGCTAGGTAGGTCGCCATCTTGGTACCTCGAGCTTGATACTCTCCCAATACCTGATTGACCACGAGTTGGGAATCGCTATAGCATTGGATGGCTTTCACCTTGAGTTCTCTTGCTACCCTTAGTCTTGCTAGTAAGGCCTCATATTCAGCTTTGTTGTTGGATGCCTCAAATTCGAACCTCAGAGCTGTATAAATTTGATGCCTTTCTGGTGAGATTAAGATGATCCCAGCTCCTGATCCGTTCTCATTTGATGATCCGTCGATGAAGATTTTCCATAATTCTTGCACCGGCTTCCTCAAGAGCTCTTCTTGAAAACCTGTGCATTCAACCATAAAATCAGCAAGGGCCTAACTTTTAATTGAGGTCTGTGCATGTAAAATATCTCGAACTAGCTAATTCAATGGCCAATTTTAAAAGACGTCCCAACATTTCAAGTTTTTGCAAAACCTGCCTTAAAGGTTGGTCGGTCTGACTAGCGAACATCTTGTTGACCAAGCGTTGATATGTAGCCCCAACATTCTTCAACCTGAAGGGCATAACTTTATAACAGTAAACGTTATGTTCGGTCATGAAGCTAGTATCCTCCTGGTGCGCAGGATTCATCGCGATCTGGTTATATCCAGAATACGAGTCCATGAAGGACATGAGCTCGTGACCTTCTATGGCATCTACCAACTGATCAATCCTTGGCCGTGGGAAGCAATCCTTGGGACAAGCTTTATTTAGATCGCAGAAGTCGATACAGGTCCTCCACTTCTCGTTTGGCTTTGGGACCAACACGGGATTGGTGACCCAGATCACGTATTTTGCCTCTCGGATAAACCCGCATTATAATAATCAAGCTACTTCTTCCTCAAGGGCTTCAGTTCGGATCGTTCCCAAACGTCTCCATTTTTTAGATTTTGCAGACACATTCTTTTCCAAATTTAAGGTGTGCATGATTACATTCGGACTTATTCCCACCATATCTTCATGTGACCAAGCGAAAACGTCCAAGTTTTCTTGTAAGAAATCAACTAGCTCATTCTTCCTTTTATCGTCAAGATTCTTCTCAATCTTTACGAATCTTGAAGCATCTTTGGGGTCGATGTTTACTTCCTCGAGCTCTTTTATGGCTTGGAGTTTTGATCTGTCTTCACATACCCATGGGCCAATGTCATTGCTTTGGGCGACGTCACTATCCTCTTTTTGCTGAGGTTCTTCCATTCCGCGAGTAACTTCTACTTCCTGGGATTCCTCACCTCCATCATTTATGACCATTGCTTACTGCCTGGGTTGTGATTTTCCCTTCATAGAAATGCTATAGCATTCCCTAGTAGCGAGCTGATCACCTCTGACGGTGCATATTCCCATAGTTGAGGGGAATTTCTTTGCTAGGTGGCGGATAGAGGTTATGGCTTCAAACGCCACTAGCGTAGGTCGGCCTAAAATCGCATTGTATGCAGCCGGAAAATCGATTACCACGAACTGTAACTTGGAAACAGTTTGCGATTCTTCTCCCAATGTCACCACCAATTCGATCGTCCCGATGGCAACCGACCCTTCACCATAAAACCCGTACAAAGTCATTGAGGTTGCCTTCAAATTAGTTACAGATAACCCCATTTTTTCTAGGGTGGACCTAAAAAGTAAATTCACAGAACTTTCGGTTATCCACTAGTGATATTTGGACCCTCCGGTTGGCGAGCTGAGCAGTTATGACCAACAGATTGTTATGTGGGAATTGGACGTGGCTAGCATCCTCTTCTATGAAAATGATTGGTTGCTTTTCCAATCACTGCTGTTTCGATAGCCGTTGTTCCGGGATGAACTCCACCCCGTTATGTGACTTCAGTTCGTTAATGTACCTCTTCTGGGCCCCGCTGCTCGTGCTTGCCAAATGAGGTCCTCCCGAAATGGTGGTTATATCTTCCCCTACTATCAGGGGAGGGTCGACCTGATTTGCTTGAGCTCCAAGTTGGTTATTCGGAGCTTTGGGAACAGGTAACAGGGTCTGACCAAAAGGCTGACTCTGATTCACCCGATTTCGAGCGTACTGGGCCAAAGGTCCCGCCATAATGAGGGTTTCAATCTCATCCTTCAGCTGCTGGAAATCATTAGTGTTATGACCGATGTCATTATGGAATCGGTAGAACTTTGACGAATCTCTCTTCGCTGTCTGGTTCTTTAACGGTTCTGGCTTCTTCCATGGAAGGTGATTAGAATTTGCTAGGAAGATGTGCTCCATAGTGTCCGTTAGGTCGGTATAACTAGCGTAAACAGGTTTGAACTTCTCCATATACTTATTTTTCTTCATCCCAATCTGGTCGCCCTTGCCATTTCCCTTCCTTTTGTTATTCCCCCTTGGTTATTCTAGATAACAGTTTGATCCGTAGCTGCAATGTCTGTTACCGCTCCAACAGCTGAATAGGGGTCTGGCTGGTTCCCGCAACAAAAGCTCACGCCTCCTCTAGGTTAATCTATTCTTGAGCTCAGGCCAAGAATTCGTCCACACTTTTAACTCCCTTTCTTTGGAGTTCCTGCCACAGGTCGCCCCCGACGAGGATTCTTGTCCTCATTGCCATTAGCTTAGAGTTGTCATCAACATCCCTAGCTCGTGCAGCAACATTGGAAAATCTACTTAGATATGATTTCAACGTCTCGCCAGGTTGCAGCTTTACATTGGCCAATGAATCAGTATCAACCCAAGCTGTCTATGAAGCTCAGAATGCTTTTTTGAAATCAAAAGAAAACTTCTTCCATGAGCTTATGGAACGCCTCTTATATTGCTTAAACCATTGCCTGGCTGACCCGACTAGAGTTTCAGGGAATAAAATACACCTTAGATCGATCTCAGCATTGTGAGCCATCATCATGGTGTTAAACATTCCGAGGTGATCTGATGGACTCCATCTCCATCAAATTTTGATAGGTGTGGCATTCTAAAGCCTACTGGATATGTGGTCACCGCAATATTTGGAGCGAAAGGCTTGAGCTCCTCACTAAAGTCGCAATCGTCTTTTTCTTTTCCAAATAAAAGCCTCTTCATTTGCTCTTCCATCAAGGCTAGTCTTTCGAGGGTTTGGTCCCTAGTCCCTAGGTTAACAATCCCCACCTATCGCACGCATTTGATGGGTTATTTTCCCTCCAAGCCTGAGCTTGGTTTTGTGGGGCATTCCCGTTATCGCGTACTATGGACAGACCTCCTTATTGTCGAGTATAGCTAATATCTTCATTCTGAGCTGGATTTCTTCTCTGCAAATTCAGATGATTGCGCAAATTGGTTGCAGATTGTATCGAGGGATATGTGCTTAACTCAATTGATTTCTTAGGTCACCCTCGGAACTACCGTTACGATGAATTTCGGCCAGTAACTCCCATTTGTAAAGCTTATAGCTTGCGGTTGGGGCCGAGGATCTGGATTTTCAACACGTGTTCCTGAGATGTAAGTGTTGGCAGATGGGGGAGGATTTCTCCTACTATCTCCATAAGATGGAATGTCCCATTGAGGTCGAGCTAGTGTCAGATATCTTATAGGGGATGGGGGATGCCTTATTGGTGAGGCTATCCTGGTTCCTTCAAGGCGGACTAAATTAGCCCACCTATGTTCTACTTCAATGTCTCTAATTCTCTGTGCCTGGTGAACCGATCGCGACATAGGAGGTTTTGGTGGAGCATTTTGTCTTTGTGAGCCTGTCTTAACCACCCCTCATAGATTTTCATGGGCATTCCTAAGGGCGGATGAAGAAGGCATCGAACTTCGGGTTGCAGTCCAAACCGATCGACTGACATGCTGACAACCCCTATGATGATCGTTGGGTCAAGCATTCTAGCGATCTTTCCACGTAGGTACAAAACTTAGAGTTGTGGTTCTGACTGATTGACTCGGTTTGGATAAGTTATTCTTGTGGGACTTATGAGACCCACTCTGCCTCTTTCCGACATTAATGTTAGTTGCCAGAGGGGGTAACTGAGCCAAAACCTCCTCAATATGCCTGTTTGCCTTAGCGAGATGGCTCCTCAATTGCATGTGTTCCAACTCGACGCTAGTTAGGTAGTCTAGATTTCGATTCGACGACAATGACGCTGAACTCCCAGTGTTGCCTTGTCCCGCCAATTATTTTCCCCAACGTTGTTGAATCTCAGGGCCATGTTCGTTTGAAACGATGGTACGATGGACCTCCTGCCCACTGTGCTGTTCTATCTCATTATCATGCATTGAGCAGATGAGCACCATGATGAGAATCGACTGGGATTTTGATGAAGCACTAATTTGCTCTCAATGAAAGCAGCAAACTGTTGATGCAGTTTTTTGCCAACAATGTATTAAGAAATAATAATGCAGATTAGTGCTTTATAGTAAACCGTAATGAAAAATAACCAGAATTCATTCAAGAACATAGAACTTTTACGTGGTTCAGTGGTTAAAATCCACCTACTCCACGAGTTAATATTATTATTATTTCTCTCTCTACTTTGGCAGAGTTTTGATATTACAGAATAATCCCTCCTTTCCTGTCCAATATTCTCAGTATTTATAAGGGAATTCCATGGACAAGTTTGGGTAACCGCATGAGTCAATCATGCATTTACGTAATGTCTACATTCAATACAAATAATTCCCATTTATATTGGGATATGATTTGATCACAAAGTAAATATGTCATGTGTTGACTGTGTTTTTAGCCAACGATGTGAGAACGTAAAAAAAAATAAACCTTCAAGAGAATTTAAACGACACAGACAGTTTAATCAAGAAAAGTAAATAACACAGGAGATTTTATAGTGGTTCAGCCCCGATCAGTCGGTAATAGCCTAATCCACTTAGAGTTGTGATTATATATCTGTACTCAAGATCAGATGGACTGAGCCAACTGAGTTTCTTCAGTACAGATTGCAAAAATACAAGAATCCTTTCAAATACTAGCACTTTCTCTCTCTAGAATACTCAGACCCAAATTTTCTCTCTCTAGAGTACTCAGACCCAAATTTTCCCAAGTCTCGAAAGAAGAAGGAGAAGAAGCCCCTCTCTAATCCCATAAGCCCTCTATTTATAAGCTTAGGGTCATACATCTGATATCCCCTAGAATCGGGATATTTTATTATATTTATTACATTTAAATTACAAAAAACATTCAAAATGTAACCAAACCCCCCATTTGTGGGAAGAATGAGAGATTCCCGCGTATCTTGTTGAAGCTGTTTCTGGGAATCTTGACTTAGTCCTCCTTTAGCTAGTTGATCCACCTCTCCTACTGACCACTCATGCAAGTGCTGGTCGGACATGTGCATGGTAGTAGGACATACACTTGTTGGTAGGACAAACATTTGCTGGTCGGACATGTGCATGGTGGTAGGACATGCACTCCTCTCCTCTAATATGGCACTCTCCTCTAGCATGCCATGTCTCTCCTCTAACATGGCACTCTCCTCTAGCATGCCATTTCTTTATTTGGACAACCATGCACTTGTTGGACATACGCATAAAGACCAAATTCTTGGGCTCTCCTCGGACCACATCCTTGGGGTCTCCTAGGACCACTCTCTTGGGGTCTCCGAGGACCACTCTCTTAGGTTCTCCTTGGACCAAAGTCCCTTAGGCTCTCCTCGGACCAAATCCTTGGGGTCTCCTAGGACCACATCCTTGGGGTCTCCTCGGACCACATCCTTGGGGTCTCCTAGGACCACTCTTTTGGTTCTCCTCGGACCAAAGTCCCTTGGGCTCTCCTAGGATGCACTCTCCTTAGCTCTCCTAGGACCACACCCTTGGGGTCTCCTAGGATGCACTCTCCTTAGCTCTCCTAGGACCACATCCTTGGGATCTCCTAGGATGCACTTGGCTTGGTTATGACATCTTTCAAGCAGTCCAAACTCTTCACCAGTCTACCGGGTCACTTTATCACAACTCTGAGGAGTCAATGTATTTATTGACTATTAATATGTCTTTTACTGACCATGCACTGCCACTTGTCACCTTTATTGCCACGTCACTGATCTCCAATTTTTGGGGATAACATTTGCCCCCCAAGTTTATTATACGATTTTCCTCGTATGATAAACTTTTCTTCTAGCAAAATATTCTTGAGATCATTCAAAAGCTCCTATCCGGTTGATAACTTTCACGTAAACTCCCACGACATAACTTGTCTTGTGATTTCTTCAAATTCTATTTCTTGATATAATGAAAACATAGCCTTCCTTTTGATTCTTCCTTTGTCTATTTTATCATCGTATAGAGACAGGTTGTTGAGTATCCTCAATTTGGTTGCGCTAGGATTATAATTTTGGTGATCGATCGGACCGGTTTTTTTAGCATTGTGATCCGATCGGACCATGGGTGAACTCCTTGTCTCTCCTCGGACATGGGTCCGACCGGACTACATGAGGCTCTCTCCTCGGACCAAGGTCCGAGGCAATCACTTGGGGCCTCTCCTCGGACTAGGGTCCGAGCCATCCTCTTTGGGACTTCCTCGGACTAGGGTCCGAGCCCATTTCTTTGAGCATTCCTCGGACTAGGGTCCGAGCCACATGTTTTGGGCCTCCTTGGACTAAGGTCTGAGCCAATCCCTTGGCACACATGCATGGCTCTCCTTGGACATGGTCCGAGCCAATCACCTAGGAGCTCCTCGGACTAAGGTCTGAGCCAAGCATTTAGGGGCTCCTTAGACTAAGGTCCGAGCCAAGCATTTGGCTCCTCGGACTAGGGTCCGATCGGACCTGTTGTGGCCTCTCCTCGGGCCAAGGTCTAAGCCCATCTCTTAAGCTCCTTGGACTTGGGTCCGAGCCATGCCTTCCTTGGCTTTCCTCGGACTAGGGTCCGAGCCACACACTCCCTTGGCCTCCTCGGATCAAGGTCCGAGCCATGCTCTCTCTTGGCCTCCTCGGATCAAGGTCCAAGCCATACACTCCCTTGGCCTCCTCGGATCAAGGTCCGAGCCATGCATGGGGCCTCTCCTCAGACATGGCCCGAGCCACACTTGCATGAGGCTTCTCCTCGGATCATGGTCAGACCCAAGGACTTGGGCATCACCTCGGACTAGGGTCCGAGCCAAGCACTTTGGCCTCCTCCTCGGACTAGGGTTTGAGCCAAACACTTGGGCTCCTCGGACTAGGGTCCGAGCCAAGCACACCTCAGCCCAAGTATTCCCCTCGGGTGCATTTGCTTGGGCACTCTTAGGCACTTTTAGGAAAAACCATCAAAGCACCTTGTTCGAACCTCCCATAATTATTTTGAGAGATTGATTTCTCTCAATCAATCTTGGTGAAAACTTGATTTCTCCTCTCAAAGACAACTTTTCACTATGTAGCATTTATTTTGCATGCATTTGATTGATTCACTCCAGGAAAGTTGATCGATGATACATGCTTAGCCGACCAGGGAAGTTGTATCTGCTCTTCTGAGTAAGAAAACTTTGCACCTGATCAGCTAAACTTGTAGTTGTTGGCATTTATACTTTACTTCTCTTTGTTAACTTAAAACATTCTAAGTCTTCTCTAGACTTAAAAAGTTATAAGTTTTTTGTGAATAGTAAAGTCACTCTGGTGTATGCCTTATATTTTCGCATGAGTACTTAGTTTTCTAACTTAGAAATTCTAGACATTTCATAAGTCCATGCTAAGTATACTTTCTCACACTCTTATTGCTCTAGCATTTTATGAGCATGATGTTTATGGTCACACGAATATCTTCTCCTAACTTGAAATTTTTTAGAAATAAATTCCAAGTTACTCAAGTTTTGTAAAACAAGTTAGCTTAATGGCCTTTTTGGACTTCGAAAATTTACAAGTCAGCCTAAAAAAAGATATATTAACTCGTGCTCTTATTGCCTGTGTTAAATTATATACCAGTATACCCCATGTGCCCCCAGGTGATTGAGGGTTGAAAGATCCTTAGTCACTTGCTACCTGACTGAATCTGTTCGAGCAGTTAATTACTCGTGAAACACATAGAATATATGGAAAATATTCTAGCAGTTGAACACTGCTTGAACATATCGACCAGTTGAACACTGCCTGATTTTACCGACCAGTTGAACACTGCTCGGATAACTAACACACATGCATATTTGTAGCAAGGATTGACCACGCTGCGCGTAGTCTCTTTTATTACTTGTAAATTAAAAAGGACAATACATGTCTTATAAAGAGTCTTAAACAACCAAAATTGTTCAAAAATAAAATGACTGGTTAGCAAATAACCAGTTCATACACCAAACTTAAATAACAAGTCTAATAACTCGAAATCAAGCTACCACTCTGAAAGCGGTATTTAAAAATAATATATCCTTCGGTGCTCCATGTGCACGCCACTCCAGTGAGACCTGATCCTAGCACTCCTGCTCAGCATACTTCTCCTTTGCTTCGTTGCTCTCCTCAGCTAAGTGTGGACCTCCACATATAGTGTCTAAGGTAAAGTCCACAGGTCCAGGCTGCAAGGGTGGAGATCTTTGTCGCTTGAGACCAGAGTTGCTGCTACCTCCTTCTCCTTGGGGTGTCTCTGCTCGGTACTTCCTCAACTTGCCCGACCGGAGAAGAAATTCTATCTCGTCCTTGAGGTGGTTGCATTCATTCGTGTCGTGACCATAATCTTCATGGAAGCGACAAAACTTGTTCATGTCTCTCTTCCTCATCTCTCTCCTGATGGGTGGAGACTTCTTATAGGGAACCTCCTCATGACTAGCAAGATATATCTCTGCTCGGCTGGTTGAGAGAGTGGTGTAGTTAGTGAATGGAGGTTCATACTTGGTTGGTTTTTCACTTGAACTCAACTTTGCTTTTTTTTCCTCATGGTGGTCAGACCCATTATTTCCACGCTTCTTTCCACCATCACTAGGAGAGTCAGTTGGTCTGCCCGGATTGTTTGTGCCATTCTCCCCTTTTTCTATTGCATCATCCAATTTCATATATTTGTCCGCCCGGTCAAGAAATTGTTGAAGTGTTGAAATTGGATGTCTATGGATGCTGTCCCATAGAGGACTTCGATAAATTATCCCAGCAGATATGGCAACCATCTTCCCCTCGTCTCCTACAGCAGTTGCTCTATTGGCTTCTCTCATGAATCTATGTATATAGTTCTTTAGAGACTCATCTTTTCCTTGTTTGATATCTGCCAAGTTGTTGGCATAAACTGGTGGAGTCCGGGCAGTGCTGAATTGTCTGCAAAACTCCTTCCTGAATGCCTCCCAAGAGGTAATGGAGTTTGGCTTAAACTTCCAATACCACTCCTGGGCAGTGTCTGTCGAGGTGGTGGGGAAGACTCTACACCAATAGTCATCACTCACTCCGAGCAGTTCCATCTGGTCCTCAAACTTCCCAACATGTCTGAGGGGATCTGCCTTTTCTGTATAAATTGGCAGTACCGGTGCTTTGTACTTTGCTGGTGGCTGGGCTGCTCTAATTCGAGCATAGAATGGGCTGCCACTCCGGTGGTCGATCGCATCTATCTCAGAAGGTCGTTTCGACAAACCTTGCACTGCAGCTGCTAGCATGTCAAGCTGGGCTTGGATGGCTGGTGCAACTGATGAGGTTCCAAGGTCTTGACCGCCTGGTCGGGCATTACCATCTGGCGCGCCACTGTCAAGTATTTCTACTTGACTGGCAGGGCGGTCCAGATTTTGCCCTTCGACCGGGACGATCCTCCTCTTGATGGTGATAACATCCCTTAGATCCTTCTGAGAAGCATGCGCTCCTACCCGATTGAACACCGTACTCTTCGATTTCCCAGAGGGCTTACTACGCGGGACTTCCTCTCTCCTGCTACGCTGCTGGTCGGGGTGCAGTGGAGGCTTCTTGGCGCGCTCTGGGCAGTTTTCTCCTCCTTGTGGGTTGTGGCCCTCCTTTTCATTTGACTGGTCGGTGGGATGACCATCAGTCTCATCACGACCATGCCCATCTTTGAACTGTGAGGTCCTCTTCTCTCTAGGAGCTTTATTTTGCTCCTGCTCAGGTGGAGTCTTCTTACTACCCGATCGGTGACTTCCAGATCTTGAAGTTTCTGATCGGTGGCTCTTGGAGGGGCTCCTAGAGTGCTCCCTTTGTGTTGAGGCAGTGTGCGATTGGACTCCATCTTCCTCACCAGGTGGGTTATTACCACCCCTCCTTGGTCTATCATTGTTCCTACGACCAGCTTCTGTGGTCCTTGCTCCTGGGGTGGTTGCCCCTCGTGCTGCAGCTTGGGCATTGGCCTGGGCCAACTGGGTAGCTGCCTCTAAAGCAAGTGCTGCCTCATGATGTCTCCGGTTGTCCTCCTCCTGTTGTTGTCTGAGCTCCTCGCTTCTAGCCTCCATATCGCGTCTTTGCTGCTCTAACGCAGCTCTCTGCCTGGCCATCTCTTCAGCAAACGCCTCCTGCCTGGCGTGGAATTGTGCCATCTCCTCCTAGAAGGCCCCCATGGCCCCTTGGAGCTCTTCAACTCCTGGAGTCATGTCCTCGAGCATGACTTTAGGCTCATTCTCACTGTCTTGTGGGCAAGGACCTTCTGATCTAGCAGGCTCTTTAGAGGAGCCTGTCTTCTTGGAGACTGCATTGGTGTTCTTCGGCACCATTACACTTCAGGGACCGTCTGTATTTCTCTTCAGGCTCTCAATGAAAGCACCAAAATTTTGACTGTGTTTTTAGCCAACGACGTGAGAACGTCAATAACGACAAGCCTTCAAGAGAATGTAAATGACAACAGACAGTTTAATCAATGAAAGTAAATAACACAAGAGATTTTATAGTGGTTCAGCTCCGATCATTCGGTAATAGCCTAATCCACTTAGAGATTTTATTACTTTATTCACACTCAAGATCAGATGAACCAGTGTCAACTGAGTTTCTTCAGTGTAAATATTCAAGAATACAAAAAGGGTTCTCTCGAAAACGCACTTTCTCTCTCTAGAACTCAGACCAATTATCAAATTGCCCAAAAGTCCTTTTACGATCCCATCAACCCTCTATTTATAGGCTTGGGATCCTCAACTGATATCCCCTTCAGATAGGGATATTTTATTATTCATATTATATTTAAATTACAAGAAATATTTAAAATACAACAGATTCCTCAATTTGAGTGAGGAATGAGAGATTCCCGCGGTGCCCAGACCGATTCTTACTGAAGTCGTTTATGGGAATTTGACGTAGTCTAGTCTGTTTTGTTGATGAATATCATCTTTTGGTCGGACATATGCATGCTCGACACCTGCATACGGACCATACCCCTTACTTTCCTCAGACCAAGATCCGACCACAACTCCACTTGGTTCTCCTCAAACCAAGGTCCGAGCCACATGCATTGGCTCTCCTCGGACATGGTCCAAGCCAACCTTTTTGAGCATTCCTCGGACTAGGGTCCGAGCCATATGTTTTGGGCCTCCTCGGACTAAGGTCCGAGCCAAGTCATTTGGCTCTTCAGACTAGGATCCGATCGGACCTGTTGTTGCCTTCTCCTTGGTCTAGGGTCCGAGGCAATCACCCTTGCCTCTCCTCGGACTAAGGTCCGAGGCAATCTCTTGAGACCTCTCCTCGGACTAGGGTCCGAGGCCATTTCCTTGGCACACACATAGAGGCCTTCCTCGAACATGGTCAGAGGCACGCATGGGACCTCTCCTCGGACTTGGTCCGAGCCAACCACCTAGAAAGCCCACCTCGGACATGGTCCGAGCCAATCACCCAAGAGGTTCTCCTCGGACATGGTCCGAGCCAAGCATTTGGGAGGCTCTCCTCGGACACGGTCCGAGCCAAGCATACCTTAGCCCAAGTATTCTCCTCGGGTGTATTTGGCTTGAGTATGGCATCTCTCAAGCAGTCCAAATTCTTCACTGATGCATTGGGCTACTGCTAAGCCAGATCATCCAACTAATCCATGCCACGTGTCAATTTTACTGCCACATCATCCTTTTCAAATTTTGGGATGCTCACCAAATTTTACTGCTAAGAGAGGAGGCAAACCTCAGAGTTGCTGCTCACCAACAAAAAGTGGCGCGCTACTTCAATTCCAGAGTTCGAGATCGAAAGTTCCAGGTCGGAGATTTGGTCCTCAAAAAGGTGTTTGTAAGAGACCCGGCAGCTGGTGTGCTAGGACCAAATTGGGAAGGACCATATCAAATTGAGCAAGTCTTGCCATCCGGCACCTACAAGCTTGCTCGGTTAATTGGAGAGCTGATCAGGAACTACTGGAATGGCAAGCACTTGAGAAAATATTATCAATAAATACTGCTTGCAGAGTAGTAGCTTTGTATCAAGTGCTTAACTTGTTATTTAAGTTTTTTGTTTGTGAATTGGTTATTTGCTACCTAGTCACATTATTTTGAACAATGTTATTTTGTTTGGAACTCGTTGTTAGACACGTTTTGTCACTTATTATTACGAGTAATAAAAGAGACCACGCGCAGCGTGGTCGAATCTTGCTACAAATTTTCCATATGTGTTGATTATTCTTGCTTGGCAGTGTTCAACTGTCATAATGATTTAAACAAAACAGGTCTTCTAAAAACTCAGTGTAAATATATACCGGACAGTGTTCAACTGCTCGGTATCATGATATGAATGACCAACGTTTAAATAATGTTTTTGTAGTGGTCAACTACTGAAATATGTTTGTATATTTTATGTGTTTCACGAGTAGTAACTACTCGGACAAATTCGGTCAAGTAGCAAGTGATCAAGAATTTTTCAACCCTCAATCACTTGGGGGGCACATAGGGTATACTGGTTTGTACTTCAACACAGGCAATAAGAGCACGAGCAAATATATCTATTTTTGGGTTGACTTGTAAGTTTGGAAGTCTAAAAAGGCCATTAAGCTAACTTGTTTAACAAAGCTTAAGTAACTTAGAATTTTTAAAATTTTAAGTTAGAAACAGATATTCGTGTAATAATAAAAGTTATGCTCATAAAAAGTTAGAGCAATAAGAGCATGTGGAAGTATATTTAGTATGGACTTATGAAATGTTTAGAATTTCTAAGTTAGAAAACTAAATACTCATGTGAAATTTAAGGCATCTAGGAACTTTACTATTCACAATAAAGACTTAAAAGTTTAGAGTTAGTAAAAAAAAAGAAAAAGTAAAGTACTAAGTGTCAAAATGCTCAATCACACAAGCAAAAGTTTACAAAATAAAACAAACTATATAAAAACTAGTAAAACTACAACTAGTCATGCAGGTGTGCTCTAGCAGGAAGAGGAGTCACTGGCGTGCTTCTCTGGTGGGTTGATCAATCCCCTCCTCGGCCTCAGCTGCTCCTCTTGCTCAGAAGGATAATGTAGAGGAGGTTGGTGTAGGGCCAGGAGGATTGGCAGCTTCCTCAGTAGCCCTTGCTTCACATCTAGCAAGCTCCTCTGCCTGGACCTCCTTGGTGAAAAAATCGAGCTTGAGAGGTTTATTCAGCTTCCAGACCTGCTAAAAGCAGTCGAAGCTAGCCTCCTCAAATCGAATTAAATCAAATTCCTTCTCTTGTTTCAACTCTTCATTCTTGCTGACTAATCCCTCATTCTCACGAGCTAACTCCTTATTCTCAAGGGTCAGCTTCTCCAGTTGAGCACTCAAGGACTGGTTGGTTTGAGCTTGCTGCTGATTCTCATCAAATAGTCTCCTAAGAGACTCATCCCGTTCAGCCACGGTCTTCTCCGCCTGCTCCAACTTGGATTTCGAGTCTTTTTCCGAGACAGTTAGAGTCTCTACTTTAGCTTGGGCCTCCACCAATTGATCATTCAGCACCTTAATCAACTCCTTATAATCCACCGACCGTTGCTGGGCGTGGCAGAAGGTCATGAGGGTCTGCATGAAAAAAAAAAGTTACTACAAAGCAATAACATAAGTAATAATCTATCTTATGGTGGGGTACTTATGTGTGTCAGCTGAGCAATCCCTCTATCTAGGATCACATCGACACTAAGCTGAGGAAGAGATTCAAAGCTTTGAATCGTTGATGCATCACGGAGGGTCTGATCAGCTGACCCCCTGAGCTTGGTATCAGCAGCCCGGAGTGCCTCGCTCGGGCCAGGCGGGCCTGGAGGAGTTAGGCTCGCTGATGAAGGGAGTGACGAAGGAGCTAACGGTGGGAGTGTGGTCGACCCCTCGGGTTGTCTCCCTCGGCTGGGTGGCACTACCTTCAGAATCTTCCTCGGGGGCATGGAGCCACTTCCATCGCCAGCTTTCCTCTTTGGAGCAGAAGCAATGCATTGCCTGAACATATCTGGATCTGCAAAAGAGGAAAACACAAAGTTGTTAGAGATATAAACATAATAAAATGTAGATGAGTATATTACTACTACAATTTTGTTAGTCTCGAATCACCAAGTTATTAAACATATTCCTATGATCACTAGACATGTGTTACATGCGTTGAGAATTTGATCGACAAACTCATCCTCGTCGTCCGAGGATGAGCTGAGTTCTCTCTCAACCTGGATAGCCTTTCCTTTCCCGGATCGAGCGGGAATGACAGATCTGCGCTGAGGCTTAGGCTCCCTAATGACAAGGTCACCAGGTCTACGAGAGAGCGGAGAAGGTCCAGGAGAAAGCTAGTCAGTCGCTAGCTCCGTGCCCGCATTGGACTTATCAGTTGTGTTGTTCTCCCCGGTGGTACTTTCCACCGCCATATCTTGGTCACACGGTACCAGGCCCACCATTTGAAGGAGGTCCATAGTGACCAATTTTTTCACATCTTTCTCCGCATGACTCATGCTAGCCAACTTCTCTGCTCGCTCAAACATCCCCTCAGTAGGCAATGGTCGCTCGAATGGACCCGCACGTGTAAAGGCCAAGTTGTTGGCCTTAATGTCCGATGTAAGGAAGTATTCTTTGTGATACTTCCCGGGGTTCGATTTGTGAGAGATACCACTGAGGTATGTAGTCCCCCTTTGCCTGTGGTAGAAGTGGAAGAAGCCCGTGTTGTTGTGGGAAGGATTGGTCCTAAGGTCAAATAAGTAGTGCACCTCGTGAGGGGTGGGCTCGTCCCAACCATGCAGGAAGTAGAGAATGTATAATGCAGACAATGCCTGGATCCCATTCGGTGCAATCTGGAATGGGGAGACATTGAAGTAATCTGCTACAGACCGGAAATAGATGTGTAACGGAAGTGTCGCTCCGGTGTGCACATGATGCCTGGACCAGGCGCAGTATGCTCCACCAGGCCTATTGGCTCTCTGATGAGGGCCCGATCATATCACGTTCGCCTCGCTCAAACCCAAAGCCTCGATGTGTTTGTGGAATGATGCAGGATTAAGCTTTGAAGCTTCGGCAATGAACCAGAAAGGTTCTTCTTCTCCCCCCTTTTGTGGCTTTTGAATGGCCAAGTCCTGGATCACGGTAGCAAACTTCTGAGAGGGTTCTTCTGAAGGAGTTGCAGTGCGAGCGTGACTGCGCTTTACCACCTTTTGCACCGCTCTGCGGGCAACCTGTGGATCTTTTTCCTGGGGAAGTCTGTTGGATTGTTTCACCCTCATCGTCGACTGAGACACTTGTTGAAGAAACTGTTCCTCGTGGAGGAGATACAAGGCTGAGTGAGGGAGGATCTGCTTGAAGCGATGAAGGCGATCCTCTGGAGTGCGACCGGTAGACGAATTTGATGAGGAATCGCTGTTTAAAGGAGTCTCGATTGATTGCGGGATGGATGTATCAGAGTACGTATGGTTGTCACCTCCCCTATAATCAGAGCGATTCATCTACAAAAATAAATAAAAAATGGGGAGGTGAGTAACCATATAGAGAAAATTCAACAAGAACAAAATTTATTTTTATACTTAGAAAAATGTATCTAAGTGGTAAAAATATAGCACACAAGGGGAAAAAAAAATCTTAGTGCCCAAAAGTGCCTAAAAAGTACTTGAAGTATTTAAGGTCACTAAAATTTATATAAATGGAAAATTTTGGGGTTTTCCAAAGAGGCTAGATTCCCTATGTGTGCGTGTGTGCATGCCAAAGGGCTATGTATGTGTTTAAAAGAAAATGAAGAAGGCCGAAGCCAAGGGGAGTGAGTGTGGTCCGATCGGACCACATTATTGATCCTAAGAAATGGCCGTGCCTAGTGCATCTGCTCGGATGCCTAGGCACTCTAATACGCGTGACAGAGGAGATGTTCAGCAGCCGTGTGGGACTGAAGAGACTTGCCTCCGTGCAAGTCCAGGGCCAAGCAACCCACGAGATGTCCGATCGGACATGGCACGTCCAAGGAGATGCGCACCCCACGGTCCGAGTGTCCGAGCACCAAGCGCGCCTTGTGCCTCCAAGGATCCAGCCACTAATAGCCCAACATGTCCGATTGGACATGGGCATTCGAGAAGGGTAAATGTGGTCCGATCGGACCACATGCTTGCCCAGAAAATTTAGTGGTCGATCGGCCAATTTCCTTAGCTATGCGTTTTTCATACCCTAAAACCCAAACCGTACAAGAAAAGCCCTAATATCCCTATCATAAACACACTTCTTCATTCACACATACAAAAACAAGATCAAAACATGGAAGTGAAAAGGTTTTTTCATGTTCTTGAAAACCCACTATACTATCAAAAACCCCAAAACCCATACTCATGATTTATGTCAAATTAACCCATTTTTCTTGAAATTCCTATGAAATTAAAGGTAATGTTGGGTTACCCATACCACAAACATCATAAAAACAACAAGCTAACACATTATACAAGCATTCATATGAGATTCAAGAACGAGCTCAACAAAAAGCTATCAATGGGTTTCGGCCATGGCATGGGTTTTCATGAAATTTTTTGAAAAATAACCACAATGTAAAGGCATGGAAAAGAAGACTTACTCAAGGTTGGATAACCTTTGGCTTGCTTGAAGATTGCTTGAAGATGGAGAGCTTCCCTTGAAGTTCTTGAAGATTCGGCAAAGAGAAGAGGAGCTTTGGGGTTTCGGAGAGAGAAGGAAGAAGAAGAGAGGTTTTTTTTAAAAAAAAATGTGATTTTTCTTGTGTGAAGAAAAGTGTGTAGAGTTAAGTTATTTAAAGGGAAAAAAGTGGGGTTTATTGTTTATTTTTGGACCCTTGGCATTCCGGGACTATTTTTTCTCCCCACGATCATGGGCAGTATTTTGCAGTGATCGTGGGTCTGCTGCATGGAGATGAACAGTTATTATTTTTATAATGACGTCAACTGGAGAAAAAGTTTATTATGTGAATGTATCATATAATAAACTTGGGGGGAAAATGTTATCCCAAAATTTGAAAAGGATGATGTGGCAGTAAAATTGAGACGTGGCATGGATTAGTTGGATGATCTGGCTTAGCAGTAGTCCAATGCATCAGTGAAGAATTTGGACTGCTTGAGAGATGCCATAGTCAAGCCAAATACACCCGAGGAGAATACTTGGGCTAAGGTATGCTTGACTCGGACCATGTCCGAGGAGAGCCTCCTAAATGCTTGGCTCAAACCATGTTCGAGGAGAACCTCTTGGGTGATTGGCTCGGACCATGTCCGAGGTGGGCTTCCTAGGTGGTTGGCTCGGACCAAGTCCGAGGAGAGGTCCCATGCGTGCCTCGGACCATGTCCGAGGAAGGCCTCTATGTGTGTGCCAAGGAAATGGCCTCGGACCCTAGTCCGAGGAGAAGGCAACAACAGGTCCGATCGGACCCTAGTCCGAAGAGCCAAATGACTTGGCTCAGACCTTAGTCCGAGGAGGCCCAAAACATATGGCTCGGACCCTAGTCCGAGGAATGCTCAAAAAGGTTGGCTCGGACCATGTCCGAGGAGAGCCAATGCATGTGGCTCGGACCTTGGTCCGAGGAG
Organism: Humulus lupulus; assembly: GCF_963169125.1. NCBI lineage: Eukaryota > Viridiplantae > Streptophyta > Magnoliopsida > Rosales > Cannabaceae > Humulus > Humulus lupulus. The sequence goes on along the minus strand of NC_084793.1, from coordinate 83,117,670 downwards.
AACCAAGTGGAGTTGTGGTCGGATCTTGGTTCGAGGAAAGTAAGGGGTATGGTCCGTATGCAGGTGTCCAGCATGCATATGTCCGACCAGAAGACGATATTCATCAACAAAACAGACTAGACTACGTCAAATTCCCATAAACGACTTCAGTAAGAATCGGTCTGGGCACTGTGGGAATCTCTCATTCCTCACTCAAATTGAGGAATCTATTGTATTTTAAATATTTCTCGTAATTTAAATATAATATGAATAATAAAATATCCCTATCTGAAGGGGATATCAGTTGAGGATCCCAAGCCTATAAATAGAGGGTTGATGGGATCTTAAAAGGACTTTTGGGAAATTTGATAATTGGTCTGAGTTCTAGAGAGAGAAAGTGCATTTTTGAGAGAACCCTTTTTGTATTCTTGAATATTTACACTGAAGAAACTCAATTGACACTGGTTCATCTGATCTTGAGTGTGAATAAAGTAATAAAATCTCTAAGTGGATTAGGCTATTACCGACTGATCGGAGCTGAACCACTATAAAATCTCTTGTGTTATTTACTTTCATTGATTAAACTGTCTGTTGTCATTTACATCTCTTGAAGGCTTGTCGTTATTGACGTTCTCGCGTCATTGGCTAAAAACACAGTCAACATCATGCTATCTTGGATAATAAATATGACAGCCTGGTCATGAATAAGCGTATAAACAAATCCCGAATCTTTGGGAATCCTTTAGTATGCGGTATGCATTATATCTGAATCACCTGAGCTGTGTATCTTCCACGGGCTTGTATTCTGACAGCTATCTGACCCCGAGCTAGTGCTTTGATGACTTATCTTATTCGTAGTTCGTGGTAAAGTTAGAACGCCTAACACCAGGTCTGACCATTACGAACCTTGAGCTGTCCATATAGATAATAATAAGATATTCTACTTGATTACTTTTCCACTTATTTATCGGCCAGTTGTACCCGACCCGAGTGAAGGAACTCGTGCTAAGATTAGGGTAGAACAAACACAATTAACAATTTTAATTCACATAATATCTACCAAGCAATTCAAATAATAAAAAAATCATAGCACTTAACAATTAATAATAAAATAAAGCACACAAATTAATAAATTAAAAAATTGGTGCGCTACAAAACTCTACCAAATTGTAACAGCACAGGGAACTTAAGATTTCCAAGTTCTTAGTCAATACAGTAACTCGTAGATTAGGCCTTGTTTACGGGAACCAAGTAAAAACTTCTTTGTTCATTTAGTACTTAGCTCTCTAAATCTTTTCTAATCTCTTGTTGAGGAAAAATGATGTCAACAATTTTTAATTAACAAAAAAATTTAAAAAGTTCAATCTAAACTGAAACACCAGCTTTTTTTAAATCCTAAAAAATATATATAAAATAATAATTAAACTCATCATTAAAAAACTCAAGAGAACCTAGTGAAAGTTTAAATTTAAATTAAAAACACTTAACCAATTTTTTTTTTTTAAAAAAGCCCTTAAAAAATCGCTCATCTCCTACCTTTGATAGTGACTACAAAGGGCGTGAAAGAGTTGGGCTTCAAGTTTTTGGGCGAAAAGGGTAAGAGGCAGAGAATGGGCAGCTTGGCTCAAGGGCATCGAGGTTTAAGGACTAGGTTGGGCATCGAAGGGCATGGGGCAGCAATTGAACAACTAGGCGCCATGGCATCCGGTGGTTGCTAGGCTCCATATGATATTTGGGTTTGAATATCTTTTTTTTTTTTCAAATTGTGGGTTCGATTGGTTGTATAAGATTTGTTCATTGTTAGTTTTGATTTTCATATCTAATTTGTTGTCTATTACATCTATTTTATTATAGAATGAGGTGGTTAGGTTTGGATTTTTGATACATTTGATTTATTTGTTAAAAAAAAATTGAATTGAATATTAGTGTTGTCATGAGATTATTGATGTTAATCTAAGTTATAGATTTTATATATTAAATTTGTGTATTTGATTTTTTGTGATTGAATTTGTGTATATAGTTTTCCTGGGTAGATTTATTTGATTCTTGGATTTGGATCTTTTTGTTTAAATTTTGATCAAATTTTAAATTATTTAATTGTTTTTATTTTGTTATTTAATTCATTCAAAAAAATTATTCTTTAATTCATCAAAATGTGTATAATTTTTTTAAATGCATTTGAAATTTATTTTTCTAATTTTAAATTATTTTAAATATCTTTTAATTTAAAAATATGAGTTAGACCAATCACAAGTTGACACATGTCAACCTAGTCAGTACTATTTTCATATTTTTGGACATTTTTTTCATATTTTTTTTAAATTGAGTATATATGAGCAACACTTTTAAATTATTGGGTATTTATATCGCAAAATAATATCATTTTTTATTTGATATAAGTCGAATTAAAATGGCCAATACCATATGAGGTGGTATTGTATGTGTGATTGAGGGAGCTTAACATTACTTGTTAAATTAATAAAGTGGAACCTGATTTTAAATTCAATCATATTTTATGTCAATTTATACGGTGTTAAACACCTTAAGACATTTTATACCATCAACCTTCGATTTTTAGTTTTTAAAAATAATATATAAGTGTTAAATATTGTTGCTAGGTATTATTTTAAAATTATATTAGTTTTAAGCTAAAAGGAACAAATATGAGAAGCCATATTTAAGAATTTTGCACACTTATCTCACTTTATTTATGATGTAATCGAGTTCATTGGTAGAGTGTTTTCACATAAATGTGTGGACTAGTATAAGACCATCTCCAAAGGATGGTCTAAAAAAAGTGATAAATTTGACACAAAAGAAAAGAGCAAATATTATATTTAGCATATTTACAATTGTGTTCCAATGCATAATAACATTTTAAGATGCAAATTGTTATAAAAAATAACTAAAACTTGTTATAAAAAGTAACTATCATTAATTATTGTTAATAAATTAATTATTAAAAAATAATTAATGACAATATTGTAATTAAATAATGTGTATTAAAGTCTCTTATTAATGTTTAGTGGCAATATTGTAAATAAAAAGTGATAATTTATTATTGATCCAAATTTGGATCATGCTATATTGTGATCCAAATTTGGATCAACTTTTAGCATGTGTCAAATTTGGCACAACTTTTAGCACACTATTGAAGAAACTTTTCTTTGAAGTGTGCTATATTTTAGCAATACATTGAAGATTTACATCTCTATTGGAGATGCTCTAATCCCATATTGATGATAGTTAATATATATTGTAATCATCAATGTTAGTACAGTGTCTATATAGGGATATTTTTAAAAATATGGTATTATAATAGTTAGGACAAATAATACTTTTTCCCCTTGAACTGTGGCTCTTGTAGAGTTTTCCCTCCGAATTTGTGGCAAAAATCCCTCCGATCTATAGAAACATTTGAAAATGTACCCCTTCTGTTGCATTTTGTTCATTTTTTGAATGGTTTGCTGATGTGATCACATACCACATGCATAGTTGTAGTATGATGGTCGATTTAACTAAATGAACCTAGTTGAAATTGAGTTTATTGGTGCTAAGCACATACACATTAACTCTAAAAATGCAGATACATACTATAATTTATTATTAAACCACTATTTATGCATATATTTTTTGTATGGACTCTCGAATCGCGTCACATCAGTGCTACTTCAGCAAATTATTTAAAAAATGATCGAAATGCAACAGAAATGATACATTTTTAATGATTTTTATAGTTTAGGGGGTATTTTTGCCACACAAAAAAATTTGTGGGGAAAAACTCTATAATGACCATAATTCTGGGAAAAAATGCTATTTATCCTAAAAGTTAATATATAAAAATATGACTTCGCCATATTGTTAACTTTTGCTGAAGTAATTTTTATATATGGCTTTTTTGTTGCTTAATTTTTAGATATTCCCATAAAATTATATAATAAATTTTCTAAAAATTATACAATAAATTTTCTAAAAATTATACTACATATATTATAACAATTCTCATACCTACATTATCATTATATATATATTTTTTGGAGAAACTTCTAAAAATTAATACTATATAATTAATTAGGTAAAAACAACATGCAATGTACTTTTGGTTAGTTTTATTTAAAAAAAAAATTAATTTATTTTTATTATATTTTCTAATTGTCATATAAATTTTAAATAAATAAACAATGTCATATATTATGAAACAATACGTTTAATATAATATATGACACGAATATATTAAAAAAATTAAACCAAAATATTTACAATATATACTGATAATAGTTTTCTTAAAAACAATTATATATATTTGAAAATTTTATTTTATCTATTAACATTTGTATTGGATAAGAACAATCACATATATATTTTTTTCAATTAGTTATTGTTATCCCTAAAAAATACGAAGATGACGTGGCAAAAGAGAATGAGACACGTGGCATAACCAATCAGGGAAAAACGACAAAGTACTGAGAAAAGACCGACAGGCAAAACAGATAGGTCCAGGACCTAGGAAAGCCTACCAAGCCTAAACCCCCTAGGGGTGGTCGGCCTGACCCCTACCCCTAGGGGTGGTCGGCCTAAGCATGCCCAAAGGCCTATAAGTGGTCGGCCCTAGCATGCACAAGGACCCCTAGGGGTGGTTGGCCTGACCTCAACCCCTAGGGTAGTCGACCTAAGCAGGCCCAAGAGCCACTTGGGTGGTCAGCCCATCCTATCTTTCATGGGGTGGTCAGCCTAAACCCCTAAGTACACTTCAATGAAAAATAATCACTTTCGTTCAAACTGAGATCAGTAGGCCTAGCACCCCGAAGATCAACAGGCCTAGCACCAAGAGGATCAATAGGTCCAGCACCCAGAAGGTCGCAGGTCCAGCACCCAAGCTTTAGTCATCGGGCCTAGCACCTAAGTCTCATATACCGATAGAGATTTAACATCTTCCCAAAAGTTTCAATCGTGCATTGTCTACCACGATCTAAAGTAACAACGAGAAGACGCACGATCTTATGATCATGGGGAGGTGGACACATATCTCCATTACCTGATAATCGTGTGCCAAATCACGATCCCAGTATGATTGGTCATGTAACAGCCCTTGGGTACTATAAATAAAGAGCCAGGGCTTCATTTAAAGGGGCTTTTTTTCGATTCTCTGATCTGGATCTGATCTCTTTCTCTGGAATTTTGGGAGAAACATCTTACTGACGAGTGAACTCACCAGTTCGTACTTGTAATTGTCGAGTGACTCAATACTAAAAGCTAAGTGGATTAGGTTATCACTGTTCATCTGAACAGAGCTGAACCACTATAAAATTCCTGTGTGTTTATTTAAGATAATTGTACTTTGTAATTTATTTCGTTTATTTCGTTAAAAAGGTGTAGTAAATTGTACATACAACCGTTGGCCAATTTCACAGGTCAACATTTTGGTGCTTTCATTGAGAGTACGAAATCAAGGAACACACTTTCATCATTTTTATGATGCCTCCAAAACCCAGTTAGACAAAGAAGACTGCTCCCAGGGATTCCACCACCCAGGATCCCATAGTTCCCATTAACGAACCTCAGGTGGAGGTTGGAGATCAACTTGATGCAGAAGATCCATAGGACGCTCACCAGGAGGAGATGGCACAATTTCTGGCGAGGCAGGAGGCCTTTGCTGCGGAAATTTCCCTTCTGAGGGCGACTATGGAACGACAACGATGAGAGATCGATGAGCAGGTCCAGAGGATGATCCAGAGGAAGCAGGAGGCTGACCGAAGGCACCAGGAGGCCACTGTGGCCTTAGAGGCGGCTACTCAGTTAACCTCGGCTAATGCTGAAGCTGCTGCTCAGGTGGTGAGGGAGGTTCAGGCCAAAGCAGCAGGAATACGAGACCACTGTAACAGAGAGTCCCAGGGGAGGAGTAAGACCCCAAGGACACTCTCAGAACCACTTTCCCAGGGTGAAGAGGCATAGTCCAAGACTGCCTCCTCCATGGCTAAGAAGAATAACACTCCATCTAGGAGTAGGAGTATTACCAACCCGAAGGCCCCTTCCCAGGGGGACCGACGAAACAACGCTGGAGATGAGGGTCAATCATCTGAGAGGCGTGACAGGAATGGAAATGGCCGCTCCAAACCTCAAAATCATGTAGGAGGAGAGGCTCGGGGGCAGGGTCACACTGATAGGGGCAAGGCAGACCTACCGCCCCTACACCCTCATTCTCGCAAGGGAAAGGAACCAATGAATAACAAAAGTACTGTGTTCGATAGGCTGAGGAAAGATGCGCGACCTCAGGATTTGAGGGAGGTCATCAACAGGAGGACCAGTGCTCAGGAGGAGGTACCAGGGATATCCACCCCACCTGGAGCAGTGATTCCACCAGCACTCGTTATGGCAGGCTCAAATAGATGCACTCGTTATGGCTGTTCAGGGTCTAACAAAGAAACCTTCAAATATCGAGTTGGCTCATAGAAGTGGGAGCCCTTTCAATGCCAAGATCTAAGCTGCCCAACCACCACCAAAATATAAGACCCTGAAACTTCCTACATACACTGGGAAGAAGGACCTAGTACGGCATATTGGGAAGTTCGAGGATCAGATGGAGTTACTCGGTGTGGAACAAGATTATAGGTGCAGGGTATTCCCTACCACTATCTCTGACACAGCTTAGGAATGGTATTGGAAGTTCAAACCTGGATCCATCACTTCCTGGGAACAATTCAGGAAGGAATTCTGCAAGGTCTTTTGTGCCAGACGGATTCAACCAGTTTATGCCAATCAGTTAGCTGACATCAAGCAAGGGAAAAAAGAATCCCTAAGAGACTACATTCAATGATTTATGAGAGAGGAAAACCAAGCGGCCACAGAAGGAGATGAAGGAAAGTTCGTTGCCATCTCGGCTGCAATAATTTATCGTAGTCCTTTGTGGGATAGTATACATAGGAACCCTATCAACACCTTGCAAGGAATCCTAGACCGACCCGACAAATACATGAAGCTAGATGATGCTATCATGAAGGAAGAAAAAGGCATAAACCATCCGACCACTGTCAGGGCGGATAAAAATGGTGCAAACCCTCAAGGCGGCAGTGGGGGCAATGGTAAGAAGAGGAATACCTTAGGGGCCGAGCAGAGTGAAGAGAAGAAAGCTAAGTCAGCACCCACCGACGAACAAGCTAAGCATCAACCCTACCAGCCGAGGTTCACCAATTATACCATCCTGACAACATCAAGGGCTGAGATTTACTTAGCAACATACCAAGAGGTACCATACCGAAAGCCACCACCCTTCCGCTCAGAAGGAAAGAAGGACAAGAATAAGTTTTGTCGTTTCCATAATGATTATGGGCACGACACAAACGAGTTTAAACAATTGAAGGATGAGATAGAGTTTCTTCTCCAATATGGAAAACTCTCGAGGTACCGAGGCAAGACTGAGACCCCAAGTAGGAATCTAGAATTCCTAAGGCAGAGGAGTCCACCACTTAAGCCGGCAGCTGTAGACTTCACACTGGATACCATATGTGGAGGACCCCACATTGGAGGCAATAGTAACAATGCTCGTGAGCGATATGAAAGGACCCTCAGGCATGAGGTAGGGGAGTATTCCTAGTGTATGGCAGTGGAGGAGCGGTCTCCAAAGAATCCAAAGTATGAAAGTGAAACTCTCACTTTTACAGAAGATGACACAAGACATGTGAGGTACCCCCACAATGACCCTCTAGTCCTTACCATTCAAATCGCCAATGCTTGAGTGAAGAGATACTTGGTGGATACGAGAAGCTCGGTAGATATCATCTACAAATCATCCCTCGAGAAGATGAAGCTCACGGTCAAGGACCTGACACTGTGTTCCTAAGTTATATATGGGTTCACGGGAAAATGCCTAGAACCAGCAGGAACTATCAAACTACCGGTCATAGTGGGGGATTCCCCCAGGCACGAGACTGAGATGACAGAGTTCCTGGTGGTTGATTGCTCATTGGCTTACCATGTAGTACTCGGGAGACCCCTCCTGATGGCTACACACAACAGTATCTATCTGGCATCTATCTTTGAAGTTCCCTATCAGCGCATGGCAAGGATGTGTACAAGGTAACCAAAGGGAAGCACGAGAATGCTATAATGCGTCAGTAGTCAAGGCAAAGAAAAGACCATGCGTAAACAACATGATAGTAATCTTCTGCGAAGAGGGTGAAGGAATCGATGAGGTTGTCAACATGGAAGTTGACGTTGAGAGAAACATTCTATTGGAGCCGAAGGCTCCTTTTAACAAAGATTTGTCATTATAGCAAGTTTGCCAAAGCGAGGGAAACGACATTGATCCTCGCTTTGGGGATGACGTCATGGGGGTAGGACTAGTCAAAGATCTTGATGAAGTCCTACTAGATGAGGAGGACCCGACTAGAGTAATCAAAGTCGGGAAAGAGTTAAAGGTGGAAATTAAAGCACGATTGGTGAAAATTTTGAAGAAAAACGAGGACGTCTTTGCCTGGTCACATAAGGACATGGTTGGAATTTCTCCATCCATAATAAGTCATGTCCTCAATATAGACAGGAACTACTCACCAGTGCAACAAAAAAGGAGACTGCTTGACAAAGAACGATCTCAAGCCCTGAAGGAGGAGGTCGAGCGGCTCAGGGAAAACAGTTTTATAAGGGAGGCCTACTACCCTGATTGGGTATCAAACGCCGTGTTGCTCCCAAAACCAAACGGGAAGTGGAGGACCTGCGTGGACTTCACAGATCTGAACAAGGCCTGCCCCAAAGACTGTTTCCCATTACCCAGAATAGACCAATTGGTCGATGCAACGATAGGGCATGAAATACTCTCATTCATGGAAGCGTATTCCAGGTATAATCAAATAAGTATGCACCCTCATGATGAGGAACATACCAACTTCTGGACAAACAAGGGATTGTATTGTTATAAGGTGATGCCATTCGGCTTGAAGAACACAGGAGCCACCTACCAGCATTTGGTGAATAGCATGTTCTGAGACTTGATTGGAAAAAATATGGAGGCATACATCGATGACATGTTGGTCAAGTCCAAAGAAGCTGGAGGGCATGTTCAAGACTTAGAGGAATGCTTTGCGATACTTAGAAAGTATAGCATGAAGCTAAACCCTCTCAAGTGCTCGTTTGGAGTTGGTTCTGGTAAGTTTCTCGGAGACATAGTCAATTGACGTGGAGTCGAGGCTAACCCCGAGAAGATCAAAGAAATTATCGACATGAAGTCACCTACCACAATCAAAGAAGTGCAAAGCTTAGCCGGGAGAGTAGCTGCCCTCAGTAGGTTCATATCAAAGTCTACGGACAAGTGTGTCCCTTTCTTTAACTTATTGAGGGGCTGCAAGAAGATCCAATGGACCGAGGAGTGTGAGAAGGCTTTCCAAGCCTTGAAGGAACACCTCATCCAACCTCCCATCCTAGCGAAGCCAATGTATGGTGAAGTATTATTCATCCATTTTGCAATCACCGAGCATGCAATCTGTGCTGTTTTGATAAAGGAAGAGAACAGGGTACAACACCCTGTATACTATATCAGTAAAAGGCTAGAAGGTGCGGAGTCTAGGTATCCCCCTCTTGAGAAACTAGCCTACTACTTAGTAATCACCTCTCGAAAGCTGCGTCCATATTTCCAAGCTCACTCGATCCGAGTCCTGACCGATCAACCTCTGAGATAGGTTCTTCAGAAACCAGAGGCCTCAGGATGATTACTTAAGTGGACAGTGGAACTAGGATAGTTCGATATCACTTATCAGTTGAGGACATCGATAAAAGGACAAGCATTGGCAGGCTTCATAGTCGAAGGCACCAACCTTGAAGACCCTTCCTACCAGCCAGAGAATGGAGATACCGAGAAGGAAGGAGATACTCCTGTGTGGAAGCTATATGTTGATGGAGCATCCAATGAACATAACTCAAGTGTAGTAATCATACTGATCACTCCGGAGAATCACCGAATCCATTGCGCTCTAAGATTTGGATTCAACGCTTCAAACAACGAGGCTGAGTACGAGGCATTATTAGCTGGATTACACTTGTCTCAGGATGTACATGCACTGTCCCTAGAGATATTCAGCGATTCCCAACTAGTGGTGTATCAAGTACTGAGGGAGTATCAAGCCAAGGGACTTAGAATGGTGTAGTACCTGAATAAGGTGAAGGACTTGTTGGCCCAGTTCAAGAGATACTCAATTACACAAGTCCCAAGAGAGCTGAACGCCAATGACGATTCCTTAGCCAAACTTACCAGTGCCAAAGATGCGAATGCCTTAAATGTTGTTCCCGTCGAATACTTGGCAGAAAGAAGCACAACTGAGCAGGAGGCACTACCTATTGAGTTAGAAGATACATGGATGACCCCTGATAGTCAAAGTGGTACTGTACCAAGGAGGGTACTCCCTACCACTACTAAGGTGCGTTACACCCGACCAGTCAAAGCTGTTAATGATCAAGGTACACGAAGGGTTTTGTGGAGATCACGCTGGGGGGTAGAGCCTATCAAAGAAAATCCTAAGACAAGGATACTTTTGGCCGATGATGAATGAAGACTCAATGCAGAGCCCTTGGCCCTAATGAATTAACACAGATCCAGAGCCCTTGGCCCTTTTTTGTATGGGGGATCGACCTAATCGAAAAGCTACCCACAAGAAAGGGAGGAGTCCAATTTGCTGTTGTAGCTATGGACTACTTCACCAAATGGACTGAAGCAGAATTGATCGCCACCATAACCTCGAAGAAAGTCTTAGACTTTGTGGTGAAGAATATCATATGCCGATTTTTCCTACCGAGGAAGATAGTCTCGGAAAATGGGACTCAATTCGACATTGATATGTTCACCAACTTTTGTGCGAGGCATGGAATCACAAAGAGCTTTTCCTCGGTAGCACACCCCCAAGTTAATGGCCAAGTAGAAGTAGTGAACAAGACTATCAAAGACACTCTAAAGAAACACCTTGAATAAGCCAAAGGAACCTGGCCACAATTACTTCCTGAGGTCCTATGGTCACATCGAACGACGACGCGAACGGCGATAGGACATACGCCATTCTCTTTGGCGTTTGGATATGAAGCTATGTTGCCAATTGAACTCACTCCCCCATCACATAGATGGGAGACATACGATTAGGGGAGGAACCATCAATTAATAGAAGAGTCGCTCGATTTAATCAAAGAAAGATGAGAAAAGGAAAGTCTTAGAGTAGCAGCATATCAACAAAAAGTGGCCAGATACTTCAACTCTAGAGTGAAAAATAAAAAATTTCAGGTTGGGGACTTAGTACTCAAGAGGGTGTTCCTAAACGCTTAGGACACTATGATAGGGGTACTAGGACCTAACTGGGAAGGGCCATACCTTGTGGAGGAGGTGATCCCACCAGGGACGTACAAGATAGCTCGACTGAATGGAGAACTAATAAAAAACTACTAGAATGGCGAACACCTCTGCCGGTACTATCAATGAAGTTTGTTCAGCAGCAACACAAGTTTTAATTTGCAAATGTAGTATTTACGAATTATCTATGTAACATCCATTGTGCTTCAATGAATGAATTTAATTTATGAAGTTTCTATAGTTCGTTAAATTTCTTTCAATAAGGGACTTGTCCTAAGGACCTGTCAACTCCATCGGATCATGTTCGATTTTGGTCCTTGAGGGACCTATCGGCCTATAAGATCCAAACAAGAGACAGGTCCTAGGACCTTGTCGCCCAAATGTTGGATCATGCTCGATTCTGGTCCTTGAGGGACCTATCGGCCCATAAGATCCAAACAAGAGACAAGTCCTAGGATCTTTTCGCCTAAATATTGGATCATGTTCGATTCTGGTCCTTAAGGGACCTATTAACCCATATGATCCAAATGAGAGAAGGTCCTAGAACCTTGTCACCCAAATATTGGATCATGTTCGATTCTGGTCCTTAAGGGACCTATCGGCCCATAAGATCCAAACAAGAGACAAGTCCTAGGACCTTGTCGCCCAAATATTGGATCATGTTTGATTTTGGTCCTTGAGGGACCTATCGACCCATACAATCCAAACGAGAGACGGTCCTAGGACCTTGTCGCCCAAATATTGGATCATGTTCGATTCTGGTCCTTGAAGGACCTATCGACCCATACAATCCAAATGAGAGACGGCCATAGGACCTTGTCATCAAATTAATTGATCATGTTCGATCTTGGTTCTTGAGGAGCCTATCGACCCATAAGATCCAAATGAGAGACTAGTCCAAGGACTTTGTTGCCAACTATTTGATCACGTTCGATCTTGGTTCTTGAGGAACCTATCGACCTATACGATCAACGAAAGAGACTGGTTCGACCACCAGTTGCCATCATTGGATCATAATCAAATCTGGTCCTTGAGGGACCGATCGATAATTTGATCTAAGACTCGTTACAGGCTCGATTAGCCCATCCAGATCCGATTGGTCCAACTTAGACATTTCTGTCTACAATCAATATAACGAGTACATGAGAGATTACGTAGATCGTGATCGACACTTGCTACACAATCTGCATCTTTGTATAGGTATCATTACTACTGAGTATGAAACCATCAGCCGACTACCAATGAGGGACAAGCATTTGCTGCTTGCATCATTGGATGAAAAGGATAGTACTATGTGTCTAAATGCTGGAAGCAAGGCATGGTCAAGTAGCAAGTGACCAAGGCTTTGAAACCCATGATCACTTGGGGGGCATATAGTACATACAAATCGGGTTATACACGAGCAATGAAGGCGTGACCTTAAGTACTAAGCAAGCTCAAGTTTTTCTAGGACATTTGTTCAACATATGTTCTAAAAGTTCAAAAAACAAAGACAAAAAAGGCATTGGTACGGAGACTCCTATCCATGTCCCTTATAGGGTGGTCGGCCAGTCCATCAACCCTATAGGGTGGTCGGCCTATCACCCATGGGGTGGTCGACCTGACCGTTTTGTTCATGGTACTTGGTGAAGTACTATGCTACTCACATTACCATGGTTGTTATCATGAAAAATGTAAAAGAGTAAGGTTAGTATGGCATGAAAAATACATGTGTTAAGAGTATACTGATACCTGAACCAATGAGGGTTGTGAGTTGATATACTTAGTAAGCATTGGAAATAAAATTTTCAATCAATACACTGAGTACTCATAACAAAAAGGCATAAAATGTCATATATAAAAATTGTCAAGTACAAGGTGCCCCACCAATGATATGAGGGGGAAAATAAAATAAAGGACCAAGAAGACTAACTAGGGTGAGGAGTATCATCTAAAAGACTACCTTGAGCCTTGGCAACATCACGAGCCAAAAATTTCCTGAGCTCTTTCGCTTGCGTCTTCTCGGGAAGGAAATCCAAGTTCAGATCTTTGTTGGACTTCCAGCTCATGTAGAAGCAAGAGAAGGTTGTCTTTGAATACTCCTCTCGGGCCTTGTCCCGAGCAGCTTTGACCTCTTGCTCCTTCTTGACAAGAGAATCCTTCCGCAATTGGTCCATGTCGACAATCAACTTCTCTTTCTCCGCTTCAGACTGTTGGAGTTGATCGGCAAGTTCCCCCTCCATCTGGGTTATCCTGAGAGTCAACTCGGTCACTTCCTTTTGTTTGAGCTCCACGATACTATGGAGGGTGTTGATCTCTTCATCCTTTGAGGCAATGTCAGCATCCCTAGAGCAAAGAACGCGCCTAAGGTCCAATACCTCTTGGCGGACAGCTTCAAGTTCAGAACGAAGGTTGGAGAGCGTAAAAGTACACTCTATAGACATATCACAGACATGAGAGACCAACATCAATGCCTGCAAAAAACATACAGGTGTTAGATAAACCTCAGAACACAAGCTAAATAGACAAGATGGAAACTATAAAGGACTCACACTCTGAATGTCTAAGAATGACTTCGTGAGAATGGTGTTCAGGTCCTCATTCTTGATCCCATTAAAGGTTGTTGTTGTTTGCTCCAGATGCAATGCTCGGTCCATGAGGGCGCTTAAGTTCAGTATAGCAGGCTGATGTGGCTCAGATAAATGGGTGGGCACAGAGCAAGAACCACCCGCATCATTGAATGTGGGAGGAACTGGTGTAGACAAAGATGGCTCTACCTCTGCGACAGGGCTAGACGCCAAATGAATTGGACTAGATGCTAAAGGAGTCGGAGGAGACACCTCAAGAGGAACCTCCATGACCGACTCAGCCTCTACCCTTGCCTTTTTTTATCGCTCGTATAGAAGGACTGGTCTCGATGGGAGTCGACCTCTGCTAGGTACAGACGAAACCAAACATGTCTGAGCCTGCAAAAAAAAATCAAATGTTAGAAGGATATTAAGGACCGATGAACCATAAAATAAAAGTGATAAAGTGTCTAACCTTCTGAATGTGATTCGAGTTCGAACGCAGCCTCATCAAAGTCGTCTGAAGCAAGCGACGAGTACACAGCAGATGCCCCCACCTCATCACCCTCATGTCTGGCTAATACTGGCGAAGAGGATACCTCCTCGACATGAATGGGTCCCGGGGAGTCTATGGCTATCACGGGCTCAGAACCATCGTCATCCAAAACATCTGATATGGTAGGAGGAAACATTCCCACCTTCCTAAGGTTCTCCATAGTAACGAGGGTCTTGACATTCTTCTCCTCAGAGGTCATGGCAATCAGTGCCTTGGCTCTAACGATCATATCCTGGGTTGGGAATGGTCTATAAAAGGGCCCAACGTGCTTAAACTTGGAGAAGTTGGCCTCTACATCCTTGGTAAAGAAATAGTTATCAGCATATCTAAATGCCTTGATATTTCTAGAGATCTCTTCCAAAAAGGTGTTGGTACCCTCGCTCATATAATGGTTGAAGTGGAAATATCCCGAGTTGCGCTGAGAAGGGTTTCACTTTAGGTCAAATAGATAGTGGATCTCATGAGGCACTGAGGCGGCCCATTTTCTGCAATGATAGATGATGTACAATGCAGACAAGGCCAATATCGCATTAGGAGCCAGTTGAGAAGGACTAATACCAAAATAGTCTGCTACACTTCAGAAGTACAGATGAAGAGGAAGCAGAGCCCCAGACCTAATGGCAGAGCGTGTCAAAGTGCACATACCCAGAGGGGGGTCCTCAACTCTGTCTTCTGGACCAGGGATGGTGATGGAAACCCCGGAGAGGTCAAAGGTCTTCCTAAAATTCTTTATGTTCTCCTCAGTCATGTCAGAGGCCACCCCCTTTGAACCAAACAACCTCATAATCAGCTAGGCGAGACTTCTCAACCGGTTTCCATATGATCTCACTGGAAAAAGTGGCCCCAGAATCTGATAAATGGAACTCCTTTCATCGTCTTTTCTTCTGCTGCTTAGCTGGCGAGATTGTTTTGCTCTTGGAAGGAGGGTGAACTACCTTAGGACAGAATCTGTGAATGGGACGCTCCTGAGGATGAGCAGTATGGCGACGTGAGCCCTCGGTATAATCTTGCCGAGAAGAAGATCGATGGGGAACCCGACTAATATCTCAGTGCGAAGGGCGTTGCAATGGTTCTCGCTGACCTGACCTATCTCGCTGGGAAAAATGACTCTGCTGAGGTGTGCCTTGGGAGTTGTAGGGCATACTGTGCTGAGAAGTAATATGAGAAGAGCCCAAAGAGGAGCCCTGAGTGATATGCCTGGCAATCTGAGGGTCATCGTCAGAGGGTTTTCGGGTTGTCTGTTTCAATCTCGCCATTGGACAGTACCTCTTTAAGAAATCTTCCTCACTGAATAAGTATAAAGCGGAATGAGGGAGAATCCTTTTCAACCTTTCCAAAAACTCTTGGGGATTATGCTCACCTACTGACATGTCTGAAGAAGAGGAGATGGAGATATGCAACAGAAGAAAAATAGAGATTAAAGTTAGTAAATGAGCATAATGAAGCCAACGACTGGGGGCACGTTCATGAACTAAAAAGTAAAAATGAAGAAATCAGGAGCAAAATTCTATATAGGGGGTATAAGGGGTCGGCCCAGTGAGCCTAAGCATAGGCCGACTACCCCAAGGAAGTAAGCTTCAGAAAAGTGCCTGAGGACTGTTCAAGTCTCCAGAATATTTTTAGGATCCCAAGTGGTTGGCTTATGCTTGGGCCGACCACCCTAAATCCTTGGAAGTTGCCTAAGGGAAGGCAAAAGGTACTCAGCCCATGGACCCCTAGGGTGGTGGGCCTAGCCCTAATTCTAAGCCTGGAAATTACCTAAGGAAGAAAAAGGAGTGCTCGGCCTATGGATCTAAGGGAGCATTCGGCCCATGCCAAGGAGGTACTCAGCCCATGGGCCCCTAAGGTGGTCGGCCTAGCCCTAATTATATCCCTGGAAATCGCCTAAGGGAAGGAAAGGGAGTACTCGGCCCATGGACCCCTAAGGTAGTCGGTCTAGTCCTAATTCTATCCCTGGAAATTTCCTAAGGGAATGAAAGGGAGTGCTCAGCCTATGAATTTAAGGGGAGTACTCGGTCCATGCCAAGGAGGTACTCGACCCATGCCAAGGAGGTGCTCAGCCCAAACCTGGGCCTATCCCTAGAAATCGCAGGCACCAGGTTTGGAGTCCCAGAAATCGCTAGGACCATTGAGTGGTCGACCTACGGTCTTGCATCCCTGGAAATCGCCTAGACTAAAGATTTGTTACAGAGAAATCTTGATTCAAGAAGGTCAAATTATTTTTTATTAGGATACAACAGAGCAAGAAGTTCCAGATAAAAATTCCTCAAAAATACAAAGTATTTCTTATGAATCTAAGCACATATAAATTAAATGATGCGAGGATTAAAAGAAAGTACTTACCAAAGACCTGAGTTTGATGAGGAACTAGAGAAATCAGACTTTGATCTGTTTGAAAGTGGCGCATGGAGCAAGAATGAGGAAGAGGATCTACTTATAACCTCTCAGGCAGACAAGATATTTTTAGGAATTCAAATTTCCTTGAAAAATATCTAATATGGTTAAAATTTAAATTCCTTTTTAAATATCAATATTTTTAGGAATTTAAAATTCCTTGAAAAATATTTATATTTTTAGGATTTAAATTTTCTTGAAAAATATTTATATTTTTAGGAATTAATATCCTTGAAAAATATATGATATTTTTAGGACTTTAAAACTCCTTGAAAAATATGTTATATTTTTAGGATTTCAAATTGCCTTGAAAAATATATTATATTTTTAGAATATTAATTTTCCTTGAAAAACCTAATTATTTTTAGGAAGTACTAATTGTCCCTGAAAAATTCGTACCAAGCAAAGTATCGATAGTTAAAAAAGTACTGCGTAATGTCCCGAGGGACTTGACTATTTAAGTATTGCTACGGTATGTTTCTCGGGACAGGATCAAGTTTATCGTAATGTTGAAAACATTGCAATAAACTTGGGGGGGCAAATGTTATCCCTCAAAAATACGAAGATGACGTGGCAAAAGAGAATGAGACATGTGGCATCACCAATCAGGGAAAAACGACAAAGTATTGAGAAAAGACCGACGGGCAAAACAGATAGGTCCAGGACCTAGGAAAGCCGACCAAGCCTAAACCCCCTAGGGGTGGTTGGTTTGACCCCTACCCCTAGAGGTGGTCGGCCTAAGCATGCCCAAAGGCCTAGAAGTGGTCAGCCCTAGCATGCACAAGGACCCCTTGGGGTGGTTGGCTGGACCTCAACCCCTAGGGTAGTCGGCCTAAGCAGGCCCAAGAGCCACCTGGGTGGTCGGCCCAAACCCCCAAGTCACTTCAATGAGAAATAATCACTCTCGTTCAAATTGAAATTAGTAGGCCTTGCACCCTAAAGATCAACAGGCCTAGCACCAAGAGGATCAACAGGTCTAGCACCCAGAAGGTCACAGGTCCAGCACCCAAGCTTTAGTGGTCGGGCCTAGCACCTAAGTCTCATATACCGACAGAGACTTAACATTTTCCCAGAAGTTTCAATCATGCATTGTCTATCACGATCTAAAGAAAAAATGAGAAGTCCCATGATCTCATGATCATGGGGAGGTGGACACGTATCTCCACTACCTGATAATCGTGTGCCAAACCACGATCCTAGTATGATTGGTCATGTAACAGCCCCTGGGTACTATAAATAAAGACCCAGGGCTTCATTTAAAGGGGATTTTTTTGACTCTCTGATCTGGATTTGATCTCTTTCTCTGGAATTTTATGAGAAAAATCTTACTGACGAGTGAACTCACCAGTTCGTACTTGTAATTGTCGAGTAACTCAATACTAGAAGCTAAGTGGATTAGGTGATTACTGTTCATCTGTACAGGGCTGAACCACTATAAAATTCCTGTGTGTTTATTTAAGATAATCGTACCCTGTTATTTATTTCGTTCAAAAGGTGTCGTATATTGTACATACGACTGTTGGCCAATTTCACAGGTCAACAGTTATAATCAAAATTTTGCGAAATAATCAAAGTTCTATTAAATGTCTATTTTCTTATTGGATAAGATCAATCAGAAAATTTTTCTTTTTGAAAATATTAGTAATAATCACATCTAATTTTTTAAAATTATATATTTAAGAATTTAGAAAAGATCATATTTAAATCTTTCTATTCAGTTTGTATAATAATTATCTATCCTAAGTATTTTTATTTATTGAATTTAAAATTTAAATTTATACAATCTGCAAAAAAATAGGATTATATATCAAACATTATTATAATAATGATATTTTCTAATATTTGAATTTATATTAATATAATTATTAAATATCTAGTCTACCTTATTTTTTAATTGGTATATTTGCACTACTAGAAATATAGGATTTAACTTCGGTTTTTACACATGGAATTGTTGGAAAATACATGAAAACCGAAGTTAAATGTTTTAATGAGATTTTAACTTCGGTTTTAGGTTTAACGCTCAAAGGAAGAAATAAATTTTTGTAATAAAAGAAGCAGAGACTTTTAACTTTGGTTATTACCAAAAAACCAAAGTAAAATGGTTCGATTTTTTGTAATAGCTGAAGTTAAAGTTCTATATGTACGACTCTACCACTTCTCTCCTTTATTAGTTTGAAACGAAACCCTAAGGAAGACCTCGATAGCTAGCATACGTGAGAAGAGGGTTTTGCCCATTTCCCCTATTTTTTCTTGTTTTGTACCAATTTTTACCACTATTATTGCTAAAAGATAGAAATACATCATAGATTTTAGATTATTTTCGATTTTGAGGGGTAAAATATATTATTTAGCCGTGGGTATGAGTGTGGTCGGATTTAGCAATTTCTTTATGGATTTTGAGCATTCAAACATGTTCTTCAGTTTGAAAATATGTATGGATCACTAAATCTATATTTGTAAGATTTTTTAAAAAAAATTCTTTATTTTTCAGTTTTATTTTATTTTTAATTTAATATATTTGTTTTGATAATGTATAGATTTTAAGAATTTCTAATCATGATTCAAATGTGTGTTTGGGCATTGAAGATGGTATGAATCTCTAAAAGTTTGTCTATGTTAATTTTTTCTAAATTTTTTATTAATCCGAATTTAATAAAAAATTATTTGTAATTTTCTCACTTTTTATTTATTTTTGAATGTTTATTTTAGTTATTAGAAACTCAATAATTTTTTTAATAATTTCTTTTTGTTTAAACTTTTTGGGAAATTATTTTTTTTGGTGGTATTTGGATTGAAAATTGGATTAAATTTTTTGTTATTTAGGTTAAAAAATTGTCTAAATATTATTTTTTTTAGAAAAAAAATAGATTTTGGTTATTTGGAAAAAACCGAAGTCCATTTTAGACTTTTAACTTCAGTTTTTACCCAATAACTAAAGTAAAAAGTCTTCACTACGCGACATCAGTGTGTATCCATGACTTTTAACTTTGGTTATTTGGTAAAAACTGAAGTTAAAAGTCTAGAATAGACTTCTGTATTTTCCAAATAACCGAAGTTAAAACCCCCCTTTTAACTTTGGTTTTTTAAAGACTCTTAACTTCGCATGGATAGACTTTGATTTGTACTTATGCAAGAACCGAAGTTAAAGCCTCATTTTGTAGTAGTAATATTGTAAGATTTTGTTAAATATTTGTAAAATTCTCTTAAAGTTGACAGGAAAAAAAAATTATCAAATCAAAAATCCGTTAAATACTCACTTTTAAAATATAAAAATATAGGTGAATATTTCCTACCTATTTGCTCATATATATATATATACTACGTTTTTGTTTAGGTCCACCGACTGCGACATCATCTATGATGTAGATGTAAGCGTCTCACAATGTGTCAAAAATTTGCACCATTTAATGTAGATAGTTATGGTTGCTTCTTATAACAATATAAATGATGTCATCAAATAAAATTAGACTTTTGGTTAATGACTTGGCACATGATTTAAAATGATTTTTTTATTTAAAAAACAATTAAATAATATATATAAATATTTAGAGAGCTTCTTAGGCATGGATATTTCTTTTGCCACTATCATATGAGCGTTTACTATTATTTGGTACTTATAGAAATTATAACTCATTGTTTTGTATAACAACGTACATAATAGTTATAGTAGACATCATGCCAATTTTATAAAAAATTTAATGAATTTATAGTGCCAAAATTAGAGTTAAAATAACATGTTTGGCACACACTTATTAAAAAAGTCAGGCATGCGTGCAACTAACTGTTTGAACTTTGATTTCAGAAATGTAATTATTCGTAGTTTCCAGAAAATTGGTGGGATGCCTATTATAATCATAATGTACACCATCATGCAAAAAAAATTGGGTTATAATTGCTCCAAGTGTCAAAAATAGAAAACGCTCCTGCGGTAGGAGCAAAAGTGATGCCCCCACTATAACAACCCTCAAAATATACAAGACCAAATCATGCAGAAATTTAAAATGTTTTACTTTTAACTCATTGTACCGAAAATCCATATAAAAGAATCTTTTAAAAGATCGTGTGCGCACACTTTTAGTTTAGCAAACATAATTGCAACTACTCTTTTACAAAGTTAAAGCAAAAAAAATGTCATAAAAGAAATAACAAGCACCCAACGTTTCTTTTCAAAATGCTGTTCCATCAAAAACGTCCCCAGGGCAGGTCACATGTACATATCCACAAGCAGACTCCTGCGCTCACTGCTTCATTTTGCTTTTGCACTTACCTACAACATGAACAACTAGGTAAGCGAAAACGCTTAGTAAGAATAGCCTTGAACACAAATATACTAAACCTAGTAACGGGTTGCCCTAAGGTGGTTATCACTACCGATCATTAGGTTATTGGATAAATCCCAACTCTATCATACAATTCTTAATAATAGTCTGAACAGAAAATCAAGCACATTGGTTGCGCCCACCAACCAATTTACATACATATCAAACCACATGCATTAAAAAAACCCTAGACATTGAAGATACATAACCATATCTTAAATAAATACTTTGGTTGTATCTAACAACCCAGTTCACACATATCACAACAACTTGCACTCAGAAAATCCCAGAACATTCAAGATATATAACACATATCATAACTAATCAATAGATTAACAACACGGTATCCAGGCCTAAACCCGGTTCCAACATTTATGTCCTGGCTCCAACCTCGATTATATTATCAATGTTGTAACTTGGATAACCAAGATCATTACACTGTGTATTTATAAGTGTGCAAGACTTGCTAATCAAGTCGTTTAGTTAAAAATGTGATCCTAGAACCATAATCGAGTTAGGGTTAAAAGATTTTGGTCATAAATAAATAAATTTTCATTTAAATAAACCTTTGGTGCATGGGATCCCAAAAACAGGGTTTAAATGAAAGTTTACAAAATTTGAAATGTCATTTACAATCACAAGCCAATTTAATGGAAAAATACGCATTTTAGTTTTCCTGTCCTTTCACTATCCATTGATTGTGGCGGATGAGCAGCTGATGTTGACGGTGAAATCTCGTCAACGATATAAGGTTAGAAAATTAAGACTATATTGCCAAAGGTATCTCAGAAGAAGATGGAGAAAACTTAAATGAGTAAAAATGTAGAACTACAATGGAGTCAAAATTGTATATTACTTAACAGCCTTAGCATACAATCAAATTTCCCACCTCTCTCCATGTGGAATTGGGATTCATTATACAGTGGGCTCTAATGGCCCTAGATACATTGTGGTCCAGGGGACCAGGAAGTACATAGGTACACTGTCTGGAGAGTGGTTTCAGACATTGTGGTCCTGCAACCAGTACAAGGACAAGTGCCAGGAGGATGTCTCCACTACTTGACCGTACGAATGTCAAGGAGTGGTGCAGGTGGTAGTGGTGTCGACTCTGACATCTAGCCACAGACACATATGCCATTCCCCTCTCCTGGCATTCCCACTACTTGCCTGGCAGATGTACCATATTCGTACGCTAACTCCCTTAGGTCTGCGGGTACATTCCAAAAGATATGTGTGAGAGTTAAACTTTCTGGCCGGGCTAAGAGGGCTAGGCGTGAGAGCTTCCGTGGGGTGCTCCTGATGGTGTGGCATGGTGTGATGGCCTCCCAAGAATATGCCGGCCTTAGGGCCTCGCGTGGCACGCCCCTTGGGCACGGATGGTGGCCTCGCGTGGCACGCCCCTTGGGCACGCAAGGGGGCCTCGCGTGGCACGCTCCTTGGGCACGCATGGTGGCCTCGCGTGGTACGCCCCTTAGGCATGCATGGTGGCCAAGCGTGGCACGCCCCTTGGGCATGGATGGTGGCCTCGCGTGGTATGCCCCTTGGGCACGCATGGTGGCCTCGCGTGGCATGCCCCTTGGGCACGCATGGGGGTCTCGCGTGGCATGCCCCTTGGGCACGCACAGTGGCCTCGCGTGGCACGCCCCTTGGGCACGCATGGGGGCCTCGCGTGGCACGCCCTTTGGGCACGCATGGTGGCCTCGCGTGGCACGCCCCTTGGGCATGGATGGTGGCCTTGCGTGGCACGCCCCTTGGGCATGGATGGTGGCCTCACGTGGCACGCCCCTTGGGCACGCATGGTGGCCTCGCATGGCACGCCAATTGGGCACACATGGGGGCCTCGCGTGGGAAGCCCCTTGGGCACGCATGGTGGCCTCGCGTGGAACGTCCCTTGGGCATGCATGGGGGCCTCGCATGGCATGCCCCTTGGGCACGGATGGTGGCCTCGCGTGGCACTCCCCTTGGGCACGGATGGTGGCCTCGCGTGGCACGCCCCTTGGGCACGCATGGTGGCCTCGCGTGGCATGCCCCTTGGGCACACATGGGAGCCTCGTGTGGCACGCCCCTTGGGCACGCATGGTGGCCTCGCGTGGCATGCCCCTTGGGCACGCATGGTGGCCTCGTGTGGCACGCCCCTTGGGCACGCATGGTGGCCTTGCGTGGCACGCCCCTTGGGCACGCATGGTGGCCTCGCTTGGCATGCCCCTTGGGCACGCATGGTGGGCTCGCGTGGCATGCCCCTTGGGTACGCATGGGGGCCTCGCGTGGCACGCCCCTTGGGCACGCATGGGGGCCTCGCTTGGCATGCCCCTTGGGCACACATAGTGCCCTCGCGTGGCACGCCCCTTGGGCATGCATGGTGGCCTCGCGTGGCACACCCCTTGGGCACGGATGGTGGCCTCGCGCAGGAGGCTCGAGTGCACATGGCCGAGGTGAGATGGGGGCATCGCGTGGGAGGCTCGAATGCGCATGGTCGAGGCGAGATGGGGGCCTCGTGTGGGAGGCTCGGGTGTGCAGCCGAGTCGCGAGATGCGCACGGGTCATGTGCAGCCTTGCATAGTGAGGCCCTCGTTGCCTTGGCAGGTACTTGTGCATGTCGGGCAGCCTCGTATGGGAAGGCCCTCGGGTCTCTAGGGGCATCTTCGCAAAGGCCTCCTACGAGACATGGGACTCGCGTGGGGCAAGATATTGGGTTGCTTGGTTTGCCCGTGGCTAGTGAGGGTAAACCTCAATTTTTTTCTTGGTGGATTTTTGGCATCCACACTTGCCCCCCAGTCTATAGGGAGGCCTTTAGGCGTTCTTGTAGACTCTTCTCTTCCTTTTTTTTATCGTATTTTTATTTTTATTTTTTGTATTTTTCATGCTCGAGGTCCTTTGGAGCCCACACGAATGGGGGTTCGATAGGTCTCTCTTTGGTGCACCTTGGTTGTATCTATAAGGATATGTTGATCATTTGTGTTATAGCTATCCGTTTATCTATTTTTGCGTGCGCTTATTATATCTTGCGAGAAGCGTCCTTCTCATCATTAGGCATAGTACTATTTTTGCAAGCGTCTTCTTTGAGACCCTTTTTGGAAGCGTCTACTTTGAGACCCTTTTTACTAGCGTCTACTTTAGAGACCCTTTTCCCAAGCGTCTATTTTTGAGGTGATCTCCCCTCGAGTTGGGACTTTCATGGATAGATGGTCTTCGTTCAATCTCAAACTTGGCCAGCGACCCCTCTAGCACGACACCCCCCTTCTATATGGAATCTTTAGACGTATTGGTAGTAGGGAAACTGGAGGAAGGTTCGCTTTCTTCCACATAGAAGTTCTTATGGACCTCTTCCACATGTATGTACTTCTGTGCTCTCTCTCGAAGTCATCCAAATTCATAACTTCTCTTTTGAGCATGTTACCCCACAACTTGCTTCCTGGACGAACTCTGGCTGTAATAGCCATCTTGTGCTTTGCTTTGGTTAAACCTCCCACCTTTGTTGCTTCTATACTGAACCTATGGATGTATTCCTTCAGACTTTCATTCTCGCCTTGTTTTATGTTAGCGAGGCTGGTAGTTGGCATGACGTAATCACACGCTGCATGGTTTTGCTGAAGAAATTCATCAGAGAATTGTTGTCATGACTCGATTGTTCCTGGCCTTAACCTCTTGAACCACCTGTATGCCACTCCTTTAAGCGTAACGACGAAGCAATGACACTTTTCCCTGTTGTTGACCCCTCTTAACCTCATCAAGTTATTGAAGGAGTCTAAGTGATATTTTGGGTCTGTAGCACCCTCGTACGGAGTCATGCGAGGCTCTCTGAAGCCAGTGGGCATTTGCTCAGCCTGAATCTCCCTTGTGAAGGGTGAATCACGGTTGAATTCTTCGTCATCCATGTGCCCCCCAAGTGCAGTGGTGATCTTGCCTCGAGGGCTTCGCATTTTGGTGTCTAGTCCCCTCCTCTTTTTGCGGGTTCTCGGGCTGATCCCTTGCCTTGGTTGTGTCCCTCGGGGGAACCGCGGGGGGTACGTCTCTTACTTCTGACCTCTCTCCATGGAGCTCTTTTCGTAGGTCAGGGGGTGCCTCTTTTGAGTGGACTTCAGCCTCATTCTTACGACCATCACCTTCCCTTTGCCTTTGCTCCTAGGGACATTTCGTTGGCCTAGGTCCCCCCTGGTACTTTGTCTGGGGGGTTTTACTGGTGGAAAGTTGGGTTCCCCCATCATCTACTGGGACAGTGCTTTCCCCTTTTTCATGCTCCTTCCTTTTACGCTTAGGGAGGGGTATGCTTGACTTCCCTTGCAGTAGGTCGTTTAAAACCTCCTGCATGTTCTCTATCGTGGTTTCCAGCCTTCGAGTCTTTTTATACAACTCGTGAATCTCGTCCTTGTAGAAGCGCGTCCTTGAGCTGGAACTTACCGAGCGTACCCCGGGACCCTTGCCTGGCCAGTGCGTCGAGGGACCGGGGTCCTGGTGGCCTGAGCATGGGGTCAATCGGGGCCAGTTAAGTGGATACACTAATGGCTCTGAATGACCTCCGTCGGGCTGGGTAGCTGGGGACGATGCTTACCTCTCCTCCCCTGGGGAAAGAGGTTCTTCCGATTCACCTCCATGCTCGGGCGGAGGGGGGTCTTTCTTGGTAGCCCTCCGCTCTACTTCGTCTCGGCGAACCTCAACCTCTTGTATTTGCCGTAGGCGTTTTGAACATCTTAGCATCTTTCTTTGTTGGAAGTGATGGAAGAACACTAGCTTGATGCTTGTTCTTCCCACAGACGGCGCCAAACTGTTGACGGTGAAATCTCGTCAACGATATAAGGTTAGAAAATTAAGACTATATTGCCAAAGGTATCTCAGAAGAAGATGGAGAAAACTTAAATGAGTAAAAATGTAGAAATGTAATGGAGTTGAAATTGTATATTACTTAACAACCTTAGCATACAATCAATTTTCCCACCTCTCTCCATGTGGAATTGGGATTCATTATATAGTGGGCTCTAATGGCCCTAGATACATTGTGGTCCAGGGGATTAGGAAGTACATAGGTACATTGTCTAGAGAGTGGTTTCAGACATTGTGGTCTTGCAACCAGTACAAGGACAGGTGCTAGGAGGATGTCTCCACTACTTGATCGTACGAATGTCAGAGGAGTGGTGCAGGTGGTAGTGGTGTCGACTCTGACATCTAGCCACAGACACATATGCCATTCCACTCTCCTGGTGTTCCCACTACTTTCCTGGCAGAGGTACCATATTCGTACGCTGACTCCCTTAGGTCTGCGGGTACATTCCAAAAGATACGCGTGAGAGTTAAACTTTGCTGGCCGGGCTAAGAGGGCTAGGCATGAGAGCTTCCGTGGGGTGCTCCTGATGGCGTGGCATGGTGTGATGACCTCCAAAGAATATGCTAGCCCTAGGGCCTCGTGTGGCATGCCCCTTGGGCACGGATGGTGGCCTCGCGTGGAACGCTCCTTGGGCATGCATGGTGGCCTCACGTGGTACGCCCCTTGGGCACGCATGGTGGCCTCGCGTGGCACGCCCCTTGGGCGAGGATGGTGGCCTCGCGTGGCACACCCCTTTTGCACACATGGTGGCCTCGTGTGGCACGCCCATTGGGCACGCATGGGGGCCTCGCGTGGCACGCCCCTTGGGCACGCATGGTGGCCTCGCGTGGCACGCCCCTTGGGCACGCATGGGGGCCTCGCGTGGCACGCCCCTTGGGCACGCATGGGGGCCTCGCGTGGCACGCCCCTTAGGCACGCATGGTGGCCTCGCATGGCACGCCCCTTGGGCACGCATGGTGGCCTCGCGTGGCACGCCCCTTGGGCACGGATGGTGGCTTCGCGTGGCACGGCCCTTGGGCACGGATGGTGGCCTCGCATGGCACGCATGGTGGCCTCGCGTGGCACGCACCTTGGGCACACATGGAGGCCTTGCGTGGAAAGCACCTTGGGCACGCATGGTGGCCGCGCGTGGCACGCCCCTTGGGCACGCATGGTGGCCTCGCGTGGCACTCCCCTTGGGCGCGCATGGGGGCCTCGCATGGCACGCCCCTTGGGCGCGCATGGGGGCCTCGCATGGCACGCCCCTTGGGCACGCATGGTGTCCTTG
The DNA here is from genome assembly GCF_963169125.1 of Humulus lupulus. Lineage (NCBI taxonomy): Eukaryota > Viridiplantae > Streptophyta > Magnoliopsida > Rosales > Cannabaceae > Humulus > Humulus lupulus. Next base: position 83,090,467 of record NC_084793.1, on the reverse strand, counting down.
CATGGCACGCCCCTTGGGCACGCATGGGGGCCTCGCGTGGCACGCTCCTTGGGCACGCATAGTGACCTCGCGTGGCACGCCCCTTGGGCACGCATGGTGGCCTCGTGTGGCACACCCCTTGGGCACGGATGGTGGCCTCGCGCAGGAGGCTCGAGTGCACATGGTCGAGGCGAGATGGGGGCATCGCGTGGGAGGCTCGGGTGTGCTGCCGAGTCGCGAAACGCGCACGGGTCATGGGCAGCCTCGCATAGTGAGGCCCCCGTTGCCTTGGCAGGCACTTGTGCATGTCGGGCAGCCTTGCATGGGAAGGCCCTCGGGTCTCTAGGGGCATTATCGCAAAGGCCTCCTACGAGACATGGGACTCGCGTGGGGCAAGATATTGGGTTGCTTGGTTTTCCCGTGGCTAGCGAGGGTAAACCTCAATTTTTTTCTTGGTGGATTTTTGGCATCCACAACTAACTATGTACATCCCGGCCCCAAAGCTCTCCAACTCAAGATTGGTCCACCTTACCCTTGCCTTTACCTGCACCATGAAGCACTCGTGAGGCAAGGCCCACCAAGAAAACCATAAAGCATAGCATAAATAATACAGACAATCAAATGATCCATAAACATAGTTAACCAATTATTCAGCATGTCATAATGATCATCTATTCATAAAGGACAATCAATTTATTTACAAGTCATTCATCCAGTATTTAACAAGCAATAAGCATGTAGATTCCAAGAATTTTACTTAGCTAGTTAGATAGTAGTAGTAATAGTAATAGCTAGTAGTAGTTATAGTATGTTTATTACTGTGGATTTTGGTTCAACCCGGGATTTAGTTGGAAACTCCTAGCAATAGTTATGGATTTTATAAGTTTAACCTATAGTTTAAGAATATTAATTATAACATAAGGTTTGATTAATATTGCTGGTTATTAATATGATGATTATTATAACCTAAGGTTTAGATAGAGCTAATAATAATATGGCACTTGTCATGAGCATAGTTATTCCTAAGGTTTAGATAGAGCCAATAGGATTATGACACTTGTCATATGCATGATTATTAAGGAATTATTATTTTAATGATAAAATAAGGGAAATATAAGACTTAGTCTTCACCGGAATCTATTATGAGCATGACATTTATCATAATTTTATTTATTTGTGGATTAGGTTGTTATTTAGATAATTAAATAGATTTTTCGTAACTTTAGGGTACTGTAACTTCTGGCCTATTTTTGACCTAGTAATGTTATGAATTTCGAAAAATATTATTTCTATAAAGTTGTAGATAATATAATTAGCTTTCTAACAGTATAAAGATAGTCTAAATCAGAGTCCTACAGCTCTAGATATGTTGATTTTACTGTAGGTGAGTTTAGAGTTATGAGATTTAGGGAGTTAGAAGTTAGGATTCTATTTGTTTTGACTATTTTTGTTTTTAAAAATCATGCTTTGACTCTTTAAACCTCTCTCTGAACAATTTGACCAAGTCCTAAGCCTTTGGCTAAAGAATATTCAAATATTTTCAATTAAATTCATTATTTTTATTCAAAGCAAAAAAGAAGATTTTTATTCCTAGAACTCTATAAATAGGACCTAGCACCAAGCCTTTTCATTCATTCTTCAAGCATTGATCAGAGCCTTCCAGGTGCTAGTGAGACTATAGAGTGATAAACACTTGGGTTGGGATTATAAGCTTTATCATTCTAAGGTTATTAGACACATGGGAAGTAAGGTTCATAGGGTGTGTTTCGGTTTCGAGGTGTAGTTCGGTCATAGCAATTTCAAAGGTATTCCTATTCTTAGTTCATTTTCTGTATTGTTTCATTAGTTCTTATAGTTTTTCTCTACTCAATTCCTAACCCAATCTTCTCTATTCTTTGTTAGGCATCTAAGTTCTTCGAACTTGAGATTTCTTGTTGGTAAGTATCTTCTCGATGGTTTAGTTCATTCCTCTTCATCTCTTTCTTTTAGAAAACTCACCTCTCTATTAATGGTTTTTAGGAGTGTTCCAAAATCCTGACCTTGTTCTCATCATCCCGGTATTTTGGTAAGGAAAATAGGCTAGATCTTGTATTTTGTTTGGTATGTTATGTTTTTATGTTATGATAAGTTTATGTTTTTATATGTTATGTTATGATTTACCCTACCTCAAATATTAGACAGGGGACGTAGATGGGTTATCATACACTACATGTGATCTAACCTACCTCAAATATACACTATATGTTTATAGCATATGTTATGATCACATGTAATAATGGCCATTATTAGTATAGTCTTATATAGTATATGTTATAATATGTTTATAGCATATGTTATGATATGTTTTTAGTATATGTTATGATATGTTTATAGCATATGTTATAATATGTTTATAGCATATGTTATGATATGTTTTTAGTATATGTTATGATATAATTATAGCATATGTTATGATATGATTTTATGTGTATGTTTATGTTGTTAGTAGTTTTTCCTTGCTGGGCAATAGGCTCACTCCTTTTCTTTTAGTATGATGTAGGAAAATAGATGCAGAGGCGGCAGGATTCTTGGAAACTTGGTGTGTGTATGGAGGTGAATGGAGTGGATGGGCTACGTGTCGATTCGAGGACAACGTTTTTTTAGTCTCTTTAAAATTATGTTTTTATGTATTTTTCCGCATGTAGCTTTGTAAACAATTTTATTTAAAGTTATGTTTTATTTTAAAACAATGAGCTCATTTATGTATTACAAATATTGTTTCTTTAAAGTTTTCAATAAAGCTATGAATTTTCTTATGTATGTTCTTTTCAAAGTTGTGTTATGTCTAGTAGGTTTAATGACCTAAGTTTCATAGAAAGTTGGGTCGTTACAAAGCAACCGATTAGCAATCGTAAACATATCAATACTCAACATACAATACTTAGGATCGATGCCCTTAGGCCGCACCCTCTATTTAACCCACTGACTTCGACTCACTTAGGCTGAGCTTAGTGATTCTTTAGCTAACATCAGCTCTCAGTGGTCGAGCCGCCTCCTATGCGCAGTGCCGACACTCTTAGGACGTTTATTTCATGCTCACATGGCATATCATTATCATACAACATTTGTATTTAAATAAAGGGAACCTTAGTCCCAACATAGCCACACAAACGGGTGCAGTTTTCTTACCTCAGGTCTAAGTGCTTTGGTTAATAAGAATGACCCTCGAGCACGATCCCATTCCGAGCCCTAGCTTACACCTAGTCCCAATCCATAAATGGTACTTTGATGAGTTTAAACTCCAAAGAACAATCCCAGGACCAAACTCACGCTCTCAGGACCTCTAATTCCACCAAACGAGGTGGTGAAATCGTTCCCCGAGCCCCTGAGCAAAAACCCTAAAAGTATGCAAAAATCATGTTTTGAAAGCTGAGTAGCGCTACATCGCTTCCTATTGGGCGCTACAGCGCTAGAGTCAGAGAATCTAGCCCCCAAAATCATAGCCTAGCGCTGTAGCGCTCCAAACCTAGCAATCTAGCACTGATACTAGAGTTTCGAAATTCTGTGTTTTCTCTTCAAATTTCCCCGAGCCAAAGATCCAAAAATCCACCCCTCAAAACCTCTAAACCCAAAATTAACCACAAAAATACACTATACTCATCAAAGGAAACAAAACCTAACCAAGTTTTCTCCAAAACTCCAACAAATCCCCAAAACCCATACTCAAGCTCTCAAAATTCAACCTAAAGTACTCAGCAAAACACAGAGATTAAAGCAAGGTTCTTACCTTAAATTATGGCCCAACTTCCCAGCAGAAACCTCACACCAACTCAGCTACAAATCACCACTTTAATACTCAGAACTCTACTTAACCAACCCAGTAAAATTCAAAGTTGAAAACCACAATCCTTACCTCAATTATGACTGAGTTCCTCCCTGTTTTCCAACTCAAACTCTAGCTTTATTCTTCTCCAATTCCTTCAAAGATCACCAGCCCCAAAGCCTAGCCTAGGTCCCTTTTGATTCTTAGCTTCAAATTCCCACAAGGGAGAGTGAGACAGAGAGGAGAACGTGAGAGATGGGAGGGGGTGAGATGAGAGAGTATTCTTTTTCTGTCTTTCCTTGAATAATTCTACAGTTTTTTGTTATATTCTAAAAATTCTGAATATATCCTCGAATATCCAAAAGACCCATTTTCCCCTCCAAATACTAATTATACATTTAACTAAAAAGGTATAGTGGTCATCCTCCCTAATTCCCGCTAATTTCTCAAATGTTCCCATTATTTATCACATAATCCCGTCATCCAATTAATTTTCAATTACTTATCCAATGTCTAATAATCCCCGATATATTTTCTAAATTCCTACAAATACCCCCAGGCTCCCTCGAGTCGGGTATAAATCCCCACCGTGAATAATTCGCCAATACACTCACTAGGACCATCTCGAGTCAATTAATCCAAATATATCCACATAATAATGTGGTCTCAAAAATTAATCACACATAATCACATTTATGCCCTCAAAGGGCCAAAATTACAAATACACCATTAAAAGCTAAACATAGCTCACATGCATATTTAATACTCATAAACATCCATTTCACGTATCCATATAATCTGATAATAATGCCTTTAATCATTAAATCACACTTAAACCAATTGTGCCCTCCTGGCATGCTAATAAAGGCCCTTGAGCCTTATTAGTGATTTTGGGTCGTTACAATTGTCTTGGCTCCAACTCGGACTATATTTTTACCATTGTCCTGGCTCCAACCCTGACTATATTTTTACCATGTCCTGGCTCAAACCCGGACTATATACTAACCATGTCATGGCTCCAACCCGGACAATATACTTACCATGTCCTGGCCCTAACCCAAACTATATACTTACCATGTCCTGGCTCCAACCCAGACTATATACTTACCATGTCCTGGCCCCAACCCGTACTATATACTTACCATATCCTGGCTCCAACCCGGACTATATACTTACCAAGTCCTGGCTCCAACCTGGACTATATACTTACCAAGTCCTGGCTCGAACCCGTACTATATACTTACCAAGTCCTAGCTCCAACCCGGACTATTTTACATTAGGGTTCTGGCTCCAACCCGAACCTACTTACCATTTAGCTGCAGAATGCCAAAGCATTACAAGAGTAGGCATTAAACATACCACAATCTTAATGACCCAAAAAAAACTAGTGTAATCTACTACTACAAGCACACACTAGTATATTCATGTTGTAGCCAAGAAAGAGAAAGACTAACTTACTTGGAGTCCTTAGCTACTAGTTGGTTCTTTAACACCGCTATTCATTTTCCTTTTTCACAATTATTGTAATTAATACAGTGTACTCGGATTAAACTATGACATACTCTTATAGCTAATATTTATGCAATAACGTTCTCTTAGAGAATCTATACTATAGCCTCTAATACACCTTACAGTGTATAAGGTCGGATTTCATTTCAGTCTTTACAATATCATGAGAAAATCGACCTCACTGCAACACACTCTCCATGTCGTGCATCTTAATATTTTTTAACTAGAGAACTTTCTTATCGGATAACTTGTATTTTGGTTTTTGGAAAAATGAGTTCTACTCAACTCATATCTTTAGAAAAATACCAACTTGTTATCCTCTCACGAAAGTTTACCGTTTTCTATCATTTACCAAAATATCACTTTTTGACCCTTTACAAATAATATATGACAATGTTATCCCATTCTCTTAAAGATTCTACAAAATCCCAACTCCCATTTTGCCATTTTTTATTCATAACCTAAGATCTCTTTTTACGTAATTTTTGAAAAGAAAGGCAATTGGACCCTTAACTTAAATGGTAAAAATTAACTTTTAAATTGACTCAAGCTGATTTGGGATTGGTTAAGTCTCCAAATCCCTAGTTATCTTTACAAAGTATTATTCATTCTTATTTCCAAAACTTTACTTCCACTATTTAATTTAAAGTGGTAAAGTCTCATTTTTAAACTTTTGACCTAAGTTGAGTTTTGGGAAAAAACCCTTCAATTATTGTTCATGTGTTCTGTGTCATAAGGCTGGGAACTAGGCTGAAGTCTCACGTCAAAACATGTTTTAGGTTAAGAGAACTAACCTCCCAAAAATCATTTTTCGTTAAGTTTCAAAATTTCTACCTTTCAGTTTTTAGGGGAAACTTAGAAACCTTATTTCTCTTAAACCATGACACATTTTTCTCTAAAAATTTACAAACTTCCTTATACACATCTTAAATAATTCATCTCAAAATTTCATAATTTTTGGGATGGCAAAACTTTTTCAAATTTGTAAAGAAATCTGGGCAGTGCCTGTTGCCCAGAAGTTTTTCCTAGATTTTAAGGCAACTTTGAAAATTCACTTCTCTTACACCGTAGCCTAGTTCTTTCTAAAATTTTACAAGGATCTTTATACATGTCTAGATTAGCTTCCTTCAAAATTTCTTAATTTTTTGGAATAATAAAACTCATCTGTTTAAAGCAATCTGGGCAGTGCTTGCTGCCCAGAAGTTTTGTTTTCAGATTCTAGGGAAAACTTTGAAAACTCATATCTCTTATACCTTAATACATTTTCCTCTAAAATTTTACAGTGACCCTTATAAATGTTTAAAATAACACCTATCAAATTTCATAGCTTTTTGATTAGTAAAACTTGTTCAAAAGTAGAAACAATCTGGGCAGTGCATGCTGCCCAGAAATTTTCTAGATTTACATCCAAATGACAAAACGTTCATAACTTTGGTTTAAAAATAAATTTTTACAATTTTCCAAAGCCTATAATCAATTACTAAAAATGAAATATGCAACTGCACAAATATTTTTCATAGACAGAGGTAGCAGAGTGCAATCTGACCTGTTGGAAGCCAAACAACGAAATTTTGGTGGCATGCATTTTTACACAACCTAACATCAATAAGCACTTCTAGAAAAATCCTAACCACATGCATGCATGCAAATCATCATACCACACATAAATGTCAACCTCAAGCATAAAATAAGCTCAAAATCTATTGAAACACCCAATGCAACTAGATCTACAAGAATCACCACAAAACATAATGAACTCAACCATAGATTCTACCTTTCGAAGCCCTATCTTGGAGATGTGTTCTTGAGCACTTCAAAACCTTCCTTTGGTGCTCTAAACTCTCAAAACCGAGTCCCAAGTCCCACATGCAGATTTTAATAAAAGGATTAGGGTAGAAAGAAACTTAGATGAGGGACAAGAACATGCAAGTTCATAAAAACCTCTTACCTTGCTTTATTTGATCACAAAGGTGCTCATAAAAACCTCTTACCTAGGGTTTTAGGTTTGAATAAGAAGGAGAAGAATGAATCATAAGAGAGGAATTCACTTACCTTAAACTCGGTTTGCTTAGGATTGAACACTAGCTTCAATGGAGTCTCTCCTTGAGAGAGAAAGAGAGAGGAATGAAATGAGAGGGAGAGAGAGCCTCTGATTTTTCTGTTTCAAAGTTAGAAATGTTGGGAATTGTGCCCTGAAAGAATATGTAGTAGACATTGTTTTAAGAAATAAATAAATAAATTGAATTTATTATGCATATATAATATGGACTATATTATTATGTGATAATATTAAATAAATATCAGAAAAATTCCTAAGTTCATATATGTGATCTCAACCACGTATTGGTATGGGAGGATTGTGTTTGAGATAAATGAACTTGAATAGTTCGCAGTAAAATAAAGTTATGAAATCTATAGATTAATTACTGCAAGTACGGTCTAATAGTATTATGAATACATGTGATCTAGATCCGGATCACTAGTGTAGTAGGACACTTTAGTGGAGGTACTTTATATATTAGAGAATATATAGATTTGGACCAGATATGTTTATTAATACTTAGTTAAATACCGTTTCTAAGTATTAATTAAAAATATCAACTGATGATCATATACAAATAGATCTTAATTGTAACGACCCAAATTTGCTAATAAGGCTTAAGGGCCTTGATTAGTGTGCCTGGAGGGCATAATGGGGATTATGTGTGATTTCAATGAGTAAGATGCATGATTATGATTTAAAGTATGTTATATGACTATTTGAATATCTGTGATGCATGACTATGTCTATTAGTGTGCATGTGGGCTCTGATTAGGTTAGGAGGGCATAATCGTAATTTTGGCCATTATGGGCATAACTGTATTGATATATGTGATAATTGTCGAGACCACATTATTATGTGGATATATCTGTGATCTGTGACTCGAGATGATCCTAGTGAGCAAAGTAGCGAAAAAGTCATGGCGGGGATCTATACCCGGCTCGGGGTGAGCTTAGGGGTATAAATGGGAATTTAGTGAATATACTAGAGTCTATCTTGATATCGAGGAATATTATTGGTGATTAGTTAGGTATCAGGAATTAAGTGGGAAATATTAGAGACACTCGAGGAGTTAGCGGGAATTGGGGTGAAATGACTAAAATTCCCTTAAGTGGATTAAAGGATTAGAAATAAAGGGGAGGGCATTAAGGTCATTTTGAATGTAAGGGATAGATATGCTGAGGCTTTATGTTAGTGGCAATTGTAGAAAGTTATAGAAGTCTGAAAGAGAGAAAAGAAGGAAAAAGAAAGAAAAGAGAAAAGGAAGGGAAAAACAGAGTTGCACTCTCTTGGGTCAGTTTGTGGTTCTCTCACCACTTTTCTGGGATTTTCTTGGAGCAAAGCTCGGAGGAGAGCTGGGATAGACTGAGCATCAAGGATCCTAAGCTAGCTTTGAGGAATTGGCAGAGGTTAAGCAAGAGGTCATCAACACTTGAGGTAAAATTCTATAAGTTTCTTCAGTTCTGGTTTTGGTATTTAGCAAAGATATCTAAGCTATGTTGATGGGGAATTCTAGGGAAGTTGGAGCCAAGGGTTGAGGAGAAGAAATTCAAGGAAGTATAGAGGCAACTTGAGGTCGAAATTCCACCAAAGGTATAAATTCTAAGCTTCTAACTTTGTTGTTCAACTGGTTTCTGCTGAGTTTTAGTGTCTAGAAGTGGCTATGGCGAATTTTGAGTTTTGGGATGCATGTGCTTGAGTTCTAGGTATTTGGGGTGCTTGGGATGAGTGGATTATGGTCATAAGGTTGTTTTTGAGGTTGGTAAATATTTGGAAGAGTTTTGGTTGAGGTTGGTTCAAGGAAATCGCAGGAAGGGAAAACTGGTATTTGTCTGTCTGTGACTAGCGCTACAGCGCTAGCCTTAGGGTGCTATAGCGCTAGGCCAAGCTTGCTGAAGGGATTTTGCTTCTGTTTGTAGCGCCCTCCCATGAGCGCTATAGCGCTACCCTGTCTTCTGAAGGGGATTTTAGGGTTGTTTGCAAGGGTTTTTGACCAAGGGTTTGGGGTTTGATTCCACCACCTTGTTTGGTGAAACTAGGACTTTCCGGGGGCTCGGGATTGGCCCCGAGGCTAGGTTTTGGACTTGAGGTTTGATGATGACTTTGGCCTATGATTGTGTCTAGGTGAGCGCTAGGGCTCGGGAAGGATCGTGCTCAAGGAGTCGAGTGATTAAAGCTAGCGAATTGAAAGGTAAGAAAACTGCACCCGGTTATGTGTTTGTGATGGGACTAAGTGCTCCCGATATTTTCTTCGTGTTAATGATGGTATTATGCCATGGGACATGTAAAAGCGGCCTAAGAGTGTCGTACATAATATTTGCGCACAGGGCGTGGCTTGGCCACTGGTAGCCGAGGACAGTTTAATATTCACTGAGCTCAGTTTAAGCGGGCCGGAGTCAGTGGGATAACGGAGGGAGCAGCCTGAGAGCGCTAGCCCTAGTTATCATTTGTGCAGTGATATATGATATGAGTTGATATATTCAGTATGTTGAATACTTGATTGTACTGGATATTTATATGGTAGAGAATATGAGATATTGATTTTTCTGTTGATTGCTTATGCTTTGTTGTTGTGTTTTCTTGCTGAGCCTTGGCTCACGGGTGCTACGTGGTGCAGGTAAAGGCAAAGGCAAGTTGGACCAACCTTGAGATGGAGAGCTGCGGGGTTGAATGTACATAGCCAGCTGTTCGATCACAATGGTCGAGGAGTGGATCAGGATAGGGATTGCCTAACAGTTGTTTTGCCTTAGTATGGCTTGTTGTTGTGTCTAAACCTTATGACTTTTGTAAACGGTCTTTTAACTTGTTATTTTTGGGATCCCGTGTAAACAGATAATACTTCTTAATGAAAATGCGACTTTTGAGACCAAAACATCTTAACCCTAGTTCCTCTATAGTTTCAGTGACACACTTTTAATTAAATGACTTGGTTAGCAAGTCCAGCACTTTATAAACACACAGTGTGACGGTCTTGGCTATCCAGGGCGTTACATTAATCCTGAAGTTACCATGAACTCCTGTTTAAGTTATATGAGTTCTTTGATTCATTCGTTAGGGTCTGTCAGAATAGTAATCAATGAACTAGGGTTCACGAGTTTCACTTAGTGTTCTTATTAATGGTAATGACCTACGTCCACTTAGTGTTCTTATTGATGTTGTATTCCAAGAATAGTGATAAATGAACTAGGGTTCACGAGTTTCACTCGTTCTCAGACGGATACAATTGGGATGGATAACAACACTATTTTTCTCTCTTAGAATCTCTTAGCTCAAGCATTCTCAAGCAAAATATTTGAAAGTCAAAAGCCCCCTCCCTTTGATTCTTATTTATAGGCTCAAGAATGTTACATGGGCCAATGGGCCTTAATTACACCTAATACATGTGTATCTAATTAATAAGGGAAATTACAATTAATAGGTAATTAAAATATTGCATATCTGAAGGAATTAAATAAATATATACGACCAGGCTGGTTGCCATAAGTATGATGCTTGATAAGCCAGTAATCTTCTGGTCGATGGCTGAGCAGGATACACTCACTTAAAACTGCCACGTGCCTCCCATGTGTAGACCCAATCCTGCCATGTCATTAGGTAGTCCGTTTTTGGGTAAACATTTTCCCCCCAAGTTTATTTTACTGCGACCAGCATAAAGTAAACTTGAACGACTGACCTTCCGCTTGACCTGTCAGAGAGCCATTAATGACTTCTCGAAAAAAAGGCAACAAATCATGTCATTGCAGTTTCCCAAAAAGCGATTTGACGGCTATCACATTTTTTCATGCCTCGAAAAATCATCCTTCATCATTACCTCATTAACTGTGCTTCGACCAATATAAATATCCCCTCATATTTATTTTTTACTTTTTTACTTTCTATCTTTCCTCAAGAACACTGAAGAATGGAGCATAAGGAACCCAGAAGATTTAGATGATTTCGACGACCCGTGGCATTTCTACCCAGCCACTTGCATCAACGTTTCAGAAATTTACATCAATTTTTATCCAAGTAAGTTTCTCAAACTTCTTTGTCTCTGAGATGCCATGCCATAACTATCTCTTTGATTTTTCTGGTTTGTTTTAGATTATGAGTTCCTGAATGCTCTTGAAAAAACGATTTGGGGTAATCAGGTATGTAGACATTAACATAATATGCACTTATAAATCGAAGTAAATGAGGCTTAGAAGTTGGTTTGGGAGTTAGGATTATTGATTTAAGGCGTTAAATTGAAGTAAAAATTCAATTTTTAGGCAGTTAGAAAAAACTGGGTTTTTCCTGCCCTTTCTCATAGTCGAAAAGTTTTTCCTGAAAAACTTTTCACTTCTGCATTTTAATATGTTTTCCAAGCTGTTCGCATACTATTTAGTTTTTACGTTACGATGCTGCTGGTCGTATAAAAACTTAACTTTTATACATGAGCAACGTTATCCCAACTTTTTCACTTCATTAGCCTATTGGCTGTAGATTCTCACCTCCCCTTCTCTGTTCGCAGATTTTCATGCACGACCCGTGGGGAGGTGAGAGGCCGATTGACGATAACCTGCTCGTTCTATTGCTCGAAGATCAAGAACGGCCATCGATGTCATTCTCGAAAATTCCCTTTTCTCAACATAACCCCACAAGTAGACCTTCAACCAGCCCAATCAAGATGGGTCGCGTAAAATCGATCACACAAAAGAAAAATGAAACAATCAAACCTCCTACCAATCAACCTGCTCCTCAGGCTGAAACTCCTTCGACTAGCCCTTAACCTGAAAACACTTCCCAGCCAAAAATTCAAACCAAAGCCTGATTTCTAGACGTCCTTCGACCAGAGGTCGAATGGTACGTAGCACCTCCTAGTAATATTACAGCTAGGATGGTAAGGAATTATCTTAAGAAGTATGGCCTTCCTGGGATAACCCTCATCAAGCCTTCAATCGACCAGCGAGCAAACCTGCCTGGCGGCGCCTGGTCAAGATATCATATTGAGGCAGGGGCAACCTTGCCTCTGCATCCATATTTCCAGGGGGTGGACAACTATTTCGAGGTCACTCCCTTTAAAATAACCTCAAACGGATATAGAGTGCTCTCTGCTCTCTATATTCTGTACAGCCACAAGAAGTGGTCTGTTCCTATACCACATGAGATCAATTATCTGTTTGATCTCAAATCTAATCCCAACCACAACAACACGAGGTTTTTTCATTTCTACCATTAGGAATCTGCTCGTACCTTCCTGAGTGATATTACCCATAAGTTCAACGTGGGAAAGTACTTCCAGGAGTACTTTTTAACACCGGACCTGGTCACCAACAACCTGGCCTTCACTGAAGGAGGTAAATTATTTACTTACTGGTCCTTAGTTTCGTTTAACTTTTATACACATTCTTTAGAACTTTGGTGTCATTCAGGTCCATGGCATCGACCAGCTCCCACTTCAGAAATGGATATACGAGTAACATCCTTGGCTAGCATGATAAATATCGAAAAAAGTTTCAAAGAGCTAGTCACGGAGAATAATCTAAGGCTGGTTGGCCTTCTGGCACCTCTCTAGGACGTGAGGGAATCAACTGCGGGAAGTGCTACTGGGGGAGAAGTTATCGATCAGCACCAAGATGTGTCACAACCCCCGAGGAGGAGAGCAACATGAGTGACCATCAGAGAACCTTCCAGCACCCCGCAAGCAGCGACCATCCCTGCCCAACATGGGAAAGGCAAAGAGAAGCTTCCTAATCATCCCGAGCCCATACTTGAATCCTCGGATGAGAACGATATTGACTTTTAACTCGTAGATAGTTTGCCCATTCCTTGTCATTTATTTGATGGGGACGACAACTTTAAATACGCACCTAGTTTTAATTCAGGCTTCTTCTAGGCAGAGAGTGAGTGTAGCAGTAGTACAATAAATAATGTAGCGACCAGTAGTTGTAACTCGGGTATTTTACTTATAATTTCTTTTCTCTCCGTTTATATGTCTTTTTTGCATAACAACTTGCCCTGACTGATCGTATACTTCTTTTATGCAGACATGCCTGCTGAGAAGGCGTTCGATTTGTACACCAATCCCACCTCCTCTCCTCCTGCGAGCAGGAAGAAATCGAGCTGGTGCCAGCCTGGGGAAGGCTATAGTGACCCTTCTGCAAAGAAGGCTCGGACGGAGGACCCTCTTGCACCAACTCCTTCAAAAGAGATGACTCCTCCTCCAGTCCCTGTCGACCAGAATCCTCCATGTAACGCCCTTGATAACCAAGACTGTTACACTGTGTGTTTGAAATAGTGCGAGACTTGCTAATCAAGTCATTTAAATAAAAATGTGAACCTAATGACACAAATAGGTTAGGTTTAAAATATTTTGGTTATAAAAGAATAATTTTCATGAAAATAAATGTTTGGTACATGGGATCCCAAATAAGGGTTTAAATAACGCAATTACTGAATTTCCAAATCAAATAAACAATCAAGCCACTCTAATGGAAAAATACACGTTTTAGGTTTCCATCCCTGTACAATCCCTCGACCATGGCGGACGAGCAGCTGACAATGTACACCTCGCCCCGAGAGCTCTCCAACCCATGGTTGAACCATCTTACCCTTGCCTTTACCTGCACCACGTAGCACCAGTGAGCCAAGGCCCAGCAAGAAAATATAATATCATAATACAATCATTATCAACAACTAAGTAGTTCACAGAGCATAACCGAATGATTTACAAGTCATTAATCTATTACCCAGCAAGGCATAACATTCATTCAATACAACACATCAGTAAATAACCAATGATCTAGTTCCAGACATTCAGCATAACATACACAACAATTAACAATAGAATACATGTCAAGCAACAACTAGGGTTAACGACCGTAGGCCGCACCCTCTATTTAACCCACTGTCTTTGGCTCGCTTAGGCCAAGCCCAGTTTGCACCCCACTGACTCCGGCTCGCTATAACCAAGCTCAATGATTATTAAGTTGTCCTCAGCTACCAGTGGCTGAGCCACACCCTGTGCGCAAGTATTGATTTCGACACCCTTAATCTGTTTATCACATGTCCCCATGGCATAATACCACCTCATGGCATTCATACAATTATAGGGAACTCTTTGTCTCAACATATTCACATGGTTAATCACAATCATATAACAACACACAAAACTATAGGGAGCACTTAGCCCCATCCTATCCACATAAACGAGTGCAGTTTTCTTACCTTTAATGCCAAGTGCTTTGATGAAGAAAGATGACCCCCGAGCACGATCCTACCCCAAGCCCAAGCATATACCTAGTCACAACCATGATAAAAGATTCCATCAATAATTGTATAAGGGTTTCCGGATTGAGTTCTAGGCTCCGGGACATCGAATCCCACCAAACACGGTAGTGGGATCGATCCCGCGCACCCTAGGTTAGGTTCCCATGCTTAAAACTCCAAAAGGCTAAAAAATGCCCTTAAGGGCCGTTGCTCAAACTTCCCATGCCGTGGCATTCCCTCAACCAGAGGCCCAGCCTCGCCCAAAAATAGACATGAGCCGCGGTTCAGCATACCACATGCCGTGGCCCACTCTTCTTCCTCAGCCTTCATCTGCTTCGAACGGTCGTAGCATACCAAGAACTGAGCCGCGGACCGATCCCTTCAAACCCAGAAAAACCACCATTTTCTCTTCCAAAATCAAGCCAATTACCCCTTAAAGCAATCTAACAACGTAATTTAATCATCCCAGAAGTTCCACTATGATTCCAACAGCAAAACCTAACAAATTCTAGCTTTAAAACTCATCAAACTCTAGATTCAATCTTCAACTTCAACACCTTAAAAGAAGTAAGAAAACCATCCAATAACCACTGAATTAACTAGCTAAAATCACATTTTAATGCTTACCTTAGCTCTGCTTGAATCCACCAATTGACACAGAACAATCTCCAAGTGTTAGAGCCCCAAATCCTAGGTTTGTTCTTCAAAATTCCCCTTGGAATAACTTAGAGAAAGAAGAGAGAGAATAGAGGGTGCCTTGGGTTGGTTTACAATGTTTTGAAAGTTTCTTGGTTTTGTTTTATTTAACTTAAGTTTCTAAGGTTATCTCAAAGGCTCGGGGTACCAAAAACGTCCTCGAGGGCAAAATGGTAAAATTCCCCGGTATTCCCACCTAGGCTTCCTAACCTCAAATATATTTCCAATTATTTATTTTCATAACCCAATAACCCAAATAAATGTCCATTACCCAAAATAACCCTTGACTCACCCCGAGTAGAGTACCGAGTCCCGTTGTGACTTTCCTGCTTCTTGCTCCCTAGGATCGCCTCGTGCCGAACACTGCGAATATATATCCACATATTAATGTGGTCTCAAAAGTTTATCACACTTAATCACGTTTATGCCCTAATGGGCCAAAATTACAACTATGCCCTTACAAGCCAAACAGGGCCCGCACGCTTATCCAATACTCATAAACATGCATTATCACGATTATTTCGCATAACTTCCAATTATGCCCTCCCAGCACACTAATCAAGGCCCTTCAGCCATATTAGTAATTTTGGGTCGTTACACTCCAGCTCCCGTCGACCAGACTCCTCCTCTAGCTCCTACCGACACAACTCCTCCAACTTCCGCTGACCAGACACCTCCTGGTCAGCCAAAAAAAATTCCAGGAGAAGCCCTTATGAACGTGGTCCACAGCTCAGCCAAAGATAGGCTGGCAAAGCTATTAAGGCACTGACGCAGCCGAGAGGCCATCAACAACACTGACTCTATGGAAGACGACCAGATCTTCCATCGTGCACTGAATGAAGTGCTCAGCATGAGTCGTTGTTCTTGTTGAGATTTATTTTTTTATCTTGTCAATTTATTCCCACTAATAGTTTTATCCTTTTTCTGATCACAGGGAGTTCTAACCATGAGTATTGGTTGGCGCCGCTCGGGGGCATTGACTGCTCAATATGAGAAGAGGCTTGGCAAACAGCTCAGAATGGCTAAAGCCAGGCACGCCGAGCAGCTCAAAATAGCCGAGGCTAAGAACGCCGAGCAACTTAAGGAGGTCGAGGCCAAGCATGCTGAGGAGTGGCAAACAGCTGAGGCCAAAATCGCCAAGCTTGAGGGGGAACTGAAGAAGATGGAGGAATCAATTACCAAAATCACTGCCTCTAATGAGAGGTATAAGGAGGCCTCGCTGATAAACTACCGAGAAGCCAACAAACTTCAAACGGAGTTGGAGATCAGCTGCAAAGAGACTATCGACCTCGAGGAGACCAACGCTCGCAGCCTGGAGAAGTACGAGGGGGCGGCATTCCAGTGCTTCTATATGTTCTGGAGAAGCAACCCCAAGGCTGATTTTTCCTATCTACCAGATCATATAAGGCAGGCTGAGCGGGCGAAGTGTGTTGCTCGCTTGGAAAAGGAGGAGAAGGATCAAGGATCCCATGAGATATCCTCAGCAACAGGCATTGAAGGTGTCAACAAAGATGCTGGGGCCACAGTCGACCAGCAGCCACAAGAGCCTCAGTAGGATCCTCCGGTTGCTTCATCATTTTATCTATTTTTATTTTATTTTGTAACTCGGGACATACAAACCTCGATTCGTGATGTCAAGACAATATATTTTTTGCTGCACGGGTAGCTTTTCCTTTTAACTAACGATTACATTCGAGCAACAACTGCACACGGTGTAAAGGATTTTACTCTTGATATTATAATATTTGCATTTTATTATAACATATGTTCACATGACCGAACTTAGCATAACACTTTGTTTTGATTTAACAAAATTTAAACAAAAATTTGAAAAATACTCTATGTACCGTAGTATACTTTCCCGTATTTTGCTCGTGTGTTTACATATATTTATTGATATGCTTTGCTTGACCGGTACCTTATATGCCCCCCAAATGATTGAGGAGCTTAAGGTCCTCGGTCACTTGCCTTGACCAAGACCTGCTCGAACATTTCTGCTCGTGATAAATACTCATGATAATGAGAATATAGCAAAACAACACACGTAATGAGCAAATACTTGTAATAAATACAATAATTGGCAAGAATAACTGGTTGCGCACAGTTCCTTTTATTTCTCGTAATAAATGGACAATCGTGTCTGTACAAGTGATCAAGAAATGATCTTACACTTATAAGTGATCAGTCATATGCTGACTGACCCTTGTTCATAAACTTGTAAAAAGTTAAATTAATACAAGCCGATTCTTTAAAAATAACTGTTTATTGATAATACTTGCGCAGGTGTTCTCCATTCAAATAACGAGGAATGAGATCTCCATTTAGGCGGGCAAGTTTGTAGGTGCCTGGTTTAAGGACTTCTTCAACTTGGTATGGCCCTTCCCAGTTAGGTCCAAGCACTCTGGTAGCTTGATCACAGGTGTTGAGGAAAACTCTTCTAAGTACCAAATCTCCCACATTAAATTTTCTTTCGCGTACTTTAGAGTTGAAATATTGAGCAACCTTTTGTTGGTAAGCGCTACTCGGAGTTGAGCTTGCTCGCGCCTTTCACTGACCAAATCTAGAGATTCCATCAATAATTGACTATTAACGTCTTGATTGTAAGCCAATCTTCGATGTGATGGCAGATCTAATTCAACAGGCAACATAGCTTCATACCCATAGGCCAAGGAAAATGGAGTATGGCCTGTTACTGTTCAATGGGATGTTCTATACGACCAAAGGAATTTAGGCAACTGCTTTAGCCATGCCCCCTTCGCTTCTTCGAGACTTTTCTTTAGAGTATCTTCAATGTCTTATTGATAGCCTCAACTTGTCCGTTTGCCTGTGGATGAGCTACTGAAGAAAAACTTTTGATAATCCCATGCCTCTTGCAAAAATTGGTGAACATATCACTATCAAATTGTGTGCCATTGTTTGAGATGATTTTTCTTGGCAACCCATAGCGACTCACAATGTTCTTGACCACAAAATCCAGCACCTTCTTGGTTGTTAATGTTGTGAGTGGCTCAGCCTCGGCCCATTTCGTGAAGTAGTCAACAACAACTACATCATATTTGACGTTGCCTTTTCCTGTGGGCAAAGAGCCAATCAAATCTATCCCCCATACAACGAATGGACACGGGCTTTGCATTTGTTTTTGTTCATTAGGGGCTGCTCGCGGTATCTTAGAGAATCTTTGACACTTGTCGCATTTTCAAACAAAATCCACAGAGTCTTCATTCATCATTGGGCAGAAGTATCCTTGTCTTAGGATTTGTTTTGATAAACTCTGCCCCCCCAGCATGATCCCCGCAAAAACCTTCATGGACCTCTCGCATTAATTCTTTGGCCTTTTCTTTGAAACACACCTTAGGAGTGGCATTGAGTACCCCCTTCTGTATAAAATTGCATCGACCAGGATAAATCGAGCAGACTACCTTTGGAGGGCTCTTGCTTTGTTTCTGTCCGTCGGTAGTACTCCATGCGTCAAGTACTCAATGAAGGGTGCAATCCACGAGTCTGTTGTCTGGATTATCAGAGAGTTTTCTTCTATTTTGATTCTTGGTACGGACAGCCATTTAACAGGCACTATATTCAAGGTGTCAACGTCCTTTGCACTTGCTAACTTGGCCAAGGCATCAGCGTTTGAGTTCTGGTCGCGAGGTACTTGCTGGAGAGTATATTTTTCAAATTGCGCCAACAAATCCTTTGCTTTGTTCAAGTAAGCAACCATCTTCAGACCCCGGGCTTGATATTCTCCAGTAATTTGATTAACCAATAACTGGGAGTCACTGTAGATTTCAAGCAGCTTTATGTTTATGTCCCTAGATAATCTTAATCCTGCGAGCAGTGCTTCGTACTCGGCCTCGTTATTGGATGTTGTGATGTCAAATATGATTGTGCAGTGGAATCAATGTCCTTCAGGCGTGACAAAAATTACACCTGCCCCAACGTTGTGCTCTTATGAAGAGCCATCTACAAACAACTTCCAATAGGGAGTTTGGCTTTGAGGCTCAGCTCTTCTGTTGGTTCACTGTCCTGAAGCCCAGTGAGTTCCGCGACAAAGTCTGCTAGAGCTTGTCCCTTAACTGCTGCATGTGGCAAGTAAGAAATGTCAAACTGTCCAAGTTCAACTGCCCATTTCAATAATCGACCAGCGACTTCTGGTTTCTGCAGGACTTTCCATAGGGGCTGGTCAATTAGTACTATGATGGGGTGAGCTTGGAAGTAGGGTCTCAGCTTTCTAGAGGCTAAGATCAAGCATTAGGCTAATTTCTCAATGGATGGATATCGCAGTTCTGCTCCTATTAGCCTTTTGCTTATATAATACACAACTTTTTGCACATGTTCCTCCTCTCTTACCAAGGCAGGACTAGGAGCATATTCTGTGACCGCCAAATAGATGAACAAAGTTTCTTTTTCAACTAGCTTTGATAAAATTGGTGGTTGTGACATATGAGACTTTAGAGCCTGGAAAGCCTGTTCGCACTCTTCCGTCCACTCGAATTTCTTATTGCCCCTTAGTAAATTAAAGAATGGAACGCACTTGTTCGTGGATTTAGAGATAAATCTACTTAGAGCGGCAATCCTCCCGGTTAAAATTTGAACATCTTTTATCTTTGTTGGCGATTTCATATCGACCAGGGCCTTGATCTTTTCGGGATTAGCTTCGATACCTCGTGAGTTCACTATAAATCCCAAAAATTTCCCTGATCCAACTCCGAAGGAACACTTAAGGGGATTATGCTTCATCTGATATTTGTTTAGGAAGTTGAAGCACTCTTGCTAGTCCCCGATGTGTTCTTCTACCTCTTTTTGACTTAACCAGCATGTCGTCAACATATACCTCCATGTTTGCATCGATTAGGTCTTTGAACATGTGATTGACTAATCGCTGGTAAGTCGCACCAGCGTTTTTCAAAATGAAAGGCATCACTTTGTAATAGTAAAGTCCTGTATCGGTCAGAAAGCTAGTGTGATCCTCATCAGATGGGTGCTTACTAATCTGATTGTATGCAGAGTATGCATCCATGAATGATAGGATCTCGTGCCCTGAAGTGACATCGACCAGCTGGTCGATCCTTGGGAGTGGGAAATAATCTTTTGGGCAGGCTTTATTAAGGTCTCTGAAATCCACACGTGTTCTCCATTTTCCATTCGGCTTGGGAACTAGTATGGGATTAGAGACCCACGATGGATAAAACGCTACCCTGATGAATTCGTTCTCCTTTAGCTTCTCGAATTCTTCCTTTAAAGCCTTCGATCTATCTTTTTCGAGCAACCTCCTTTTCTGTTGCACTGGTGGAAAACTTTTATCTATGTTCAGGACATGGCTGATAACTGTTGGGTCAATTCCAACCATATATTTATGCGACCAGGCAAAGACTTCCTGGTTCCTCTTCAAAAATTCCACCAGTCTTTGTTTTGTTATTGTCTCTAAGTTTTTACCGACTTTCACAACCCTGGTCAGATCTGCCTTATCGAGATGGACCTCCTCAAGGTCCTCGACTGGTCCTACTTCTTCATCAAAATCCCTATCCTCACTTTGGGCAACACCCTATTTGGTGACGTGTTCACCTGATTGGGATTGTGTCTCAATGGCCAATTGCAACTCCTTTCCAGTTCCTTCCCTTGACCCACCCCTCTTTGCCTTAGTAATTGAGGAATTATAGCATTCCCTCGCTTCTCGCTGGTTTCCCAGCACGCATCCTATCCATGCATCAGTTGAAAACTTCATGGCGAGGTGTCAAACCAAGGTTACGACTCACAGGTCGACTAAGGCAGGCCTTCCAATCACAACATTATATGCAGAAGGACAATCAACTACTATAAAAGTAGTGAGTAATGTCCTATTCATAGGTGCAGTTCCTGCTGTGACCGTGAGCTTGATTGACCTTGTTGGTGCGAGCCCTTCGCAAGAAAAACAATAAATGGTTTGGTTGCATGGCTCCAAATCCTTCACTGACAGCTTCATCCTTTCCAGTGAAGATTTGTACAAAATGTTTACTGAGCTCCCCTGTGTCCACTAACACCCGCTTAACCATCATATTTGTGATTTTGACGTCCACGAACAGAGGGTCCGAATGGGGGAATCAGACATGCTGAGTGTCAAGCTCAGAGAAAGTTATCAATTCTTCCTCTGTTCGAGCTTTTTTAGGAGTTCGCTCCTCCACATTAAGAATTTCATTGTCCTAGTCGTGGTGTAAGGTCCAAGCGTATCGTTCCCTTGCCTTCCCAGTATCTCCTAAAAGGTGTGGGCCGCCACAAATGGTTGGCAATGTACCTGCCATAAGAGCTACTTGTAAAGGGGTCGAGCACTGGCGTACAGGCGCTTGCTCATTGCCTCCTTGAGGCTCTCGCTGAGAACCTCCAGTGGCTCGTACATACCTCCTCAGGTGTCCTTCTCTGATAAGGAACTCAATTTCATCTTTCAGCTGGTTACACTCATTGGTGTCATGACCATAGTCGTTGTGAAAACGACAAAACTTCGTTGTGTCTCTCTTGGAGATATCCTTCCTTATCGGTGCTGGTCACTTGTAAGGGACATCGGTGCTGGTCGCCTGGTACACCTCCGCTCTACTTTCGACAAGGGCCGTATAGTTGGTGAATCTTGGCTCGTACCTATTGCCCTTAGGGCGCTTATTTTCAGACGTCGACGACTCGTTGTTTGCCCTTTTTCGACCATTTTTCCCATTGCTTTTGCCGTTGCCATTGGGTTTATTTGACCCATTGGCGACTTTAGCGGGATCTTCCTTTGGTCCCTTGTCTTTTGCAGGCAACTTCCCTTCGTTAGTAATCGCCTCTTCAAGATTGATGTACCGGTCTTCTCAATCCAGGAATTCTTGGGTACTCTTCACCCCATTCTTCCTTAAACTGTTCCAGAGGGGAGAGTGGCGCCGCACTCCAGCAGTAAGGGCCATCATTTTCCCCTCATCGCCAACTGTTTTAGCTCCAACTGCTGCTCACATAAAACGCTGGACATACTCCTTTAATGACTCTCCCTCCTTCTGGCGTATCTCGAATAGTTGGTTGGCTTCAGTCGGGTGTACAAGACTAGCATAGAATTTCTCATAGAACTCCTTCACAAACATCTCCCAGGACACTATGCTAGCAGGAGGGAATTTAGAAAACCATTCTTGAGCAGTATCGGATAGGGTGGTCAGAAAGATTCTGTAGCGGGCATCATCCGACACCTTTTGGATGTCCACCTGTATCTCGAACTTATTCACATGAGATACTGGGTCCCCATATCCATCAAAGTTGGGAAATACTGGCATCTTAAATTTGCTAGGGGTTTCTTCCATTGCTATTCTTTGTATGAATGGAGTGCCTCTTCTCTGATCATACTCGATGTGGGATGTTCGGCTCCCCACCAGCTGCTGGATGGCCTATTTCAGCGCATCAATCTGGGCTTGTATTGCATTTGGTATTGCTGAGGCAACTGGTGCCAGAGGAGCATACTCATCGTTCCTATCATTGAGCACATCCCTCAAGTTGTCATCTTTGTGCCTTTGCTCGCTAGCGCCCAACCGATCAAAAACATTAGGTTGCCTAGGCTGCCCCCCAGCGTTTTGGCTCGCAGGCCTATTTTCTCTTAGTGGGGAGTTCCTTTCTCCCCCTCTCTCTCCTTACCCTTGACCAACATTCTCTCGGCCAAAATTAGCTTCGTTGTAGTCATGGTCGTCCCTAAAATGCGACCAGCTATGGCGCAACCAGCTGATCACATTATTCCCTCCTCTCGCTGGTATCTCCCAAGCGTCAGGGGGAGGCCTGTGTTGTTTGGTGGGTCCCCGGGCATTATTATGTCGTGGGGGGCCTCTGACCTTAGAGCCTGACTCAGCATACCTTTTGTTAGCAGAAGGATGCTATCCCTTGCTCGGAGGATTCGGTTCCTTAGCAGTTTAGCATCTAGGGCTTCGGGGAGGCTGCCCGGCCTTATTCTACCTTTAATGCTGGGGATTATCACGACCAGCACGAGAAGGCGGCTGTTGCTCAGGATCTTGGAATGGAATATCCTATTGAGCAGTAGGAGGTTGCTTCTGCCTTGGAGGGCTTGCCGGTTGAGGTGGATGACTTGAGTTTGGGCCTTGTTATTGTGGTGCCCTTGGTGGCTAATCCGGTTGAGTAGTCGGTGCAGGTTGTCCCCGGACCAACGGAATGGCTGCTTCCAGGGTGGCAATGGTATCTCTCTGCTGCCGATCCATGTCAGCCTGCCGCTCATTAACCTCTTGACGTTGATGTTCAATTTCCCTCTGTTGCAACGCCATCGTCTCAGCCGCATTCTCCTGATTAGCCCTCAAATTGGCTAACTCCTCTTGCAACACAATCAGAGTTGTCCACAGGGTTTCCGAATCCATTTCCTCCTCTTCAAAATCCAACTATGGTTCATCTTCAACCACATTTTTTGGAGGAGGCTGGGTGGATGCAGCACCAGATGTTTGTCCCATTTTTCTGGATGTTTTCGCCATTTCATTTCCTTGGAAGTATTGAATTCAAGCTCTCAATGAAAGTACTAAAATGTTGACCCTCAAATTTGTCAACGACACGGAGTCAAATATACGATATAAAGTGAGATGAAAACAAGAAGAAATTCAGACGAAAAGGTAAATGACACAAACAATTTAGAGTGGTTCGGCCCCAATGAGATGGTAATGACCTACGTTCACTTAGTGTTCTTATTGATGTAGTATATCAAGAATAGTGATTAATGAACTAGGGTTCACGAGTTTCACTCATTCTCAGACAGATACAATTGTGATGAATAACAACACTATTTTTCTCTCTTAGAATCTCTTAGCTCAAGCGTTCTCAAGCCAAATATTCGAAAGTCAAAAGTCCCCTCCCTTGAGCCCTTTGATTCTTATTTATAGGCTCAAGAAGGTTACATGGGACAATGGGCCTTAATTACACCTAATACATACGTATCTAATTAATAAGGGAAATTACAATTAATACGTAATTAGAAGATTGCATATCTGAAGGAAATAAATGAATATATACAACCAGGCTGGTCGCCCATAAGTATGATGCTTGATAAGCCAGTAATCTTTTGGTCGATGGCCGAGCATGATACACTCACTTAAAACTGCCACGTGCCTCCAACGTGTAGATCAATCCTGCCACGTCATTTGGTAGTCCGTTTTTGGGTAAACAGTCAGGCTATTGGATTTTATCTGATATGGTAGTTTGAATAAATAATTAAATATTTATGGAAAAATCAAATATCCCTAAAATATAGGATGGTACACGACACACACAGTCCATGGACTGTGTGTGACGTGTACGACATAGATTTTTCAGGGATAGATTTTTTAATTTTATTTATCTAATTAATTAATTAATGGAAAATTCAAAAGTTAGTTTTTGGATATTTTCATTAATAAGATAATTAATTAATTACAAGATAAATTATAAATTGGTTACAGATTTATTTTTTAAATTTAAATATTTTCTATTTAAGTTAGCCTTATCAGAAAATATGACGAGACTCTACTATTCGTTCTAAAAGAAAAGAACGATACTTTTCTATCTCTCCATGAAAAAGATAAAGAACCAATCTCATACCTATTCTCTTGATCTCATGTGTTGAGTACATCAAGTCGAATTAGAAATTAATTATCCTTTATTCTCTAAGAGCCCACACACTTCTTGAGGTATAGAGAACGTTGTGGAAGATCTTGGTGTGCCTACTTGGGAGCAGCTTGGATAGAAAGTTCGTTCAAATTACGAAAAGATTGCAAGGACACTTGATATGAATCAAGAGGTATGTTTTCTATTCTTTTCTTGCTTATGATTAATGTCTGATATTAATGGATCCGCATATTTAAAGGTAGTTTAAATTTGTTACAAAATTTTTGTTGTACACTGGGCCAACCCACCACCATTCCACTGCGTATTAGGAAACTCATTCCTAAGAAGAAAAAAATGAAAAGGGAAGGGGAAGAGGGTGCCTCGGTTTTGGGGGAAAAATTGTAGAGAAAATTGTTTTGAGAAAAAACAAAATAATGATTAAACCCTTAGCTTGTGAATGGGTAAGACTCTTCCTATTCTCTATGGGGTATGTGTCATAGCTCTTGAGAGCCCTTGGACATAGCCTTGCTGCCCACTCCTATCTCTCTACCCTTAGAAATTACTTTTATGTCCTTACTTATTTTACCTCACATTTAAGGGATCTAAAGACCATTTGGGAATTTTGTGCTCTAAATTTCCCTTAACTTTTAACCTATAGTTTTTAAATCTCCAAACATAATTAATTAAATTAAATGTGACCCAAAAATAAATTTGTCAAATATAACATATTTTTGGTAATTTTATCAAATTGACCAAAATGCCCTTAGTGGTACGAGCAAGAAATTATCCTTCTTAAGTCCGGTTGATTGGAATTCAAACCTCAATCAATTTTTCTTAACTTATTGGCTCGACTATAAAGTCCTAGTTTCTAGACAAAATTAATATTTTTATGCCATAGTATTTCCTATTTTATTTAATCCGATATTTTTCTCTCATTAGGGTTTATGTCTTGGTCCGATACCAATCTTTCTTTGCATAAAGCTAGACCCATTACCGGATTATTACATCGGCTATAACATTCACTAATCATTGAAAATTAATATAATATGATTTATCAAAATATTATTTCACATAATTCTTCACCGGCTCCAGCCGGCTACTAATGGGTGTTCAAAACACGGGATGCTACACCCACCTAATAAAATTCCTAAATATATATGTATACATATTAATGATATTAAAAATAGCTAAATAAATTAATTTTTTTATTTGAAATTATTGATATAGTATACATTTATATGAATGAGAGTCTCAAGTAAGTAATATCACCCTCTAAAATTGTTTAAAAACACTCTATCTATTTTCTCATTTTACTCACATTTTTTTATTCTTTTAAAAATTTATAATGAAAAAGAAAAAAAAATCTATATATTTATATAAAGGAGAGTCCTAATTAGGTGAAATGATACTCTAAAATTGTTCTAAATCACTCTATCTATTTTATCATTTTTTCACATCTTTTTATTCTTCTTTTAAATTTTATGTTAAAAAAACAAAAATATCTACCTAATATATGTATACAAGAGAATATAATCGCGCCTCATGTGATTTTTATAATAATTGAAAGTATATATTTTTTAAAAAAACTTTTCTTGAATTATTATTAAAATATAGTTAAAATAATTCTAAAAAATTGTTTGATTTTTTTTTATATAATAAATTATGTAATACAAATTAGCATTTGTTCCTAACATGTACATTATAACTCTCAATAACTTCCACACTAATGGATAATGATGCTACATAATTTGTTTAAAGATTTATGTAAAATTTGCTTGTACTTGTGACGAATAAGTAAATTCTCTTATTTAGAGTAAATGTAAATTAACATAGATATATTACATTTTCAAATATTAAATGGTGGGATCTAGATAAAATAATTATTTTAGAATTATTTAATAGTTGTAGAAATTATCATCACAATAAAGGGGCCATAGTCTTTCTTGTACAAATTTGGATCGAATATCTCCCCCAACTTTGTCAACAAAGTAATTGTGATGCCCTGGGTAACCAAGACCGTTACACTGTGTGTTATAAATAGTACAAGACTTGCTAATCAGGTCTGTTGAACATAAATGTGTTTCCTAAAGTCAACTGATAGGTTAAGGTTAAAAGATTTTGATCGTAAATGGTTAATTTTCATTGAAAAAAGTGTTTGATATATGTGATCCCAAAAATAGTATTTACATGGTGGAAAAATAACCCTCAAAAGTTTGTATAGAAAAAAGCCAGTCTAAATGGAAAAATACAGTTTGAAACTCCAGTTCCTACATTTCCCTCGGCCGTGGTGGTCGAGTAGCTGCTAATGTACACTCCGCCCCCAAAGCTCTCCAACTCATGGTTGGTCCAACTTTCCCTTGTCTTTACCTGCACCACGTAGCACTCGTGAGACAATGCCCAACAAGAAAACCATAATCAACAAGCATAAACAACAACAAGAGCATTTAATAAACTTCAAAATAATTAGTTTGATTAATCAACATAATACTAGTATTAATCTAGGAAACGATTAGCATATACTTTCACACATAACTCAAACTATAATACGAATACTTAGGTGTCAGCACCCTTAGGCCGAGCCCTCTAGTTATTTAGATGACCCCGACTCACTTAGGCCGAGTTACGTTCAGTACGTTTATCATCAGCCCCGAAACCCTTAGGACGTACTTTCATATCCCACATAACATATATATAACTCACAAAACACACACAAACATATATATATATATATATTCAATTACAGGGAATCTCAGTCCCAATCACAACCACATGGGTGCAATTTTCTTATCTCGAGTCTCGAGCAATTGACAAAGAGCGGTCCTGAGCACGATCCTCAGCCTTGAGCCTTAACGGTAATCCTAGTCACAAGAAACAATGGATAACTATCAAATTCTATTCCGATTAAATGTTTTGGAAACAAATACTAGCCTCCAGGACCTTGAATTCTACTAAACTGGGTAGTAGAATTCCTCCCAAGCGCTTAGGTTTCAATCCCTGAGCCTAAAAACAACCCTAGGCCAAAACTATCTAGGCGGGCCGCGACTTGCCCCTTAGGTTCGCGGCGTGCCCTCAAATCAGCAAGCCCTCCCAGGGCATCTGGGGCAAGTGGGTCGCGGCACGCCCCTGCGAAACAAGAATTCCTGGGTTTCCAACATTTTTTTCCCAACTTCAAAGGCCTAGAATTCAACCTAACTACACACCTAAACCCATCCCAAGTCCAGAAAGTCCAATATTACTTCAAGAACAACACATATTACCTAAAATTATAGTTCAATCTTCTCTAAATGCCCAAATTCAGAGTCCCCTTAAAATGATCAAACTCAACCAAAAGCTCAACAAATTTAAAGCCTAAAACCTTACCTCAATGACAAATAAATTCTCAGCTTCAATCTTTCAGTCCTTGACCTTCAATTCCCAAACTATCCAGCTGATTCTTGTCAATTTCTACCCTCAATCCTCTAGACTTTTCTACTGAATTCCCTAGGTTTCCTCCTCCAAAACCTCAAAATCTCTTAGGTACAAGAGAGAGAGAGAACGTGAAGTGATAGGGAGAGAGAGTGTGCTGAGAGTCTTTCCTAGTATCTCTGTTCTTTTCCTAAAGTTTATGAGTATATCCTTAACCCCAAAGACAAAAATACCCCTTAATTATCCCAACCTCTTTTATTGCCCATAAGGGCATAATGGTCATTTATCCTGATTCCTGCTAATTCCTCGAGTCATCCTACCAATTCCCAATTAATCCCGTCATGTCCAACTAATTACCAAATATTTACCCATTACTCAATAAATCCCAAATATATATTAAACTTCCCACAATACCCCTATGCTCACCCCAAGCCGGGTATTATACCCCGCTGTGACTATTTCGTTAATCCGTTCACTAGAATCGCCTTGAGCCATAAATTACAAATATATCCACATAATAATGTGGTCGCAACCATTTAATACATATAATCGCATTTATGCCCTTGACGGGCCAAATTACAGATATGCCCTTATAAATAGGAATGGGCCCACATGCATATTTAATACTCATAAATATGCATCTAAATATATTCATATCATTATATATATCATGCATGCCACATAGTCACACATTTAATCAATAAAGCACACATATATCCAATTATGCCCTCTGGGCACACTAACTAAGACACTAAACCTTATTAGCATTTTTTGGTAGTTACAATAATCTTTGATATGACCAACTATGCATAATTTTTTTTTAAAAAGGTTAATAATGTAATAATAAAGAGAAAAATAAAATAAAATAAAATATGATATGATATGACATATTTAAAAAAACTTAGCTACAATAACAAACATATTTATGTATATATAGTGTAACTTTGATTGATTATCTTATACTTACTAATTTGTTAGATTTTGATGTCTCTTTTTTTCCAACCACCTAAACCAATCTCTATATCACCCGCACCACGTAAACATTCAATAACATCTAAAATATGATAGAAAAATAAGATGAACATGTTAGAATATAAATGTCAATAATAATTATTATTAAGTGTAATAATCAAGATTAATATTTTCTTATAAGCTCATTAATTATGACCTTAGGTTAAGTTTTATTAGTTTATAGTATTGACTTGAGTGGTGGAATTTAAAAAGATTGTTTTAAGTTTAAATTATTTATTTTAAGGTATGATCTTGGAAATAATTACAATTTAGTGTAAGAGAGCCCTAAGCTATTACTCTATAAAAACGTCGCTCAACTCACATTTACTAGAAAAATACCATTTTAGAATAAAAGTTCAGTGGGGCCTTGTTTAAAACATGCAATTTTCGCCCAACAGTTGAAATAAAAATGTTGTGTCTTTATGCAGTCTTTGAAAATAAAGTAAACAAAATAAGTCCCACTGATGTGATTAAAAACATAAACTATGACAAAAGTTCTTAATTATTCTTGGCGCTCATCTTGATCGTTATTCGCTCATAGGACACCCCACGTCATACATGCCTAGACATTGGAACTTCCCACATCACTATGCGTGCCAAGGAGAAACCATATTGCCTACCTGAAAGGGGAAAGTAAGGGGGTGAGCTAAAAGCTTAGTAAGGAAGTACAAACAAATGCAACATTTTCAAGAAATAACAAGGAAAACTACATATGTAACATAGAACTCACAACACAACCATATCACATCTATTTCATAATCATATCATATCATATTCATAATCAGATCGTATTATATTCATAATCATAATCATACTTTATGTGAGCATGGCACTCCTATTGTCCATGTCACATCATGAGGTAACCAGCAAAAGTATAAAACGGTAAGACCTCCTCAATGAGGTAAACAGGAACTTAGGTCCTCGAATAACCTTAGCTTGTCCGCCCTATGAGTTACGTCATATCCTTATTAACTCATTTTTTGTGTCACGTTCAACATGCTAACAACCTATTGCTTTTCATACAACATACAAGCAGACATACATAACTCATATCATATCATAACAATTCGTATTTTTCATAACACTTTAGCTTACCAAAGCTCATACTTTCCATAACACCATAACTCTTGCAATCATATCAATGCATACTTTTCATAACATAATTCATATAAATTCTAGCTGATTTCCTTACCTCAAGTCCAAGCAAAATTTAAAATGCGAATACTTCACAACGAGCCTATAATTACAATCAAACGTTCGTCTTGAAATCATATAAGATTACACATGCCCAACATACAGACTCTACGTGTGCATGGGCCATGCACATGTGACACAAGTTGCACCACAACTCTATTCATACAACAACGTCACATAAAATCATAAAAGAAAAAAATGCCAATTCTACTAAATAATCTTTAATGATTTCAAATTGGGAACCATGGATCTAATTAAATAACATATATTTAAGCGTAAAAGTGAACTTGCATGTAACGTGCATACGTGAGACGACACTTAAAACTAGCATTGAAGTTTGAATTATTGTTCCTTTATTTTCTTGTCAATTTCACAAAAATTCAGCAACGTAGAATAATAGACAATTGATTATTACCAATTTATTACTTTAGATCATACATTTGCTATTAATAAAATTTATTACAAAATTTTAATTTAATTCATTTGCTTTAATTTATATAAAATAATAATTCCATTTATTATTTAACAACAATTAAAAGAAGGTGACAAAATTTTGTGGTTGCTTATAATTATTAAATAAATTCTTTGATCACCTTTAAAATAATTTTACTTAATTATTTTTTCAATAAAAAAAACGTCATAAATATAGATGAGAAAAATACATATTTAAAGTGTGGAAAATTACATTTATTATATATAAAATCTAAGACTTATATTATTTGAGCATATACTTTATATCTCTTATTAAAAGATGCTTCCCTTCAAGAAACCAAAAATTTCAGCAAGCATTTTATTACATAAATTTTAAATAATCAAATTTGTAGGCATAAAAGTTGTAAAGTTTTCTTTCATAATTTTTTTTTAAAATACTTCATGCATTTGATTGAAGAAAATACATTATTAACATATGAAGATCACTCTTTTTGTTGTCTTAGTTTTAAAAATATGCATTTTAAGTCATAGCTTGCGTTCTTACGAATTAATTCACAAATTACCAATTTAGAGTTAACAAAATTCAGCTAGCACATAAAATCATAAAATTGTTAAACCATGATTATTAATTTTCTAAAAACTCATTAATAGTCCAAACAGGCTTCCTAATATCTCAAAATTTTATTTACACATTTAAAAACAACATCATGTTGCATAAAATAGCCTAGGCCGAAACTAGCATAATTGGAATAACAACCATACCACAAATTTAACATGCTTGTCACTTAATATTTCAAGACAAAAAAATAATGAAAAAAATAAACATCAAACCCTATCAAGACAATATATAGCTGAAATCTACTCAAGTATTAAAGCTCTTGGTGTCGTTGTTCGAGATAGGCATTAGAGTGAAGGCTCGGGATTTCATCTTTGGTTCTAGGGTGAAGGTATGACTTTATGAGGTTTATACTTCTTGGAAGAATAGTTTTATTACAAGTCTCTAATTTAAATCTGTTATGTCATATATAAGGTTTTGGGGGAGATCTATTAACACAAACACTCTCTTTTCTTCACTTTTTCCACACTCAAGGTAAGGAAAATTAAGTAGTTTAGTTTATGACCTATTAAGTGATTTGTATGACTCTAACATTTAAGGTACAAAAAGAGATATGTGTGCCTGGGCGTAAGGTGTTCAGAAATGTATGACAGACCTAACTTGATTTCCAGTAGGCACGGTTGCCAAACTTGTGTGATAGACCTAAGTTGATGTCTGGGGCTTAATTACCACCCCGTTTATAAGGATTTATCTTTTTCTTATACCTGTCTTGTTATTATGACCTATAATTATGGCCTATGTTATGACCTAGAATATATTATGTTCTTTTATGATTAGTATAAATTAGCGTTGTTATGAACACTTGTATGAACTTATGGTAGTTTGTTATGACAATGTGGTTATATGATTGCTTGTTTGTATTTTCCTTACTGGGCTTAGAAGCTCACTCCTTATGATTTTATTGTGCAGATAATTGAAGTTAGAATGGACAGTGGTGAGTGAGACTTAAGAGCTTAGTGATGTATTCGTGGGGACCATATAGTTGAGGAATAATCAATGGGCCTATGACTTAATTTACAAAGCATTTTCTTTCAAGTTTTCTTTTTATTCAAATGTTGTTCAGTTCATTTTGTTAAAAACCTTATTTTATTTTTGTAAAGACATGAGATCTCTTTGCTTATTATGATTTTCTTAAATAAAGAAGCAACATTTATGTTTACGATTCAACGATGTGTTCTTGATAATATTATGAGAAATTAGGGCGTTACATTAACATAAAAAATGAAATTTTAATAAAATTAATTAATATTAATATAAAAAATAAAATATAATTAAATTACTCCATCACTATTGACCTTATTATTAATATAAAAAAATAAAAAAAATATAATTAATTACTACTATTATTATAAAAAATGAATAAACAATACAAAAAAAGGAGCAAATAGAGAAAGTAAATTGTAGATATTTTGATATGCCACGTCAACTCCTTGGGAGATAGCTTTATATATATATATATATAGGTAGAAGATAAATATATATAGAAAATAATATAAAATAAAGTAGAATTAAATATTATTATTATTAAAATTGAATAAAAAATAGAGAGAGTAAATTGTATGCATTTGTAGGACTTGAGCATAGAATTGTAGAACTTTGAATTACCTTTGTAACAATATATAGATCATTAAAAACAAATATTTGAGTAAAAATTTATGACTTTATTACTAAAACATTGAAAATTTCATATCAATATCATGTTAACTTCAAATTTGACTTACTTAATATATTACTCTTTAGAAAATGCACATATCAATCTCTTAATCGCTGAAATATTAACAAATAATTCATAAATAGAAAATTTGAATTCACAAGCGAGCTCTTTAGATCCTTAACTGCTTGAAACCATCATTACCAACATAATAATTACAAGTACTACATTGTAGCACACAAATTTTATTTTATTTTATTAATTAATGTGTTTTATTATATTATTAATTGTTAAGTGTTAGGAATTTATTTTAATTGATGTTAATTGATGGAATTGTTTGGTAGAAATTATATGAATTTAATTTTTGTTAATTGTTTTATTTAATTATTCTATTTTTAAGAGCTTTCTTGAGATTTGGTTGTGTGCACCAAGGTGCATGGTTAATAGAAATGCACCCTAGCGCTTGTGTGTGTGCGTGTATGTGCATGGTAGGCATGGTGAGCATGCATTAGTTCCATGCACAGTGTATATTTTTCCTACTATTTATTAATTTTTGTTTAAATTAATTTAAGAAAAGTGAAAATTGGAAGCAAATGGGATAGGAAGAGAGAGAGAGAGAGGGTGGCGTGAGCATTAGAGTAGGAAACCACTTCTAGTTAACTATTTATTTTATTATTATTTCCTTGGTGGAAATTAGAGGTAGGTAAATATGGAGACAAATTGAGTGAGGAAACACTTGGTGATTGAACTAAATAAGAAAAGGAAGGATTGAGATGAGAGGGTGTGAGTTGGCACTAGGTGGCCGAGTGTTGAGGAGGATATGAGGGAGTCAGTCAACTAGTGAGGGGGATTTTTCTTTTATGCCATGCACTTGATTTTGGTGAGGGAATTAAGGAAGGAAAATCAAGCCATTATTGGAGATTATTTCCTTTAGGGTTAGGCTTTGAGATAAAAGGAAAGAAAGGGTTTTTCCCTTACACTTTTGTGTGCAAGCCAACGACATAGAGAAGAGAGAGAGGGAGAGAACTCGTGGGGAGAGAGAGAGAGAGAGAGAAGGATCGTGAAAGAGAAGAAGGAGAAGAAGAAGAGAAAGGGGTTCGAAAATTGATATGTATGATTTTGTTTTTGGTTTTGGTTTATCCCCCTATGTATGTTTCTTCTTCATGGCTAAGTCTCTCCTTTTCTCCTTGCTTGTGGTTTGAAAATGGTGGTAGGGAATTCAAGGTGGTTGCACTATAGGGTTCTTGTTACTCTTGTATTCTTGATTCCAAAATCAAGAGAGGTAAAGGATTCTGTCTTATTTTGTTTGATTTGGTGTTGATCTGGGATTTTAGTTTTGAAGTATGGATTGATATGAAATTTCTAGCCTTTTTGTGGTTTTGTTGTATTTTAATTCTTGTTATGCTTTGATGGTCGTTGTTGAGAGGAGACATGATCATGATATAAGGATTTTTGGATGGTGTATAGTTGGCCTAATGCATGTTTTGGGGCTCTTGTTATTGAATCTTTCGATTGATAAACAAGCTTATGGGAGTGGGCATATGATTTTGATGTATTATAGATCAAAGCATACTAGGGTTTTATATGTGTTGTGCTTACGTTTTTGGTAACCTAGGGTTCTTATGTATAATACTAATATTGTTTTTATGTTTGTTCATTGTTTTAAAAATAAAAACATGTTAGGACTTCTTACCTTTTAGCATGTTTGGTTTTAATTCTCTTCCTACCTTGTTGTCACTTGTAATCTTAGAAATATGCTAGCGTTTTCTTTGGGATTTTGGAAACAATAAGGATTAGAAACATACTATGTAATTTTCAGCATAGGCATATTTCGTTTGGATGATGAGTTTATGTTGTTCCTTCATTGATAATATTAAAACTATAGATTTGAATAGGTTTATTGATATTATTTTCATGACTTGTACCATGAATGTTTCGACCTTATGAGTATGGTGGGATTTAGAGTGGTTTCGACCTTAATATATTTCCAAGCCCTAATATATATTTGTTCTACTTTCTTCATAACATCTTGTTGAACACTTAATAATCAACTATTAGGATTTTCTCATGTTATTAAAAGATGTATTTTATTAACAAAATTATAAGGATTATTTCCTAAATCAATTAATTTTTTTATGTCATTAGGGTACTAAGCTTTATATCTGTCCCAATGTTCTTTTACTGTTTCTCCTAAATAATTTTCTAAATAAGCATACATTTCTTCTCCTGTGTGATTACGTTCATTTTTTTTTTATATTCTCTTATTATTTCTGCCTTCCAACTCATTATTACTGAATTCTATAGTTGGGGGTCAATATTTGTTATATTTAGTTGTTTATTATTATTCCAATTTATACTTTAATCTTATGGTTCTCTCTGACCTCTACTCGTATACTTAGGTTCTCCTTGTTAACTATAAGGGTATAATGGTTGTCTAGGGAAATTTCCTCCGCTTAATGGTTCAATTGTTCTAGTATGTGGTCTTAAAAATAGATTACGATTAGCATTAGTCATACTACTTTCCCCTGAACTATTCTCCATAAAATCTTTTTGATATGAAATATAAGATATTTCAGTAATATTTTCTTATATAATATTTTCATTTTAAAAAAAATTCTCTAATGATTAATATTTGATTTTTAAATTTATCTATATTTTTATCCATATTATCTTTTTCATCATCTTCTAATTCTTTTTTGTTACTATGTTCTCCATAATCTAAAAATGAAATACTAAATCTATTATTATTTTGATATATACTTCCATTGGTGGGAACACTAATATTTTCCTTTTTATTTTCTTTTAATTTTACATCCCATTCTATTCCTTCTAATAGTTGTGAAGAGTATTCGAGAGGTCTTATCATTTTTATTCCTTTACTTTGAAGGGTTTTTATTACTTTTTCTATTTTTAGGTTGAATCT
Source organism: Humulus lupulus (assembly GCF_963169125.1). NCBI lineage: Eukaryota > Viridiplantae > Streptophyta > Magnoliopsida > Rosales > Cannabaceae > Humulus > Humulus lupulus. The sequence continues at coordinate 83,054,425 of NC_084793.1, read as the reverse complement.
TATGCTAGTATTATGAATTAATTTCCCCTGAAACCATTTACATATTATGAGGTTTTCTCGGTCTATATTGTCATATCATCTACTTTGAATTCTTAGCTTAATACTTCATATATCTTTCATCATCATCATAAAGTCTGGCGTTACAAACAATAATCCGTAAGTTTTATTCATATCTACTTCCATCATAGAGATAATACTTTTTCTATCATCTTCGATACTTTCATCATATAATATTAATAATACTTTTGCTCCTAATTTTTTCCTAACTAGACCTTTTATTCCTATTATATATAAATATTGATGAATATATTTATATCTGTCTTCTTTTATTAAGTTTCTAATAGTTTCATTAGGAATTATTTGTAAATATTGATAATTGTTATCATTGACTATTATTAGTATTTCTCTTTGATGACTGAAAATACCTCTATTAGGCTGCCATCTTCCAGTATGGTATAATTATCGGGCCTTATTTAAGACTAAAGTTTCTTGAGTAAATCTATCATTGGACATCTAAAGATAATATTTCTTGGTTATTATTATTAGTTATTCGATCTAAAATGCTAGTAAATCTCCTACTTAAAGTTATACTATTTCTTAGATTACTAAAATGACTAGTTACTTGTGTCAGGATTGGCTGGGCTAATCTGTTCGACATACCTTTCAAATTTATTACTAATTTTTTTATATTTTTTATTACTACGTTTTCTTCAATTTTTAATTTATTAATATGTTTTACTAGCTGATCTATGTCAATTTCAATTTCATTATTTTTTGGTGGTTTGTCTCTATATACTTTTTCACTTATTTTATCTATTTTTTCATGTAATTTTATTAATAATTCAATTATGGTATTAAGTTGATGGTTTCTAGCCTTTTCTTAACATGATGTAGCAAAAGAACTGAAACCGTCTAGATTTCTATTATCATCAAAATCCTTAACTATATTATTTGCAATAATATAATCAGAGTTATTAAAAAGACATAAATAAAGCATGAATTAAGAAAGAACTATATTACGAATATTTTCTACGTGTGTCTTTAATTCTTCTATATCCTTTTTAAATAATAGATATTGATCTGTTATTAATTATTTGGCCTTTATTTCTACTGCTTTAAGTTGTTTGTTAACGTATTCTAATAAATCTTTTATTTCTTTCTTACTAGGAAATTTTTAAAATATTTATTAACAAAATTATATTTTATTATTTGTATTAGTTATTTATTTTTTGATATAATCTATATTATCTAATATTTTATTTTGAAACTCTTGATCTTTAAGACTAGGTTTAATAATTTTATTAATCTTTATAAATTTTCTTTTTAATATTCTTATAATATAATAGATTTTATCTTGGATAAGATTTTGTGATTTAACTAACTTATTTATCTCACAATCTTTACTAGAAATATGATAAGTATGACTGTGATTTGAAGAATCTCTATTGTTTTTATCTAATAAGCAATATTTTTTAATTGTATTATTTGTATATGTTTTCATAAATAAATTTTATATTATAAAAAATTAATAAAAACTAGACTTCTTTATTTTTAAAAATTGTAAGCATGAAAATTGGTGACAACTAATAATCAGTAATATTTATGACTGTCTCATTTCTATTTTTGAAAATATAAATTGTAAACTTGAAAATTGGTGACAACTAATAATCAGTAATATTTATGAGTGTCTCATTTCTATTTTTGAAAATATTACTTTTAATACTTTCTAATAAATTTATTTGACCAGATATAAACTTATAGCTAATATTATATTTCTCGTTTAATAACTAGATATGATGTTCGTTAAGAGCATTTACTATGTTATGTGATAAATTATTAAACTAATTATCTAGACTTTCTTTTAGTTCATTTATTAATAGATTTATATTGTTACTATCTATACTGAGTTGACAGAGTTTATTGGTATATTTTTCTATATTTTTAGGTACGTTCATACATTCCTGATATTTTTAGTAAATAACAACTTCTTATTTATAGTTTATAATTTATTATAAAAATAGTTATTTTTATAGATATGAAAAAGACTTGGGTTTTGAGAATAAAATTTATATTCATATGCTAGTAGATTGTGGATCAAGTCTTTTTTAATGAAACTGTAGTCCTTCTAAAAAATCTTCTTATCATGTAAATCTATTATTTTCTCTTATATAAGGTGACGTATCTATGTATATTCATAACTAGGGTGAAGTTCAACACAACTTTTAACAAGACTATCAATGACAAAAAAAAGTTTAAAGAAGCAATGCCTAGATCATATTATATGCAACAACCAATGCTTATATCCTTTTGAAATAATTTAAATACCTGATTGAAGATCTCTGAGAAAGCTTGGAATTTCTGAAAAAGATTCACTATCCCCTTCTACTAGCGCAAGATGTTTTAGCAACCCATTTCATTAATAAACTTATAAAATATTATACAAGAGAAAAGAAACCTAAGTTTGATGGTTTTCAAGACTTAGAGGTTTCTTTGAGATTAGAGAATAAGATTTAAAAAGAAAGAAGCGATTCTACAAGCCAGACTCCATAGCATATTTATACAAAAATAAAAAGTTATCCTCTATTATTTTGTTAAAGTGAGGATAAGATGAGGATAATAATAATTGCTTCTGGTCCTTTGCTTTTTCTAAAAGGATAAGATGCGTAGCACATGGGCGACTACCTTTGGTCTTTTGGAAAAGAGCATCTTATCTTTAATTCAGTCTTTAAATCGTAATGCTTCCCAAAGTAGGGTCCTCAAGTCTAAGTCGGTTGATGGAGTCTTCTGCATCATATGTCCCATCAAATTGACTGTTCACCCATCCATCTTCTCGTCGACAACTTTATTGATAAGAAGCTATATGTCTTTAGTGGACATGGTTACTTGATTGGCGGTAGGTGGAGAGCTCTGTTGCTGAAGCTGAAGGTGAAAGGCATCCATTTGAAGCTTAAGATTGGTAATTTGGTCACAATAGATTTTCTTCTTGTAATTTTTTGTTTACTAAGTCTTTTTCTATTATTATTTTATTATAATAAATACAATTGAGACAATTTAATTCAGTTACTTTTTCTTTCTCCTTATCTTTTGTCTCATCATAATAATTGAGACCCCAATACATAATAGCAACTTTAGTAGCTTCTTCATAATTTACTTGGCCTTTCCTGTAGTGCACCAATTTTTTATTTTATTTTATTAATTCTGTGCTTTGTTTTATTAATAATTGTTAAGTGTTGGAAAATATTTTAAATTTTTTGAAATGTTTGGTAGGAATAATGTGAAATTAATTGTTAGTTGTTTTATTTATTTATTAATTTAATTAGTAAGAAAATAAGTTTTGGTTGAATGCACCAAGGTTGATGGCACTTGAGTGTGTGCATGTACATGTGCATGGTTGCATGGTGAGCATGCAATAGTTTTTTTCCTACACATTATTTCCTTTTATTTGATTGATTTATTAATTTAATTATAGGAATTAAAAAGAAAATAAAAAGAAAGGAAAATGAGAGAGTGATATGCATGTGAATGGGAAAGGAAGAAGAGATTTTACCTTTTTAATCCTATGTTAATTCCTTTAATTATTTTTGCATTTTATAATAATTGATTTATGTCAGGATAATAGGGGTTTGATTGAGAAACTTACCCATTCCCATTAGGCTAGTTATTTCTCTAGGGTTAGATAAAAAAGAGAAGAAAGAAAGAAAAGAGCCATTTTGGCTCTTGGTGTCGTCGGCTAGGAGGGAGAGAGAGAGAAGAGGCAGTGTGTGGAGCTAGAGAGAGAAGGAGAGAAAAGAAGGAAGAAAGAGAGAAAGAGAGAGAGAGAGAGATCAAGGAAGAAGAAGTAAGAAGAAAGTTTGGCTCAAATGTTGTAGGTAATGGTTGTTTCTCTTCTGTTTTGATTCTTTGAAAAATAGATCTCCTTCTTCTCAAAATCTAGTAACAATTTTCTCTTCTCTTGTTCTCGTGGGATTCGAAAATCATAGGTGACAAGAAAAAGGGAGAATAAACTTTGTGAGTTGATTGCTATCTAAGAAGGTAGTTGATCTTTAAGCCATGTTATTGATTTGTTGTTATATTGAAGGGATTTTTGATGTTTTGATTTCTATTTAAATTCTTGCTATGTGTTGATTGAGGTTGTTTTTTAGAATACCTAAATATGATGTGTGGTGTTATTTGATTTTGATGGTGTGTTTCAGCCTAGTATAAATCTAAGGTTCATGATGTTTTTCGTTTATATTGATAAGTGCTTATGAGGTTGAGTGTTTGGTTATGATGTATTATTAGTAGGCATGCTAGGGTCTCATATGTGTTGTGCTTATGCTTTTGGTAACTAGGGATCTTTTTACACGATGGATTCATATTTGGTTTGTATGTCATGATGGAGATTGTGCTCTTAGAAATATGCTAAGTTTTTCTTGAGCTTTGGAAACATTAAACATGCTATGATGGTTTCAGCCTATAGGGGGGTTATTGATGCATGATGGTCATTTTTTTTATTTGATATCACATACACTCATTAGAAATATGCTAGGTTATTTGGTTAAATTGAGAATTTGTCTTAAGTCTCTTATAAATGATGATTTAATGATACATGAAGGTTTTGGTTTGAGTAATTGTTTAAACATGATTTAAAAGTGAGTTTCATATTAATTATGTTTTTTTTTTAATTTGTGAATATAATGGTGAAACAATGTTTGATTTGCTCAAGTGATGCCTCAAAATGATGTAAGAGTTTATGTAAACAAAAATACATTTTTATTTTACATATAAATTGTGTTTTTATCAAATTAATACATGAATATTTTTGTATATATTTTATGAAGAAAAATATAGTTTTTAATCCAAGTTTGTGATTTGAATGAATAAAGAGTTGCTGGAATTTTGAATCAATATAAGAAAGGTCTTTTAAATGGGATAAATAATGACAGTGCATCAAATAAATTATATCCTAAGCTATGTATATATAAATGTGATATTTTAAAAATGTAAATATGAATTTTTTTACATTATTATTTAGGTGCAATTTTTTTTATTTAAATGAGAAAAGATTATGGTTTAAATTTACTTATGATTTTTTTTAAACAAAATAAATAGTTGCTGAAACTTTGAGTTATTAAGCTAAAATAATTATTTTATTTAAAATTAATGAGTCTTACACCTAAATAATTTAAGTCTTAAATAATATCAATGAAAATACATTTTTTCCACACTTTAATTATAAATTTTTTGTTGTGAAAATTTAGTAGATTTAAATATGCAAGTGCACGTAATCACACAAGTGATACAGTGATAAGTAAATCAAGATTGTCTCCACATGGATTGCAAATTAAAACTAAATGCATCAATTAATTACCAAACAATTACACAAGAGTAACCAAATTAAATTGTTCTGATTTTTGTATGCTAACACTACTTGGAATTAGTTGATTTAAATACACAAGTGCACGTAATCACACAAGTAATATAATGATAAGTAAATCAAGATCGTCTCCACAAGGATTGCAAATTAAAACTAAATGCATCAATTAATTACCAAACAATTACACAAGAGTAACAAATTAAATTGTTTTGAATTTTGTAAGCTAACACTACTTGGAATCAATTAAAAATGCAAAAATAAACTACAATGCTAATATAAAAGTAAGATAAAATTGATTGGTTAAAATAGGCTTGAATTATTAAATTCCTCTATGTAAATTGACCTATACGTTTTGCTGCAGCAAAATCTTAGCAAATTACCCAGCATTAACAAGAATTCCAATCACGTTCTTAAAACTTTTCCAAGACCCATGATATTAATTCTTCCACCTAATTTAACATATTCCTATGCCAATCAAGTTAAAGAACCTAGAATTAAGCAACAATTCATCATTGTTACACAAGGCAAATAAAACATTCCTATGCTATTCAAAAACATAATCTAACAGCATTATCCACTTGTGTCATTCAAATCTATCTATTATATTCAAACTTCCCAGCACAAATATAACTCAATATCTTGTAATTAGTGATCAATCAATAGCAAGAATTGATCATTAAGCACATTTGAATGAACAATGGGTAAATTACTAAAATAAAGATCTAGAAATTTGGAATTAAGACATAGAGTTCATTAATAATCCAAGCCTCAAAAGATCTAGTTCATAGCTAAAACAATAAACACAAATACAAAATTAAATCTATCCATGAGAGTTTAAACACCAAATGCAAAGATGAAATAGGAAAGAAATTACAAGGGAGAATAAATAGCCCAAAAGATGATGATGGAAGCAAGCTTCTCTTCTTTCCTCTTCTTCCTTCTTCTCTTCCCTTCTTTGTACTGCAGAAAACTCATGTACTTGGTGGTTCTCTCTCTAGAATAATGGCTGAATTGGGTAATGAAGGCTGTCCTTTCCCCCCTCTATTGATAGGGTACAAAACCCTCTTTTCTCTCGTGCCAAAAATGCCTTCCAAGCACTCCACGTGAGCCTCCTCTTTTTTCTCTAGAATCTTCCTTCTAAAATGCAGCTAATATTCTGATTTGATGCCACCTCACCACCATTTGACATATCGATTAATGAAATGCCACTTGTCTTTCCCTTATATGCTGACTTTTACTCTTTGATTCCTGCTAAAAATGCTCTAGCAAAAACTTTTTTTGCTCCAGCAAACCTAATAATTCAGCACACAATAAACAAATAAGAGCCTTTTCACTTTTCATTATTTTCTTTCGAAAATTTCATACCTAAATTCCTTAAATTCTACCTTTAGCTCTAAAACAGCAAAAATGACACAAGAACACAAAAGGGAAAAGAATTAACTAAAAATAACAAAATACAAAAACATCACTCAACCTAATTCTAAGATTATAAGCTCAAAAGTATGAAAAATAACTCTTGAATTCAAGAGTTATCACACCCCCAAACTTAAGACATTACTCGTCCTCGAGTGATGAATCTTAAAAGATAAAAAAAATACACAAATTAAACAACAAAAGGAAAAGGAAAACAACAAGGACAAGACACCACAAAAGAGGATAAACTTTGCTTTACCAATGCTCAAAGGGTAAAACTCTCGGGAATTTTATTTTGAATAAGAGGAGTTGAATTTCAAACTTGCACAAGTTTTAAACCAAACTCTTCAAGCATTAATGTTGCTTTCAAAATATGAGTCAAGTGTTTCTCCCTTTAGTGTATACCTAACTTTTCCTAAACATTTTCAATCACATTAAATCAAACTAGGCCTTGGTCATAAAGCTTAAATAATGCCTCCATAAGTTACTTAGTGATTTCCTCTCCACTAATGTACACAAACACCACACCAATGATCAATAGAACTTTATCAAGCTTGTAATGGTAGGCTGTGGTGAAGGTAGGATAAGCGAGATTACTTTTGGCCTAAATCACCCTAAGCACCTCAATCTTTCCAGGACCTAAATCAATGCACACATTAATTTCCCCAAAGAACACCCCACAAAAAAATATAACTCTTGCCAATATCCTTTATTACTAACATATAAAGACAAAAACTAAAACAAACTTTTCTTTTATTTGAAGAGTTGCACCCCAAACTTAAAATCAAGCTTAATTACTTTTTTTCCTTTTTCTTTTCTTGATTTAAAATTTTTTTTTTAATTAATAATATTTTTATTTTTATTTTTTTAAACCTTGAGCATCGATCCCGTGCACCATTCTCACGATGCATCGCGGATCTCTCTGACTTGAGCTTGTCCCATGTCAAAAATTTTGCTCTCCATTTTACTTTAGCAAATTTTTTACAAAAGCTTCAGACCTCAAAATTACTTCCAAAACACCATATGCTTGATTTCTTAACACCTGTAACACAAAAAACACATAATACCACTCCAAAAAAAACATTACAATAAAATGAAATTAACATAACAAAAATTAAAATTAAAATAACTAAAAACACTAATATATATATTTTTCATTTGTTTTTTTTCTATTATTTTTTTTCAATGCATTTTTATTCTTTCTTTCTTTGAGTTGCTTTACAAATTATTCCTCTGAAAACCATAGCAAGACAAACTTCAATTTTTTTCTAAGTATCTTTCAAGGAAACCAAGGTTTGGTATTGCTCAACCTCGCTCCCCCCAAAATTTGCTCATTTCCTTGTTACCTTAAATGCTCTCCTCAAATGCTCATCATATAATTCAACTACACTATTGGGAAACACCTTTCTCACTAAGAACCCACCATCACACCTTGATTTCACTAGAGAGTTTGAGAAAAACACTCTCTTCCCAACATCCAACATTTGTGATTGAGGTTTCCTCTATGCTTCTTTTTCTTTGGTAGCTTTTGAGGGTGGAATGGTTCTTTTTCTTTGCTTTTCAATGGCTCACCACCTTTTTCAATTTCTTCAAAATGGATCTTTTTCCTCACTCCCCTACTATACTTTTTATGCATCTTTTCAATCAACTTGAAGTTGGAGACACTTATGGCAAAGCAAGCTTCAACTTCATTAGGAGAGCGTATAGGATTAAAAACCTTGAATGTTACTTGTTTATCTTGAGCTCGAATGGTGCGCTCTCCTTTTTCAACATGTATCAAAGTCCTCCCGGTGGCAAGAAATGGTCTCCCCAAAATGATTGGTACATCCCTATCTTCCTCATAGTCAAGAATAATAAAATCCGCCGGAAAAATGAACTTGTCAACTTGTACTAGGACATCTTCAATCTTTCCCTCCACATGCACCATAGAACGGCGAATTAATTGCAAGGTTAGTGTAGTTGTCCTTACTTCTCCAATTCCCAACTTCTTAAAAATGGACATGGGCATCAAATTAATACTAGCTCCCAAATCACAAAGAGCTTTACAAACTTCCCGTCCCCCAATAGAAATTGGAATTGTGAAACTGCCCAGATCCTTCAACTTTGGAGGAATTTTATTCTTCAAAATAGCACTACAATCCTTAGTCAAAGCAACCTTTTCGAATTCGCCAAGCCTCCTCTTCTTTTTCAAAATATCCTTCAAGAACTTCACATAGTTAAGCATTTGTTCCAAAGCTTCCACCAGAGGTATGTTGATGTGGAGTTGCTTCAAAACATCCAAAAATCTTCAAAATTGGCTATCTTGCTGCTACTTTTGAAACTGCTGAGGAGATGGTGGAGGTGGCTTGCTCATTGGCTTCTCTGATGTATTTTGCGGAGGAATTGCTACAACATTTGCTTAAGGATCAGTATTGGACATATTTGAACTCCCAACTCTTTTTTATTTTTCGACACTACTTTGGATTGAAGTGGGCTCATTTTTGGTCTTCGGTTTGTCCTCATTCAACTCCATATTTTTACCACTCCTCAAAGTGATCGCCTTGCATTGCTCTTTACCATCTCTCCTTAGATTTTCGGTATCACTAAGCAAGGTCCCTTGTGGTCTATTCCTTAACTCATTGGCTAATTGTCCCATTTGAATCTCTAGGTTCCTCAAAGATGCTGCTTAACTTTGAATCACTGCATCATTCTTGGACATATACTCTTTCATCAAATTCTCCAAAAAGCTTGTTTGAGATACTTGTGGAGGATGAGGTTGAGCCCTTGGTAGTTGAAAAAAAACCCGATGGATATGTAGGCTTGTTTGGCATGACTGAACCACTTGAACTAGCCCCTTGACCTCCCCAAGAAAAATTTGGATGATCCCTCCAACTTGAATTGTAAGTGTAATGACCCCAAATTCGCTAATGAGGCTTAAGGGCCTTGATTAGTGTGTCGGGAGGGCATTATTGGGTTAAATGTGATTTGAATGACTTTACTGATTTAAATGAATAATTGCATGATTAAAATGCTTGTATGATTATATTAGTATTAATGTGATATATACATGGTATTCTGAGAACCACATTATTATGTGGGTAGGTCTGCAGAGCACGACTCGAGGCGATCCTAAGGCTAGATAGCGAGGAAAATTCACAACAGGACTTAACAGTTGACTTTGGATAAGTCAGGGGTATTTTAGGTATCAGGTAGTTATTTAGACTATCGAGTAATGAAAATAAATATATGGAGATATATTTGAGGTTAGGAAGTCTAGGAGGGAATATTGGGGAAATTTACTGTTTTGCCCTCGGGGACGTTTCTGGCACCCCGAGCCTCGGGATTGACTTAACAGGATAAGGTTAGGCTATAGTTTAAGGAAAAATAGTAGAACAGAAAATTAGACCGACCCTTTATTCTCAGCCTTATCTCTCTATTCTCTCTCAAGGAAAACACAAGAAGTTAACAGAGGAATTTGAAGGATTTGAGTTGGAATTAAGCTAAAATTTGGTGGATTGAAGGAGTGATTTAGAGGCTTAGCTCAAGAATTAATCAAGAACTTAATCAAGACTAAGGTAAGTAATGAATTTCCTTTTTTGTGGTTAGAAATTTTGAGTTTTGGCTGGGTATTGAGGTAATTGTGATTTTGATGTTTAAGGGCAGAATTAAGGAGGAAAGCTTGGGAATTAGCCTGGATTTGGCTTGGAGAAGTGGTTCAGCAAAAGAGGTAAGCTTCAATTCGTGATTTAGAGGTTTTAATCTGAGCTTGTAGGGTTGGTTTTTGTGTTTGAAGTTCTTGAGTTTCAGAAATTGGAAATAGGATTCTAGTGGGTTTTTGGGCTGGATTTCTGTTGGGATGTGTTGTTAGAATCATGATAAAAGTGTTGTGATTAAAGGGTTTTGAATTGGGGAGCTTTGGGATGGCTTTGGATGAGGTTTAGATGTTGGAAATGGTGGGTTTTTTGGGCACGAAGGGAAGGGCCGCGACTCTGTTCTAGAGCGCTGTGGCCCTAGGATGAAGATGAGCCAGGAGGGCTCGGCCAGGGGTGAGCGTCGCGGCGCCCAAAGCAAGGGCCGCGGCGAGTATCTTCTTCCAGGGATGCCTTAGTTTCTGTTTTGGGGCAGGGCCGCGTCTAGGCTTCAAGGGCCGCATCCCTTAGGTGTGTACTTGAATGTTTAGGGCTTTAAAGCACGGGAATCTAGCCTAGTGTGCTCGGGATCGATTTCACCACCATGCTTGGTGGAATTCAGATTCCCGAAAGTTAGTTTTGTGTCCAAAAACCCTTACTTGAATATTAATGGAACCTTACACCTTGGTTGTGACTAGATGAGAAAAGCTAAGGCTTGGGAACGAATTGTGCTTGAGGAGCGTTGCTCGTAATCAGTAACCGCAAAGATTAAAGGTAAGAAAACTGCACCTGGTTGAATATCTGTATTGGGACTAAGGGTTCCCTATTATGTATGCTTGAAAGGATGGTATTATTCCATGGAAGCTAATTAGTGAACCAACGACCTAAGGGTGCCAAGGGTTACACTAGCGCACAGAGTGCGGCTTGGCCACTGGTATCCGAGGACAGCTTAATATGCACTGAGCTCGGTTTAAGCGGGCCGGAGTTAGTGGGATAAACAGAGGGTGCGGCCTAAGTTGTCGTCCCTGACTATTATGTGATATGAATGTTATAAGTGATTGATTGCATCCTTGATTACGAATATATGTGCTGAATGGTTGATGTGGATTATTCGATGAGAGTTCATGCTTAGTGAATTTATTATCTGTTATTATTGTCTGTGTTGCATATCATGTTTTCTTGCTAGGCCTTGGCTCACGGGTGCTACGTGGTGCAGGTAAAGGCAAGGGCAAACTTGATCAACCTTGATTTGGAGAGCTCTACGAGCGGAATGTACATGGCTAGCTGCTCAGCCGACACGGTTGAGGTTTAGGCAGGGACGCGAGACCGAGAAATTATTCATTTTGCCTTAGTATGGCTGACAGTTGTCTGTATTTTTGGGAGTCTGTAATCCAACTTTTAAACTCTGTTTCTTTTGGGATCCCATGTATATAACTGCTTAATTATATGAAATGAAACTTTTGAGACCAAAACCTTTTTAACCCTAGCTTGTACATGTTTAGTGACACGTTTTTATATTAATGACCTGATTAGCAAGTCTTGCACATTTATAAGTACACAGTGTAGCGGTCTTGGCTAACCAGGGCGTTACAACTTGGTATCAGAGCATCCTAGGTTTAAGGGTTCCTAAAGACAGCCTGGACATGTACATTCGCTGCTAGAGACAAGCTCAAACCAGGGTTTGGTAATGTGTATATGTGTTTATATGCTTATATGCTTCAAATGAATATGAAAGTTGTTATTTACTGGATTAATAGGGAGCATGAGGTACTGATAGGGCCTGGCCCTTGACTGTTCTGTGAGAATATTGAGGCATGTTTATTAGCATAGTCGTGCATGTACATGAATATTTAGGGTGATTAACTGTATATTGTGTATGGATAAATGCTTGATACATAGCTATTGTGTAATGAGATTCGAGGCGTGCTTATTAGCAGCCAGTGCATGAGGAAGGACGCTTATATGTTGATTGTTTGTGATTGGTTATGTTCTATTGGTGGATCTTGGAGAAGTTTTTACCTTGTCATCATGGTCTGACTGCTGAGTCGTTATTTGCAGATTGACTTGGTCAATCTACACGACTAGCTGGCACTAGATCTGGAATTAGGGTTGATGACCAGGGCCAGATTCCTCCGCCAGTCCCTGAGAACTGGCAGTAGTTAATGGCCGATATGCAGGCTCGATTACAGAGCCAGGATGAGCAGATCCGTATTCTGCGACAGCAGGCTCCATCAGGGAGTGTTGCCCCTATTGTACCACCTGTAGTGGTACCAGTTGTGTAGTCTGGGGAGATTGGAAACAGATGGGAGTCGTTGTATGAGAGGTTCAGGAAGCAACAACCCCCAATCTTTGAGGGAGGATCAGATCCATTGAAAGCCGAGCAATGGCTAACTATGATTACTAAAATTTTAGATTTCATGAGGATAGAGGGGCATGATAGAGTGGCCCACTTATATGTTGAGAGATGTTACTACTTTGAGTTGGGAAGATGCCCGCATCTGGTGGGAAGTGGCATCGCAGACCAGGGATGTTACTACTTTGAGTTGGGAAGGTTTCAGAGATTTGTTCGGTCAGAAGTACTACAATGTTGCTGTCAGGGCAACAAAAGTCAATGAGTTCCTGAGTCTGGTGCATGGAAATATGACTGTTACTGAATATGACCTAAAATTTGATAGGCTTATGAAGTTTGCACCAAATCTTGTGCCTACTAACACTGCTAGGAAAGATCGATTTATCAGGGGGCTTAATGCTATGATAGCCCGGGATGTCAGGATCACAACGGTACCTGGAGGAACAACTTATGCCCAGGCTGTGGAGAAGGCTCTTACTGCTGAGGAAGTGGAGAACAAGATATGGAGGGAAAGTGCAGTGAGGCGTGAAGGCCGTAGAGTGGTGTGCCTCCTTATTTAGGGACAGGTAGGGGCGGAGGCCCCAATGACTTCAAGAGAAAGGCTCTTGACACTTCGATCGCTGCTTGTCCTGATAGGAGGGGTCGAGGGTGTCGGGGTGGCCGTCAAGGTGGCAGTGAGGCATGGCGGACCTATCCGGAGTGCTCGAGGTGCAGAAGACGCCATCTGGGCGAGTGTCGAGCTAAAGCTTGCTTTGTGTGCGGAACAGTGGGACATCTCAGGAAAGACTGCCCAGCAATGAAGAAAGGTGAGGCAGGAAAGGTGGATAGCTTGACTCCAGCTCGAGTATTCACCTTGACCCAGGCAGAGGCCGAGGCTAGTTCCTCGGTAGTGACAGGTCAGCTTTCTAGCGCTAGCTCTCCTTTTACTGTATTGATTGATTCTGGTGCTACACATTCTTTTGTTTCTAGTAGAGTGATTGATAGATTGTGTAGACCTAGTGAGTATCGGACTGCAGGGTTTGGGACTTTATTGCCTACAGGGGAACTGGTAGTTTCTAGGAGATGGATTAGAGCACTGCTAGTGATGGTTGATAGTAGGGAACTTTCGGTGGATTTGATTGAGTTAGACATGGATGATTTTGATATGATTCTAGGGATGGACTAGTTAGTTAGATATGGGGCTACCATTGACTACAGGAAGAAGATGGTTACTTTTGAGCCTGAGGGCGAGGCCTCTTTTGTTTTTGTGGGTGCGGTATGTGGACCCCGTGTACCCATGATTTCAGCATTGAGAGCCAGAGACTTGTTATAGGGTGGATGTGTAGGCTTTCTGGCTAATGTGGTGGATACTACTAGGGTTATGTCGGCAGGGCCGGGAGAGACCAGATTGGTGTGTGAGTATTTGGATGTATTTCTTGAGGATCTGCCAGGGTTGCCGCTGCGCAGGGGGATTCAGTTTGAGATTGAGTTAGCACCGGGGATAGAACTAGTATCTAGGACACCGTACAGAATGGCACCAATAAAATTGAAAGAGTTAAAGACACAGTTACAAGAACTACTGGATTTGGGATTCATCAGGCCTAGTTATTCTCCATGGGGCGCTCCAGTGTTGTTTGTTAAGAAGAAGGATGGGACTTTAAGGATGTGTATAGACTATAGGGAATTGAACAAGTTGACTATCAAGAATAAGTACCCTCTACCAAGGATTAATGACTTGTTCGATCAGCTGTAGGGAAAGACGGTGTTCTCAAAGATTGATCTTCGATCTGGTTATTACCAGCTGAGGATAGGATATACCGAAGACATCCTTTCGAACACAGTATGGGCATTATGAGTTATTAGTCATGTCTTTTGGTTTGACCAATGCCCTGGGAGCTTTTATGGATCTGATGAATAGGGTGTTCAGGGACTTCTTGGATCAGTTCGTCATTGTCTTCATTGAGGACATCTTGGTTTACTCTAGTTCAGAGGCAGAGCATGAGCGACATCTCCAACAGGTTTTACAGAGGTTAAGGGAGCATCAGTTGTATGCCAAGTTTAAGAAGTGTGAGTTTTGGTTGCCAGAGGTGACTTTTCTTGGGCTTATAGTTGATGCAGAAAGGATTAAGGTAGATCCGTCCAAGGTTGAAGCAGTAAGAGATTGGCCGAGGCCAAGGAATGCCTCGGAGGTGCGGAGTTTCCTTGGGTTAGCAGGTTATTACAGATGGTTTGTAGAGGGGTTCTCAAAGATTTCTTCACCAATGACAGAGTTGATGAGGAAGAATCAGAAGTTCGTTTGGTCAGAGAAGTGTGAGAACAGTTTTCAAGAGTTGAAGCGACGTCTTATTTCTGCACCTGTGCTGAGTCTTCTTTCGGAGGAAGGAAAGTTTGTAGTTTACTGCGATGCATCAAGGATGGGTTTAGGCTGTGTACTGATGCAGAATGGGAAAGTTATAGCCTATGCATCTCGGCAGCTGAAGGAGTATGAGCAGCGGTATCCTACTCATGATTTGGAGTTGGCGGCAGTGGTATTCGCACTAAAGGTTTGGCAGCATTATCTGTATGGGGAGAAGTGCGATATATATACTTACCACAAGAGTTTGAAATATTTCTTCACTTTGAAGGATCTGAATATGAGGGAGAGACGTTAGTAGGAGATGGTTAAGGATTATGATTGTGATATACTTTACCACCCTGGGAAAGCCAATGTGGTGGCAGATGCGTTGAGCCAGAGGGGCCCAGGACAGTTGTATAGTTCCACCCAGATCTCGAGAGAATTAGTTGATGAGATGGCCAGGGCAAAGATAGAAATGGTGGTAGGCCAGTTAGCTAATATTACCTTGCAGTCGACCCTGTTAGAGCAGGTCAAGGAGGGTTAGTTAGTGGACGAGCAGTTGCAGGAGGTTAGACAACATGTCTTAGTGGGGACAGCTAAGGATTATTCTATTTCTGAGAGAGGTTTGCTTCGATATCAAAGGTGGATTTGTGTTCCAGCAGATGAGGGGATCAGATGAGAGATACTGGATGAGTCTCACACTACACCGTACTCACTTCATTCGGGTACCATGAAGATGTATTAGGATCTACGGACAATATATTGGTGGCCATGGATGAAGAAGGATGCGGTAGAGTATGTGTCTAGATGTTTGACGTGTCAGCAGGTTAAGGTTGAGCATCAATGACCAGTGGGATTGATTCAGCCTTTGGGTATCCCAGAGTGGAAGTGGGAGGACATTATGATGGATTTAGTGGGAGGATTACCCAGGACAATTGGACTTCATGACTCAGTGTGGGTGATAGTGGACAGATACACCAAGTCAGCTCATTTTCTACCAGTGAGGTTGACCTATACAGTGGAACAGTATGCAGAGTTGTATGTGAGGGAGATAGTTCATCTCCATGGGGTTCCAAAGTCTATCATGTCAGATCGAGATCCCATCTTTACCTCCAAGTTTTGGGGAGCTCTGCAGAGAGGTATGGGGACTCAGTTGTAGTTTAGCACATCTTTTCATCCTCAGACTGATGGACAGTTTGAGAGGACGATTCAAGTATTGGAGGATATGCTTAGGGCGTGTGTGATTGATTTTGAGGGGTCTTGGAGTAAGTATTTACTGTTGGTTGAATTCTCGTATAATAACAGCTATCAGTCCACAATTGGGGTGGCCCCTTATGAGATGTTATATGGGAGAAGGTGCAGATCACCCATTCACTGGGATGAGATGGGTGAGAGAAGGTATTTGGGGCCAGACAAGGTTCAGAAGACCAATGAGGCTATTGAAAAGATTCGAGCAAGAATGCTAGCTTTGCAGAGTAGACAGAAAAGCTACGCTGATCCTAAGCGTAGGAACGTGGAGTTTCAGGTTGGGGACCACGTGTTTCTGCGAGTTTCACCACTGAGAGGGGTGAGGAGGTTTGGAGTGAAGGGCAAGCTAAGCTCTTGATTTGTTGGACCTTTTGAGATCCTAGAGAGAATTGGAAATGTGGCTTATAGGCTCGCCTTGCCACCATCGCTGTCAGGAGTTCATGATGTTGCAGAAGTATGTTTCTGATACAACACATATGCTGAAGTATGAGGAATGATCGGTTCAGATTTTGGATCGGAAGGACAAAGTCTTATGGAATAAGACAATTCCGTTAGTGAAAGTATTGTGGAGAAATAACAAGGTTGAGGAAGCGACCTGGGAGTTGGAGACAGTGAAGCGGGATTAGTATCCCGAGCTATTCAGATAAATTTCAAGGACGAAATTCTCATTAGGAGGGGATAGTTGTAACGACCCCAAATTCTCTAATGAGGCTTAAGGGCCTTGATTAGTGTGCCGGGATGGCATTATTGGGTTAAATGTGATTTGAATGACTTTACTGATTTAAATGCATAATTGCATGATTAAAATGCTTGTATCATTATATTAGTATTAATGTGATATATATATGTTATTGTGAGAACCACATTATTACGTGGGTAGGTCTGCAGAGCATGACTCGAGGCGATCCTAGGGCTAGATAGCGGGGAAAAGTCACAACAGGACTTAACCGTTGACTTTAGATAAGTCAGGGGTATTTTAGGTATTGGGTAGTTATTTAGACTATCGGGTTATAAAAATAAATATATGGAGATATATTTGAGGTTAGGAAGTCTAGGCGGGAATATTGGAGAAATTTACCGTTTTGCCCTCGTGGACGTTTCCGGCACCCCAAGCCTCGGGATTGACTTAACGGGATAAGGCCTGGCTAAAGTTTAAGGAAAAATAGTAGAACAGAAAATTAGACCGACCCTTTATTCTCAGCCTTATCTCTTTATTCTCTCTCAAGGAAAACACAAGAAGTTAACAGAGGAATTTGAAGGATTTGAGCTAGAATTCAGCTGAAATTTGGTGGATTGAAGGAGTGATTTAGAGGCTTAGCTCAAGAATCAATCAAGAACTTAATCAGGACTAAGGTGAGCAATGAATTTCCTTTTCTGTGGTTAGAAATTCTGAGTTTTGGCTGGGTATTGAGGTAATTGTGATTTTGATGTTTAAGGGCAGAATTAAGGTGGAAAGCTTGGGAATTAGCTTGGATTTGGCTTGGAGAAGTGGTTCAGCAGAAGAGGTAAGCTTCAATTCGTGATTTAGAGGTTTCAATCTGAGCATGTATGGTTGGTTTTAGTGTTTGAAGTTCTTGAGTTTCAGAAATTGGAAATGGGATTCTAGTTGGATTTTGGGTTGAATTTCTGTTGGGATGTGTTGTTAGAATCATGATAAAAGTGTTGTGATTAAAGGGTTTTGAATTGGGGAGCTTTGGGATGGCTTTGGATGAGGTTTAGATGTTGGAAATGGTGGGTTTTCTGGGCACGAAGGGAAGAGCCGCGGCTTTGTTCAAGAGCGCTGCAGCCCTAGGATGAAGATGAGCCAGGAGGGCTCGGCCAGGGGTGAGCGCCGCGGCGCCCAAAGCAAGGGTTGCAGCGCATGTCTTCTGCTAGGGATGCCTTAGTTTCTGTTTTGGGGCAGGGCCGCGGCTAGGCTTCAAGGGCCGCAACCCTTAGGTGTGTACTTGAATATTTAGGGCTTTAAAGCACGGGAATCTAGCCTTGAGTTCTCGGGATCGATTTCACCACCGTGCTTGGTGGAATTCGGATTCCCAAAAGTTAGTTTTGTGTCCGGAAACCCTTACTTGAAGTTAGTTTGGGACTAAGGGTTCCCTATTATGTATGCTTGAAAGGATGGTATTATGCCATTCAAGCTAATTAGTGAACCAATGGCCTAAGGATGCCAAGGTTTACACTAGCGCACAGGGCGCGACTTGGGCACTGGTAGCCGAGGACAGCTTAATATGCACTGAGCTCGGTTTAAGCGGGCCGGAGTCAGTGGGATAAACAGAGGGTACGGCCTAAGTTGTCGGCCCTGACTATTATGTGATATGAAAGTTATAAGTGATTGATTGCATCCTTGATTCTGAATATATGTGCTGAATGGTTGATGTGGATTATTCGATGAGAGTTCATGCTTAGTGAATTTATTATCTGTTATTATTGTCTGTGTTGCATATCATGTTTTCTTGCTAGGCCTTGGCTCACGGGTGCTACGTGGTGCAGGTAAAGGCAAGGACAAACTTGATCAACCTTGATTTGGAAAGCTCTGCGAGCAGAATGTACATGGCCAACTACTCAGCTGACACGGTTGAGGTTTAGGCAGGGACACGAGACCCATAAATTATTCAATTTTCCTTAGTATGGCTGACAGTTGTCTGTATTTTTTGGAGTCTGTAATCCAACTTTTAAACTCTGTTTCTTTTGAAATCCCATGTATATAACTGCTTAATTATATGAAATGAAACTTTTGAGACCAAAACCTTTTTAACCCTAGCTTATACATGTTTAGTGACACGTTTTTAAATTAATGACCTGATTAGAAAGTCTTGCACATTTATAAGTACACAGTGTAGCGGTCTTGGCTATCTATGGCATTACAGTAAGAGTTTGAATATGGATTGTTGCGGTTGTCATTTTGATTCCCCAAGTAACAAACTGAAGCGGGATTAGAAGGATAACTATAAAATGTGTGCCCTCCTCCACAATAAGCACAAGAAACATTTGCTACTTGGCCCATAGGAGCTGGTTGCTAGTTACCCCCCATACTCATGGTCTTCAAAATGTTGCTCATAGATGAAACTTGAGCGGTCAAAGCATCTACTTCATGCATAGCCACTACTTTCCTTCGTATTGGGGCTCTAGCATTAGACCATTGGTAATTATTGTTGGTAATTCGCTCCAAAATCTTATATGCTTCATTGTAGGACTTGAGAGAATAACCCCATTTGCCGAAGCATCCAAAACCATGTGTGTGGAGGAGTTGAGATCATTATAAAAGTCTCCATTTGAATGCAATGTGGGATGCCATGATGTGGGAACTTCCTCAATAATTCATTGAACCTCTCCCAAGCATCACATACCGACTCATCCTTCAACTATTGAAAAGAAATAATCTCATTCCGAAACTTAGCATTTTTCGTTGGAGGGAAGTACTTCATCAAAAATCTCTCAGCTAGCCATGCCACGTAGTCACTGAGTTGGAAGGAAGTGTATTGTGCCAAGCTCTAGCTTTGTCCCATAGAGAAAAAAGGGAACAATTTCAACCTCAATGCCTCTTCAGTAATGCCTTGCAACTTAAAGGAATCACTCACCTCCAAAAATGAACGAAGATGGAGATGAGGATCCTCTGTAGGCAGCCCACTAAATTGATCCACTGTCTACAACATTTGGAACATCACGGGCTTCAACTCAAACTGAGCAGCTTGAATTTTGGGCCTTACAATACCAAGAATCAGCTCATTAAACATTGGGGCAGCGTATTCCCTTATGGTCCTTTCTCTATCGTCGGCCATAACAATTGCATTAGCGACATTCAAAGCATTGGCTGCTTCATTAACGACTCCCACAACCACATTAAGCATGGGTTGAGCTCTAATTTCCTCAACCCCTACACCTTCTTGAGCCATAACAAGGTGAAGTTGAGCCCATTGTTCCCTTAGCCTTCTTTGAAATGTACATTCAATCTCAGGGTCAATAGGGGCTAGCTCAAAGTCTTGATGCTCGTTCATGCAACATAATTAATCTAGAAAGTACAAGATCAAGCAAACAAGATTAATGTAAACTAAGAAAAACAAATTGCAAAGTAATTAATAATACACAAAATTTTAATTTCAATCTCCGACAACGACGCCAAAAACTTGTTATGAAAATTTAGTTGATTTAAATACACAAGTGCACGTAATACAATGATGAGTAAATCAAGATCGTGTCCACAGAGATTGCAAATTAAAACTAAATTCATCAATTAATTACTAAACAATTACACAAGAGTAACCAAATTAAATTGTTTTGAACTTTGTAAGCTAACACTACTTGCAATCAATTAAAATGATAAAAAATAAACTGCAATGCTAATATAAAAGCGAGATAAAATTGATTGGTTAAAATAGACTTGAATTATTAAATTCCACTATGTCAATTGACCTGTACGTTTTGCTGCAACAAAATCTCAGCAAATTACCCAGAGTTAACAAGAATTCAAAACACGTTCATGAAAATTTTCCAAGACCCATGATATTCATTCTTCCACCTAATTTAACATATTTCTATGCCAATCAAGTTAAAGAACCCACAATTAAGCGCCAATTCATCATTTTTACACAAGTCAAATAACAAATTCCTATGCTATTCAAAAACATAATCTAACAACATTATCCACTTGTGTCATTCAAATCTATCCATTATATTCAAACTTCCAAGCACAAATATAACTCAATATCTTGTAATTAGTGATCAAGCAATAACAGGAATTCATCATAAAGCACATTTGAATGAACAATGGGTAAATTACTAAAATAAAGTGCTAGAAATTTAGAATGACATAGAGTTCATTAATAATCCAAGCCTCAAGGGTATAGTTCATAGCTAAAACAATAAACAAAAATACAAAATTAAATCTACCCATGAGAGTTTAAACACCAAATACAAAGATTAAATAGGAAAGAAATGACAAGGGAAAAGAAGTAGCCCAAAAGATGATGGTGGAAGCAAGCTTCTCTTCTTTCCTCTTCTTCCTTCTTCTCTTCCCGTCTTTGTACTACAGAAAATGTTAGGAACGAGTTTCCTAATATGCAGCGGAATGGTGGTGGGTTGACCCAATGTACAACAAAATTTTTTGTAACATATTTAAACTTCCTTTAAATATGCAGATTCGTTAATGTACATACATTAATCATAGGCAAGAAAAGAATAGAAAACATACTTCTTGATGCCTATCAAGTGTCCTTGCTATCT
Organism: Humulus lupulus; assembly: GCF_963169125.1. Taxonomy (NCBI): domain Eukaryota; kingdom Viridiplantae; phylum Streptophyta; class Magnoliopsida; order Rosales; family Cannabaceae; genus Humulus; species Humulus lupulus. The sequence goes on along the minus strand of NC_084793.1, from coordinate 83,032,919 downwards.
TTTTGTAGTTCGAACAAACTTCTTATCAAAGCTGCTCCCAGGTACTCACACAAGGATCTTCTACAACGTTCTCTACACATCAAGAAGTGTGTGAGCACTTAAAGAATAAAGGATAGTTAATTTCTTATTCTACTTGATGTACTCAACACATGAGATCAAGAGAATATGCCTGAGATTGGTTCTTTATCTTTTTCAGAGAGAGATAGAAAAATATCGTTCTTTTCTTTTAGAGTGAATAAGAGTCTCTTCTTATAATCTGATAAGTCTAACTTAAATAGAAAATATATGAATTTAAAAAATAAATATGTAACCAATTTACAATTTATCTTTTAATTAATTAATTATCTCATTAATGAAAATATCCAAAAGCTAACTTTTTGAATTTTCTATTAATTAATTAATTAAATAAATAAAATTAAAAAATCTATCATTGAAAAACTGTGTAGTACATGCCACACACAGTCTATGGGCTGTGTGTGTCGTGTACCACCCTATATTTTAGGAATATTTGATTTTTTCATAATTATTTAATTATTTATTCAAAATACTGTATGAGATAAAAATCCAACAATCTGATAATTAATTATCTTTTTAACTAATTATCAAATATAAATAATTATTTGAATAAATATCAATATTTTCAATTCAAATCTAATTTGGAATTATTAGAGTATTATATCCCACTCAAATAAATATATTTAACTAATTCTACCAATTAATTAAAACCAATATAATTAAATAATAATTTTGAAATTAAATATTTAATTTATTATAATTTCAAAAATTATAATTAATTAATTATTTAATATAATTTCAAAAATAAATTTAATTATTTAATATAATTTCAAAAATTACATAATAATTAAATATTAATTAATTTTGTTAATTACAACTAATTTGTAAGTAATTAATTAATCACTATTATCACATAATTGCATATTTGGCCCAAAGAACAAATTTCTTCTTAAATATGTCTTTCAACCATTTTTCCATTTATATCAACTATTGCCATGAATAGTGTTGATAGGGCTGCTGTGTGGACCTATAAGTCCAAGCTCCAATAAATTTGAGATTATTAATTAAACTCTTTAATTAAATAATCTTAATTTATTAATCTTATAATTACTCCACTATAAATATAAGACTGCACTATTGTAATTATGGAGATTTCATTTACTGAGTACTTTATAATAATAAAGCATCCATTGATATAATCATTACATACAAATTAACCCTCTAATAATGATTCATAATTAATCGGGAGTAAAATTACCGTTTTACCCTTTTAATTATATCTTGTTTCCTTAAGTACCATTGACTTTACTAGTGAAGGTTAATTCATAACTAAATTATGAATTTGAGCTCAATAACCTTTCAATCCCAAAAGTCAACCCTTAAGAGAACCATTATTCAATCTCTTACGAGAATGTATAGATTCCATATCTGTATGCTATGTCTCCAACCATTTACATTAATGAGTTCCCAAAACAAAAGTTTCTAGCCTGATCATTCTAACAGACCCTAATGAGTGAATAAAAGAACCCAAATAACATTAACAAGTGTTCATAGTAACTTCAGGATTAAGATCTATTTGTATATGAACATCAGTTGATGCATTTAATTAATACTTCAAAACGATATTTAACTAAGTATTAATAAACATATCTGGTCCAGTTCTATATATTATCTAATATATAAAGTACCTCCACTAAAGTGTCCAACTACACTAGTAATTCGGATCTAGATCACATGTATTCATAATACTAGTGGTCCGTACGTGTAGTAATTAATCTAAAGATTTCATAACTTTATTTTACTGCGAACTATTCAAGTTCATTTATCTCAAATACAATCCTCCCGTACCAATACGTGGTTGAGATCATATATGAGCTTAGGAATTTTTCTGATATACTTAATATTATCACAGAATAATATAGTCCATAAAATATATGCATAACAAATTCAATTTATTTATTTATTTCTTAAAACAATGTCTTCTACATATGCTTTTAGGGCACAATTCACAACGGAAAACTCTTGTACTTGGTGGTTCTCTCTAGAATAATGGTTGAATTGGGTAATGGAGGCTGTCCTTTTTTTCGTCTATTGCTAGGGTACAAAACCCTCTTTTCTCTCTTGCCAAAAATGCCCTCCAAGCACTCCACGTGAGCCTCCTCCTTTTTCTCTTGAATCTTCCTTCTAAAATGCAGCTAATATTCTGATTTGTTGCAACCTCACCACCCTTTGACATATCAATTAATGAAATGCCACTTGTCTTTCCCTTATAAGCTGACTTTTCCTCTTTGATTCCTGCTGAAAATGCTCCAGTAAACCTAATATTTCATCACACAATAAACAAATAAGAGCCTTTTCACTTTTCATTATTTTCTTTGGACAATTTCATACCTAAATTCCTTAAGTTCTACAGCTCTAAAACACCAAAAATGACATATTAACACAAAAAAGAAAAGAATTAATTAAAAATAAAAAAATACACAAACATCACTCAACCAAATTCTAAAATTATAAGCTCAAAAGTATGAAAAATAACTCTTGAATTCAAGAGTTATCATTTTCACATTTAAAAACATGTAGTTTTTTTTTATTTATTTAGAAAAGTTATTTTCTAAAGGAAACAAGAAATTTATCAAGTATTTCTCAATAGCTACAAATTTTGTTACTTTTCTTTGCTATTTAAAATAATATTTATGAGAAACTAGGAAAGGCTAAATGAATTATTTTATAAAGTAAATATAATGTATTACATTATTTAACAAACTTTGGATTTAAAGAAACAAATAATTGTAATTGAATTATGTTGCTGAATTTTGTTTGAAGAAGCAAGAAATAAGCATGTAGGAATTATCATTTTAAAACGTTAAATTTTAAGAACGTCCCCACGTATGCATGTCGCATGCAGATGCATTTTTACGTTCAAATATATGCATATTTTTCAAATTCATGACTTTTACTTTGTAACCATGAAGGGTTAATAGGTAGAATTTGCATTATTCTTTTATGATTTTATGTGAAAATATGTATGTCTGGAATTATTGGGCAACTTGTACCACGTGTGCATGGCCCATGCACACGTGGGGTATATGTGTTGGGCATGAGTATTGTTATGTGATTCTAAGAGACGACATTTGATTATGATTATAGGCTCGTTGTGAAGTTTTTCTCATTTTTTCTTTGCTCGGACCTGAGGTAAGGAAGTTAGATAGAATTTCTATGTTTATCCTATGAAATGGTAAGATTTGTATGTTATAAGGAAATGATGTGCTATGTTTGACGATAAACATGTCATATGAAAAATGGAGTTCTATCTTGAAATGTTATGATGAGTATGATGCAACATGTGTTTCCTTTGTTTTGATGTAAAATGGATTACATGTGTTTGCTTGATGAATGAAAAGAGATGGTCGCTAGCGTGCTGAATGCAATGCGGCAAAGGAGTTACTAAGGATATGACGTAACTCAGAGGGCGGACGTGTTGAGGTTTTACCAGCCCAGTTATACTTGTTACCTCAAGGTATCACATGGTCAATAGAGGTGCCATGATCACAAAGAGTATGCTTATGTTGAATGAATGTGATGTATGACTATGTTTCATTTTGATTATGAGATATGAGATATGAGTATGATGATGTTATGAATTGTTTTGTTATGTTATACATGTCTTTCTTGCCTTATCTTTGATTTTGTTGTACTTCTTTACTAGGCTTTTAGCCCACCTTCTTACTTTCCCCCTTTTAGGTAATAAATAAGGTTTCTCTCTGGCACGCACTGTGATGCGGGGATTTTTAACGTCTTAGTGTGTATGGCATGGGGGTTTCCTATGAACGAATAAACGGTCAACATAAGCGCTGAGTTTTAAAGAATTATGTTATGGACCTTACTTTTAAATTTACCAGTAGGACTTAAAATTTTATTTTTGTAATGCTCCAAATTTCTTAATAAGGTTTAGGACCTTGATTAGGAGGCTGGGAGGGCCATAATTGATTTATTATGATATTTAATGATTATATGCATGTTAATGTGAATTATATTATTATATGATGATAAAATGCATGCATATGAGTGTATTTATAATTATAGGGCATTTTGGTAAATTGGCCTGTTGAGGGCATATTTGTATATTTGGGTGCATATTGTAATTTGTGAATGAGATTTCATTATTATGGAGATATATTTGAGCTATTCGGCATGAGACGATCTTATATTAGGAGTTAGTGGTTTTGTGATAACGGGGTCAATTATTGGGTAATAAGAATGTTTATTTGATGATAAATTGGGAGTATTGGAGGTCAGGAGGAAATTCTGGAAGTTTTGACTATAATGTCCTCGAGGGTGTTTCCGGGACCCCGAGCACTAGGTTTTATTTGAGGTTACTTATGCTTGAAGTAGCTTGTCAGACAGAACGTACGTTAGAAAACATTTCCTCTCTCCTTCGTTAGCTCATTTTACCGTTCGAAACCTTTTTGAAGAAATCTCGAGTTCTAGGAGTCAGAATCAAGCGAGGATCGAGGCATAGTGATCCTAGGAAAGAGTAGAAGTTTCTTAACCGAAGGATTTGACAGAAAACAACCCAATCGAAGGTAATCTAAGTTTAAGTTTTGAGTTTTTAGAGTTTCTAAGCTTTGAATTGGATTTTGTGAATCGTTGAGTTTTTGGTTTGATTGAGCCTTGGGTTTTGATGGTTTTGGACCATTGGGAAGCTTGGGAACTTTAATTTGATGATTTGGAAGTGTTTAGGTATGTTTTTGGAGGGTTTGGAATGAATAAAAATGAGTTTGGGCATGTTCTGGGTTGGGTGCCGCGGCCCTGTTCTTGGGGTGTCGCGGCCCTAGCTCGAAGAAGCAGGTGGGAGGATTTGTGCTTGCTAGGCGCCGCGGCCCTTGCTTCAGTGGTGGCTGGGGGCCGCGGGACAAGGTCCCAGGGCCGCAGCCCTTGGGCAGGTTTGAGCCCGTTTGTGTGTTTTAACTTCGAGAACATGGTTTTAGGCCTCGGGATCGTTCCTACTACCCGGATTAGTGGGGATTGATGTCCCGGAGGCTAGATCTTGGTTTGGGAACCCTTGATTATCTCTTTATTGATGGTGTCCCATATTTGGTTATGACTAGGTGACTGCTAAAAGACTAAAAGCCAGATCGTTCTCAAGGGTCGTTCTTTTATTTATTCTCGCTCGAATCAGAGGTAAGAAAACTGCACCCCATATGTGACATGCATGGTTATCCTTGATGCATGTTGGATGCTTAAATATGATGCATGTGATGCACGAGAAACATGTGATTAGGGCATGCCATGAATATTGAATATGAGATCGTTCAGAGCTTGAGCCTCTGTGTGTATGCATGATCTTAATTGTGCTAGTAATTGTTAAGTAAGCATGCTGAATTCCCTGTATTTGGATATTAGACATATGATATATGTTTGGTAGCATTGCTTACTTGTGCATGGCCCTGGTCACTAAGATTTGGCATTGGTCGTGTGTTACCGACCTGGGAGCCATTAACGGCATAAGCGTCATGAACGTAGGGCCGATAAAAGATTAGATCTAATCGAAATTCTGCTTTAGATGACTCAACAAGAGCATTAATGCCGGACCGACCTCAAGTTCGATAAAAACTAAAAGTGCTTGTGTGACTTATCCATCAATCACTCATCTGTTAACTTAGAGACTTACCCACCAGTCTCTCATCTGTTCAAGCTGGTGACTTACCCAACACTCACTCATCTGTTTAAGCTAGTGACTACCCATCAGTCACTCATCTGGTAAGAGCCATTGCAGGAAAGCCCAGGTAACAGTTTTGTTACACGGCTATGGGCACTGAGCCCCATAGTGACTTGCTTGTCAGTCACTCAATATGGTTAACAGAACCTCAAAGTGATATTCACTCATCTGTTCAGAGCTATTAGCTCTGTATGATCATTTTGATCATCATATGCATGGCTTTGGGTGCTGAGCCTCGTAGTGACTTGCTTGTTGGTCACTCAGTATGGTTTACCAGAACCTCAAGTGTCGAAACACACATCTGAGTAGGATTGACTTGATAGTCATCCAATCAGAAGGGCAGGATTTCTTATCCTAGACACCCCAGCCTTGCTTGAACTTGTTTGCATGCATGAATAAAGCTATGTTTGCTAGGCATGCCAGATATGATTTGATATCATAATATGATTGTTCATGAGCATATTGAGTTTTCTTGCTGGGCTTCGGCTCACGGGTGCTATGTGGTGCAGGTAAAGGCAAAAGAAAGCTGAACCATCCTTGAATTGGAGAGCTTATGTGACGATGTGCACATATGCAGCTGCTCGACCGCCACGGCCGAGGTTTGAAGGAAAGGAACTAGGGTTAAACCCTGTTTTGCCGCTTAGATCGGCTGGTTGTAAATTTCTTGTTGTAATAAACCTTTAAATTATATTTTTGGGATCCCAATGTATACAGTAAACGTTCTAGTGAAACGTTAGATCTTAACCAAAATTTTTAATCCCTAAACTGCTAATCATACTTAGTTACACGTTTATGGCCAAGTGACTCGATTAGCGAGTTTAGCACTGTTTGCAATGTGCACCGTAATGGTCCCTAGAGTTTAGGGCGTTACAATTTTCTTTAAACATTGATTAAGAACACTTTATTTTTATTTTAAACTATTGGACCTAACTTGCATGTTTTATCAAGGCCTCACTAAAGTTCACATGTTAAGTGGTATTTTTAAATTATTTATGAGATAAGAGATGTTTTTACAAAAGAATAGAATATAGTGCTTTACAAATGGTATCAGAGACAGTTGTTCATGTTTCTGAGTACCCTCCCCATACATGCTAAAGACGGGAAAATCTCACCTCACTGCGTCGTAAGTATTTGTTCTATATGTTATCTTTATTCTTTCTGCTTTAAATTTTTGGTAGTTTTTTAATTGCAGTATAGAAAGATGCCTCCTATTATTAGAACCGCTAAGAAACAGTTATTCGAGGAGATTAGCGCGATGCCTAAAGTTCAACTCGACGAGGATCACAACGATTGGAGGATTTCTGTAATGAAAACGACAGTGGTGGTTTACAATCGTATTCAAGGAATGATTAACAAAAGACAGACGTTGCTATGGCCCATATAACAATACCTAGTGTTAAGGGAATCAGTGTCTATATATCCTGAGGCCCTCATCCACTTCACCATAGCATGGCACAATGTCATTCAGGACGAGTTGGATTTCAGCACCATCGAATACACAATCTACGACCTCATAGACAATTACAATTTTAGTTGTTTGGAGCCAGTCATGGTAAAGAAGGACAACTGAGAGATGGAAGAACGATATGAGATGGTGCACGATTTGGAAGGGGAGATGGCGTGTCAAGAAATAGTGCACGCCATACCAAAAGATAGCGCTAGGATGAGGACGTTGGCTAGCACTTCTGATTACTTCCACATTTCGAAGGGCGTCTTTGACTACTGTTCAGGGGACGAGTCCATGATTGAGGACTAGAGTCTGTCTCGAATTTATTTTCAATAAATGTTAACGAATAAGATGGGACTTTTCTTAAGGACCCTTAAGAACTTATGGCTTTCATTATGGTTATTAAACACTTTATGGGATGTTTGAATTTTTGGAATAACTTTTTAACAAACTTTGAATGTTATGGTTTAATAATTTTATCTTGCAAACTCTAAATGGTGTGGATATGGAATGTATGAAAATTTTCGTGAATATCTATAAGAACCAAACCATTATGCGATTTATCCTCTCTTATGACTTTCTTTTGGTGCCTTAGAATCTCATAATGTCAACAAGAGGAAGAGAAGCAAGAGGAGGCAGGGGAAAAGGGAGAGGTCGAGGAAGAGGTGCCTCCACAAGATCTAACCCCACAGAAATTCCTAATCTAGGAATGCCACCAGTCCAACCAGCAGCCCCAGCTGCACCAACTGTGGATTTGGCCACAGAAGTAGCAAGGTTGAGGGAACAATTAAGACAGAGAAAAGAGGAGTTGGCTCAAGCCAGGAAAGTACCCCAAGTGTCTCAAGTACCGGTGGCATAGCCTGAGCCTCCAGTACCACCACCTGCACCACTGCCTATGGCTTATGGATTTGAGCTAGTCTATGAGCACTTCAGAAAGCAAGCCCCACCTAGTTTCGAAAGGAAAGTTGGCCCTATGGTGGCAGAGGATTGGTTGAAATTAGTAGAAGCCAACTTTGATCACATGGAGTTGAAAGATCATCAGAGAATTTCATGTGCAACCCACCTACGCAGGTTGGATGCAAAAATATGGTAGGATGTGGCAAATGTTATATTATTTTATAATATAATGTTTTAGATTAAATAAATGTGACAAAGAGTGTCGCATATTGTAACAAATAATAGAGAGTTATAATATTTAGATATATGTGAAATATCCAAATATGTAATATATTTGATGTTACAAATTCAGTCACGAATTTGTAACTTCCAAATATTGCCCACTATTGTGTAGATTTGTTGCTACACAATATTGAGATGAATTTCTTAAAGCCATATGTGAAATGGCTGTTAAAGATATGATTTTAACCCCAATAATGTGTATTGGGGGTTACAAAATCAATTGGGAGGGTGTTGGAACCGTTTGGAAAAAGCAGCACATTATTGTGTGCTGAAATTGGTCAGTGGCCGCGGCCACAGGATGTTGGTGGTCGCAGCCTGGGGAACAGAGGCTAGTGGCCGTGACCACTAATGTTCCTGGCCACGGCCACAGGTGAAAAACTGACCAAGTTTTTTCCAACCTTTTTGAACGGCTCCAAAAACAGAAATAACTCCCAAATCACAATTTTAATTCCACAAACATCCAATTAATCATTGGTAACAGCCATGGGGGTTGGTGGAATTTGAAATTCAATAAATAGGAGCCTATTGCTCACTTGTAAGACACAATTTTTCTATCATTTAGAGCACTTGGCTAGAAAACACATAGAGGCTTGATTATTCTAGAAAGCATTTCCAAAATGTGTTAAAGATCCCTTAGTGCTTGAGTTAGGGGGAAATAAGCTTTTGGACAGAGGTTTCAAACCTTGTTCAAGTTGGTGATCCCCAACACTCTTCACTTTGGTTGTGTGAGTGAGAGTTCTTTGTTCATTTTTGCTGTTCTTGTTCTTTTATTCTATTGATTTTCATCTTATTCTATTATTCTCTATTTTCTCTTTCATTTGTATCTTTTGTTTTAGAGTTGTAATCTCATCTATTTCTTTGTATCTTTATTTGTATCTTATTCTACTTCCAATTTATTTGTATCTTTTTGTCATAGAGTTGTATTTTCTATTTCTATTCTCTTCTACCTCTTTATATATTTACATGTATCTTTTGGTATAGAGTTGTAATACTATTTAATCAATAATTATTTATTTGTAACATTTAGTCTAGAGTTGTATTTTCTTACCAATTTTGTAACGCCTTGGATAGCCAGGACCGCTACACTGTGTACTTATAAAAGTGCAAGACTTGCTAATCAAGTCATTAGTTTAAAAACGTGTCACTAAACATCTTTGAGCTAGGGTTTAAGAGGATTTGGTCTCAAAAGTCTCATTTTATATAATTAAACTGTCATATACATGGGATCCCAAAAGCAACATAGTTAAAGGTTGGTTTACAGACTTCCAAAAATACATAAACAACTGTTAGCCATACTAAGGCAAAATAGACAATCTCTGGGTCTCGCGTCGCTGCCTAAACCTCAACAGTGGCAGCCGAGCAGCTGGCCATGTACATTCCGCTTGCAGAGCTCTCCAATCATGGCTGATCAAGCTTGCCCTTGCCTTTACCTGCACCACGTAGCACCCGTGAGCCAAGGCCAAGCAAGAAAACTTGTGCAACACAAACAATAATAACAGATAGTAAATTCAATAAGCATGTACTCTCATCAAATAATCCACATTAATCATTCAACATTTATTCAGGATCATGGATGCAATCAAACTCTTATAACATTCATATCACACAATTATCAGGGCCGACATCTTAGGTCGCACCCTCTGTTTATCCCACTGACTCTTACCCGCTTAAACCGAGCTCAATGCATATTAAGTTGTCCTTGGCTACCACTGGCCAAGCCGCGCCCTGTGCGCTAGTGTAACCCTTGGCACCCTTAGGCCGTTGGTTCACTAATTAGCTTGCATGGCATAATACCATCTTTTCAAGCATACACAATGGGGAACCCTTAGTCCCGTCACAGATATTCAACCAGGTTCAGTTTTCTTACCTTTCATCTTTGCGTTCTCGGATTACGGGCAACGCTCCTCAAGTACGATCTGTTCCCGAGCCTAAGCTTTTATCACCTAGTCACAACCAAGGTTTAGGGTTCCATTAATATTCAAATTAGGGTTTCTGGTTACAAAACTAACTTCCAGGAATCCGAATTCCACCAAGCACTGTGGTGAAAATGATCCCGAGCATTCTAGACCACATTCCCATGCCTAAAATCCCCAAAAGTTCAAGTGTACACCCTAGGGCTGCAGCCCAGGAAGCTTAGCCGTGGCCCTACCCTCAAAACAGAACCAAGGGCTAGCCTGGAAGGAGACATGCACCGCGACCCTTACATTGGGCGCCGCGGCGTTCACCCTTGGCCGAGCCTCCTTGGCTCATCTTCATCCTAGGGCCGCAGTGCTCTAGAACAGAGCCATGGCCCTTCCCTTCGAACCCAGAATTCCCACCATTTCTAGGCTTAAGATCTTAGCCAAAACCACCCTTAAGCTCTCTACTTCAACACCCAACAATCCCAACACTTTCAGAACAAGTTAAACTACACAATTCAACAGAAAAATTCAACTTAAACTCATAGAAATCATACTTTTAATTTATGAAAATTAAGAGCATAAAACCTCAAAACCAACCAGTCAAAGCTTAGATTTAAACCTCTGATTTATAAATTAAAGCTTACCTCTTCAATGGAATCCTTTCCCTAATCAGAACCCAGCTAATTTCCAAAGCTTTCCAGCTCAAATCCACCTTAAACATCAAAAACTGAAATAAGCTCAATACCCAGCTGAAAACTCATAATTGAAACTTCAAAAACATAGTTTGATCCTTACCTTAGCCTTGATTAAATATTTCTTGGATAATCTCTGAGGTTAGCTTCAAATCCCCACTGAATTCCCAGCAAATTCCCAGCTTAAAATCCTAGAAATTCTTTGTTTTCCTTTGTGGTTTTCCTTGGGAGAGAGAGAGAGAGGAAAGGCTGAATAAAGGGTTGGTTTAATTTCCTACCTACTGTTTTCTAAAGCTTTAGTCCAATCTTATCCCATTAAGTCAACCCCGAGGCTCAGGGTGCCGGAAACGTCCCCGAGGAAAAACGGTAAAATTCCCCAATATTCCCGCCTAGACTTCCTAATCTCAAATATATCTCCATGTATTTATTTTCGTATCCTAATAGTCTAAATAGCTACCCGATACCTGAAATACCCCTGACTTATCCAAAGTCAACTGTTAAGCCCTGTTGTGACTTTTCCCCGCTAACTAGCCCTAGGATCGCCTCGAGTCGTGCTCTGCAGACCTACCCACATAATAATGTGGTTCTCACAATTACCATGTATACATATCACATTCATACCAATATAATCATACAAGCATTATTAATCATATAATTATGCATTTAAATCTATAAAATCATTCAAATCACATTAAACCCAATAATGCCCTCCTGGCACACTAATCAAGGCCCTTAAGCCTCATTAGCGAATTTGGGGTCGTTACAACTATCCCCTCCTAATGAGAATTTCCTCCTCAAAATTTACATGAATAGCTTGGGATACTGATCCCGCATCGCTGTCTCTAACTCCTAGGTCGCTTCCTCAACCTTGCTATTTCTCCACAATACTTTCACTAATGGAATTGTCTTATTCCGTAAGACTTTGTCCTTTCAATCCAAAATCTGAACTGGTCACTCCTCATAGGTGAAGTTTGTCTGCAACTCCAAATCCTCATACTTCCGCAACATGGAGACATGGAAAACATTATGAACTCCTGATAGCGACGGTGGCAAGGCCAACCTATAAGCCACCTGTCCCATCCTCTCTAAGATATCAAAAGGTCCAACAAACCAAGGGCTTAGCTTACCCTTCACCCCAAACCTCCTCACTCCTCTCAATGGTGAAACTCGTAGAACCACGTGGTCCCCAACCTGGAACTCCACGTTCCTACGCTTAGGATCAGCGTAGCTTTTCTGTCTACTTTGCGAAGCAAGCATTCTTGCTCGAATCTTTTCAATGGCCTCATTGGTCTTCTGAACCATGTCTGGTCCTAAGTACCTCCTCTCATCCATCTCATCCCAATGTATGGGTGATCTACATTTTCTCCCATATAACATCTCATAAGGAGCCACTCCAATCGTAGATTGATAACTGTTGTTATATGAAAATTCTATCAACGGAAGATACTTACTCCAAGACCCCTCGAAATCAATCACACATGACCTAAGCATGTCCTCCAACACCTGAATCATCCTCTCGGACTGTCCATCAGTCTGACGATGAAAAGCTGTGCTAAACTTCAGCTGAGTCCCCATGGCTCTCTGCAGAGCTCCCCAAAACTTGGAGGTAAAGATAGGGTCTCGATCAGATACAATAGACTTTGGAACCCCATGGAGAGGAAATATCTCCCTCACATATAGCTCTGCATACTGTTCCACTTTATAGGTCAACCTCACTGGTAGAAAATGAGCTGACTTGGTGTATCTGTCCACGATCACCCACACTGAGTCATGAAGTCCAACTATCCTGGATAATCCTCCCACGAAATCCATCCTAATGTCCTCCCACTTCAATTCTGGGATACCCAAAGGATGAAGCAACCCCGCTGGCCGCTGATGCTCAGCCTTAACCTGCTGATATGTCAAACATCTAGACACATACTCTACCACATCCTTCTTCATCCTGGGCCACCAATATAATGACCGTAGATCCTGATACATCTTCGTGGTACCCGGATGAAGTGAGTATGGCGTAGTGTGAGACTCATCCAATATCTTTTGTCTGATTCCCTTATCTGCCGAAACACAAATTCGTCCCTGATACCAAAGCAAACCTGTCTCAGAAACAGAATAATCCTTAGCTGCCCCCGCTAAGACATGCTGCCTAACTTCCTGCAACTACGTGTCCATTAACTGACCCTCCTTGACCCGCTCTAACAGGGTCGACTGCAAGGTAATATTAGCTAACTGGCCTACCACTAGTTCTATCCTTGCCCTGGCCATCTCATCAGCTAATTCCCTCGAGATCTGGGTGGAAATGTACAACTGCCATGGGCCCCTCCGTCTCAACGTATCTGCCACCACATTGGCCTACCCAGGGTGATAAAGGATATCACAATCATAATCCTTAACCAACTCCAACCAACGTCTCTGCCTCATATTCAGATCCTTCTGAGTAAAGAAATACTTCAAACTCTTATGGTCAGTGTATATCTCGAACTTCTCTCCATACAGAAAATGACGCCACACCTTCAGTGCGAATACCACTGCTGGTAACTCCAAATCATGAGTCGGATACCGCTGCTGATACTCCTTCAGCTGCCGAGATGCATAGGCTATAACTTTCTCATTATGCATTAGGACGCAACCTAAACCCATCCTCGATGCATCACAGTAGACCACAAACTTTCCTTCCTCCGAAGGAAGACTCAACACAGGTGCAGAAATAAGCCATCGCTTCAACTCTTGAAAGTTGTTCTCACATTTCTCTATCCATAAATACTACTGTTTCTTTCTTGTCAACTCTGTCATTGGTGAAGAAATGTTTGAGAACCCCTCTACAAACCGTCTGTAATAACCGGCCAACCCAAGGAAACTTTGCACCTCCGAGGCGTTCCTTGGCCTTGGCCAATCCCTTACTGCTTCTACCTTGGACGGATCCACCCTAATCCCTTCTGCCCCAACTATATGCCCAAGAAAAGTCACCTCTGGCAACCAAAACTCACTTTTTAAACTTAGCGTACAATTGATGCTCCCTTAACCTCTATAGAACCTGTCGGAGATGCTGCTCATGCTCTGCCTCTAAACTGGAGTAAACCAAAATGTCGTTGATGAAGACAATGACGAACTGATCCAAGAAGTCCTTGAACACCCTGTTCATTAAGTCCATGAAGGCTGCTGGGGCGTTGGTCAGACCAAAAGATATGACCAAGAACTCATAATGTCCATCCCATGTCTGGAAGGCCGTCTTCGGTATATCCTCATCTTTGATCCTCAGCTGGTGATAACCAGTTCGAAGATCAATCTTTGAGAACACCGTTTTTCCCTGCAGCTCATCAAACAAGTCATCAATCCTTGGCAGAGGGTATTTATTCTTAATAGTCAACTTGTTCAATTCTCTATAATCTATGCACATTCTCAAAGTCCTATCCTTCTTCTTAACAAACAACACTGGAGCGCCCAATGGAGAATAACTAGGCCTGATGACTCCCAAACCCATAAGTTCTTCCAACTGTATCTTCAACTCTTTCAATTCTGCTGGTGCCATTCTGTACGGTGTCCTAGATATTGGTTCTGTCCCCGGTGCTAGCTCAATCTCAAACTGAATTTCCCTACGCGGCGGCAACCCTGGAAGATCCTCAGGAAATACATCCAAGAACTCACACACCAATCTGGTCTCTCCTGGCTCTGTCGGCATAACTCTAGCAGTATCCACTACACTGGCTAGAAAACCTATGCATCCCCCCTGCAACAAGTCTCTGGCTCTCAACGCAGAAATCATGGGTACGCGGGGTCTACATACCGCACCCACAAAAACAAAAGGGTCCTCGCCCTCAGGCTCAAAAGTAACCATCTTCTTCTTGCAGTCAATCGTAGCCCCATATCTGGCTAACCAATCCATCCCCAAAATCATATCAAAATCCTCCATATCTAACTCAATCAAATCCACTGAAAGTTCCCTACTATCAACCATCACTGGCAATGCCCTAATCCATCTCCTAGAAACTACCAGTTCCCCTGTAGGCAATAAAGTCCCAAACCCTGTAGTCCGATATCACTAGGTCTACACAATCTATCAATCACCCTACTAGAAACAAAGGAATGTGTAGCACCAGAATCAATCAATACTGTAAAAGGAAAGCCAGCACTAGAAAGCTATCCTGTCACTACCAAGGGACTAGCCTCGGCCTTTGCCTGAGTCAGGGTGAATACTCGAGCTGGAGTCCAGCCATCCACCATTCCTGCTTCGCCTTTCTTCACCGTTGGGCAGTCTTTCCTGAGATGCCCTACTGCTCTGCACACAAAGCATGCCTTGGCCCGGTACTCACCCAGATGGCGTCTTCTACACTACGGGCACTCTGGATAGGTCCGCCATGCCTCGCCGCCACCCTGACGGCCGCCCTGACCACCCCGACCCCTCCTATCAGAACCAGCAACGGTCGAAGTGTCTGGAGCCTTTCTCTTGAATTCACTGGGGCCTCTACCCCTACCTGTCCCTGAATAAGGAGGCACCGCTCTGGGGCCCTCCCACCTCACTGCACTTTCCCTCCATATCTTGTTCTCCTCTTCCTCAGCAGTAAGAGCCTTCTCCACGACCTGGGCATAAGTTGTTCCTCCAGGTACCGTTGTGATCCTGACATCCCGGGCTATCATAGCATTAAGCCCTCTGATGAATCGATCTTGCCTAGTAGCATCGGTAGGCACAAGATCTGGTGCAAACTTTGCAAGCCTATCAAATTTTAGGGTATATTCAGTAACAGTCATATTGCCCTGCACAAGACTCACGAACTCATTAACCTTTACTGCTCTCACAAGAACATTGTAGTACTTCTGACTGAACAAATCTCTCAAACCTTCCCAACTCAGGGTAGTAACATCCCTGGTCTGCAATGCCACTTCCCACCAAATGCGGGCATCCTCCCTCAACATATAAGTGGCACAGGCCACTCTATCATGCCCCTCTATCCTCATGAAATCCAGAATTGTAGTAATCATAGTTAGCCATTACTCGACTTTCAATGGATTCGGTCCACCCTCAAAGATTAGGGGTTGCTGTTTCCTGAACTGCTCATATAACGGCTCCCATCTGTTACCAACCTCCCCAGACTGCACTACTGGTACCACTGCAGGTGGTACAATAGGGGCAGCACTCCCTGATGGAGCTTGCTGTTGCAGGATACGGATATACTCGTCCTGGCTCTGTAATCGAGCCTGCATATCTACCATTAACTGCTGCCAGTTCTCAGGGACTAGCAGAGGATTCTAACCCTGGTCATCACTCCCGGTCCCGAACGTAGTGCCGGCTAATCGTGTAGATTTTCTTGGATGCATAACTATCCAAGTCAGTCTGCAAATAATGACTCGGCAGTCAGACCATGATGACAGGGTAAAAACTTCTCCAAGATCCACCAATAGAATATAACCAATCACAAAAAATCAACATATAAGCATCCATCCTCATGCACTGGCTGCTAATAAGCATGCCTCCAGTCTCACTACACAATAACTATAAAACAGGCATTCATCCATGCACAATATACAGTTAATCATCCATATATTCATTTACATGTACGGGGATGCTAATAAACATGCCTCGATATTCTCACGCAACAGTCAAGGGACAGGCCCTATCAATATCTCATGCTTCCTAATAATCCAGTATATAACAACATTCATAACTCATTCTAGGCACATAGGCACATAAACACATATACACATTACCGAGCCCTGATTTGAGCTTGTCTCTAGCAGCGAATGTACATGTCTAGCTTGTCTTCAAGAACCCTTAAACCTAGGACGCTCTGATACCAAGTTGTAATGCCCTGGATAGCCAAGACCGCTACACTATGTACTTATAAATGTGCAAGACTTGCTAATCAAGTCATTAGTTTAAAAACGTGTCACTAAACATGTTCGAGCTAGGGTTTAAAAGGTTTTGGTCTCAAAAGTCTCATTTTATATAATTAAACTGTTATATACATGGAATCCCAAAAAATCCATAGTTAAAGGTTGGTATACAGACTTCCAAAAATACATAAACAACTATTAGCCATACTAAGGCAAAATAGACAATCTCTGGGTCTCGCATCCCTGCCTAAACCTCAACCGTGGCGGCCGAGCAGCTGGCCATGTACATTCCGCTTGCAGAGCTCTCCAATCATGGCTGATCAAGCTTGCCCTTGCCTTTACCTGCACCACGTAGCACCCGTGAGCCAAGGCTAAGCAAGAAAACTTGTGCAACACAAACAATAATAACAGATAGTAAATTCAATAAGCATGTACTCTCATGAAATAATCCACATTAATCATTCAGCATTTATTCAGGATCATGGATGCAATCAAACACTTATAACATTCATATCACACAATTATCAGGGCCGACATCTTAGGCCGCACCCTCTGTTTACCCCACTGACTCTGGCTCGCTTAAACCAAGCTTAGTGCATATTAAGTTGTCCTTGGCTACCACTGGCCAAGCCGCACCCTGTGCGCTAGTGTAACCCTTAGCACCCTTAGGCCGTTGGTTCACTAATTAGCTTGCATGGCATAATTCCATCTTTTCAAGCATACACAATGGGGAACCCTTAGTCCCGTCACAGATATTCAACCAGGTGCAGTTTTCTTACCTTTGATCTTTGCGGTTTCGGATTACGGGCAACGCTCCTCAAGCACGATCCGTTCTCGAGCCTAAGCTTTTATCACCTAGTCACAACTAAGGTTTAGGGTTCCATTAATATTCAAATTAGGGTTTCCAGGTAAAAAATAACTTTCGGGAATCCGAATTCTACCAAGCATGGTGGTGAAATCGATCACGAGCATTCTAAACCACATTCCCATTCGTAAAATTGCCAATAGTTCAAGTGTACACCCTAGGGCTGTGGCCCTTGAAGCTTGGTCGCGACCCTACCCTCAAAACAGAACCAAGGGCTAGCCTGGAAGGAGACACGCGCCGCGGCCCTTTCATTGGGTGCCGCGGCGCTCACGCTTGGCCGAGCCTCCTTGACTCATCTTAATCCTAGGGTCGTAGCGCTCTAGAACAATGTCGTCGCTCTTCCCTTCGAACCCAGAATTCCCACCATTTCTAGGCTTAAGTCCTTAGCCAAACCCACCCTTAAGCTCCCTACTTCAACACCCAACAATCCCAACACTTTCAGAACAAGTTAAACTACGCAATTCAACAGAAAAAGTCAACTTAAACTCATAGAAATCATACTTTTAATTTATGAAACTTAAGAGCATAAACACTCAAAACCAACCAGTCAAAGCTTAGATTGAAACCTCTAATTTATAAATTAAAGCATACCTCTTCAATGGAATCCTTTCCCTAATCAGAACCCAGCTAATTTCCAAAGCTTTCCGGCTCAAATTCCACCTTAAACATCAAAACTGAAATCACCTCAATACCCAGCTGAAAACTCCGAATTGAAACTTCAAAAACATAGTTTGATCCTTACCTTAGCCTTGATTAAATATCTACTAGATAATCTCTGAGCTCAGCTTCAAATCCCCACTGAATTCCCAGCTTAAAATCCTAGAAATTCTCTGTTTTCCTTTGTGGTTTTCCTTGGGAGAGAGAGAGAGGAAAGGCTGAATAAAGGGTCAGTTTAATTTCCTATCTACTATTTTCTAAAGCTTCAGTCCAATCTTATCCCATTAAGTCAATCCCAAGGCTCGGGGTGCCAGAAACGTCCCCGAGGCAAAACGCTAAAATTCCTCAATATTCCCGCCTAGACTTCCTAACCTCAAATATATCTCCATGTATTTATTTTCATAACTCGATAGTCTAAATAGCTACCCGATACCAGAAATACCCCTGTTGTGACTTTTCCCCACTAACTAGCCCTAGGATTGCCTCGAGTCGTGCTCTGCAGACCTACCCACATAATAATGTGGTTCTCACAATTACCCTGTATACATATCACATTAATACCAATATAATCATACAAGCATTATTAATCATTTAATTATGCATTTAAATCTATAAAATCATTCAAATCACATTAAACCCAATAATGCCCTCCTGGCACACTAATCAAGGCCCTTAAGCCTCATTAGTGAATTTGGGGTTGTTACAAATTTCCATTGAGGCAAATTACATTTTCTAAACATTCAAAAGCTTACCATTTGTTTGTTTCAATGGAAGGTGAGACTATCAAGTTTATGAATCAAGACCTAGTGAGGTTGGATTGGTTTGATGGGTCCAATTTCACTAGATGGCAAGACAAGGTGAGATTCCTTTTGATCACTCTCAAAATTGCCTACATTCTATAGTCCACTCTAGAACTTCTCCCAACGCCATCCGACAAGGGTACTCTCGAGGAGGTGGAGAAAAGAAGGAAGAGGGAGGAGGACAATCTCCTTTGTAGGGGTCATATTTTCAACGCCATTTCTGATAGGCTCTATGACCTCTACACTGAGACCAAATTGGCAAAGGAGATATGGGATGCACTTGAGACAAAATTCAAGGCGGAAGAGGAAAGTACCAGAAAGTTTTTGATATCTCAATATTTTGATTTCAAGTTTTTTGGTGATGAACCTATTCTTCCTCAAATACATGAATTGCAAATAATTGTTAACAAACTGAAAGTTTTGAAGATTGAGTTTCCCGAGGCCTTTCAAGTTGGTGTTGTAGTGGCTATATTACCACCAACTTGGAAGAGCTATAGGAAAAGAATCCTTCATAAAAATGAGGATTATTCTTTGGAGGAAATCCAAAAGCATATTCCAATCGAGGAGGAATCGATATGTAGAAATAAACTTGTGGAGGGGTCTAATGAATAGACTTCCAAAGCAAATGTGGTGTCACAACCAAAACATCCCAAAAACAAAGGGAAAGGCAAGAAGGGTAACGAGACATCCTTGGGTCCAAGAACCAACCCAAACAAGTTTAAGGGCGAGAAATGTCCTTGTTTTGTGTGTGGTAAAAAGAGTCACAATTGTAATGGCCCAAATTTCCTAATAAGGTTAGGACCTTGATTAGGAGGTCGGTAGGGTCATAATTGATTTTTATGCCAATAAATGATTATATGCGTGTTTATGTGAATTATATTATAATGTGATGATAAATGCATGCAGGAATTATGCATTTTCATGCATGTTGAAGGCGTAATTGTGTATTTGACTCGTTGAAGGCGTAATTGTGTGTTTTCATGCATAAGGGGATTTTGGTAATTTGACTCGTTGAAGGCGTAATTGTGTATTTTCATGCATGTTGGTGGATTATGAGTAATACCACATTATACTGTGGATTTTTTCGAGCCATTCGACATGAGACGATCTTTGAATGCAAGTTATCGGTCTGGTCATAACGGGGTTAATTTCAGGGCTCGGGGTGAGTCTCCGGGTAATTTGGTGATTAGAACAATACCAGGAATTAAAGGTTAATGGGATATGATTAATTGATATTTGATAATTTTGAGAATAACGGGAATTGGAGGGTGTTAATTATGATTAACGAGATAGGCGGGGAAATGACGATTTTGCCCTTGGTGGATGTTAAGGGTTTTAATTAGGCTTGGGGGAATTTTAGTCTTTTCAACTAGGGATAGATATAATCTTTGAGAAGGCTGTGGAAGGCTGAACCAAAACAAAGCATCTTCTCCTCCTTCAAACCGTTCATCATTTTCTCTTCCTTCCCTTTGGAATTTGAAGCTAAGTTTGAGGATTCAAGTGTGGGAATCAAGGCTTGAGGTTCTAGACTTTAGTTCAACCACTGAAGAGGACTCAATTCAAGCTTGAGGTAAGAATTCAGCCATGAAATTCTGGTTATACCCTGTTTTTCTATTAGTTTTCAACTGAGAATTTTGAAGTGGTTAGTTAAGAATTCATGAAGTTTTGGGGTTAAATTATAGGTTTGGATGATGTTTGGGATTGGTTTTGAAGCTTGGTTTGCAGAGGAAATCACAGGGGAGAAGACCAGAGATTTTCTGGTCTGTCAGTGGCGCCCCAGTGCTATGCAAGGTAGAGATTAGGGTTCTCTCTAACTTGGGGCAGCGCCTTAGCGCTTCCTAGCAGCGCTTCAGCGCTAGGTCATACTCAGCAAGGCATATTTTTAGGGCCCGGGATGACTTTAGGGGCTCAGGGGTTGGTTCCACTACCCCGTTTGGGTGGATTGGAAGTCCCGAGAGCACGTGATTAGTCCCGGGAGTAAGGTTTTAGATTATGAACCTTTTATTGATTTACTTTATTGATGGATTCCATATTGGTTATGACTAGGTGACCACTAAAGGATCAAAGGATTGATCGTTCTCAAGGGTCGTTCATTTGTTATTTCTCGCTCGAACCAGAGGTAAGAAAACTGCACCCAGTTTGTGATGCATGTGATGCATGAGAAACAAATGATTAGGGAATACCGTGAATGTTGAATATGAGTTTGATCAGAGCTTGAGTCTTTGCATTTGTGCACGATCATAAGTATGCTAGCAATTTTTAAGTAAGCATACTGAATACCCTACCTTTGGATATTTGACATATGATATATGCCTGGTAGCATTGCTTACTTGTGCGTGGCACTGATTTATTAGTCAAAATCGGCAATGGTGTTAGTACTGACTGTAAAGCTGTGACATGCTAGTCAAGTTTGACAGCAGTACTGTGCACTAGTCGTGTGTTATTGACCTATGAGTCAAGAGCGACATAAACGTCATGAACGCAGAGCCAAAAAGATTAGATCTAATCGACATCTGCATTGAATGACTCATCCTGAGCATTAATGCCGGACCGACCTCAAGTTTGATGAAAACTATAAGTGCTTGTCTAGTTTTATGACTAGTTAGTCAGTGCTAGGGCCAGAAGGCTGATGTGACTGCATTGTCACATGTCTAAGGGTACGGGACCCACACTAGTGACTCCATGGTAACTCATTTGGTTTACGTAGTGACTCCATCATCAGTCACTCATCGGAGGGTGTGGAACCCATGTTAGTGACTTGCTCATTAGTCACTCATCTGGTTTATGTTAGTGACTTACTCCTCTGACAGTCATCTGATGAGGGCTATAAGCCCCATCATGGTTAACAGAACCTCAAGTGTTAAATCACTCCTCTAAATAAGGCTATAAGCCGCAACATGGTTAACAGAACCTCCAATGTTAATCACTCATCTGTTAAGGATTGACTTATAGTCATCCTTACAGGAGGGCATGGCCCCGAAACCATCATTGTTTGAGATTGAAAATAAAGAAAACCAAAGAAAGAAAAAATAACAGCTCAAATGATGAAATGCTCAGCTCGAGAAACAGAGGCTGGCTTTGCTTATATTTATATCAAGGGAAAGAATACAAAGAATATTCTAGAATGATACAGCTCATACAATCATTACCAAATAATAGTACAACCATTACAATCATTACAAGGGAATATTCTAACGAAAATGTCAGAATTTGTTACTGTGGGACCACACAGAATCACACCAGAAATATTGAACTATCAGGTGTGATGTAGATCATAGTAATAAGGAAGAGGACCAATGCATTTCATTTTCTAACAGCCCCTCTCAAGCTGGACGGGGTCTCAACCACTCCAAGCTTGTCAACTAGAAAATGAAAACGATGGTGTGTGAGACTTTTAGTTAAGCAATCAGCTGTTTGATCATGGGAAGGTATGTATCTGATGTCGAGGCTTTTGTTGAGTACTTTATCTCGGACAAAATGCACATCTAGTTCAATGTGTTTAGTCCTGGCATGATACACTGGGTTAGTTGCAAGAGCACTGGCTCCCATATTGTCACACCAAGTTATAGGTGTATGCGGCATGGGAAAATCAAGTTCATTCAGTAGCCCCTGAATCGAAGATATTTCTGCAGCTACATGAGCCAAGGCTCTATATTCTGACTCTGTATTGGAGCGAGAGACAACTGCTTGTTTCTTTGAGGACCAGGATACAAGAGTGGCTCCTAAATACACACAATAACCAGCTACACTTCTGC
The DNA here is from genome assembly GCF_963169125.1 of Humulus lupulus. Taxonomy (NCBI): domain Eukaryota; kingdom Viridiplantae; phylum Streptophyta; class Magnoliopsida; order Rosales; family Cannabaceae; genus Humulus; species Humulus lupulus. The sequence goes on along the minus strand of NC_084793.1, from coordinate 83,010,063 downwards.
GATCATCAGGACAACACGCCCAATCCGCGTCTGAGTAACCTGTTAAGGACAGTTTTTCAGAGTACTTGATGTGAAGACCATGGTACATAGTTCCCTTTAGGTACCTTAGTACACGTTTTGCAGCACTCCAATGGGTTGTAGTTGGAGCTTGGAGGAATTGACTCAACTTGTTTATGGCAAAAGATAGATCAGGCCGTGTGTGTGTCAAGTATTGCAGTCCTCCTATTATGCTTCGATATGCTGTTGGGTTGTCGAGAGGCTCTCCATCAGCTTTTGACAGAGTTTTTCCTACTGTCATGGGAGTAGAACATGATTTCAAGTGCTGCATGTTAGTTTTAAGCAATAACTCCTTAATGTACTTTGTCTGATTCAAATAGATTCCAGTATTGTCTCTATGAACCTCAATTCCTAGGAAGAAATTAAGGGGTCCAAGATCCTTTAAAGCAAAGTTGTCATTCAGTTTCATAATGAAATCTTTGAGCTTGGCACCATTATTTCCTATTATAATGATATCATCAACATAGATGAGAACCAAAATTATGACTTGTGATGTTTTGAAGAAAAACAATGATGAGTCGGCTCTAGAATTCTGGAACTTCCATCTGAGTAAGGTTGCTTTCAAGCTGTCAAACCAAGCTCTGGGAGCCTGCTTCAGACCGTATAAAGACTTAGACAACTTACACACAAACTTTGGTTTTTCCTGATCAACAAATCCTTGTGGTTGCTCCATGTACACATCCCTCTCCAGCTTGCCATTTAAAAACGCATTGTTAATATCCAGCTGCCTGATTTCCCATGACTTAGCAACAGCTATGGACAGTACAATTCGAATTGTTGATGCTTTCACCACTGGACTAAATGTTTCCCCAAAATCAATTCCTGGTCTTTGGTGAAATCCTTTTGCAACTAGCCTAGCCTTGAGCCTTTGAACAGTCTCCTCTTGATTTCTTTTAACTCTGTATACCCATTTGTTTCCAACAACATTCATCCCTGGAAGTTTAGGAACCAGAACCCATGTTTTGTTTTTCTTCAAAGCGGCCATTTCTTCACCCATTGCATTGTTCCAACCAGGGTGTTGCAGGGCTTCTTCAACTGTAGTAGGCTCTTCATTTTCTTCATGCCAAACTGATTTACCAAAATAAGTTTTTGGTTTGAAAATTCCTGCCTTGGCCCGTGTGATCATGGTGTGTTTTGGGGCTAAGGGTGAAATGTGATCTGTGATTGGTGGTGATGAAGCTTGTTCGACTTCCTAACCTGTGCTACTGTCTATAGCAGGTTGTATAACAGGTGGTTCAGTATTTAGGAAAGAAGCGGAGGATGGTTCATTTACCTGACTTCCAGCGTGGGATGTAGACAAGGAATTTGATGCATCTCCAAGGGAAGTTGTTTCTGTTCTTGTACCAGTTTGATGATGCTCAAATGTGTTTGGTGAAGAATTGGTAGGCTTGAAAGAGGCTGACCAAGATGGAACCAGAACCTGCACTTGTTTTTCATGTTGATGTGTATTCAAAAAACCAGTTTTAAAGGGAAACTCACTTTCATTAAATATGACATTTCGAGAGATGTACGATCTCCCTGTGGTGCTTAGACATTTATATCCCTTGTGAGCATCACTATAACCAAGATTGACACACTTGGTGGAGTGAAATTGGAACTTGTGAGTTTGATAGGGTCTAAGACACGGATAACAAGCTGTCCCAAAGACTTTGAGAAATTTGTAATCAGGTTGTTTAGAGTAAATGACTTGGAAAGGAGATTGATCATTGAGAATGGGTGTAGGCAGCCTGTTTATGAGGTAAACAGCTGTTTGGAAAGCATCCCACCAATACTTTAGTGGCATATGAGCTTGAGCTAGAAGTGTTAATCCCATTTCTACAATGTGCCTATGTTTTCTCTCAGCTCTTCCATTTTGAGCTGAGGTGTGTGGACATGAATGATTAAAACTGATTCCATTTTCAATGACAATTTGAGAGAAAGCTTGGAATTCTCCTCCCCAATCAGTTCTCAAGGCTTTTAATTTTTTTCAAATTGATTTTCAACTAAAGCTTTGAATTGAATAAAGGAAGAATCAGCTTCTGATTTGTGTTTGAGAGGATAAATCCAAGTAAATCTGCTATGGTCATCAACAAAGTGTATATAAAATTGATAATTGACATTTGACATAACTGGTGCAGGGCCCCAAAGATCTGTGTGTATAAGATCTAGAGGAGCTTTTGCATGTTCACTGTTAAGGGAAAAAGGAAGAGTGTGGGATTTGCCAAATTGGCAAGCTTCACAAAAACTGTGTTTTTCATTCATAGCAGTTTTAACATTAACATGACTCAAGACAACATTTAAAACACGATTGGATGGGTGGCCAAGTCTCTTGTGCCACTTATCCTTGATTGAAATAGACTTAACAATAGAAACTAAAGCTGAAATGGAGGTTTTCTTTTTCTGCAGTGACTCTAGTAGATGGTTGTTTTTGACCCTTTTGCAGCTCCTCAAACTGGTACAGTCCCTCTTTAAGCTTCCCTTGGAGGAGCACCTTCTTTGTTTCCATGTCCTTCACAATAAAAAAGTCAGAGAAAAATTCCACAGAAACATTGTTATCACAGGTTAGTTTAGATATGCTTATGAGGTTTTTGGTGATTTCTGGGACATGAAGAATTTCTTTCAGTAATAAGGGATTTGAGGTGTATGAAGGCAGAGTTAAGAAACCAACATGATTAATATTGAGTTTTGAACCATTACCTACTGTGAGAGTGTCCTTACCATTATACTCATTTTTCTGAGTCATTTGGTTGGCATCAGCTATGATGTGATTATTTGTTTGCCCCACTGTCTGCATACCAAGTAGTGTCGTCCACCATTTCAGAGGTGGCAATGAAAGCAACAGCTCCACTTGATCCTCCTTTGCTGTTGCTGTTGTTGTTAGCAGTGTTTGGATCTGTTCCCATGTATGTTTCATCATAGCGATTGTAGCAGTAGGCTGCAGAGTGGCCATAGCGACCACAAACCTGACATGTTGGTTTGGAGTTGTTGTTATGCCTTCCACCACCTCAACCTCGAAATCTACCACCAGAGCCTCTAGTTCCTCTTCCCCCATACTGTCCAGTATTGCCTCCATGATTTCCACCACTGTAAAGATTACTTGAGCCACCTTTGCTGCCTGAATAACCCCCTGGTCTTGTTGTGGCAACATTGGCACTTGGACCAGCAGAGGTAAGAGCAATATTTTTGTTAGTGCCAGATAATGTGCTAAGTCTTTCAACCTTACTGTCATAACTTAATAAGATGTCCTGCAACTCTTGCCAGGTTGTAGAGGATCTGGCCTCTATTTGAAGAATGATTGGCAAATACTCGACGTCAAGACCAGATAAAACATTCGACACAAGCTTTTTCTCTGGATATGGGTCACCTGCAAGAGCTAACACATCGGCCCACTGCCATTTTTGTCGAAGATAGTCAGCCATCGACATTGCTCCTTTTCTAGCCGTTTGAATTCTCGTACGGTACTCATCCATCTTCACACGAGAGTGTGCACCAAACAAGGTTTCCAGGGCCTGCCACAAGCTTGAAGATGAATCGCATCCCATAACTTCTGTGGCAATACTTTCAGTCATAGAGCCGTACAACTAGCCAAGAAGAAGCTGGTCATGAACTATCCAGGCTTCGAATTCTGGATTCACAGTGACAGTATTTCCATCTGATGTTTCATCAGGTGGAAGAAAATCAATTGGCTTGATCTTTGCTCCGCTCAAATACGCATCTAAACGGTGTCCACGAACTATGGCCGAAACCATAGTCTTCCAGAGAGTGTAGTTGTTTCGATCTAACTTCAGTGCAAAGGGTTGAGTTAGTGTGCTCGCAACTTGTGTTACAGGAGCTGTTGTTGTATACGCTGAAGCTTGAGCAATGACATTGGAGGCAGTTCTTGTTGCTGATTCGTCTGCACCACCATGAGGAGTTTGATCTGCCATGGCTCTATAATAACACCACCGGTGAAGCTGTAGCTCTGATACCAAGATTGAAAATAAAGAAAACCAAAGAAAGAAAAAATAACAGCTCAAATGATGAAATGCTCAGCTCGAGAAACAGAGGCTGGCTTTGCTTATATTTATATCAAGGGAAAGAATACAAAGAATATTCTAGAATGATACATCTCATACAATCATGACCAAATAATAGTACAACCATTACAATCATTACAAGGGAATATTCTAACGGAAATGTCAGAATTTGTTACTGTGGGACCACACAGAATCACACCAGAAATATTGAACTATCAGGTGTGATGCAGAGCATAGTAATAAGGAAGAGGACCAATGTATTTCATTTTCTAACAGTTTGGACTTATTTGCATGCATGCATAGGGTTACTATTGCTAGACATGCACATTATGATTTAGTAACATGTTATTACAGTTCATGAGCATATTGAGTTTTCTTGCTGGGCTTTGGCTCGCGGGTGGTATGTGGTGCAGGTAAAGGCAAAAGAAAGTTGAACCATCCTTGAGTTGGAGAGCTTAGGTGACGATGTGTACATATGCGGCTGCTCGACCGCCACGGCCGAGGGTTTAAAGAGGAATAAGGGTGAAACCCTATTTTGCCGTTTAGGTCAGCTGGTTGTAAATATTTTGTTGTAATTAACCTTTATATTATATTTTTTTGGGATCCCGATGTATACAGTAAACGTTTTAGTGAAATGTTATATCTTAACCAATATTTTTAATCCTAAACCGTTAATTATACTTAGTATCACAATTATGGCCAAATGACTCGATTAGCGCGTTTAGCGCTGTTTAAAATGCACACCGTAATGGTCCCTTGAGATTAGGGCGTTACAACAATGCTACAGAGTGTAGGCATAGAAAAGTCCAACAAGGACCTAAGGTAAACACAACTCAACATTGTTGCTACCCTTAGTAAGGTGAATGCGGTCCAAGGCAAGGTGAAAGGGTGGTGGTATGATACATGTGCCACCGTCCATGTCACCTAAGACAAATCATTGGTCAAGACATTTGAAGAGTCAATGGGCAACCATGAGATTCAAATGAGCAATAAGGGCAAATCCAAGGTAATTGGAAAAGGTACCATTGAAGTCTTTTTCACCTTTGGCAAGAAAGTTACATTAGTGAATGTACTTTATGTTCCCGAAATGAGTAGAAACTTGGTAAGTGGTGATTTTCTTGGCAAGCTCGGCATTAAAGCCGTTTTTTAGTCTGGTAAACTTATTCTTACCAAATCAAATGTATTTTTGGGAAAGGGGTACTCTTGTGGGGTATGGTTAAATTGTGAACCAATGATGTAACTTTCAATGTAATCAATAAAAATGTTAATTCCACCAATATAGTTGAGTATGATTCTTTATTTGTGTGGCATCTTAGACTATCTCACATAGGTTTTTCAACCATGAAAAGAGTAGTAAAATGTGGTATGATTGCATGCAATATTAATAATTATGGTAAATGTGAAACATGTTTTAAGGAAAAAATAATTAAGAAACAATTTCCTATTGTTGAAAGATCATCTAATTTACTAAATTGATTCCATAGTGATCTTTGTGAGTGATAACTCTACAAAATAGAGTTATTTTACCACTTTTTATGTTCTAATTGTTGCTTAATTCTTGAGTTTTTAATTGATTTATTAAGTTTTTAAGTAATTTTGAATTTATTAGTCTTATTTTGATTTTATATATTTTTGTGTGTTTTTATAGTTATATTATTGTAAAATGTTATAGTTTAATTATTTAAAATTAATATTGTTAAGTTAGGAGTAAAAAGATGCAATTTTGAGCTTAAATGTTTAAGTAAATTAAGTTTTAATTAATATTTTCATGGAACTTTCATTGTATATTTTATTATTGAAAATATTTAGTTTTAATTTAATTTATGTTTGTTTTATAGGGAATTTGTTGTAATTTATTTGCTCTTGAAAAACAATAAAAATGAAGATAAAGAGTGGCATTTTTGAGCTGAAAAAGAGGTAGAAAATGGCATTTTTGAAATATGTTCAGCCAGCCCAAGCACCTCCATTAGGCCCAGCCCATGCCTCCACTCTCCTCCTTCAGCAGCAAGCCCACACGCCAGGCCCAACATTCAACCTCCAGCCGAGACTCCACTATTGCCTTCATCAATGCCCCAAGCAGCCTTGCTGCCATCAAGTGCCCAGCAGCCACCACCACATAGCACACGACCCATGAGCCTCCAACACGCCCAACTCCCACCTGCCATAAAGCAGCCCCAAACCACTTTATTTTGCATTGAGCCCATAAATATCAATGTTCCCTTGTCTCATTTTCTCCAAAAATACCACATTTTTACCCCACTTTCTACACATTTTACCCCAAAACATCATTATTACACCCTATATTTTACCCCTATTTGCCATATTATACATAATTAAATTAATTTAATCAATTTAATTAATTTAAATTGATTATTTTAATACCTCATTTTTGGCTATAAATAAGGGATTTAGGGTGTCCATTTTAGGGAGAGGTTACTATACCATAATTTCTACACATTCAAAACCTCTCAATTTTCTTCTTCTTCTTCTTCTTCTTTTTGGTTATTTTCTATGTATTTTTAGAGGAAATTTTTCCTATTTATGTTTGTAATTTTTAGTTTTTATTTGTTATTCTAGTTATGTGCTTCTAATCTTTTTCATAAGATTATTCAGATCATGATGAAGCAACTTGTAACAAGGTAATATTTATGTTGTATGTTGATTTCCCTTGTAATACAACAAAGTTTATGGATTTTTCTTCTACATATATTTCTTTCATCTTAAATATCTTGTAGTTTAGATTGTTAGAACATATTTACACTTTGTTCTTCATTAGTGCATAAACATAATATTCTTTGTGTAAGATGTGTCATTAAATTGTACACATCCATGCTTAGAACAAAAATATTATGTTTTGCCTTATTAATAATGTTCATTGATTTATTTGTTATTTCATTAGATTGATTTACACTAAATGCTTTGAAATTATAATTTTGAAAAGTGAAGAAAAATCCTATCTTTTTATAAGTAATTTGTGCTTAAAATTATAAATCTTTTTGGAAAATGATAGTTTGAATTATTTTAACTATCACTAAAACTTGGGAATCAATATACTAATAAATATTATTAAACTTACACTTTGTGGATTCTAGCATCTTAAGAATCTTTTCTTTTAACACTTATTTTCAAATTATTATTGGTTTATTTTTATTCTCTTAAATAGCTTTATTTTTCAATCTTTTATTTTATGTTCATAATATTAAAACTCACCAATCTTTGGAGCTAGGTTAGAATTTATTACTTTTGATTTAAAATAGTTTTCTTTTTTATTTTAGACAACTCCTTTGGGTTCGACATCCTTGCTTACACGATCACTATTCTATATGAACGATTCGTGCGCTTAAGATTTATAAATATTTAAACATACCCGTTTTGGGTCCATCAGTGAATTAAATGGTGTTTTAACTAGAGGTGGTAAAATGTATTTTCTTACTTTTATAGATGATTTTAGTAGATATACCCATGTGTTTCTTTTAAAGCATAAAGATGAAACTTTTGATGCTTTTAAAGTATATAAATTAGAAGTTGAAAATCAACTTAATGAAAAGATTAAGGTGCTAAAAAGTGATAGAGGAGGAGAGTACTTCTCTAATGAATTCAATAGATTTTGTGAAGAAAATTGTGTAATTCATGAGTGCACTGCACCTTATACACCACAACACAATGGTGTTGCCAAAAGGAAAAATAGGACTTATCTAGAGATGATAAATTCTATGTTGGTGTTTTCTAAGTTGAACTTCAACTTATGGGGTGAAGTATTGTTAACCGCTTGTCACATTCTTAATCGTATACCGATGAAGAAAAATGAGATATCTCAGTATGAATTATGGAAAGGAAGAGATACCAACATAGGATACTTCAAAGTGTGGGGGTGTCTTGCATATTGCAAGAAAAATGAACCTAATAGAGAAAAGCTAGACTCAAGAGCCATAAAGTGTGCTTTTGTTGGTTATGCCAACAATAGTAAAGCTTATAGGCTATTAGACTTAGAGTCTAATATTGTGATTGAATCTAGAGAAGTTGATTTTTTTAGACCATGTTATGTGACAACAATTCCCAAGCTTCAACATCTCTGAAGGAGAATTTGTTATATGAGAACAATTCTCAAGCTTCTACATCCAAAAATGATTCTTAAGAGGAGAATTCTCAAAAGAATGTAAAGAAACCCTTTGAACTTAGAAGAAGTCATAGGCTTAAAAAGGAGAAAAGTCTAGTAGTGGATGAGATAGATTCTCAACAAATTTCATTTTACATGGTAGAAGGAAATAGAGAGGAAGTCATTAGGAAAATTCCTATTGTACTTCTAGTTGAGGATGATCCTAACACTTATAAAGAAGCTATGCAATCAAGAGATAGTGCATTTCAGAAAGAAGCCATCTATGATGAGATGGATTCCATTCTTTCCAACAACACTTGGGAATTGGTATACCTCCCACCGAGGTCTAAGCCAATTGGGTGTAAGTGGGTATTTAGGAGATTATACCATACTGACGACACTATCCAAACTTTTAAAGCTAGATTAGTAACTAAAGGGTTTAGGCAAAAAGAGGGTATCAATTATTTCGATACCTATGCGCCTATTGCAAGAACAACTTCTATAAGAAAATAGTTCACCTTAACTTCTATATACAACTTGTATGTTCATCAAATGGATGTAAAAATGACATTCCTTAATGGTGACCTAAATGAGGAGGTCTATATGGAACAAACCGAAGGGTTTTTCCTACCAAAATATGAACATAAAGTATGTAAACTTGTAAAATCCTCATATGGATTGAAACAAGCTCCTAAGCAATGGCATGAGAAATTTGATCAAGCCATCATGTCTAATGGATTTAGACATAACAATGGAGACAAATGTTTGTATTCCCAAACTTGTAAGGGATATGTAATCATTGATTGCATATATGTGGATGACATGCTTATTCTAAGTGATAGAATGAAATGGATAGAAGAAACGAAGAGGTTTCTATCATCAACCTTCAAGATGAATGATCTTGGAGAAGTTTACACCATACTTGGTATCAAAGTAAATAAACATAGTGGGGGCTTTGCATTAGGGAAAGCCCACTATGTTGAGAAAGTATTGAACAAATTTAACCATCTCAAGGTTAAAGATGCAAATACTCCATTCGATCATAGTGTAAAACTAGAGAAGAATGAAGGAAGAGCGGTGGCTCAATTGGAGTACGCAAGTGCTATAGGGAGTCTGATGTATGCTGCCCAATGTACTAGACCTGATATAGCATCTGCGGTGAGTAAACTTAGTAGGTTTACAAGTAATCCAAGTGTGGATCACTGGAAGGCTATTGGAAGAGTCCTAGGTTATCTCAAGAAAACCAAAGGACTAAGCCTTCACTACTCGAAATTTCCTTCAATCTTAGAAGGATATATAGATGCAAGTTGGATATCCAATCTTGGGGACAACTTGTCCACAACTGGTTGGGTATTTATACTTGGTGGGTGTTCAATTTCTTAGGGTTCCAAGAAACAAACCTGTATATCTCATTCCACTATGGAAGCAGAGTTTATAGCTCTAGCTGCTACCGACAAATTGGCTGAATGGTTAAGGGATCTATTAATAGAGATACCCCTAATCATAGAGAATGTATCCACTATACGATACATTGTGATAGCCAAGGAACATTGGCTAGAGCATACAACGGAGTGTATAATGGGAAGTCTAGACACATCAGTATAAGATATGGATATGTAAGAGAATTGATTCAAAGAGGAGTCATCTCAATATCCTATGTGAGAACAAATGAAAATCTGGCAGATCCTTTCACTAAGCCACTAACGAGGGATTTAGTGGCTACATCATCTCGAGGGATGAGACTTAAACTCCCCAAAGAGATTCATGATTGATGGTAACCTATCTTAACACTAGTTATTTAACTAGTGTTAGGTTCAATAGGTAACAACAATTCTGCCAAGTGAATATTAGTTGTACTAAAAACAAGTCCCATCTGAGATGTTGAGTACTTTTGAGTTACCAAGTTGAGGGTTAAAACCAAGAGGTTATTTAAAAGAATTCAGTATTGTAAAGACAAGTATTTTTTGTAACAAAATACTGTAAGAATTCTACCTATATGGACCTTGGGGGTGTGCCGCCTCTCATGTGAATTGGGAGTATTCTCAAGAACATCCATGAATGGAAAGTGCACTTGGCCATTAACAGTGCAAAGCGAGACATAGAGGTCTCAAGTGAACATCGCAAAGGCGTGTGTGTTATCATCGATTTGTTACCATGAAAATATGGTTCAATGCTAGTGCAACAAAATTTTTGACAAATTTTGTGAAAATTACACTATAGTAAAGTTCAAGTTGAAAAACACATTATTTTATGCACCAATGCAATGACTCCTATAAGAGAGAGTTCTTATTTAATCAAGTGGGGGATATGTTATATTTTAAAATATAATGATTGATTAAATAAGTGTTACACTAGATAATTATTTAATCTAGTGGGGGAATGTTATATTTTTTTATAATATAATGTAATATTATATTATTTTATAATATAATGTTTTAGATTAAATAAATGTGACAAATAGTGTCACATATTGTAACATATAATAGAGAGTTACAATATTTAGATATATGTGAAATATTTAAATATGTAACATATTTGTTGTTACAAATTCAGTCACAAATTTGTAACTTTCAAATATTGCCCATTATTGTGTAGATTTGTTGTTACACAATATTAAGATGAATTTCTTAAAGCCATATGTGAAATGACTGTTAGAGATATGATTTTAACCCCAATAATGTGTTTTGGGGTTTACAAAATCAATTGGGAGGGTGTTGGAACCATTTGAAAAAAGAAGCACATTATTGTGTGCTGAAATTGGTCAGTGGCTGCGGCCACATGTTGTTGGTGTCCGCGGACTAGGGAGCAGAGGCTAGTGGCCGCGACCACTAATGTTCCTCGGTGCGATCACAGGTGAAAAATTGACCAAGTTTTTTCCAACCTTTTTGAACGTCTCCAAAAACTGAAATAACTCCCAAATCTCATTTTTAATTCCATAAACATCCAATTAATCATTGGTAATAGCCATGGGAGTTGGTGGAATTTGAAATTCAAAGGGTGTCTCTAAAATCTATAAATAGGAGCCTATTGCTCACTTGTAAGACATAATTTTTCTATCCATTAGAGCACTTGACTAGAAAACACCTAGAGGCTTGATTATTCCAGAAAGCATTTCCAACATTTATTAGAGATCCCTTAGTGCTTGAGTTAGGGGGAAATAAGCTTTTGAACAAAGGTTTCAAACCTTCTTTAAGTTGGTGATCCCCAACACTCTTCACTTTGGTTGTGTGAGTGAGAGTTCTTTGTTCATTGCTCCTGTTCTTGTTCTTTTATTCTATTTCTTTTCTTCTTCTTCTATTATTATCTATTTACTCTTTTATTTGTATCTTTTGTTTTAGAGTTGTAATATCATTTATAATTTTCATTCTACTACTTCTAATTTATTTGTATCTTTTTGTCATAGAGTTGTATTTTCTATTTCTATTCTCTTCTACCTCTTTATATATTTACATGTGTCTTTTGTTATAGAGTTGTAACACTATTTAATCAATAATTATTTATTTGTAACATTTAATCTAGAGTTGTATTTTCTTACCAATTTCCATTAACAGTAAAGTAGACTCGTGACCTGAATACTATGACCTAGGTAGACTTTGTTCTGGCATTTGGCAAGAAGTACTACAGTGCAGCTGTGTTGGCAACCAGAGTAGATGAGTTTGTGACTTTGCTTTAGGGGAACTTCTCTATTACCAACTATGCACAGAAGTTTGATTGGTTGGCTAGATTTGCACATGAGGTAGTACCAACGGAAGCCATGTGGGTCCAAAGGTTTATGAGATTGTTGGGTTTTATGCCCTTATAAAATCATGTCGGACATGTAACCTGATTTTATTTTGTCAATAAAAGTACTAGAAATCATTTAGTTTCATAATCGTGTTGCTTGTTTGTTTTATTACATGATTATTGAAATAATAAAAACATTTATAAAATCCCGAACATATAGATAGGTAAAATTGTAGTGATTAGGTCACAGTGGATTATAGTTGTAATTATATGTTCAAAAGAACGAGTCCTAAGATTAGATCAATGCATTGGATTTTCACTGATTAGGCAATCTGCGATATGATCTACTTACACATTCGGGGTGTGATGTCTTGTCCAAGGCATTGACCAAGTAGATAAGATCAGATGTATTTGGTTACATCGGACTAGTACCGATATTGATTATTGATTGATAAATAAGTATCATTGTTATCGAATCTAATCAATGTCAAAACGTTGACCATAGGTTAAGTCGATCTTAATTTTGAGTGATAATATTCTACAAATTATATTATTTAAATCTTTTGACTTGTTCGTTACTAGCTTACCCTACAGTCTAGCCCATACTTACATCTTGGAGATTTATTGGTGTATTTGAGTGGGAGCTGTAACGTCCCAAATTACCTAATAAGGCTTAGGGCCTTGATTATGGGGCCAGGAAGGCAAATTGTGGAACATATGTCATTATGTGATATATATATGTGATTATGTGAGTTATATTGTAACGCCCTACTACCCAGGGACCGTTACGTTGTGCATTTTAAACAGTGCTAAACTCACTAACCGAGCCATTTGGCCATAATCGTGTAACTAAGTACGATTACGGTTTAGGGTTAAATTTTTTGGTCAAGATACAACATTTCGCTAAAACATTTAATATATACAATGGGATCCAAAAAATATATTTTAAAGGTTAATTACAATAAAATATTTACAACTAGCCGACCTAAGCATCAAATTAGGGTTTAACCCTAGTTCCTTTTTAAACCCTCGGCTGTGGTGGTCGAGTAGCCGCTTATGTACACATCGTCACCTAAGCTCTCCAAGTCAAGGGTGGTCCAACTTTCTTTTGCCTTTATCTGCACCACATAGCACCCGTGAGCCGAGGCTCAGCAAGAAAACTCAATATCCTTATGAACAGATAATAACATGTCACTGAATCATAATAGCATGCCTAGCAATAATAGCCATATTCATGCATGCAAGCAAGTCCAAATAAATGATTATGGGGTCCTGCGTCTGAATAGATGACTAATGAGTCATTCTCTGGGGACCTGCTTCTTGAATAGATGACTAATGAGTCAATCTCTGGGGATATGCTCCCTGAATAGATGACTAATGAGCCTATCTCTATGTGGGTGACTAATGAGTCAAACCCTGTATAGGTGACTAATGAGTCACACTTTGTATAGATGACTAATGAGTCTATCTTTGTGTGGGTCACTAATGAGTCACACTCTGTACAGGTGACTAATGAGTTACACTCTGTATAGATGACTAATGAGTCTATCTCTGTGTGGATAACTAATGAGTCTATCTTTGTGTATATGACTAATGAGTCTATCTCTGTGTAGATGACTAATGAGTCTATCTTTGAGGTCCCATGCCCTCCTAGCCATGTGACGTTTCAGTCACCTGAGCTTATAGCCCTGACTCTATGTAACTAGCCTTTAGACTAGACAAGCGCTTTTGTTTTCATCGAACTTAGGGTCGGTCAAGCATTTCATGCTTATGATGATAATACTTATGTCTATTAGATCTAATCTTTTCGGATTGCGTTAAACACGCTAATACCATTCTTTACTCATAAGCCAATACCATACGACTAGTGCTCAGTACTACTGTCGAACTTGACTAATAAGTCACAGCTTTATAGTCAATATTGACACCATTGCCGATTCCTGACTCATAGGTCAGTTCCACTCACAAGTAAGTAATGCAACCAGACATATATCATATGTCAAATATCCAAATATAGGGCATTCAACATGCTTACTCAATAATCACTAGCATAATTATGATCATGCACATTTACAGAGACTCAAGCTCTGATCAATCTCATATTCAACATTCATGCCATGCCCTAATCACATGTATCTTATGCATCACATGCATCACATGCTGGGTGCAGTTTTCTTACCTTTGGTCCAAGCACAGGTTACCAATGAACGACCCTCAAGAACGATCCTGTTTCCAAGCCCCTAACGATAGCCTAGTCACAACCATAATATAGCATCTCATAAAAAACGAGTAGATAAATACTTCCGGACCAAGTCCTAGCGTCCGGGACGTCGAAGCCTACTCAACTGGGTAGTAAGATCGATCGCGAGGCCTTAGGTTTAAGTTCTCATGACTAAAAACCTATTTTGGCCATTTCTGTCCTTTTGTGTCATGACCTGATCAAGAACAGGGGCTAAACCCCTCTCTGTCTGTGTCGTGGGAAGCAGCCTGACAAAAAAGGGTAGTGGCCCAAAGTGCCCCCAACAACCAAAAACCACATTTTTTCTAGCCTGGGTCGCGACACACAATAAAATGGCCGCAACCCGACCACGAACACAGCCATGAAACTCCATTTTTCCCACTTTAAATCCTTCCAAAAACCTATCCAAACATGCTCAAATCTAAAAAAAAAAGTTCCCAATCATCTCAATGGCACAAAATCCTCAAAACCGAAGCTTCAAATCATTTAAAACCATGTCAAATACCACTTCAAAAATCAAACCTTCAAGCTGAAGAATTAACTTAAAAACTGAGCAATCCAGAAAATAAAGCTTAGAATTCTTACCCTTGACTTGAATTGAACCCTTTCCAATGGCTGATCACTAGCCTAAAACGTCAAGCTTTGATTCCCAAGTTTGAGGCTCAAAATCCAAAGAGAAGAGAGGAAGAGATATGATCAAGAGAGAGAAGAGTAGTAGGCCCTATTTTTGCTTCTTAATTCCTTCTACAACCAGCCATCCTAATTTGAAATATATCACTTAGTCAAAAGACAAAAATGCCCCTATGTTCATTTAATCCCTTTTAAGCCACCCAAGGATGAAATAGTCATTTCCCACTTATCCCACTAATTATAATTAATGTCCTTCAATTCCCATTATTGCCAATATTCTCAATTAATAATTAAATCATATCCCATTACCTGCTCATTCCCGGTAATGTACTAGGATTGTCTCATGCTGAGTAACCAATGAATAACCAAATAATAATGAAGCACCACACACAAACCACATATATACCAAATATACCCAAAACGTGCCAAATTATGAAAATTACCCATTTAAACAGAAATGGGTCCACATGCATATTTAATACACATAAACATGCATATCAATTCATATTATGATATTATTCACATTATCACATAATGATACATATAAATATCACATAATCATATAATTTTAAAATTTGCCATCCTGGCCCCCTAATTAAGGCCCCAAGCCTTATTAGGAAATTTGGGTCGTTACATATATTATAATATGACTTGATATGCATGTTTTGGTGTATTAAATATGTATGTGGGGCCATTTCTGATTGAAAGGGCATTTTGGTAATTTAGCCCGTTATGGGTATCTTTGGCAAATATGTGATATATGTGTGGGACCACATTATTATGTTGATATATTTGGGTTACTCGGCACGAGACGATCCTAGGGAGCAAGCTAGTGGAAAAGTTACAACAAGACCCAAATTTGACTCGGTGTGAGTCAAGAGGTATATTGGGTATGTAGCACATTATCGAGATATTGGGTAATGGGAATGATTATTTGATGATATTTTGGGAGTTAGTGAGCATTTTCGAAGGAAACTCAAGTTTTAGGACTCAGATTCAAGCAAAGTTAGAGTCATAACGATACTAGGAAAGATTAGAAGCTTGTTAGCCGGAGGATTTAACTAGGAAACAATTCAATCAGAGGTAATACAAGCTTTAAGTTTTGAATTTTTGAGTTTTTTAAGCTTTGATTGGATTTCATGTTTTGATGAGTTTTTAAGTTGTTTGAAGCTTGGGTTTTGATGGGTTTGGGCCATTGGGATGTCTGGGAAATTTGTTTTTGCGATTTGGATATGTGTTGGGTAGATTTTTGGAGGTATTTTAGATGGGAAAAACAGAGAAAATGGCTGGGTTCGAGGTTGGGTCGTGGCCTTGTTCTTGGGCGCCGCGACCTGTGTGAACCCAAGACCAGGAGGGGTTTTGCCTGGGGAGCACCACAACTTTAAGGGGCAAGTCGCAGCCTGCGCCTTGAAGCCCAAGCAGAGGACTTTCTGTCTAGGAGGTGCGTCGCGGCCTGCCTGAGCATTTTTGGCCAGCTTGTGTTTTTAGTCGTGGGAACTTAAACCTATGGGCTCAGGATCGATCCTACTATCCGGTTTGGTAGGATTTGACGTCTCAGAGGCCAGGACTCGGTCCGAAAGCCTTTATTTACTAATTTTTTATGGGATTCTATATTATGGTTGTGACTAGGTTATCGTTAGGAGTTCAAAATTAGGATCGTGCTTGAGGGTCGTTTATTGGTAACCTGTGCTTGGACCAAGGGTAAGAAAACTGCACCCAATTTGTGATAGATGTGATTATGGCAATTCCTAAATGTTGAATATAGAATTGATCAGAGCTTGAGTCTCTGTAAATGTGCATGATTTTGATTATGCTTGTGATTATTGATTAAGCATGCTGAATGTTTTATATCTGGATATTTGACATATGATATATGCTTGTTTACATTATCTTATTGAGAAAGGCTTGACTTATCATTCACAGACGACAATAGCGCTGAGCGCTGGTTGTAAAGCATTGACTTATTAGTCAAGGTCGGCAATAGCGTTAAGCGCTGGTCGAATAACATTGACTTATTTGTCAAGGGCGGCAATAGCATGCTGAGCGCTGGTCGTTATGGTTAGGCTAACCTGAAGCACCAGGTATGCTTAAATAGAGGATAAGACTAAGGGATCTGGGGTGATTTATTAGTCCCATATCCTAGCATTGAATTATTAGTCAAGAACGTCCTTAGCATGTTGAGTGTTGGTCAACGCATTATACGCTTGTATAGAGGATAGGACTAAGGGATCCGGGGTGACTTATTAGTCCCATATCCTAGCATTGACTTATTAGTCAATAACGACCCTATCTCGTTGAGTGCTGCACAGAGCATTATACACTTATTAGAGGATAGGACTAAGGGATCCGGGGTGACTTATTAGTCCCATGTCCTAGCATTGAATTATTAGTCAAGGATGACATTAGCATGATGAGTGTTGGTCACAAAGCATTGAATTATTAGTCAAGGAAAACATTAGCATGGTGTGTGCTGGTCGTAAAGCATTGACTTATTAGTCAAGGATGACATTAACACATTGAATGCTAGTCGTAAGGCATTGAATTATTGGTTAAGCATGGCGATAGCATGCTAAGAATTGGTCCATATGATCTTGCCTAACCAGAAGCGCATTATACGTTTGACCGATTTATTGGTCGGAGACAACTTAGCGTCGAGTACGCTAGATCAGCTCCAAAGCTGGTTATACAAAGGATAGGGCAAAGGGCCCTAGGGTGACTCATTAGTCCCATATCCTAGGGTGTTGAGCCAGAATGATTCCATAATCATCTTGCTTGCATGCATGAGTAGGGTTATTACTGCTACGCATGTTTATTATGATTTGGTAACATGTTATTAACTGCTTATGAGCTTGCTTAAGTTTTCTTACTGAGCCTCGACTCACGAGTGCTATGTGGTGTAGGTAAAGGGAAAAGAAAGCTGAACCATCCTTGAGTTGGAGAGCTTAGGCGACAATGTGTACATATGTGGCTGCTCGACCACCACGGCCTAGTGTTTAAAAAGGAACTAGGGTCAAACCCTATTTTGCTGCTTAGGTTGGCTGGTTGTAACTCTTTTATTGTAATTAACCTTTTAAATGTATTTTGGGATCCCAAGTGTATAGTAAATGTTTTAGTGAAATGTTTGTATCTTTGACCAAAATATTTAACCCTAATCCGTTAATCATGTTTAGCTACACGATTATGGCCAAATGACTTGTTTATCAAGTTTAACTCTATTTAAAATACACAGTGTAACGGTCCCTGGGTAGTAAGGCGTTACAGGAGTATTGTTCATACATATGAAATCTATAACTTCTGTATGAGAAGTGAAAAGATGAATTCCTTAATTGCTTTGTTTAAAAGGTTAAATGATTGAGATCTCATTTCTGTGATTACGTTCACGGAAATATCATTTATAAGGAACTTAGTGAGAGTTAAGGATAAAATACTGATGAGGGGTAAATGGTAACTTGCACCCAGCTCATTAGTAAGTCATCGATAGAGGATTGACTGACTGTAATGGTTATAACAATGGATAATGTATTTATGTTTTGGAAAATACGTTCTATGAATTCAAGAGTTCAATTCCGAGTCTATAGTGGAGTCACGAGGAATTAATAAATTAGTGAAATTATTCGTAAATAAATTCACAGTAACTTATTGGAGCTTGATTTCATGGATACATCCCCACATCACCTATAAGTAAATCAACTAGAATGTCCAAATTAATTGATTTAATTATGAATTAGGTTTTTTTTTAAAGTTGACTAGGTCAATTGTGGAAAATTTAGAGAGATGTGAGATTTAGAGAATAAAAGAGAATCTTCGGGTAAATTTATTATTATTGATAAATAGGTGTCAATATAAATAAATAATATTAAATCAAGTTTCAAATTATAATTATTCAATTTGAATAAGGATTTAATTAATTAATTATAATTAAATAAATAAAAGATTTTGAAGTTAGGCCCAATTGAGATTTAAATTCAAAACAAAGAGATTGGGCCCAAGTCCATTTGTGGGATCCCAAGGCTTTTATCTTTTTGTTTATTATTTGAATTAATTTAAATAAAGCCCGTTAAGTTGCCTATATAAGGAATATGATATCTAGGGTTTTCATAAGTAAGTATCAGTTGATTCATTGGTAAGTGAAAACCTAGACAGTCTAATCCTTTCTTAGCCACTCACCTTCTTCTTCTTCTCTTCTCTGTCTTATGTGTTGAGAACCAACCCACACTAGTTCTAGGTTGATCAAACGCTTGGTGACGAAGACTGTGTTGCTGGTCTAGTTCAATCTCTTGATAATACTCTACTACAAAAAGGAATCAAGGGTTAGAGAGATTGAAGGAATGAGTTGTTCTAGTCCCGCTGCATTATGTAAGTTTTTTACTTTGCTATGTATTTGTATCAATTTCATAAGAGCATGTTCTAGGAATTTGCATGTTTGTTTGGTAATATGTAAATTGTATGAAAATAAACAAAGATCCTATAATAAGTATTTCCTACAATTGGCCTCAGAGCCATAGGTTTCTAGTTTATTTTTATGAATGAACATGTATGAAATTGATTGATATGTTAGGATTTTATTGGATGATACATGTTATTGGTGCATGTTTATGTTTTGTTATGTAAATTCAGCAATAATTTGGTTATTTTTTGCTTATTTTGGGATGGAAAAACTGCACACATTTAAAAAAAAACATTTTTTGAACTGATTGGGCAGTATGCGTCCAGGGCACGCATAAAAAAGCCGTCGAGACCCCAAGGTTGTGA
The DNA here is from genome assembly GCF_963169125.1 of Humulus lupulus. Taxonomy (NCBI): domain Eukaryota; kingdom Viridiplantae; phylum Streptophyta; class Magnoliopsida; order Rosales; family Cannabaceae; genus Humulus; species Humulus lupulus. The sequence goes on along the minus strand of NC_084793.1, from coordinate 82,990,571 downwards.
GGCGTCCATACGGATTTGTACGGCAAACACGCGCCGCCCCATAGCGGGTTTTCTCACCAATTTTTTTTTTTTAATTTTTTAAATTTGGAACTTTTTCAATTGGATATACTAAGTTGATATTTTTTTTAAAAGAATAAAATACTAAAAGATTTAATAATGATTTTTAAAATTTTGAATTCTATCTCCACAGTTGATTTAACAAGGTTAGAGTTCAGTGGGGCATCATGACACTTTGATTTCGTCTCCCTAGGGAAGGTGTTCACTGGACTTCTAAACACGGTTAAATTTCTTAGTATAGATGGTTATAGACGAACCTTCTATAGACTCTTCCCTACGGTGATTATAGAAATTAAGTCTATAATAATTGAAACTGTGGGTCAAACTTATAAAGTAAGAAATATTTGTGACTCTCACCTACCAGGACACATGAGTTTTTGTTACTTTGATCAGGTGGATAGGTAGTTAATAAAAGTTATCTCCAAATATTTTCTATGTTATGCTATTTCTAAAAATTTAATGAATAAATGTTTGTCAAGAAATGCATTGATTTCTACTTAGTTGACAATCGTAACTCTAGGCTTCCCACCCCATACTCTCTCTAATATCTAATAGGTTACTCTTTGGTGAGAACCTCACGAAATGTTTTTCCAACATCAACATGGTGTTGATTATGGACAACATTGAGTTCGTGATAATAAAAGATATTCATATTTTTCCTATGCAACGATCACTAAATCCTTCAAAGAGGATCGTTGATGGTGGTTTGAGCAAAGGAAATAATGCTAATACTACTAAACAAGCTCAAGGAGAAGCTGCTTTAAGCTTCTTCTTCGAAGAGAAAATGAGGAAGAAATTCAAACAAAAAGAACAAGAAGTCCATTGGCAAGGCACCAAATGTTGTAAAGAATCTTTGAGCAAGGCCAGATTATAAGTACACAAAAAGAGGAGTGATTCCAACTGCAAGGAGACTGGGAATTGGAACAAGATTGCCCGACACTCAAGGCATATGGAACTTGTTGGCCCTTGATATGGTCAATGACATGGAGTCAAGTAAAATAATAAAAACGAGATGAAATCAAGACAAAAAGATAAACGTCACCAAAGATTTATAGTGGTTCGGCCCCAGAAAATGGTAATAATCTATGTCCACTTAGTGTTCTTATTATGTAGAATCCCAAACACTGTGATGAACTAGGGTTCATGAGTTTCACAAGCCTCAGGATGAATATAATTTTGATGGATAAAAACACTATAATTCTCTCTTAGAATTCGAAAGTCCAAAAGTCCCCTCTCTTGAGCCCTTTGACTCTTATTTATAGGCTCAAGAAGTTCTACATGGGCCGATGGGCCTTAATTGCATTTAATATAGGCGTATCTAAACAATAATGGAAAAAACAATTATTACATAAATGCGAAATTACATATCTGAAATACTGCGATCAGACTGGTTGCCTATGAAATATGATGTCTACTGAGTGAACTCTCTTCTGGTCGATGGTCGAATAGATCATACTCACTTAAATGGTCACATGTATCCTACGTGCTTGTTAATTCTACCACATCATCAAGTAAATCTTTTTTGGGTAAACATTTTCCCCCAAGTTTATTTTACTGTAACTAGCGTATAATAAACTTAATCGACCAACTCCCCGTCTGACCTATCACGTTTTTTGGCGCCTTTTTCGAAAAAGTAAATGATAATGACTGTTGCAGATTTCCAAAGACGTCTTGACGGCTAACACGATCTCCCACACATCAAAAATTTACCCCCATCATTACTTCTATTACTGTGCCATGATCAGTATAAATAAATCAGTTGCCTCATTTTTTTTACTTTTTACCGAATCTCCCTCTCTCAAGAACTCCGAAGAAAAAATCCTCAAGAGAAGCCCAAAATCCTTCGGCAATTTGAGTCGTGCCTGGCCAGCCCCGAACAACAACATCTGCAACCTCTCTGCAATCTGTCATTCAAGTAAGTTTATTGATCCCTCGATCTCTGTTATACCATGCAAAATAAATTTCACGAGTTTTCTGGTATTCGGGTATGAGTTTTTGAATGTTCTTGAGAATTTTTTTCGGGGTAATCGGGTTCATAGGCAAAAAAATGATAGGATAGAAGTTTTAAGTTGTAGAAACATTAAGTGAGGCATATAAATCAATGTGGGAATTAAGAATACTGTTTTGGGGCCCAAAATCGAAGTAAAAATTTGACTTTTATGCTTTCGGAAAAATCTCGGCTTTTCCCGCCTGTTTTCGGAGTCGTAAAGTTTTTATGAAAAATATGTTCACTTCCACTTTTTGATCTATTTTTCCAAATTGCTTGCATGCTTTTAGTGTTTTCATTAGAATGTTGCTAGTCATTTAAAAGCTCAACTTTTATACACAAGAAACATTATCCAACTGTTTCATCTTATTCTAATTGTTGGTCGTAGATTCTCATCTCCCCCTTTCTATTCTCAGATATTCATGCACAATCCTTGGGGAGGTGAGAGACCAATCAACGATGATCTTCTCACGATGCTGCTCGAGGATCAAGAACAACGGTCACTGTTGTTTTTAGAAGTTCCATTTCCATAACAAAACCCAGCAACCAGCCCTTCAACCAGTCAACCAAACATGGGTCGCGTGAAATACACTGCCCGTAGAAAAAAGAAAACAACCAGCTCTCCTTCTAACCAGCCTGCCCCTCGCATCGAGGACCCTTCTACTAACCCTCAGCCTATAAATACTGCACCACTAAAAATCCAACCCAAAGCCCGACCCTGCGACGGCCTTAGGCCAGACGTTGATTGGTACGTTGCGCCTCCTAGCGTCATATCGGCCAGGATGGTGACTAATTATCTCAAGAAGTACGGTCTTCCTGGGATAACCCTAGTCAAACCTTCACCCGAACATAGGGCTAACATGCTTGGAGGTGCCTTCAGCGCCTGTTCAAGGTACCATATTGAGGCAAGGGCAATCTTGCCCCTGCACGGATTTTTTCAAGGGGTGGCCAATTATTTCGAGGTCGCTCCTTTCCAAATTACCCCCAACAGATATAGAGTCCTATCAACACTCTATATCCTTTACAACCATAAAAAATAGCATGTGCCTACACCGCATGAGATCAACTACTTGTTCGATCTCAAGTCCAACCCCAACCACAACAACACGGGGTTTTTCCATTTCTACCATCAAGAGTCTGCTCGTACCTTTCTAAGTGACATCACCTACAAATCCAACATAGGGAAATACTTCTAGGAGTATTTCCTTATGACGGACCTGGTCGCCGATAACTTGGCCTTCACTCGAGGAGGTAAATTTTTTAATTACTGGTCGTTTATTTTCTACTAGTTTGTTTTTCTTCTTCGTCCTTAAAATCTTGATGTTACATCTAGGTCCATGGTATCGACCAGATCCCACTCCAGAGATGGAGATACGGGCCACAGCCCTGGCCAGCTTCACGAATATCGAGAAGAGTGTCAAGGAGCTGGTCAAAGAAAGTAATCTGAGGCTGGTCAACCTCTTGTCTCCTCACCAGGAAGTGAGGCAGTCAATCATGGGGAGTGCTACTGGAGAGGCAGTCCCCGAGCAGCAACAAGATGTGTCACAACCCCCGAGATGGCAGGCAATAAGAGTGACCCTCCAGGAACCCTCCGGGAGCCCTCCAGCAACCCCCAAGTTGCCGCTGCCCCTGCCCAACATGGGAAGGGCAAGCAAAAACATCCTGAGTACACCGACCATGTACTTAAGTCTTCCGACGAGAACAGTACTGACTTCTCACTTTTAGATAACTTGCCCATTCCCTGTCATTTATTTGACGGGGACAGCAACTTTAAATTTGTGATCAGTAATTTAGATTTAGACTTCTTCGAGGCAGAGAGTGAGTGTAGCAGTAGTTCTATAAATAATGTATCGACCAGTAGCATTAGCTAGGGTATATTACTTAGAATTTCCTTTATCCTTATTCCCTTGTTCTTTTGAATAACTTAAATTATATTGTTTGATCATTTGTTTCCATCCTGTAGTCATGCTTTCTTGAGAAGCCTTTGATCTGTAAGCTGACGATGATGCTCCTCCGAGCAAAAAAAGAGCGAGCAGAAGGCATCCTGGGGAGGGCAACAACGATCCTGCTAGGAAGAAGGCTCGAGCAGAAGATCCTCCAGCACCCCTTGATGCGCCCACTCCTTCAAGGAATATGACGCCTCCTCCCCCTCCTCGCAATAGCCTTCAATCCGAGTAGGCAAGGCAAGCTTCAACAAACAACCTGCTGAGTGTCGCCAACGCCACTTAGGAGAGGATACAAAGGCTTTCACAACACCGTCGTAGCCTGGAGGCCATCTCGTACCCTCCTCTGCTATCGCACAGCCAAGTCATCAGCCGCAGACTGTCTGAAATTCTCAGCGTAAGTTTTCCTTCTTTCTTTAATTAAACAACTTTTTCTTTCATTACCTCTTACTGGTTTTACTGTTCTTTTTCTATTCTCAGGGTATCCTCACAATGGCGCAATGCTACCGCCGAGCTGAGTAGTTTGAGGCTAAATTTGCTGAGGAGGTCAAGGCAGTCGATGCCAGATAAGCTGAGCGGCTGAGGAGAAAAATGCTATGTTGGGAATTGTGCCCTGAAAGCATATGTAGTAGACATTGTTTTATGAAATAAATAAATGAATTGAATTTGTTATGCATATATTTTATGGACAATATTATTCTGTGATAATATTATGTAAACATCAAAAAATTTCCTAAGTTCATATATGTGATCTCAAACACATATTGGTACGGGAGGATTGTGTTTGAGATAAATGAACTTGAATAGTTTGCAGAAAATAAAGTTATGGAATCTTTAGATTAATTACTGCAGTACGGTCCACTAGTATTATGAATACATGTGATCTATATCTGGATCACTAGTGTAGTAGGACACTTTAGTGGAGGAGCTTTATATATTGGAGAATATATAGAACTGGATCAGATATGTTTAATAATACTTAGTTAAATACTGTTTCAAAGTATTAATTAAATACATCAACTGATGATCATATACAAATAGATCTTAATCCTGAAGTTACTATGAACTCATGTTTATGTTATATGAGTTCTTTGATTTACTCGTTAGGGTCTGTCAGAATGATCAGGCTAGAAACTTTTGTTTTGAGAACTCATTAATTTAGATGGCTGGGGACGTAATATACAAATATGGAATCTAAGCCTTCTCATAAGAGATTGAATAATGGTTCTCTTAAGGGTTGACTTTTGGGACTAAAAGGTTATTAAGCTCAAATTCATAATTTAGTTATGAATTAACCTTCAAGGATACTTCTAGCCTACCATGAATGAAGACTCCATGGATTTTGTGCAGAAATGCAACAGGTGTCAAAGATTCTCTAAAATACCTCGAGCAGCCCCAGATGAGCTCAAACAATTTGACAGTGATCTTTTCACTGATTTTTGCGAGAGGCACGAGATTATCAAAAGTTTTTCATCAGTAGCTCATCCGTAAGCAAACACACCTTAACAGTGGCATTGAGTACCCTCTTTTGTATAAAACTTCATCAACCAGAATGATTCGAGCCGACTGCCTCTGGAGGGTCCTTGCTTTGTTCCATTCTGTTGGCAAGACTCCTTGCTCAAGGTATCTAATGAAGGGCGTCATCCATGTGTCAGCTGCTTAGATCACCATTGAAGACTCTTCTGTTTGAATGCTTGGTGCTGACAAATGCTCAACTGGTACTATGTTTAAGGTGTCAGCATCCTTTGCGCTTGCTAACTTGGCCAAAGAATCATCATTTGAGTTCTTATCGCAAGGTACTTGATGGAGGGTATGCCAATAAGTCCTTTTCTTTGTTCAAATAAGCAACCATCTTAAGACCTCAGGCCTGATATTCTCCAATAATTTGATTAACCAATAGCATGGAGTCATTGTAGATGTCAAGCGACTATATATCAATGTCCTTGGCTAATCTTAATCCTGCGAGCAGAGCTTCGTATTCGGCTTCATATTGGACGCTGCAAAGTCGAGTTTGATTGCACAATGGAATCGATGTCCTTCGGGCGTGACTAAGATCAAACCTACTCTAGCATTGCGCTCGTTGGAAGAGCCATCTACGAACAATTTCCACAAAGGAGTTTGGCTTTGGATTTCAGGCTCCTCTATTGGCTCGGTATTTTGGATTCCAGTGAATTCTGCAACAAAGTCTTCTAGGGCGTGTCCCTTCACAGCTGCTCGTGGAGAATAGGAAATATCGAACTGCCCATTTTAATAATCAACTGGCGGCTTCTGGTTTCTGCAGGACTTGCCGTAATGGTTGGTCGGTGAGTATGGGGTGAGCTTGAAAGTACAGTCGTAGCTTTCTGGAGGCCAAAATCAAGCAATAGGGTAATTTATCAATGGGCAGATACCGTAACTCTACTCCTACCAGCCTCTTGCTTATATAATACACAACTTTTTGGACATGGTCCTCCTCTCTAATCAAAACTGCGCTAGTAGCATATTCTGTGACTGCCAAGTAGAAGAACAAAGTTTCTTTTTCGACCGGTTTGGACAAGATCGGTGGTTGTGACATATGAGACTTTAGCACCTAAAAACCTTGCTCGCACTCTTCTATCCACTCAAACTTCTTGTTGCCCCTGAGTAGATTAAAAAATGGAACACACTTGTCCGTTGATTTAGAAATGAATCTACTCAAAGCAGCAATCCTCCCGGTTAGGCTTTGAACATCTTTAATTTTCGCAGGCGACTTCATCTCGATCAGGGCCTTGATCTTTTTGGGATTAACTTCAAAAGCTTGCGAGTTTACTATGAATCCCAAAAAATTTCCCGATCCAACACGAAATGAACACTTGAGAGGATTTAGCTTCATCTGATATTTGTTCAAGATGTTGAAACATTCTCGTAGGTCCCCAATGTGCTCTTCTGCCTTCTTCGACTTGAACAGCATGTCAACGACATATACCTCCATGTTAACGTTGATCAGCTCTTTGAACATATGGTTGACCAGTCGCTGGTAAGTTGCACCAGTGTTTTTCAAACCGAAAGGCATTACTTTGTAACAATGAAGCCCTATATCTGTTCGAAAGCTAGTGTGATCCTCATCAGGTAGATGTATACTAATCTGATAGAATTTCATGTCTTGATGTAGCATTGACCAGCTGGTCAATCCTTAGGAGCGAGAAACAATCCTTCGAGCAGGCTTTATTGAGGTCTGTGAAATCCACGCACGTCCTCCACTTGCCATTCAGCTTGGGAACTAGTACAGGATTAGAGACCAAATATGGATAAAACGCTACCCTGATGAATCCATTCTCCTTTAGCTTCTCGACTTCATCTTTTAACGCCTTCGATATGTCTTTGTGGAGGAGCCTCCTTTTTTGTTGCACTGGTGGAAAATTCTTGTCTATATTGAAGACATGGCTCATAACTGCTGGGTCAATCCTAACCATATCTTTACGTGACCAGGCAAACACCTCCTGGTTCTCTTTCAAAAATTCCACCAGTTTCTTATTCGTTGTTGTCTCTATGCTTTTATCAACTTTCACAACCTTGGTCGGATCTGCCTCTTCAAGTTCGACCTCCTCGAGGTCCTCCACTGGTCCTTCATTTTCTTCAAAATCTCCAAAACGAGTATCTAAGTCACCATCCGAACTTTGGGCAACACCCTATTTGGTGACCTGTTCACCTGATTAGGCTTGTACTTCATTCGCCAACAACAACCTTTTTTCAATTCTTTCCCCCGATCCGCCTATTATAATTCAAGGAATTATAATATTCCCGCACTTCACATTGGTTTCCTAACACGCATCCGACTCTTGCGTCAGTTGGAAACTTCATGACCAAGTGCCAGACGGAGGTGACGGCTTGCAGGTCGACTAAAACAGGCCTTCCAATCACATCATTATACACAAATGGACAAACAACTACTATAAAACTAGTGAGTAATGTCCTATTCGCATGTGCAGTTCTTGCTGTGACTGGAAGCCTGATCAACCCAGTTGGTGCGAGCCCTTCACTGGAAAAACCATAAATGGTTTAGTTGCATGGCTCCAAATCTTGCACTGATAACTTAATTCTCTCCAACAAAGATGTGTACAAGATGTTGACTGAGCTTCATGTATCCACCAATACCCATTTAACCATCATATTAGCGATCTGGACATCCACGACCAGAGGATTCGAATGGGGGAATCATACATGTTGAGCGTCAAGCTCAAAGAAAGTTATTGGTTCTTCCTCTGTTAGAGCTTTATTGGGAGTTCGCTTCTTTATGTTCAGCATTTCAATGTCTTGGTCGTGACGTAAGGTTCGGGCATACCTTTCCCTTCCCTTCCCACTATCACTTGCCAGTTGTGGGCCACCACAAATGGTCAGTAATGTACCAGCAACTGGAGCTGGCTGCAAAGGGGGCGAGCGTTGGTGTACAGGTGCCTGCTCGTCGCCTCCTTGAGCCTCTCACTGGGACCCTCCAATCGCTCGCACATACCTCCTCAGGTGTCCTTGCCTAATAAGGAACTCAGTCTCATCCTTGAGCTGGTTGCACTTGTTGGTGTCATGGCCATAGTCATTATGAAAATGACAATACTTGGTTGTATCTCTCTTGGAGATATCTTCCCAGATTGAGGTTGGTCGCCTGAAGGGAACAGTTGTGTGAGTGGCCTGATACACTTCTGCTCTGCTATCGACTAGGGTCGTGTAATTGGTGAACCTCGGTTCATATCTGTTACTTTTAGGGTGCTTGTTCTCAGATGTTGATGGTTCGTGGTTCGCCATTCCCCCTCGTATTTCCCATTATTTTTGTCGTTGCCATTGGGTTTCCCAAACCCATTGGCAGCTTTGGTGGGATCTTCTTTCGGACCCTGGTCATCTGCGGGCATCTTCCCTTCATTGGCAATGGCCTCCTCGAGCTTGATGTATCTGCCTGCTCGGTCCAGAAATTCTTGGGTGCTCTTGACCCCATTCTTCCATAAACTGCTCCAGAGGGATGAATGGCGCCGTACTCCAGCATAAAGGGCCATCATCTTTCCTTCGTCAACAACTGTCTTAGCCCTAGCAGCAGCTCGCATAAAACGTTGGACATACCCTTTCAAGGTTTCTCCCTCCTTCTGGTGTATCTTGACCAGCTGGTTGGCCTCAGTTGAAAGTACTCCACCAGCATAAAACTATCCGTAAAACTCCTTCACAAACATTTCCCAAGACACTATGCTAGCAGGAGGGAATTTGAAAAATCACTCCTGAGCAATATCGGACAAGGTAGCTGCAAAGATTCTGCACTGAGCATCGTCTGACCCCTTCGTCTGACCCCTTTGTATCACGAGTTTATTCATGTGGGATACAGGGTCTTCTAATCTAGTGAAGTTGGGCAAGACCGACATCTTAAATTTTCTTGGGGTCTCGACCATCGCTATTCTTTGCACAAAAAGAGTGTCTCTTCTCTAGTCGTATTCAATGTGGGATGTCCGGCTCCCCACTAGTTGTTGGACAGCCTGATTCAATGCATCGAGCTGGGCCTGTACATCGTTTGATACTATTGGAGCGACTAGTGCTGGAGGGGCACACTCATCGTGTCTTTCTCTTCTTTCATTGAGAACATTCCTCAAATCCTCATCCTCACGCCTTTGTCCACTCACACTGAGTCGATGAAAGATGTTTGGCTATCTAGGCTGCCCCTCAGCATTCTGGCTCGTTGGCCGGTTCTCTCTTGGTGGAGGGTTCTTTTCTCCACCCCTCTCTCCTTGCCTTTGACCAAAATTTCCCCTGCTGGAATCCGCCTCATTATAGTCCTGGCCATCCCTAAAGTGTGACCGACTAAGGTGCGACCTGTTGATCGCACTGTTTCCCACTCCCCTCGCTGGCATGTCCCAACCGTCAGGTGGAGGCATGCATTGGTCGGTAGGTCCCTAGGAATTATTATGTCGTGGGGGACCCCTGACCACAAAACCTAATTCAACCTACCTTCTGCTTGCAGAAAGATGCTGTCCTCTGTTTGGTGGGTTTGACTCATCAACAGTTTGGCGCCTAAGGCTTCAGGGAGGCTGGGGATTATCTTGACCAGCACGAGAAGGTGGTTGCTGTTCAGGATCTTGAAACAACATATCCTGTTGAGCAGTTGGGGGTTGCTCCGGACTCTGAGGGTTTGCCGGTTGAGGAGGAGTGTGGTGATGTTGGGGATGATTTGAATGTGGATCTTGCTGTGGTTGCGCACTGGGTGGCTGATCTGGTTGGGAGGCCTGAGCAGGCTATCCCTAGGCCAACTAAATGGTTGCCTCCAAAGCGGCAGTGGCGTTCCTCTGCCGGTGGTCCATGTCGGCCTGTCGTTCATTAAATTCTTAGCGTTACCTATCAATCTCTCTCTCCTGCAACGCTATCATTTCAGCCAATTTTCTTGATTATCCCTCAACTCCTCCTGCAACACAATCAGAGTCGTCCTCAAGGTCTCAGAATCCATTTCCTCCTCCTCCAAATCCACTTGTGGCCCATCTTCAGCCACATTTTGTGGAGGAGGCTGGGTTGGTGCAGTATCAGAGGTTTGTCCAATCTTTTTAGTTGTTTTCGCCATTTGAACTTCTTGGAGGTCTTGTGTTCAGTCTCTCATTGAAAGCACCGAAATGTTGACCCTTGATTTGGTCAATGACACGGAGTCAAGTAAAACAATAAAAACGAGATGAAATCAAGACAAAAAGATAAACGACACCAAAGATTTATAGTGGTTCGGCCCCAGAAAATGGTAATAACCTACATCCACTTAGTGTTCTTATTGATGTAAAATCCCAAACATTGTGATCAATGAACTAGGGTTCACGAGTTTCACAAGCCTCGGGATGAATACAATTTTGATGGATAAAATCACTATAATTCTCTCTCAGAATTCAAAAGTCAAAAAGCCCCCTCTCTTGAGCCCTCTGACACTTATTTATAGGCTCAAGGAGTTCTACATGGGTCGATGGACCTTAATTACATTTAATACAGGTGTATCTAAACAATAATGGAAATTACAATTATTACATAAATGTGAAATTACATATCTGAAATACTGGGACAAAACTGGTCGCCCATGAAATATGTCGTCTACTGAGTGAACTCTCTTCTGGTCGATGGTCGAACATGTCATACTCACTTAAATGGTCATGTGTATCCTATGTGCTTGTTAATTCTACCACGTGATGAGGTAAATCTTTTTTGGGTAAACAGAACCCAAGACAACAAAAATTTTCTTGGATGCATGTGATTTTAGAGGATGATACTTTGGTTTTGGATCGCTAAATCAAGATCTATTAAACATGCATGTATTTTTTTACACGTTTTTAGCATTGGGAAAGCCATGAAGGATAAAAGCCAAAGCTTGGAATCCATCAAGGGTTGTTCGTATCAAACAAGGCAAAAAGATAAGCTTGAATGAATTGTGGAAATAAATATATTGTTTTAAGACAATGCTGATTTTATTCCGATTTTCAATGGAAATTTTAATTTAAGTTTTTCTTATTACATCAACCACAATTTGTAGTTACTTTCACAAGTAATCAAATCTTATTTCTTTAAATGAATGTGAATTGTGGGGTGGATGTATGAAAAATGTGCTATACCTATTGCAACTAAACGAACCCTGTGTTCTAAATAATGAGTTGTTTAAGATACCTAAATCTAGGACCGTTAAACGGCAAAAGGTCAATAACATTAGAAATGATGTACCTTTGACATCTTTGTTTGCTCATATTTGCTATGATAGGATTCAAAGACTAATAAAGGCTAGGATTTGAGGGAACTCACCTAGGGTGACCTACCTGTTTTTGAATCTAGTCTCGAGGGCAGAATGACAAATTGTCCATTCTCTGTGATAGGAGAAAAAGCCAAAGAACAAATAGGGAAATTATATTCAAATGTCTAGGGAAAAATGAATGTTCAAGTGAGGGGTGGTTATGAGTATTTCGTCAACTTCATCGATGTTTGCTCTAGAGACTCATGTAAGTACCTAAAGCATAAGAATTTTGAAAATTTGTTAAGATGTTCAAAGAATTCATTGCTATGGCTTTAAAACGAAATTAGGTAAAACATTAAATATCTTGCTATCTGATTAGGGTGGAGGATATTTGGATAATCATAACAAAGATCATTTAATTGAACTTGGAGAATTGTCTAAAGCAACTATCCCATGGACTCCGCAACATAATGGTATTGTTGAGCGGCGTGAATTGAAATTTTTTTAAAATAGGTGTTCCAGGATAAGCTATTCCACTCTACCAACTTCTTACCCATATATTTTATGGAGACATGCTACCTAGACCGCAAGTGACATTTTTTAAATGTTGTGCCATCTCAAAGTTGTCTCCAAGACACCACTAGAATTATAAAATGGTTGTGAACCTGGTTTACGTCATCATGGAATTTGGGGGTGTCCTGTCTATGTCCTGAGGAAAAAGGTAGGAAATCTAGAACAACGAACTGAGGTTTGCTTGTTTGTTGGCTATTGAAAAGGTACTCAGGGTGGTCTATTTTATAGTCCAGTAGATAAGAAAGTGTTGGGGGTGTCCTGTCTATGTCCTGAGGAAAAAGGTAGGAAATGTAGAACAACGAACTGAGGTTTGCTTGTTTGTTGGCTATTCAAAAGGTACTCAGGGTGGTATGTTTTATAGTTCAGTAGACAAGAAATTGTTTTGCTCTAAAAATGCTATATTTCTGGATAATGACCACATAATGAATTTCAAGTCTTTTAGCAAAATAGTATTAGATGGAAAAATGATAAACTATTATTCCATCCTCACCGACGCAAGTCGATGAAAACAAGGTAGACTTAGAAACCACTAATCCGAGTAAAAAAGTTACGGTGCCTCATCATAGTGGGAGGGTTTCTCGGAACCTAGTACCTATGATATGGACAGTGAAACCCACAAGTGGGTTGGGGACACAAGTAACAATTATCTGTTGGCCTTGAAACAGACAATGGGTAAGTCTGAAAGGGATCTTTGACTCGAAGCCAAGTACTAGGAAATAGAGTCTAAGTACTCTTAATTTTTCTGAGAACTTGTAAATGTGTCATTGGACTTTAGGCCCATGGGGTGCAAGTGAATCTATAAGAAGAAGAGAGGAGCTGATGGAAAGGTCGAGACATTAAAGGCTCGACTTGTGGCAGGGAAAGAAAGTTGACTTAGAGAAAACTTTTTCTCTAGTAGCCATGTTAAAATTCATTTAGTATACTCTTATCCATAGCCACAACTCTTAATTAAGAGATAAGGAAAATGGACATCAAAGAAGCATTTTTAATGGCTATCTTGATGAGACCATTAACATGGGTCAATCAGAAGGATTTAAAGTAGTTGGACAAGAAAGTCGACAAGCTGAGTAGGTCAATCTATGGACTTAAAAAAGCTTCGCGCTCCTGGAACTGAATGTTAAATGGAAACATTAATACCTGTGGTTTTGATCAAAATGTAGTTAACCATTGTGTTTAACAACTTAGGGAAAAAGACATTGTGGTGTTCTTAATCCTTTATGTAGATGATATATTATTCATTGGAAACAATGTCAAGAAATTATCAGACATAAAGAACTACTTGGAAATGAAATTTTAGATTTTATTGTAGTAAGTCGTCATCTTGGCATCCAGATCATCAGGGATAGAAATAACTAAATTTTGTCTCTAACTCAAGCAACCTATTTAGGTGAGGTGCTTGGTCGTTACTCTGTAACAAATTTCGAGAAATGATATTTAGCGTCTTGACATGGAATTTATTTTTCTAAGCAGCAGTCTCCACAAACTCCGTAAGAGAAAGAATAGATGTAACAAATTCCTTAGCACTTGCAATTAGAAGTCTAATGCATGCTATGTTGTGTGTTGTGACTGGAGATATGCAGTGAGAGTGGTGAGCAAGTGTAAGTAGAACCTTGGAAATGAACAATAGACGGAGGTTCGTATCTTTGATGGACTAGAGACTATATGTTAGTCTTTTCAGGTGGAAACTTTGAACCTGTTAGGCTACACAAATTCAGATTTTAGACTGATATTGATGACAAGAAGTCTACTTCTTAAAAATGTGTTTACTCTTGGCGATGGATCTATGATTTGGAGAAGCGGTAGGTTGTCTCCCATCTTAGTAGCTGTGATTTAGAGAAGTGTTAGGCTATCGCCATTTCAAAATCCACCCTTGAAGCTGAGTATGTAACAACCCGAATTTGCTAATTAGGCTTAGGGCCTTGATTAGTGTGCCTGGAGGGAAATAAGTGGTTTAATATGTTTATATGTGGATTTATGTGTATATATGAATATGATGCATGTTTAATTGAGTTAAATGCGCATGTGGGCCCCGTCTGGATATTAGGGGCATAAGTGTGATAAATGAGATAAATGTTGTATATATGTGATATGTTTGTATAGCACGATCCGAGACAATCCTGGGGAACGGTTAGCCAGAGAGTCACAACGGGGTTGAGATTCAGACTCGGGGAGAGTCGAGGGGTAATTTGGGTATAAGATGAGTTATGGGGTTATCGGGACATGAAAATAAATATTTGGAGATATATTTGAGGATAGAATGTCTAGGCGGGAATATTTGGGAAATCTACCATTTTTCCCTCGGGGATGTTTTGGTACCCCGAGCTTTGAGGTAACCCTTTAGACTTAAGTCAAATAAAACAAAAATGGAGAATTGTTTAGAATCTTGAGGAAACCGACACATATTTTCCTTTGAACTGAAGTTAGCTCTTGTATCTCTCTCTCTCACTCTCTAAGGCAAAACTCAAAGGGAACTCAAAGGAATTGGCTGGGAATTAAAGGGATTTCAGCTGGGATACTCTAGGAACTTGAAGCTTGGGGATTGAGGATCAAACTCAGGGACTAAGCTCTGCAAGGTAAGCTTTAATTACTAAGGTTTAGTCTTAAATTTTGGCTGGTTATAGGGGATTGCATGTTGGCTAAGCTTGATTTTACCTTTGGTGTTCTAGCTGAGTTTTGGAGCATATTTTAATGGGGTCTTGATGTTGTTTCTGGGCTGGAATAACTGTGTTGTATATCTGGGAATACTAGTTAAGTTTTAGGATGAATTGGCTTGGGGAAAGATTTAGAAAAATGGTGTAAAATCTGGGTTCGGTGTAGAGCGTTGCAGCCCTAGGAGGGGTGCGTCGCGGCCCGCGTGCGCGCGCGGCCATGGGAGGCCGAGAGGTTCATGCGCGCAGCGACCCGTGTGGGGGTCAGTGGGGTGCTAGCCTCTGTTTCGAGGCTAGCAGCGACTCTTGTGGATGGGGTCGCGACCCTTAGTGCCAATCTAAGTTTTAAAAGGTATTTAGGCTTGGGAACTTAAGGGGTAAGGCTCGGGATGAATTTTATCACCCGGATTGATAGAATTCAAGGACCTGGAGGTTAGGGTTATGGCTCGAAGTTATTTGTTGGATTAGAATTTGATGGATGGACATTATTAATGTGTTGTGGCTAGGTTATCGGCGAGGCTCACATTAGAGGACTGTGCTCGGGGCATCGCTGCTCAGAAAGCTCGGAACTCAGGTAAGAAAATTCTTGTTCCCATAGAGCTTGTGTGTAGGGTTGAGCCCAATGTGTTTGAAAGGAACTGATATGCAGGGCCGAGCCCAATATGTTAGAACTGCAGGGCGTAGCCCTTTAACTGAATATGCTAGAATTCTATACTTGCTTGTTATGCTATGTGTATTATGGTATGAATGGTCGGCTAGAGTCGGGAACGGTGTAGACCGAGAATGGCGAAGGGCCGGGAACGACATTGGGCATGTTGAGTGCAAGGCCGAGAACGACAAGGGGCCGGGTGCAGCGTTGAGCACGTAGAGTGCGAGTTTCTAGGGCGAGTCCATTGAAGGATACCTGGGATATCCTCACGGTGTGGTCCGCGAACCCAGGGATTGGTAAACACCTGGGATGGCTAGGCCGTATGTGTTTAGCCATTGGCGGGCTCTTTATATGCTTGATATATGTGTTGCATATGTTATCTGTTTGTGGGTTCTCTTGCTGGGTTTCGGCTCACAGATGCTCTATGGTGCAGGTAAGGGTAAAGAGAAGATCAACCAACCATGAGTACAGCAGGCGTGAGGCGGCGTGTACATGTTTGGCCAGCCTGGCTGCCACAGCCAGAGGATTTTGGGAGATGCTTGTAAATGAACTTGAATTTTGTCGTTTAGCCGACTTAGTACTGTATTTATGTTGTAAATATTTTTAAACTGTATTTTGGGATCCCAGATGTTAAACTTTTATGATTTACTATGAAAGATTTACTATCTCTGATGTTTTTCCTTTATTTAATGCTTATTTACACTGTTTGATCTAAAACCTCGATTAGCGAGTTAAAAGCACGTTTTTAAACTCACTTAGTAACGGCTCTAAGGAAGTAGGGCGTTACAGAGTACATAGCTGCGTCCATGGCACTAAGGAAATAGTCTGCCTGAGGAAGTTTTATACGGATCTTGGTGTTATTCAAGAAATGGATAAACCACTCATTTTGTCTACTAACAGTAATGGGGCAATAGCAAATTCGAAAGAAACTTGAAGCTACAAAAGAGCAAATCGTATAGAGAGAAAGCACAACATTCTGGTAATTGACCAAGTAGATAAGATCAGATGTATAGAGAGAAAGCACAACATTATGGTAATTGACCAAGTAGATAAGATCTGGGTTAGCTGATGGAGGTGGTCAACTGGGATCTACTTACACATTCTGGGTGTGATGTCTTGTCCAAGGCATTGACCAAGTAGATAAGATCAGATGTATTTGGTTACATCGCACTAAGACTGATATTGATTATTGATTGATAAATAGGTATCGTTGTTATTGAATCTAATCAATGTCACAACATTGACCATAGATTAAGTTGATCTTAATTCTGAGTGATAATATTCTGGTAATTATATTATTGAAATCTTTAGACTTGTTCGTTACCAGCTTACCCTACGGTCTAGCCCATACTTACTTCATAGAAATTTAGTAATGTAATTGAGTGGGAGTATTATTCATAGATATGAAATCTATAACTTCTATATGAGAATTGAAAAGATGATTTCCTTAATTGATTTGTTCAAAAGATTAAATTATTGAGATCACATTTCTATGATTAATTTCACAGAAATATCATTTATAAGGAACTTTGTGAGAGTTAAGGATAAAATACTGTTATACCCAGATTTTGAGCCATAATAAATATGGCCTCGAAAGCTGAGTTCGCAATAAATGGTCTCGTGAGGATTAGAGTATGATCTAGGATTGTAAATCGAGCCTGCAAAGTATGATATATGATCTCGAATGCGGTGACCTCGAAACGATCTCGATCTCGAAAGGTAGCTCCGAAAATACCTTCATCTTCAGGAACTTCGGAGCATGGGTCTTGAGCTCGATATGCTATCTCGAAGGCAATGTTAGCTCGGGAGATGTCAGTAGCTCGCACAATGACATGAAACCTAAGATGCTGAAGCCTTGGAGATACGCTATAACCACCTTGAATATCTACAAGTATTGTAAACATGAGATGTAATCCTCATTTATTGATGTAAATCCCCAAGAATCGTGGAATATTATTTAGTCGGTTATGTATTCCCTGGACTTCAGGGACGCTTCCTTTTTTATCTGATTAAAGGCATTTAAAGCCATTTATTTTTATTCACAAAAGAGTAACTACCCAAAATATGTGGGATAGTATTCTGCATCCTTCTCTATAAATAGAGAAGCCATGCATCATTGTAAAGGACCAAAATTCTGATCCTTGAGAGAAAACTCTGGAGAATTCATGCTAAAGAATTGTTCAGAGATAATCTTGAGATTAATAACAGAGACTCGTGGACTAGGCAGATTAAACTGCTGAACCACGTAAAAAACCGTGTGTTTGATTCGTTTGTTTCTTTTGGCCATTGTCTTTAATTGTTTACGTGCTCTCTTCTTTTATCGGTTGACGAAAAACGGCGTCAACAAATACTAATGAGGGGTAAAATGGTAATTTGCAACCAGCTCGTTAGTATGTCATCGATGATATCTTATTCATTTTAAACAATGTCAAGAAATTATCAGACATAAAGAACTGGCTGGAAACGAAATTTCAGATTTTATTCTAGCACGTCGTCATCTTGGCATTCAGATCATCAGGGATAGAAATAACTGAATTTTTTCTCTAACTCAAGCGACATACTTAGGTGAGGTGCTTGGTCGTTACTCTGTAACAAATTTTGAGAAATGATGTTTAGTGTCTTGACGTGGTCTTTATTTTTCTATGCAGCGGTCTCCACAGACTCCTCAAGAGAAAGAAAAGATGTAATGAAATCCTTATGCATTTGCAATTAGAAGTCTAATGCTTGCTATGTTGTATGTTAAAGGTTGGAAATGAACAATAGATGGAGGTTGGTGTCTTTGATGGACTAGAGACTGTATGTTAGTCATTTCAGGTGGATCATTGAACCTATTAGGCTACACATATTCAGATTTTAGACTGATATTGATGGCAAGAAGTCTACTGCTGAAAAATGTGTTTACTCTTGTTCGTGAAGCTATGATTTGGTGAAGCGATAGGTAGTCTGCCATCTTAGTAGCTGTGATTTGGAGAAGTGTTAGGCCATCTACCATTTCAGAATCCACCTATGATGATGAGTACATAGCTGCGTCCATGGAGGCTAAGGATATAGTTGACGGTCGGTCAGTTAGAAGTGCGACCCCCAACTCTGTACCTTCTTCATTGGTTCCTAGAAATGACCACAACAACCCACTTGGCGGGGGGGGACTGGGACAAGTTCACGAAGGCAAAATGCTCCAGCAAATCCTCATGTGCCACGATCAGAATCCCAGGCATAGAAAGCTCTAGACATATGGGTAGAGCTGAGGCAGCCTAATTTAGTTTGTCCTAATGGGACAAGGATAGCCTCGCCAATAAGGCATCTTCCATCACCAATAAGACATCCTACACCATCTCCCCCACAACAAGATGCTTCAGCTCATGGGAACAGTAGGAGAAATCCCCCCCGTCAGTAGATACTTATGCCCCACGGGCACATGCTGAGAATCCAAGTCCTTGATCTCAGCTGCGGTCCATAAGTTTTGCAAAGGGAAGTTACTGGACGGTGAGCCAGTGTGGAGGCAGGTCTGAGAGCGACCTAAGAAATCACTTGAGCTCAGCACAAAGTCCTCAGTATGATCCACAACTCGACCTGCACGATCATTTGAACTCACAAAGAAGGTATCCGGCTCGTAATGAGGATGTTAGTTATAATCGACATGAGGGAGGAACGTCTATCGTACACGACAATGGGAATGTCCCGCCTAACCAAGCTTGAACTTGGAGGGACAACAACCCATCAAACGCGTACAATAGGATGGGAGTTGTTGAACAACCCCCAGCTAACCTAGGGACCAAGGACCGAACCCTTGAGAGTCTGGCTTTGATTGAGGAACAGATGAAGAGGCTCTTATCTGGAAAGGGGATGGACGATTGTGACTCAGACGAGGAGCTCAAACCTTTCACTCCAAACATTTCAGCAGCTACATATCCTATTGGCTTTAGGTTGCCAAACATGCCGACATTTGATGGAAACACAGATCCATCCGATCACCTTGGGATGTTGAACACAATGATGATGGCCCACAATGTCGGGCTTGATCTTAGATGTATCCTGTTGGTCGGACCTACAAGACAGTGGTTTAAACAATACAAGAAGCATTCAATAAGCTCGTGGAAGAAGTTGTCTTACGAGTTTAAGAAAGCATTCAGAGCTTCACAGATAGCTCGTGTAGGGGCTGATTCATTGGCCAATGTAAAATAACAACCTGGTGAATCACTGAAATCATATCTGAGCAGATTCTCCAATGTTGGAGCATGGGCTAAGGACGTTGATGAAAGCTCCAAGTTCATGGTGTTGAGGACAGGAATCCTGGTGGGAGGTGACCTATGGCAAGAACTCCAACGACAAGGATTTAAAAGTGTAGATGAGTTATTGGCCAGAGCTCAAGAGTGGATAAACCTGGAAGAGGCAAAATCTGTTGTTGCAGGAACTAGCTAGGCCCCTATCTAACCCGGTGGAGCGGTGATAGATGTTGTAGCTACAGCTCAACCTATTACCCAGAATAACCTAGTGGGAAACAACAAGAGGAAGGGGAATGGTTAGGGTGACCAAAACGACACGAAGAAGAACAAGTTTGTGGAGAAATTCAAGCCCGTTTATGCCACCTACACTAACCTAACGGACACCAGGAACATATCTTCCTAGCAAATTCCTAAAAAATGTCGAAGCTACATACCAACTATTGGTCAACAAAATTTTTGCTAACAAGATCGGGAGAAACATGGAGGTGTATGTCGATGATATGCTCGTCAAATCAAAGACTACCCGTAACCATGTATCCAACCTGGAAGAATGTTTTGGCATATTGAGAAAGAACGACATAAAGATGAATTCCCATAAGTGCACTTTTAGAGTTGCATCGGGAAAGTTTCTAGGGTTTACAGTCAACACAAGGGGGATAGAGGCGAACCCAGAAAAAATTAGTTCGTTGTTAGAAATGCCTTCGCCCAGGTCGCGTAAGGAAGTACAAAGCCTAACTGGAAAGGTGGCAACTTTAAACCGCTTTGTTTCAAAATCCACTGACAAGTGTCTACCATTCTACAACTTGCTCAGAGGAAACAAGATATTTGAATGGACCGAAGAATGTGAACAGGCATTTCGCGACCTAAATATGCACCTAGCTAAACCCCCATACTATCAAAACTGACATATGGGGAATGTCTGTATCCTTACATGGTCGTGACTGAAAATGCAGCCAATGTCGTGTTAGTTCGAGAAGAAAATCGGGTGCATAAACCTGTATATTATGTAAGTAAGAGGCTTCTCAGAGCTAAGTCACGATACCCATTGATAGAAAAGCTTGCGTTCTTTCTCATTTTGGCTTCAAGGAAGCTCAGGCCATACTTCAAGTCTTATTCTATTCACGTCTTAGCCAACCAACCTTTAAGGTACATTTTGCAAAATCCTGAAACGTTGGGATGTCTATTAAAATGGGCCATCAAACTTAGCCAGCTCGAGGTATCATATATGCCACGAATGGCAATCAAGAGCCAAGCCATTGCTAATTTTGTGGATGAGTGCACAGGTTTTCAAGACGAGTTGATAAGGGAGCAGGTGCAGGAATTATGGAAAATCTTCGTTGATAGATTGTCTAACGAAAATGGATCGGGAGCTGGGATAATCTTAATCTCACCTAAAGGACATAGGTTCCATACATCTCTCAGGTTCAGGTTTGAAGCATCCAACAATGAAGCAGAATATGAGGTCCTACTGGCAGGGCTAAGGGTGGCGAAAGAGCTAAAGGAAAAAGCCATCCAATGTTATAGTGATTCTCAGCTTGTGGTCAATGAGATATTAGGGGAGTACCAAACTTGAGGCATCAAGATGGCAACTTACTTGGCTAATGTAAAAGGGGAGTTGTCTGAGTTTGAGTTTAGCTTAGTCAAACAAGTGCCCCGCGAGAAGAATTCCAACACTGATGCTCTGGCTCGACTTGCTACCACCAAAGAGCCAGACACATTGAATGTAGTTCCGATGGAGTTCTTGGAAAGTTTGAGTATAGCAGCTGAGACGGTTGAGGTCAGAATGATTGACATAAAACTGACATGGATGACCCCCATGGTGGAGTACCTAACCACCAGAAAGCTACATGACAATCGAAAGGACGCGAGAAAGCTGTTGTACCAAGCTCCGCGGTAAGTTATGGTTGAAGGGATCCTATATCGACGGGGGCATTCGCTGCCCCTCCTGCGATGTGTTCTGCCCGAGGAAGCATAGACTATTTTGCACAAAATACATGAAGGCTTCTGTAGAGACTATGCTAGGGGCAAAACCTAGCTCTAATGGTATTAAGACATGGCTATTTTTGGCCCATGTAGACAAAGGACTCGATCTTCTATGTGCAGAAGTGTGACAAAGGCAAACGTTTGGCCATAGTTGCCCGAGCCGTCTCCGTCGAGCTAACCATGATCTCATCTCCTTGGCCATTTGCGACATGGGGAATTGACTTAATTGGTTCTCTGCCAACAGGAAAAGGAGGAGTTCGGTATGCTGTAGTCCCCGTCGATTATTTCATGAAGTGGGTAGAGGCTAAACCTTTGGCAACAATCACCTCGAAGAGAGTCCTGGAATTTATTGTGAATAATATCACATGTCAATTCGGACTCCAGAAAAAGATTGTGTCAGACAACAGAACTCAGTTCGATAGTGATCTCTTCATAGACTTTTGTGAAAAATATGGCATAACCAAGAGTTTCTCATCGGTAGCGTACCCACAAGCCAATGGGCAGGTCAAGGCCGTAAACAAAACCCTGAAGGCGAGCTTAAATAATCAAATGTATGAGGCCAAGGGATTATGGCCGAGCAGCTCCCGCAAGTACTCTAGGCCTACCGGACCTCACATCGAACTTCCATGAGACATTCCCCTTTTTCCCTGATCTTTGGAAGCGAGGCTATGCTCCGTATTGAGGCGATTGTGATGACCCACAAACAAAAGACCTTTGATCAAGATCATAACCACGAGCTACTTAGTGCATGAGAGGCATCACAATTACAGCTCACCCATTATCAACAGAAGATCATTCGTTATTTCAATTCAAAGGTTAAGAGACGCAGACTCGGATTAGGCGATCTGGTTCTTTGAAGGGTATTTTTAGCAAATAAAGATCCCAATGAAGGTGTGTTAGGGCCGAACTACGAAGGACCATATCATATCGTGGAGATTAAAGGAACTTTCAAGCCAGCCTGGTTAGTGGAGAAATAGTTCCACAGACCTGGAATGCCCTACACTTAAAAAATTATTATCAATAGTTTTGTTGTTTTTAATTTTTTTAGAATTACCGTTTATGTAAGGCTTGTTTATAAAATCCATTTCAGTTTAATAGTAGTTGGATCATTAAGTAACCAATTTTATCATTTTGAATATCACGAGCTCACTTTGTAAAAGCAACCAAGAACATTTATACTTTCTAGTTACTTGGGGGGCACATAACCGAAGAGAGCTTTGAAGAGAGTTCAGCTTATTTGGATAAAGATTAAAACTTAGAGTTTGGAAAAATTGATTATTCAATGGCTTTTTGAAGCTCGAATTTTCAAAACTCCCAACACGAACTAAGTTTGAGAAACCTATTGTAGAGTCCAAGAATTTTACTTAGCTAGTTAAATAGTAGTAGTAGTAGTAGTTATAGTATGTTTATTACTGTGGATTTTGGTACAAGCCAGGACTTAGTTGAACACTCGTAGCAACACTTAGAGATTTTATAAGTTTAACCTATAGTTTAAGAATATTAATTATAACATAAGGTTTGATTAATATAGCTGATCATGAAGGTGATATTTATTATACTATAAGGTTTATATAGAACTAATAAGATCATGACACTTTTCATGTGCATATTTATTGAGAAATTAAGTATTTTTGAGGAATAGTTTTATAAGAAAAATATTTGAATACCCCATAATCTGCCAACAACTTTAAAATCGTTTAATTTTGAGAAATGAACACTTGGGTTGGGGTTATAAGCTTTATCATTTGAAGCTTTAAAAACACTTGGGAAGTAAGGTTAATAGTGTGTTTTTCGATATCAAGGTGTAGTTCGGTTCTAGTGCATTCAAAGGTATTCCTATTCCTAGTTCATTTCTGTATGTTTCATTAGTTTCTTAAAGTTTTCTCTACTCAAATCCTAAAACGTTGTTTCTCATTATCTTGGTTAGGTATTTAAGTTCTTTGAACTTAAGATTTCTTGTCGGTAAGTTTCTTCTCGACGGTTTAGTTCATTCCTTTTCATCTCTTTTCTTTTAGAAATACTCACCTTTCTATTGTTGGTTTTAGGAGTGTTCCAAAATCCCTTCCTTGTTCTCACATCCTAGTTTTGGTAAGGAAAATAGGATAGATTCTATATGTTTATATGTTATGTTTATGTATAATATGTTATGATAATTATATGTTATGTTATGTTTTTATCTAGGGCCCATAGTTTCTTAGATTAGCAAGCCCTAGTGTTTATTATTTTCATGTTTAAAGTTATGATTTACCCTACCTCAGATATTAGACAAGGGACCTACATTGGTTATCATATACTATTATGTGATCTAACCTACCTCAAATATTAGACAGGGGACGTAGATGGTTTATCACATGCCATAATGGCCATTAATGTTGTAGTCATATGTGGTATATGTCTTTATAGTCATATGTTTATAGTGTATGTTTATGTTTATGTTTTATGCTTTTAGTATATTTTCCTTGTTGGGCATTAGGCTCATTCCTTTATTTTTTTATATGTGCAGGAAAATAGTTATGGCGGCGGAAAGATTCGTGGCGGCTTGGGATTGTGTATTGAGGAAGAATGGATTCGGTGGATTGCGTGAACGATTCGAGGATGACGTTGTTTTTAGTCTTTTTAATTATGCTTTCTATGTATTTTTCCCCACTTGATTTTGTAACAAATTTATTTAAGTTAAAGTTATGTTTTATTTTTCAAACAATGGGATCCCATACCATACCCGCGTTTATGTATTTCAACATTTACATTATAGTTTTTTTTATAAAGTTATGAATGTTTCATATGTATGTTTTCTTAATAATAGTGTCTATGTATAAGTAGATTTAATAGTCCAAAGTCTAGAATTAGTTGGGTCATTACACCTATAACAATAAAACCCTTGATATAACTTTGTCCAAGGCTTGATTCCTAACATGTACAATGCTATTAAGAAGATTAAAAAACCCTGGATATAACTAGGTTCGAGGCCTGATTCCTAACAGGTATAAAGCTACTAAGCCTATTAAAACCTGTGGATATAACCATGTTCAAGACCTGATCCCTAACAGGTATGATGCAATTAAGCGAGAAAAATCTTGCATACAATTAAGATATCAATAAAATCTATCCCGATTCAAAGTTAACCCCTATGATTTTGAATGTACAAGAATCTAAGGATTCATAAGCATGAGAAAACAATAGACTGAGGGAAATACAAATAGATCACATGTTAGATGTATATTAAAAAATATATTATCATCTCGAGGAGAAAAAACCTCAACCTAAGACCAAAGGCATGTTTTGGTCCCAAAGGACTTAATTACAGAAGATTAAAAAATAAAAAATGAAAATAATAAGTCAATGAGGTCCGTCATCTCACTCGAGAGAAGTCACCTCCTCGCCATCTCCCTAAACAGCTTCAGAAGCTTCAACGGTCTCCAAGGGTTCCTGTGAGTGCCGAATCTTGAACCTGGCAAGATATGGTTCCCATAGCTCGGGCTGCATAAAGGTGAAGTTCTCGTCCTAGTTGAAAGCCCAACAACGGTAAAGCTGTTGGGGTTTTATGCCCTAATTAAAACCCAATTGCTTTGTAATCTCTTTTATTATCAACAAAAGAATAGAAATCATTTTTTGACTTTGTCAATCACTTTGCTCACATGTTTTCTTTTCATGATTATTTGTTTAATATAAACTTCTATTAAATCCCGAGCATATAGCTAATCGTATTTATAGTGACATAATTACAGTAGAATATATATATGATTATATGTTCAAATATAAGTTAGTCCTAAGATTAGTCAGTGCAAAGGATTTACACTGACTTGCCAATCTACGATATGATCTACTTACACATTAAAGTGTTATGTTCTTTCTAGAACATTAGCAAAGTAGATAAGATCAGATGTATTTGTTACATCGGACTTGACCGATATTGACAGTTGATAGGATAAGTACACATACCGTTATTTTCTATTATAGTCATATCATATAGTTGGCCATAGGTCCATTCAATCAAGAAAATAGCAAGGTTGAATTAGTGCTTGATGGTAAACCGAAGTAAGAAAATTACTCTCAAGAAAACTGGTCTTTTTACGTGGTTCAGTGGTTAAAATCCACCTAGTCCACGAGTCTATATTA
The DNA here is from genome assembly GCF_963169125.1 of Humulus lupulus. Lineage (NCBI taxonomy): Eukaryota > Viridiplantae > Streptophyta > Magnoliopsida > Rosales > Cannabaceae > Humulus > Humulus lupulus. The sequence goes on along the minus strand of NC_084793.1, from coordinate 82,964,714 downwards.
TTACTGCTTTTGTCTCTCTATTCTTACATAGTCTCGGTATTACAGAATAATCCCTTCTTTTCCTGTCCAATATTCTCAACATTTATAGAGAAATTCCTTAGACAAGTTTGGGTAACCGCGTGAGTTAATCACAGATTTGCATATATATTACATTTATTATGAAATATTCCCATTTGTATTATTATATGATTTCATCATGAAATAAATAGATTCCTAAATCTGGGACATTAAATATCACAGGCTGGTCATACACGATCGTATAAACTATCCGGGTCTTCGGGGATCCGTAAACACACCATATCTTCAATTTACCACGAGCTGAATACACTGTCGAGCTCGTATCATGGAGGCCGTGCCTTATAAATATTACAAGCTCGTGCTTTTCAATTTATGTATCCCTAGCTCGGACAATCATCATGAGAACCGTGCTGTCAACATGGAGAATATCTGGACTTATAAACTATTCCTTCCATTCAGTTATTTGCCAGCTGTACAAGATTCGAGTAAAAGACTCGTACTGAATTTAGGATACACATTTTCCCCCCAAGTCCCTGCTCGTGGTTTACGACGTCATCTTTTGACCTACACGGTAGGGACTTTCAGACTTCTATTGCAATTTCCCATACTTGTCCACTACTCAAGTACTGGACACGTGGAACATTATCACTGGCGTCTATTCGGGTTTCGAGGACTATGATAATGGTCTTGTCAACTTTTTTCCGTCGTTTTGTTCTTTGAAACACAGCCCTCAAATCTTGTACTGACCAAATCGGATGGCTCACACTGATTTATGTCGTTTACGTATAAATAGGATAGATAATTATCAGAGTTCATCACCTTTTGTTCGAAAAATTTCCCTATCTTCTCTCTTCTGTGCTTTCAAACCTTCTTCTTTCTAAGAGAAAAGAAACCCCAAAAACTCTTTGTTGCAAGATCTCTCTAACATCCGGTTGTTCAATTACTCAGGAGTGAGTCTCCCAGACCTTGCAAAATATACCTCTTCAATCGACGAACACATTGTAAGTATTGTCGTTTCAAATAAACTCTTTCTTTACTAATTTCTGCCTTTTATTTACCATGTTCATCCATGCTTTGTCGTAGTGGATATTAGGGTGTTTTCTCGATGTTTTTGGCACATAGGTTTCAACTTTAGGTTTACTGAGAAGGTTTAGAATATCTTTTAAAACTATGACATTCACGAAACTGGGTATTTTCTTGGTGAATTTTTGGAAATAGCCATTAAGGGTATAGAAGATGAAAGGTTAGGGTTCAAAAACCAGATTGCTTAGGGAACACATTTCTTAGGTGGTTTTTCTCTAAACCGCCCCAAGGACAGTAGTAGCCGAATTTTTTGACACATGGATCCCTAAATATCAAGGGTTTGTTTGGGAAACCGAGGCGCGTAGCGTAGGGTAGCACGTGGCATCATGCAATGGGTTGAGACTAACTCAGCTCATATATCGAAAGACACCATTTTCCTTCGTGCTTCCGTGTCTTTACCTTTACAAAATCTTAGATCACCTACTAAGTGACTCGTCATTCTTGTTCGTTAGGCAATCTAATGGCCCCCAAGAAGAGCGTACCCCAGAAGAGCATACCCAAGAAAAATGTACCTGGCCTATCGTCTCAACAAACCAACAAGGGAAAAGAGATCGCCTCCGAATCTCCACTTCCTCATTTCGACCCTGTGGTGGAGAAGGAGATCGTGATTGACCCTAATGCATTCTTTGAGGCAAATACAATCATCTCCAAGATTACGACCCAAGGAAGGGTTAATAAAATAATGATGAGCCACAATATAGAGGTCGGGTCCGATGTCCTCATTGCCCGACCTTTTTTCGAAGGGGAACGAAGCTGCGCGCCCCTCTAGGACGACTTCGTGGCCTGGTGTGACGAGCACTTAAAGGCGGGGGCCTTCCTTCCCCTTGATCAATATTTTGCTGACTTCCTCAACTACGTAAAGTTGGCACCGTTTTAGCTCCCTCCAAACTCATACCGACTTCTGGCGGGGCTGAAATACCTCTTTTTAAAACACCAGTGGGAGATCCCCACTCTGGCATATATCCTCTACTTCTTCTATCTGAAGGCCAACCCGGAGCAAAGAGGGTGAGGTGATAGGCTCTACTACCTCACCAGATTCCTGAACTCAGCCTCGGTTATTGAGCTCCCCAGCCACCTCAACGAGTACAAGGATCAGTTCTTTATGTCGAATGGGTTCCGCAACTGTGAGCATCAATACTTCAACCGTCCTCGTAAGTCTTCTTTTTTTTCTCAGCTCACGAAATCATTCTCTCTTTTTTAATAGACATACTCCTTGTATTTATACTAATTGAGTTTACCATTTTTTGTATAGCCATATTCACGAGGACGGAGAAGTCTGCAACCTTCGGGGGTCAGTATGACACATTATCTGGGCTTCCGGCCCGCGAGAAGGATTACTGCCAGCTCGTGACTGATGTCACGATGCTGGCGTGCAAATTGATCGGTAAAGGCCAGACTTTGGCCTTAAGAAGGACACGGGCTACCCTTCCGGTAGTCCACAAGCTCCTGCCTCCCCAAAAAGGAAACCCTGAGGCCGTTGAAGGGGAGGAACAAGAAGAAGATGAGGTCCCTCTTGTGCGGAAGAGGCGGGCTCTCGAGGCTTCTTAGGGCCCTAACCTTGAACGAGCTACGTCGGGGGCAGCAGCCGGCCCCTCCGGCCAAGGTAACCCATACCCTTATAAGGAATTAGATAGGGTTGTCGCCAATTTTAGGCTAGTTAGATTTAACCCAAACAAGCTCGTCCACTGCCACCCTAGCAATCCAGACCGTAACATAACCCTGCTCTAGTGCGTGCACCATCTAGTGTTGCACTATGATATGGCTTATCCTAAGGGTACTATTGTTGTAGATAACACTTCAACCTTTAGGTCAGCCATTTTTTAGGAGTATGGGACCAATCATAGGTTGTGGCCTTCTTTGCTCCAGGGCACCTTTGCCCCTGGATTTAGGCAATGTGTAGACGAGTCTAACCCCGAGGTAGAACTTGAGCCTGAACCTCCTATAATCCAAGAAATTGTAGACTTATACTCCCCATCTCCTCCAGTAGTCCCAAGGTCGGAGGTCGTGATAATAGACTCATCCCCTAGCCCGAAGGTTAGGACTTTCATTTATTTATTTGATGTAAATTTATGACTTTACTTGTCTATTATCTCCCTTCTTATTCTTTTCAGACGAAGAGATGGAATGATTAGGAGCTCCCGACCTCCACACAACTTTCCAAGAGGGAAAAACCAACTCGGGTCCTATCATAAAGAAGCCTCAGTTCACAAAGAAAAGGCCTCCTGCGGCAAGAAATACCTCCAAATCTTCTGCTAAGGGGAAAGGTACGAGCTCAGTAGCTCCGACTTCCATTGTGACGGAGAAAAGGGTTCCTCCTCTGCCTCCTCCTCAATTTCCACCTGCTCCTGCTCAGGAACAAGTTATACAAGCTGATCCCCCAGCTCCTTTTGTCCCCACCGCTACTGTGCGCATCCCAGTCAATTCTCAGGATCTGGAGAAGATCCCTAATACTTTTCGAGGGACCCTCTATGAGACAGCGAACCACGTGGTGGAGCACATATATAAAGCCAACCTGAGGGATTTGAGGACGATAGAAGAGAGGAGCCTAGAGAACATCCAGGAGTCCGCCTTGGGGATGACCCTCACATAAGATATCGTTCCTTATTTAATTTCTTCTTTTTATTTTGCCCCAGTATGTGTCTAACTTGTCTCTTTATTTTGGTAGTAGGTCCTGGCTTAGCACCGCAGTATAGCCTGGGGCAGGGCTAGGGATGATGAACTCTAGGTTGAGCTCTAGGTTGCCAAGACTACCCTAGCCGGTGCTCAAGAAGGTGAGCAAACTGCCAAAAATTCCTTTGCAGCTACTCAAAAAGGTGAGAACGATGCCAAGGCTGCCCTTGCATCGTCTTAAGAAAGTGAGCAGGTCTCAAAGGTTGCCTTGGCTGCTCTTCAGGTTGAGGTTGTTGAGGCCAAAGCCAAGCAACTAGAGGCCAAGGTCACTATTAAGGAGGAGAAAGCGGCCTCACTATCCTCCATGGAAGGCATGCTGTACCATTGCTAGGCATTTAACCAGGATGGCAACTTCTCTTTCATGGATCCCGAACTGTGGAATCCATACCTTGAGAAATTCAAAGCCTAGATCCTACAAGAACAGTTAGAGACAGGGGATGCTTTCACTGCGGGCGAGCAGGAGATTGAAGAGGTCACATCCTCAGAACATGTCGGAGGGGCTTGATGAAGCCTTCTTTATTTCTCTCTTTTTTTTTGTGTTGGTAAACAATCGCCTTTTCGCTAGTTTGAGGTTTCTGTCCTTGGGACAACTTGAATTTTAATTCATATATCTAACTTTTAATCTATTTGTATTTTCCTTGATTATCCCTCATGTTTGTGCTTTCTTATACTTGCACATTCGGGATTTTAGGAATCGATCGTTAGATCGGATATATTGAGTTTGATTATTTCCAAATTTAATGTGTCGATTTTTATCGTACCTATTATGTGTCAGGCCTTGGACCCGATTATATCTGGGGTTTTAAGTATTTCAAACATAGTTCGTGTTAGGTTTATTAACATCTTGAGCTTCTAGGAAAGCCATCGAATATTCAATTTTGCTAACTTATAAGTTTTGGGTCAGGTTATACCTAGGGTTTTAAGTAATTTGAACTTAGTTCACGCTAGGTTTATTGACATCTTGTGCTCTTAAAGAGCCATCGGATAATCAATTTTCCAAACTTCTAAGTTTCCAACCTGGTTATAGCCAGGATATTTTGGAAGAGTACTTAAAATCACACGAACAAGGAACATTATATAAAAATTCTCATTATTTAACTAAATGGCTTTTATAACTAAGCCTTACATAGATAGTCGATAATACTATTGATAATATTTCTTTAAGTGCATCGCTAACAAGGTACATGGGACTGCTTCTCCACTAAGCTGAGCTAACTTGAAAGTTCCCTCACGCAAAATTTCCATGATCTGATAGGGGCTTTGCCAGTTCGGACCTAAAGCGCCGTCTTTTGGATCCTTGTTCGCTAAAAATACCCTTCGGAGAACAAGATCGCCCAAAATGAAACTACGACTTTTGACCTTGGAATTAAAATAACGAGTGATTTTCTGAGGGTAGTGTGCGAGCTATAGTTATTAATCCTCTCGTTTGTCATCAATCTGGTCGAGAGACACGTTAAGCAACTCATCATTCCGCTCATGGCTGAATGTCCTTAACCTGTGTGTGGCTACCTTTATTTCGACGGGAAGGACGACCTCACTTCCGAAAGTCAGGGAGAAAGGAGTGTGCCCTGTGGAGGTCCTGTGGGAAGTTCTATATGCCTAGAGTACCTGAGGGAGCTGCTCGGGCCAGACTCATTTGGCCTTATCTAACCTTTTCTTGAGGCTCACCTTTAGGGTCTTATTCACAGCCTTGACCTGTCCATTGGCCTGTGGATATGCAATCGAAGAAAAAAAATTAATTACACCGTGCCTTTCACAGAAATCAGTAAAGAGATCACTGTCAAATTGGGTTCCATTATCTGACACGATCTTTTTAGGAAGCCCAAACTGGCACACAATGATTTTAACCACAAAGTCGAGGACTCTCTTTGAAGTGATGGTTGCTAAAGGCTCGACCTCTACCCACTTCGTGAAATAATCAATGGCCACCACCGCATAATGAACTCCTCCCTTTCCCATAGGTAAATATCCAATTAAATCAATTCCCCATACTGCAAATCCCCACAGGGATGAAATCATCGTCAACTCGACTGGAGCAGCTCGTGCGACTGTGGCGAAGTGTTGGCTTTTGTCGCATTTCTGAACATGGGAGATGGAATCTTTTGTTAAATTGGGCCAAAAATAACCCTCCCTTAATATTTTCAAGGCTAGGCTTTTCCCCCCATCATGATCTCCACAAAAGCCTTCATGCACCTCTTGTAGAATGGTTTTAGCCTTCTCAGGCTAAACACATCGTAGAAGAGGTAGTGAATGACCACGTTAATATAACGTTCCATCTACTATCACATATCTCGGAGCTTGATAGAGTATTTTTCTCGCGTGCTTTCTTTCCTCAGGTAGCCTTCCTGTTGTAATATATTCCACTATGGGGGTCATCTAGGACGGCCTTGTGTCAATCATCTCGACCTCTATCACTTTTTTTGCCACGATTGGACTCTCCAAGAATTCCACTGGTACTAAGTTCAAAGTCTCAGCTTCCTTGGTGGTGGCAAGCCTTGCCAAAGCCTCAGCATTAGTGTTCTGCTCGCAAGGGTTCTGTTCGACAGTACCATATTCAAATTCTGACAGCTCTTTCTTCACCCTAGCTAGGTAAGCTGCCATATTGGTACCACGCGCTTGATATTCCCCCAACACTTGATTAACCATGAGATGGGAATCATTATAACACTGGACAGCCCTTGCTTTCAATTCTCTTGCCAATCTGAGCCCGGCTAACAAAGCCTCATACTAGACTTTGTTGTTTGATGCTTCGAATCTGAAACTCAATGTTGTATGGAATTGATGCTCGTCTGGAAAAATCAATATGATCCCAGCTCCGGATACATTCTCGATAGATGAGCCATTCGCAAATATTTTCCACACCTCCTATATCGACTCCTTCAAAAGCTCCTCTTGAAATCCGGTGCATTCATCCACAAAGTCAGCAAGGGCCTGAGACTTGATCGAGGTCCTTTGTATGTAGAGTATCTCAAACTGGCTGAGTTCTACTACCCATTTTAAAAGAAGTCCCGAGGCGTCTGGTTTTTGTAATACCTGCCTTAGAGGCTAGTCGGTCATGATGTGGATAGGATGGAACTGGAAGTATGGTCTAAGTTTCCTAGAAGCCAATGTCAGGCAGAATGCTATCTTTTCTATTAGTGGGTACCGTGATTCAACCCCAAGAATCTTTTGCTTATATAGTACACTAGTTTTTTAGCACGGTCTTCTAACATGGCGCTGGCGCATTTTCTGTTACGGCCGAATATATGAACAGGGGCTCTCCAGATATAGGCTTAGACAATACTGGGGGTTTGGCCAAATGCGTCTTTAGGGAGAGGAATGCCAGCTCGCACTCCTCAGTCCATTCAAATTTCTTATTTCCTCTGAGCAAGTTGTAAAAGGGTAAACACTTGCCAATGGAATTTGAAATAAATCAGTTTAGCGCCGCCACTTTTCCAGTCAAGCTCTGAACTTCTTTGCACTAGGCGAAGGCATCTCCAACAAAGACCTGATTTTCTCTGGGTTTGCCTGTATCCCCCTTGTATTGACTATGAATCCATGAAACTTTCCCGACGCAACTCCAAAAGTACATTTCTGGGGATTTAGCCTCATATTGTATTTCCACAAGATCTCAGAACATTCCTTCAGATCAGAAACATGGTTATTGGTAGTCTTTGACTTGACTAGCATATTTTCGACATACACTTCCATGTGTTTCCCGATCTGATCAACGAACATTTTGTTGACTAACCGTTGGTAGGTTGCCCCAGCATTTTTCAGCCCGAATGGCATAACTTTATAACAGTATACATTTGTTGGAGTTATAAAGCTAGTATTCTTTTGGTGTGTAGGATTGATCGCGATCTGGTTATATCCAGAATACGCATCCATAAAGGACATGAGCTCGTGTCCTACGGTGGTGTCTACCAACTGATCAATCCTCGGCAATTGGAAGCAATCCTTAGGACAAGCTTTATTCACATCGAAGAAATCGATGCACGTCCGCCACTTTCCATTCAGCTTCAGTACCAAAACAGGATTCGCTACCCAGATCAGATATTTTGCTTCATGAATGAATCTGCACTTTAATAACTGAGCTACTTCTTCTTCCAATGCGTCAGTTCAGTCTGTTCCCAAACGTCTCTATCTTTAGGATTTCACAGGCACGCTTTTATCCAAGTTTAGGGTGTGCATGATCACACTTGGGCTTATTCCCACCATGTCCTCATGAGACCAGGCGAAGACATCTAGATTCCCTTGTAGAAAATTAATCAACTCCTTCTTCCTATCATCGGAAAGATTTTTTTCCAATCTTAACCACTCTTGAAGTGTCTGTCAGATCTATATTTAACTCCTCGAGCTCCTCAATATCTTGGAGCTCTGACCTATCCTCGCCCATTCGTGGATCGATGTCATCATTTGGGATGAGGCCTCTATCCTTTGTTTCTTGAGGTTCTTCCTTCCTAGAGGCAACTTCCACCTCTTGGGACTCCTCACCACCGTCATTTATGGCCATCGCGTGCTGCCCGGGTTGTGATTTTCCGATCATGGAAATGCTATAGCATTCCCTGGCAGCGAGCTGATCGCCTCTGACAGTGCATATTCCCGTAGACGAGGGGAATTTGATTGCTAGGTGACGGATAGAGGTTATGGCTGCGAAGGCCATTAATGCAGGTCGGCCTAAAATCGCATTGTATGCGGCTGGACAATAAAAGACCACAAACTCAAGAAGTTTGGAGACAGTTTGTGGGCCTTCACCCAATGTCACAACTAATTTGATTGTTCCGATAGTTGCCGACCCTTCACCAGAAAACCCATATAGAATCATGGAAGTTGCCTTCAGGTCGGTTACAGACAATCCCATTTTTTCTAAAGTGGACCTAAATAGCAGGTTCACAGAGCTTCCATTATCTACTAGCATCCTCCTAACTCTCTGGTTGGCTAGCTGAATGGTTATCACCAGAGGATCGTTATGTGGGAATTGAACATGGCTGGCAGCTTCCTCTGTAAAATTGATTGGTTGTTTTTCAAATCGCTGCTGCTTTGACAACCATTGCTCTGGGACAAACTCGACTCCGTTATGGGATTTTAGCTCGTTGATATACCTCTTCTGGGCACCTCTACTCGTGCCTGCCAAATGAGGTCCTCCCGAAATGGTGGCTATATCTACTCTTGTTATCAAAGGAGGATTGTTTTGATTCACCTGAGCTCCGGTTTGATTCATTGGAGCTTCCGCAGCTGACGAAGTGTTTTGTCCAGCGGGCTGACTTCGAGTTATTCGATTCCGGGCGTACTGAGTGAAAGATCCTGCTCTGATGAGAGTCTTGATTTCATCTTTCAGGTGTCTGTAGTCATCAATATTATGACCGATATCATTATGGAATCGACAGAACTTTGAAGGGTCTCTCTTTGCCCTTTGATTCTTTAATGGTTCTGGTTTCTTCTACGGAAGGCGAGCAAAATTTTCCAAGAAGATGCATTCTCTAGTATCCGTGAGATCGATATATGCTGCATAGACTGGTTTAAATTTCTCCATGGACTTGTTTTTCTTTGTTCTGTTTTGGTCGCCCTCACCATTTCCATTTCTCTTGTTATTCCCCCCTTGGTTATTCTGAGCAACGGTTTGAGCTGTAGCTGTTACATTCGTTGCTGCTCTAACGGGCTCGACAGGGACTTGGCTGGTTCCTACAATAGAAGCTCACACCTCTTCTAGGTTAACCCACCTTTGAGCTCCATTCAAGAACTCATCAACAGTACTAACTCCTTTCCTCTACAGCTCTTGCCATAGGTCGCCTCCAACAAGGATTCCCGTCCTCATTTCCATGAGCTTAGAACTCTCATCGGCATCTCTAGCTCGCGCAAAAACATTGGCAGATCTACTTAGGTATGCTTTCAATGGTTCACCAGGTTGTTGCTTTACATTTTCCAGAGAGTCAGCTTTAATCCTAGCTGCTTGAGAAGCCCTAAATGCTCTTTTGAAATAAGCGGAAAAGCTTTTCCACGAGCTGATTGAATGCCTCTTGTATTGTTTGAACCACTGTCTAGCTGGCCCAATCAAAGTCGAGGGGAATATTAGGCATCTTAGCTCGGGCCCGATGTTGTGGGCCATCATCATGGTGTTGAACATCCCCAAGTAGTCAGACGGATCTCCATCTCTGTCAAACTTCAACAAATGGGGCATCCTAAAACCCTGTGGATATACAGTCGCCGCAATATTCAGGGCAAAAAGCTCGAGCTCATCCTCTGAATCACACTCATCTTTCTCTTTTTCCGATAAAAGCCTTTTCATCAGCTCCTCCATCTGGGCTAACCTTTCAAGGGTTGGGTCTCTAGTTCCTTGGGTATTTTGGGGTTATTCAACAGCTCCCGTCCAATCGTATGCGTTCGGAAGGTTGTTGTCCCTCCAAGTTCGGGCTTGGTTTTGTGGGACATTCCCGTTATCACGTATTTCGAAAAGATCTCCCCCTCGACGAGTGTAACTAACTCCTCCATTTCAAACTGAATTTCTTCTCTGCAAGTTTAAACGATCTCGCAGGTCAGGTTGTGGATCAAATCGGGGACTCTGAGCCGAACTCAGGTGATTTCTCAGATCGCCTTCGGTTCTGCCACTTGGATGACTCTCAGTCCAATAACTTCCATTAGAAAAGTGCACTGCTCGCGGTTGAGTCTGAGGATCCAGATTATTAACACGTGTCTGCGAGACATAAGTAGGGGCAGACGGAGGAGGATTTCTTCTGCTGTCCCCATAAGCAGGAATGTCCCGAGGAGACGGAGGAGGATTTCTCCTATTGTTCCCATTAACCGAAATGTCTCATGTAGAACGAGGCGGTTTCGGATGTCTTATCGTGATGGGGGATGCCTGACTGGCGAGGAAATTCTTTTCCCATCACGGCGAACTAAATTAGCCCGCGGTCGCTCTGCCCCACCATTTCTAGCTCTTTGCACCTGGCGATCCAATCGTGGTGCAGAAGGATTGGTCGGAACATTTTGTCTCTGTGAGCCACCTTCGGCTCCTCCTCCTGGGTTGCCATGGGAATTCCCATGAGCATACGATAGTGGTACCGAACTTGGGGTCGCAGTTCTGACCTATCGACTAATCTGTCGATGACCCCTATGAGGGCCACTAGGCAGAGCAGTTCGACGATCTTGCGCTGTGGGCACAAATTTTGGGGTGGCAGTTCTAACTGACCGACTTGGCTTGGATAAGTTATTCCTGTGGGACTTATGGGACCTACTTTGCCTATTTCCGACATTAACGTCGGTTGCAAGAAGGGGAACCGAGCCAAGACCTCCTCAATCTGCATGTTTGCCTTAGCTAGATGGCCTCTTAACTACATATTTTCCATTTCTACCGCAGTTAAGTAGTTTGGGTTTGGGTTCGGTGGCAATGACGCCGAACTCCCAGTATCGTCGTGGCCCACCGGTTGCTTTCCCAGTCGTAGCTGAACTTCAGGGCCATGCTCATTTGAAACACCGGTATGATGGGCCCCCTGTCCACCAGGCTGTTCCATCTCATTGTCGTGCATTGAGCGGGTGACCACCATGATGACATTTGATTTGGATTTTGATGAAAGCACTAATCTTAGCTCTCAATGAAAGCACCAAACTGTTGACATGGTTTTTCACCAACAATGAATCAAGAAAATAGCAAGGTTGAATTAGTGCTTGATGGTAAACCAAAGTAAGAAAATTACTCTCAAGAAAACTGGTCCTTTTACGTGGTTCAGTGGTTAAAATCCACCTAGTCCACGAGTCTATATTATTACTGCTTTTGTCTCTCTATTCTTACAGAGTCTTGGTATTACAGAATAATCCCTTCTTTTCTTGTCCAATATTCTCAACATTTATAGAGAAATTCCTTGGATAGGTTTGGGTACTTGCGTGAGCGAATCGCGAATTTGCATATATATTACATTTATTATGAAATATTCCCATTTATATTAGAATATGATTTGATCATGAAATAAATAGATTCCTAATATCTGGGACATTAAATATCACAGGCTGGCCATACACGATCGTATAAAGTATCTGGGTCTTCGTGGATCCGTAGACACACCATATCTTCAATTTGCCACGAGCTGAATACACTGTCGAGCTCGTATCATGGAGGTTGTGCCTTATAAATATTACAAGCTCGCACTTTTCAATTTATGTATCCCTAGCTCGGACAATCGTCATGGGAACCGTGCTGTCAACATGGAGAATACCTGGACTTATAAGCTATTCCTCCCATGCAGTTATCTGCCAGCTGTACACGATCTGAGTAAAAGATTCCTGCTAAAATTAGGATACACAGTTAGTATTCTAACTGATTGTATTATTTGAGTTCTTTGACTTGTTCGTTACCAGCTTACCCTACGAACTAGCCCATACTTACATCTTGGGAACTCGATAGTATAATTGAGTGGGAGTGTTAATCATAATTATGAACAGCTATAGCTTTTGATGAAGAAGTGAAATGATAGTTTCCTTTTAGTTTGGTTCAAGGTGCTAAATTATAGAGATCTCATTTAAGTAATTAATATTAGTTTACTGAATTATCATTTTCAAGGAACTAAGTGTTTTAATGATAAAATACAATGTGGGGTAAAATAATATTTTAGTCCCATCTCATTGTAGACCGTCTAAAGAAAATTGAGTGACAATTATGGTTGTAACAATGGATAATTAATAACGTATCTATATTGCTTATAGAGCGTTCTATGAATTCAAGAGTGCAATTCCGAGTCATTAGTGGAGTCACAAGGAATTAATAAGTTAGTAAATTTATTTGTTAGATTTATGATAACTTATTGGAGCTTGATTTCATAGGCCCATGGTCCCACTGTACCTTGGATAAAATCATCTAGATATTCTTAATTAATTGATTTAATTATCAATTAGAATTATCAAAGTTGACAAGGTCAATTTTGGATAGTTTCACAGAATTATACAATTTAGAGAAAAAAAGAAAAATTAGGGTAGATATATTAATTAATATAAATTGGTATCTAAATTAATAAATAAGTTAAAATCAAGGTCCAAATTATAAATAATTAATTTGATAAAGGATTTGAATAATTTTTTAATTAATTAAATCAATAGAAAATAATACAGGCCTTGATTTTAAGTTCAACGAGCTTATAATCAAATGAGAAATTTCACAGGCTAAAAGCCCATGATAATTTTGACCTAGGGCTGTTAATTGGCTATTATTTTATTGATTTTTTAATTAAATAAATGACCTAATTGAGACTATAAAATGAATACTAAGGGAGAGTTGAAAACACAACTCAAAACACAAGTTTCTGATAGGTCTTAGATTCTCTCTAAACATAAGTCATTTTCTAACCCTTATTATTCTTTTCTCTCCTTCTCTTTGTATCTATCTCATATGTTCATAATTTCCCACTCTAGTCTAGGTGGTTCTAAGGATACATTGGAAGATTGTGAAGAAAATAGAAGATCGGTTCAGTTTCTTGACAATACTCTGCGACAGAGAGGATACAAGAGTTAGAGAAACTGAAGGAATGACTCTTTAATTCCGCTGCGTATACTGTAAGTATTTTATTCTTTGTTTATCTTTGAATTGAATTTTTGAAAGATGTTTTAGGCTATCTCGTATTAATTTATTTAATATTAGATATACATGAAAATAAATAAACATCTTGTATAAGCAAATCTAACAACTGGCCTCAAAGCCTTTGGTAATCTTTATTTCCATGCATGAATAATTGAATGGTTTCCATGTTTTTATGAAACATATTGATTTTATGTGAATTTTAGTAATTTTTAGGTTATTTTATTGTGTTTTCTATGCTATTAATTTTTATATATGCTTTATTTTGTGTAAAACATGTTAAAAATTAATTAGAAAATAGTTTTTGTTTGAAAAATTGCTCAAAAAAAATTTTAATTTTTTTTTGCACTGGCTCCCATGCGCGCGCACACCCCAGCCCCGCGCGCGTGCCACCAGCAACCCAGCCACGTGGGTGAACAGTACCCGAAACGGGTACTGTTCATCCATTTTTTTTTTAATTAATTTTGTTTTTAAATTGTGAAAATACATTATTTATTATCAAAACCAAAAATATCTTCTTTATTTTATCATTTAATTATTTTTTTTAAATAAGATATTTTTGTTAGTTGAGATTTAAATAATTAGATATTTTCTACAAAAATTCAAATTCAAATTTAAAAAAAGACTAACAACTTAATTTTAAATATTTTAATATATTAAAATATTAGAATTATGATATCATATATTTGAGATATTTTCAATTAAATTCTTGATTTTTTTATTAAATCTTTATTTGAAAATATAAATATCTTTTTATTCTATAGTTTTTAATATTTAAATTATTTGAAATTTGAATATTGTTAGTTAAATATTTTTATGGATATTTGAATTTGTTTAACTATTTTGAGATATTTTAGGATTGCTATAACTATTTATATTTTATTATTTTTAAATAGTTAAAATATTAGCAAATAGTTGTAACAACACAAAATATTTTTGAAAATAGTTAAGATATTGATTTTAAATTTTAAAATTGGTTAAATTTTGAAAAATATCATTTTTTTCAACCAATTAATAAAATAATTTTTTTAATAAATGAGATTTAAATTAACTTTGGTTAATTGTTGATAAATCCTATTTAAATTAAATTAATATTTTTTTTCAAATTAACCTAAAACCAAGTTGATTGTTAATAAATGAAATTTAAATTAACTATTTTTAATTGTTGATAAATTTCATTTAAATTGACTTATTTTTTGTAAAAATTTAATTAATTTGAATTTTTTTGATAAATTCTAGATTATTAATTGTGGTATTTTTGCAAATGAAATAAATTGTGGTATTTTTGCATAAATTCATAGAATTGCACATATAGTAACATGATTAGGCCCATCCACTTATAACATGTCTGTTTGCACTATATGTGGTATTTTTGCAATTGAGCTTAGATGCATATAGTGGCCCATATGTTTGTTAGATATATGGTATTTTGCCAAATGAAATATTCATAAAATGATAGGTTTTATTTGGACCCATTAGAAAATGTAAAGTTTTAATTTCTCTCTTGTAGGTGATTCCACTTGTGAATGCCCATTTGCTTTGCATGACTATAGTGGCCCTAATCAATTAATAACAATTAATAAAACAAATATTTAAATTCCTGTCTTTTGGACTTTGTATGGAAGATAGGGGGCCTTTGTAGTGAGAACGACATACTGGACCCAGCCCTCCTCCATACAAGCCCAATTGTTAAGACCCATTTACTTGAGTTGGACTTAATTGTATAGGTTCATTATATTAGTTAAACCTAAATATTGATTAGCAATAAATTAATTCTAAATTAATTGAATTTGTTTCAATGTGACACTTTAGAATTAATAAGAAATTATAGGACTTTGGTTTTAAAAATTTTAATCTGTTCATTTTTTTTTGGGAAAACCATAGTCATTAATTTTCTAAAAATAAATAATAAAAATACTATTTTTAATTTTATAATGAGCTTATTTTAAGAATTTTATTCGATCTCCACCGTTGGTTTAACATAGTCAATAGCTTAATGGGGCCTCGAGGCGCTTTGATTCGTCCCCCTACGGAAGGTGTTCATTAGTTATTTTGACAAGGTTAGATTTCGAAAGATAGATAATTATAGGTCAAATTCTACTAGACTCACCCCTATGGTGACTACTAGGACTAAATCTATGATTATTGAAACCGTGGCTCTAGCTCATAAAATAAGAGATTTTGTTTTCTTATTTTGATCGAATAGTAGTTTGTTAATAGTGGTGTCAATTATTAAATGAGTTTACAACTCTATTTAACTAGTGGTATTTTTTACTCTCGCCAACCGGAACAAGGATATCATAGATTAGTTAAAAACCTAAAGAAATAGAGATATGATTGTTTTAGGTATTTTTTCTCATATCTTACATATTTTGGGTATATGTTGTGCTATTTCTTGAAATTTGTGCGAATAGAAGTTTTATTGAGCAAATGTGATTGATTTCTATTTTATTGATAATTTTTAGTTCTGAGTTATGGTTGTGTCTACTCCCATCCTTTCTCAACTTTCGATGGAAAAACTCACTGGAGAAAGCTTCCTTAAAGTGAAGCAAAACATCAACATTGTGTTGATAGGTGACAACTCCAAGTTCGTCATGACTGAGGAATCCCCGGAAGTTCCAACTGAAGGAGCAACCAAGTCTGTGAGGGACAAGTATGAGCGTTGGCAGGCGGCTAACAACAAGGCATGGTACTACATGTTGACTAGTATGGTCGACACTCTCAAGAAAAAGATGGAGAATGTCGAGACAGCCTACGAAATCATGGATTAGCTCCAAGACATGTTTGGTGCCAACTAAGCGCAGACTCGTTTTGAGGCCACCAAGAAATATGCCAATGCTCGAATGGCACCTTCTCAACATGTTCGTGATCACCTGATCAAGATGACAAACTACTTTCAGGATGCTGAACTGCACGGAGCCATAATAGATGAGGAAACTCAAGTTGGCTTAATCCTCAACAGTCTTTCTCCAACTTTCCTTCCATTCACCACCAACTATGTGTTGAATAAACTCAACTATGGTTTGACCCAGCTCATGAATGAGCTTCAGACTTTTGAGTCTATCATGGGTGGACCTAGTAAGGGAGGAGAAAAGAAGACAACTACTACTACTACTACTGATCCAGCTAAGGCTGAAGCTAACCAAGCTTCGTCTTCAAAAGTTGGAAACAAGAGGAAAGGTGGGAAAAACAACAACCCCAAGCTTGCAAAGGCTGCAAAGGTGAGAGCACAACCAAGTGCACAGACGCCTAAGGGGAAAAACAAGAAAAACAAGAAAGGTAAAGGTAAATGTTTTCACTGCAAAGAGAAGGGGCATTGGAAACAAGATTGCCCCAAGTTTCTAGCAGATAAAAACAAAGGTAATGATTATAGTTCATTTATCTTGGAAACATGTGTTTTAGAGAATGATAACTCTGTTTGGATTATTGATTCTGGATCTACTTACCATGTTGGTAACTCTTTACAGCTTCTTGAATCGTGGGAGGAAGAGAACGAAGGCGGCTTAAAGCATAGAGTTGGGAATGGAGCATTCGTTGCGGTCCAAGCTAGAGGAAGAGTTCGTCTAAAGTTCGGAAATAAATTTTTAATTTTAAAAGATGTATATTTTATTCCGGATTTTAGTAGAAATTTAATTTCAGTTTCCATGTTGCAATTAGAACGATTTTTTATGAATTTCACTAGTTTTAATATATCTATTTCTTTCAATGGATCACAATTGTGTATTGCATTTTTGGAAAACATGCTTTATATTCTGCGACCTAACGAACCCCTAGCTCTTAGTAATGATTTATTCAAAGTAACTAAACCTAGGACCAATAAACGTCAAAAGACCGAAAACAATAATATGACGTATTTATGGCACTTGAGACTAGGTCACATTGGCTATGATAGGATTCAAAGACTTACAAAGGACAGACCTTTGAGGAAACTCACCTTAGGTGAATCACCTGTCTGTGAATCTTGTCTAGAAGGCAAACTGACCAAGTGTCCATTCTCTGCAAAGGGTGATAAGGCCAAAGAACCACTTGGTCTTGTGCATTCAGATGTTTGTGGACCTTTGAATGTACAAGCCAGGGGTGGTTTTGAGTATTTCATCACTTTCATTGATGATTAATCTAGATACTCTTGTCTTTACCTAATGCATAGGAAATCAGAAACATTTTCAAAGTTTCAGGAATTCCTAGCAATGGCTCAGAACCAATTAGGTAAAAACGTTAAAGAACTTGCGATCTGATAGGGGTGGAGAATATTTGGATATGCAGTTCCAAGATCATTTAACTGAACTTGGGATTTTATCACAACTTACTGCCCCAGGTAATCCGCAACAAAATGGTGTAGCGAAACGCCGAAACAGAACTTTATTGGAAATGGTTAGATGCATGCTTAGTTACTCAACTCTACCAACTTCGTTCTGGGGACATGCAATTGAAACTGCGAATGAAATTCTCAATGTCGTGCCGTCAAAATCAATCCCCAAAACACATTTAGAACGCTGGAATAGTCGTGAACCTAGTTTACGCCATTAATGAATCTGGGGTGTCTCGCTCACGTCCTGAGGAAAAAGGAGGGAAAGCTAGAACTGCGAATTGAAGTTTGCATGTTTGTTGGCTATCCTAAAGGTAGTCGGGGTGGACTTTTCTATAGTCATTCAGAAAAGAAAGTGTTTACTTCTACAAATGCTACTTTTCTGGAAAATGACTATGTCCAGAACTTTAAACCTCGCAGCAAAGTAGTTTTAGAGGAGATGGTTAAAGAATTGAATCCAACCAATGTTCCATTGTCATCAACACAAGTCGATGATGAAATTCCCACTCTTCGTGTACAACTGACGCAAGTCGATTTAAATGTAGAAAGTACCACTATTCCTGAGAAAACAGTCACGGAGCCTCGTCGTAGTGGGAGGGTTTCTAGAAACCCAGTTTGCTATGGTTTGGATGGTGAAACCAATATGGTTGTTGGTGACACTAGTGATAATGATCCATTGTCTTTCAAACAGGCAATGGATAGCCCTGAAAAGGAACTATGGCTCGAAGCCATGACACAGGAAATGGAGTCCATGTACTCAAATTCCGTCTGGGATCTTGTGGAAGCACCTAGTGACTTTAGGGCCATTGGGTGCAAGTGGATCTACAAGAAGAAACAAGGTGTTGATGGAAATATTGAGACTTATAATGCTCGATTAGTGGCAAAGGGTTATACCCAAAGAGAAGGCATGGACTATGAGGAAACTTTTAGTCCGGTAGCCATGCTCAAATCCATTCACATCCTTCTATCCATAGCAACCACTCTTGACTATGAGATATGGCAAATGGACGTCAAGACAGCTTTTCTTAATGGAAAGCTTGACGAAGTCATTTATATGGATCAGCCAGAAGGATTTAAAGTATCTGGACAAGAAGGAAAGATTTGCAAGTTGAATAGGTCCATCTATGGACTTAAGCAAGCTTCTCGTTCCTGGAATCTTAGGTTTGATGAAATAATCAAAACCTATGGCTTTGAAAAAAATATTGATAAGCCCCGTGTTTACCAACTGAGGGCAAATCAAATAGTGGTATTCCTGGTTCTTTATGTAGATGATATCTTACTCATTGGAAACAATGCTAAGAAATTATCAGATGTGAAGAATTGGCTGAGCACTCAATTCCAGATGAAGGATTTGGGTGAAGCAAGTTATGTTCAAGGTATCCAGATCATCACGAATAGAAAGAACATACTCTTAGCTCTATCTCATGAAACTTACATAGATAAAGTGCTTGAACGTTTCTCAATGACAAATTCCAAGAAATGGCGTCTACCATCCCTCCATGGAATTCATCTTTCAAAGAAGTAGTCTCCCCAGACTCTTGAAGAGGAAGATGCAATGAGAAAAGTTCCTTACGCATTTGCAGTTGGAAGTCTGATGTATGCCATGTTGTGTACTATACCAGAGATCTGCTATGCAGTGGGAGTAGTGAGCAGGTATCAGTCAAACCCAGGACCAGAACATTGGATAGCAGTTAAGCATATCCTGAAGTAGTTGAGACAGACTAGGGATTATATGTTAGTCTACAAGGGTGGTGTTCTGAACCCTGTAGGCTACATCGATTCATATTTTCAGACTGATGTCGATGACAAGAAGTCTACTTCTGGAATGGTGTTTACTCTTGGGGGTGGAGCTGTGATTTGGAGAAGCGTTAAGCAATCCGCAATCTTAGATTCCACCATGGAGGCTGAGTACATAGTCGTGTCAGAAGCAGCTAAGGAAATAGTCTGGATAAAGAAGTTCTATTTGGATCTTGGTGTTATTCCAGAAATGGATAAACCGCTTGTGTTGTTTTGTGACAATACAGGAGCGATAGCCAACTCGAAAGAACCTTGAAGTCACAAGAAGAGTAAGCATATAGAAAGGAAGTAGCACATTATTCAAGAATATGTGGCCAGGGGAGATGTGAAGGTTATGAAGATTGCAACTGAAGACAATCTTGCAGATCCGTTTACAAAGACACTACCAGAAGCTTCATTTGGTAAGCATATCAAGGAGATGGGATTAGTAGAATGAAGGCATTAGTTTCAATTAGTGCAAGTAGGAGTTTGTTGGGGTTTTATGCCCTAATTAAAACTCAAATTCTTTGTAATCTCATTTTATTATCAATAAAAGAATAGAAATCATTTTTTGACTTGATCAATTACTTTGCTCACATGTTTTATTATCATGATTATTTGTTTAATATAAACTTCTATTAAATCTCAAGCATATAGCTAATCTTATTTATAGCGACGTCATCACAGTGGAATATAAATATGATTATATGTTCAAAATAAGTTAGTCCTAAGATTAGTCAGTGCACAGGATTTACACTGACTTGCCAATCTACGATATGATCTACTTACACATTGCAGTGTTATGTTCTTTCCAGAACATTAGCAAAGTAGATAAGATCGGATGATTTGTTACATCGGACTGGACCGATATTGACAGTTGATAAGATAAGTAAACATACAATTATTATCTATTCTAGTCATATCATATAGTTGACCATAGGTCAATTCAATCTCAATTCTGAGTGGTTAGTATTCTAACAGATTGTATTATTTGAGTTCTTTGACTTGTTCGTTACTAGCTTACCCTACGGACTAGCCCATACTTACATGTTGGGAACTCGGTAGTATAATTGAGTGGGAGTGTTAATCATAGATATGAACATCTATAGCTTTTGATGAAGAAGTGAAACGATGGTTTCTTTTTAGTTTGGTTCAAGGTGTTAAATGATAGAGATCTCATTTCAGTAATTAAATTAGTTTACTGAAATATCATTTACAAGGAACTAAGTGTGTTAAGGATAAACTACAATGAGGGGTAAAATGGTATTTTAGTCCTATCTCATTGTAGACCGTCTATAGAGGATTGAGTGACAATTATGGTTGTAACAATGGATAATTAATAGCGTATCTATATTTGTAATAGAGCGTTCTATGAATTCAAAAGTGCAATTCTGAGTCTATAGTGGAGTCACGAGGAATTAATAAGTTAGTAAATTTATTTGTTAGATTTATGATAACTTATTGGAGCTTGATTTCATAGGCCCATGGTCCCCATTGTACCTTGGATAAAATCATCTAGATAGTCTCAATTAATTGATTTAATCATCAATTAGAATTATCAAAGTTGACCAAGTCAATTTTGGATAGTTTCACAGAGTTGTGTAATTTTGAGAAGAAAAGAGAAATTATGACTGATTTATTAATTAAGATAAATTGGTATCTAAATTACTAAATAAATTTAAATCAAGGCTCAAATTATAAATAATTAATTTGATAAATGATTTAAATAATTATTTAATTAATTAAATCAATAGAAAATAATTTAGGCATTGATTTTAAGTCCAATGGGCTTATAATCAAATGGGAAATTTCACGGGCCTATAGCCCATGATAATTTCGACCTAGAGCTTCAAAATTGCTATTATTTTATTAATTTTTTAATTAAATTAAATGGCTTAATTGAGTCTATAAAAGGAGTGCTTAGAGAGAAGTCAAAACATAAGTCACAAGTCAGATTTTCTGATAGTTTTAGATTCTCTCTAAACACAAGTCATTTTCTAAGCCTCTTTGTTATTTTCTCTTCTTCTCTCTATATCTATCTCATGTGTTGAGAATTGCCCACACTAGTCTAGGTGGTTCTCAGGACACATTGGAAGATTGTGAAGAAAATAGAAGATTGGTTCAGTTTCTTGATAATACTCTGCGACAGAGAGGATACAAGAGTAAGAGAAACTGAAGGAATGACTCTTTAATTCCGCTGCATATACTGTAAGTATTCTATTCTTTGTTTCTCTTTGAATTCAATTTTTGAAACATGTTTTAGGCTATCTCGTATTAATTTGTTTAATATTAAATATACATGAAAATAAATAAAGATCCTGTATAAGCAAATCTAATAGAAATGTATAAGGATATTGTTCACACCACACGACAGATATCAAACATTTTATCCAGTCATGACCTGAAACTTTCTAGGGAGCTCATTTGTCGAGCTCCTAAAGCCGATGAGAGAAGCTGCTATGCTCCGGGTGAGGACGACCCAGGGAGAAAGGTCAAGCTTGTAGCCTGCATTCGCGAGCATATGCGAGCTAGGGCACTCCTGCCTCTAAATTCATATTTTAGGAAATTCACTGACTACATCGATATGGCACCCTTCCAACTCCATACCAACTCCTACAA
This sequence comes from Humulus lupulus, assembly GCF_963169125.1. Classification (NCBI taxonomy): domain Eukaryota; kingdom Viridiplantae; phylum Streptophyta; class Magnoliopsida; order Rosales; family Cannabaceae; genus Humulus; species Humulus lupulus. The sequence continues at coordinate 82,942,701 of NC_084793.1, read as the reverse complement.
AATTATGGCGGCGCTTAAGTTGCTCTATTGTGAGATGAAATGGGAAGATCCCTCCCTATACGAGGTCATGTACCTCTTCTGCCTGAAGAGTAACCCTACCTGAGCCAAGTGGGGAGACAGATTCTACTATCTCTCCAGCTGTCCTCAAGAGAAGAAGTTGTTTGAAGATGTTTTGAATCATCCTCCTAACTTCAAAAGGCTATATTTCTGGACAAGCGGCCTCGATTCATCCAAATTTCTTTCATTCCAACAACCTTTTAGGTTTTCTATTCTTTAACACTTTATATATCTGTCATATTTAAAGGTCGAATGCTCATACCTCTGAACTTTTCAACCAACTACGATCGTCCAAAGCCTACTTAGGATATGGTGGATCAAAGAGAAAGGATGCTGAAGCTCCCCCATGGCGATCGGTCCCTCCTCTATATCTTGCACGAGGAAAAGTTGCGCCTTTGCAAGCGTATCGGTAAAGATGAGTCCACTGATGATTCTTCCATCCGCAAATATGCTCGATGGGAGGACGTCCCCCAACATTGACCTTCTCCTTCTAGATCGGGTAAAGAGGCCCAAGAAGAAGCATCTCCAAGCTCGTATGGAGGTAAAGTCATGTTGGATATGTCCATGTGGTCTCCAACCCTCTTAAAATATGAGCACAACGTCCCTGTTCTTTTTAAAAGTCCCCAGAACAACTTTTTTTCTTGGTCGGGTGTATATTTTAGAATTCATAGGGACGATAGCTAGCTAGGTAGATTCTAGACCATGTATAGTTTAAACAAAATGTTGGAAGGGATTACGGTTCAATACGGAATCAACGACTATAAAAATTTGTCTAGGTTATCCCCCACCTATCGAGTTAGAGTCTTCAGAAGATAGGGGAATTTCCTGGTCCCCAACCTCAAGCTCGAAAAAATCTTCTAGTTAGTTTCCACTATTAACCGTTCTTAATCTCGTTGCGATAACTAGTTGCTAATAATCTTTTTCTTATTTTCGGGTGATATGGACTCCGAACTCGACAACATTCTCGGGATGCCATCCAAGGCTCGAGGTAGCAAGAGGGGTCGCGTATCCTCGAAGAAGGATGTTCTTCCCTCTAAAGTTGAGAAGGTGACCAAGGACCCTTCTCTTGAGACCGCGAAGACAGCCAAAAACTAAGACTCCTTCTCACCAGAGAAAGAAGACTCCACCTCCTCCTCCCAGCATAGTCCTTGCTGGGGACAAAGGTAAAAAGATCATAGATCTTACAGGCTTGAAACTAGCAGGCACCCCGACTTTAACCGTGGTCTGCAAGTTTTGCGTCGTGCCACACATGCTAGAGTATCCTTTGGCAAAGAGGCTGGGGCCCTGTAGCGTCCCAAATTTTCTAATAAGGCTTAGAGCCTTGATTAGTGTGTCGGGAGGGCAATAATTGATTTAATTATGCTAATATGAGAATTTGATGATTATAAATGCATGTTTAGGTGAATTAAATATGCATGTGGGCTCGTTGTTGTTAATAGGGGCATATTTGTAATTTTGGCCCGTTGAGGGCATAAATGTGAATAATGAGTGTGGGAATTTATTTGTGTTTTAAGCCCCCATGCTTCGTAAAGATGGACATTTTTGTAAATTGAACCTGTTAAGGGTATGATTTTGAGCTATGTGCAGTGTTTCTGGCATGAGGAGATATTGTCCCGCGGTATTAGCAGAAAGTCACGAGTGTGGTAATTCATATTTAATTGAGGTTGGTAACCATTAGTAACCTTAGTGTTAGTGGTATTAGTGAACTAAAAAGGAAAAGTGATATTTTTGCTAGAATGAGGAAATGACCTAGCTACCCTTGAGGTTTAGTTTATGGCTTAGTTTGAGGAGGGGTAGAATATTCTTTTGGTGTTACAATTAGAAACCCAAGGCTGAAGGAAAGGACTCTCACGTGTTAGGCTCTTCTCGAATTTCCTTGGGTCATTTGGTTCAACTTTGAAGAAGAGAGAAAAAGAGCACAGGTCATAAAAGTTGGGTTTTGAAGGGATTTAGGAGTAAAATCAATTTGAGGAAGGGATACCTAGGAATTTTAATTTGGGAAGAAGGTAAGAATTTCATCTTTGGTTTTAGGTTCTTTTTACTTGTTCTTGAGAGTTTGGGTTTGATTGTTGAAAACTTGATTTTTGACTTGCTATTTGTGAAATTTAAGCTTGGTAATCTAAGGATTTAAGCTTGGAGTGGGATTGGAGGCAGCCTAGGATCGAATTCCTCCTTAAGGTAAGGATTCCTTTGAATTTTGAAAAGAGATTCTTGTGTGGTTTAAGTTTTTAGGAATTTTAAACCATTAGGTGATTTGGAGTTAGGATGTGAGTTTGGGATTGTTTTTCATGTATATGTGTGGTTTATGTTGTTTATTTGGAGTTTGGGTTCAATTGGAGCTTGGGTACACTTGGGGAATGGTTTGGGCAAAGTTTTGGTCGGGGAAAAATGGTGGAAAAACCCAATTTTCTGGGTTTGCGTAGGAGTGTCGCGGCGCAGGGATGATCCAGGGCAGGGAGCCCTGGCTAGGTCCCGACACCTGTATGGTTGTGCCACGACGCTAGGCTATTTTCAGGGCCCTTAAAGTTTTATTTTTAGAGCATAGGCTCAGGGGACAATCTCACCACCCCGTGTGGGGAAATTGGAGGCCCTGAGAGCACGGGATCGATTCCGGGGTTCAATTATAAAATTGAATAGTAATGAGAACTTTATTTATGGGTTGTAACTAGGTTACTGCTAGGGGTTGGGAGAGGATCTTTCTCAGAAGTCGTGGTTGCTTGCCTAACTGCTAGCGCTCGGGACACGGGTAAGAAAATCGTTGTACCTGTAACGCCCTACTACCTTAGAGCCGTTACTAAGTGAGTTTAAAACGGAAATTGTGCAACTAACTGACTCTACGAGGTTTCTAAAACCAAAAGTGTGACTTGATCAGAAGTTAAGGCTGTAATCTTTGAAAATACTTAGTTTCATTGAAAACATTGAGTATCAAACATGCGGGATCCCAAAATAAGGTTTACAAAATATTTACAACTCAAAAATAGATTTACACTTGATTAACTATCAAAAGAATAGGTTAATACAGCCATATACAAAATGCCCCCAACCAAAGCAGTCGGGCAGGCCGAACATGTACGCGCCGCCCCCACGCTCTCCATACTCATGGCCGGTTGACTGACTCTTTGCTTTTACCTGCCACACAGAGCACCCGTGAGCCGAAGCCCAGCAAGAAAACTCATACAGTATATAACATATGCATAGAATATAGCTGACATATAATCCACTGATAAATAGGAAAACCATCAGACTGAACAAGCACGGCCATGCCGCCCTAGAGGCCTTACCAAAGCCTGGGGTCTCGGTCCTTACCGTAAGGATAACTCATGTATCCATTGGGTCCCACCCTGGCTATAAGCACTCCATGTGCTAAGTGTTACTTCCGGCCCCAAGGCCGTTCTCGGCCTTCGCCGCTCTCGGCCTTAGCCGTTCATTTCATTATAATCACACATATAGTACATTTTGAAATAATCATTCAAACATATAATAATTCATTTAAGGTTATACATTCGCACATAATACAATCTAGGGCCATGCCCTGCAATAACACTGTGGGCCCATGCCCTGTTCTCGGGTGTTACGGTTTTCTTACCTTTCAATTCGATAGCTTTGATCACCTGACTCCTCGAGCACGATCCTACTCGAGCCCTAGCGCTCACCTAAACAAAATCCATAAGTCAAAGTCATTACCAAACCTCAAGTCCAAAACCTAGCCTCGGGACCAATCCCGAGCCCCCCGGGAAGTCCTAGATCCCCAAAACAAGGTGGTGGAATCGAGCCCCGAACCCTAGGCCAAAATCCCTCAACAAAAGCCTAAAAACCCCTTTCTGTGAACAGTGCAGCGCTACAGTGCTCTTAAGAGGGCGCTGTAGCACTACAAGCAGAACAACACATCCCCAGAAACAGGGCCTAGCGCTACAGCGCCCAAAGACTAGCGCTGTAGCGCTAGTTGCAGACAGGCCACACCCAAAAATCGTTTCTGCGATTTCCTTCAACCATTTCAACCCCAAACTTGTCCAAATCTTTCCCAAACCCAAAAACAAACTTATCAACACCTCACACTCATCCCAAGCATCCCAAGAACCCATAACCCAAGTTCCAACAACCCAAAACTGAAGATCTACCATAATGAACCTTAAACCCAGAAATTCAGTCAATCATCAAAGTTAAGGACTTAGAAATCATACCGTGGATAGAAATTCGACCTTGAGTTGAACCCTAGACCTCCTTAGCTTGCTCCTTCACAACCTTGGCCTGATTTCCCCAAAAATCCCCATCTATTTAGCTTAAATACACAGCTCAAACCAGTCAAGCCCTAAAACTGAAACTTCTAAAAACTTACCTCCAATTTCTTATGTGTTCTTGCTAATCCCTTGCCAATCTTCAAGTCTAGCTTAGGATCCTTGATGCTCAGCCTACCCTAGCTCTCCACTGAGCTTAACTCCAAGAAAAATGAAGGGAAATGATGGGAGAGCCACAAACCGATTCTTTTGGCACAAAACCCCTCTGTTTTTCTCTCTTTTTCGTTTTCTTGCTTCTTTCTTTCTTTTTCAGCCTTATAAATCTACTCTACCAATCCCACTTAATATAAAGCTTCATTTAACTTATCTGTAAAAACCTAAAGACCAAAATGCCCTTCCTATTAATTCTAAACCTTTTTCTCCATGTAGGGCCATTTTAGTCGTTTTACCCAATTCCCACTCATTCCTCGAGTGTCTCTAATAATTTCCCGCTTACTACCCAATTACTGATTAATCACTAAATATATCCCTCATCATCAAGATTAATCTCAATATATTTTCCAAATTCCCATTTAAACTCCCCAGGCTTAACCCAAGCCGGGTATAAATTCCCGCTTTGACTTTTCCGCTAACCCGCTCATTCTAGGATCGTCTCGAGTCACAGATCACCGATATCAACACAGTCATGCCCAAAATGGCCAAATTACAACTGTGCTCTTTCTAAGATAATCAGGTCTACATGCATACTAATACACATAGTCATGCATCTGAAATAGTCAAATAGTCATATAACATGCATTAAATCATAATAATGCATTTAACTCATTAAAGTCACACACAAAATCTCATAATGCCCTCCAGGCACACTAATCATGGCCCTTAAGCCTTAATAGCGATTTTGGGTCATTACAGTACCCATAGAGTAAGGCACAACCCTATTGTTTGTATTTCAGGGCGTGACCCTATTATTTTATGCTTAATATGTATTGCGTATATCTATGATTTACTATGCTGTGTTATACATGTTTGTGAGTGAACGACGAAGGCCAGGAATGGCGAAGGCCGAGAACAGCAAGAAGACAGGTACGACAAGGGGTCAAGATCAGTGTTGAGCATGCTGAGTGCAGGCTGTTAGGGTGAGACCCTCCTAGGGTGTTGTATAACGCCTGGAACAGCGTGGGCCACTATGTGCTTAGCCTATTGGATGTTTTGTTGTATACTGTGAATTGCTATGTTTTATGTATTGTGTTGAGTTTTCTTACTGGGCTTCGGCTCACGGGTGCTCTATGTTGCAGGTAAGGGAAAAATGTCGACCAACCATGACCACGGAGAGCGTGGAGTGACGAGTACATGTTCGGCCTGCCTGGCTACCACGACCAGGGTTATTCTTGGGAAATGTACTGTAATGGTTGTTTTGTTGCCTAGGTCGACCGTGTGTATACTTTGAGTTGTAATACAATTTTCTAAACAATATTTTTGGGATCGCAACTGTATAACTTTCTATAATTTCAATGAATGTCCAACTTTATAGTTTTTGTCATTAAACGAGTTTAACTTCAGTTTAGTCACACTTTTAACCTAAAACCAAGATTAGTGAGCTAATGGAACATTTCTAACTCACATAGTAATGACTCTAACGAAGTAGGGCATTACAACTTGGTATCAGAGCGTGCCAAGAATAATGGTTCCTGATGATCGACCAAACATGTACGCTTGCTGCCAGTGACAAGCTCGACTTAGGGTTTGTTGGTATTTAATGAATTATATGCTTAATTGCTTGCGTGAGTGCCCTATTTGCCTGAATACATAGATAAAGCATGATGAATATGTTGATATATGCATGATGCTAGGGCATGGCCCCCTTGATTGTTTTATGTTGGATGTGATATGTGGACTTGCTGGTTGTGGCTAATTGATGAGATTGGGAGGGGATTTGGGATGTTGTTATCATGCCTGATGTGTGGTATCATTGATTGCATGCATATTGCAGTAATGCCTTGGCGATCAATCAGACTCCGCGGCAATAGGGCTGAGGATGACAACCAGGGTCAGGACCCTCCACCTGCCCCACCAAATTGGCAATAGTTATTTACCGATATGGAAACTAGACTCCATCGAATAGAAGAAGAGCTTCGATAGTTGAGGCAACATTCCCCTCCTCAGGGCATTGGGTTACATGTTCACAGGTTGTGGCATTAGTGCCAGCTCAGCCTACTATGGAGAATATGTGGGAACCTTTGTATGAGAGGTTCAGGAAGCAGCATCCTCCCACCTTCGAGGGTGTCCCAGACCCACTGCGGGCAGAGCAGTAGATGAACATGATTTATTCCATCCTAGATTTCATGACGGTGGAAGGGAATGAGAGAGTAGCCTATGCCAGCTACATGTTGAGAGAACACGCCCGTATCTGGTAGGATGTTGTGTCTCAGAGAAGGAATATTGCAATCATGACCAGGGAAGAGTTTAGAAATATATTCAATGAAAAGTATTACAGTGTCACAGTCCGAGCTGCGAAGATGGATGAGTTTACAAACTTGACACAAATCGGGATGACAGTAACAGAATATACCTTGAAGTTTGACTGGTTAGCAAAGTTCGCACCGGATGTGGTGCCTACTGACGTGGCACAAAGAGATCGGTTTGTGCGGGGATTGAACATTATGATAGACCGTGATGTCAAGATAAATTTGGATCTGGGAACTACCACCTATGCTCAGGTAGTGGAGAACGCCCTTACAACTGAGGGGGCCGAGGATTAGATATGGAGAGAGGGCATTGTTAGGTGCGATGTTCGGAGGATGGTGCCTCATTTTACTTGATCTAGCCGGGGTAGTGGCCCCAGTGAGTAGAAGAGAAAGGCCCCGGATTCTTTTGTTCCTCTTGGCTCGGATAAGAGGGCACAGGGTGCTTTCAGTGGCCGTCAGGGCGAGGGAGACAACTGGAGGAGTTTCCCAGTGTGTCCTCGGTGCAGACGACGACATCTGGTAGAGTGTAGGATCAGGGCCTGCTTTACTTGTGGGAACATCAGTCATTTGAGGAAGGACTGCCCATTATCCAGGAAGGAAGAGCCGAAACAGAGCGACAGTCTCATTCCTACCAGAGTATTTACCTTGACCTAGACTGAGACTGGGGCTAGCCCCTCGGTCGTGACTGGTCAGATTCCTAGTGCTAGTTCTTCTTTTACTGCATTAATTGATTCAGGGGCTACTTATTCATTTGTGTTTGCTAGAGTGATAAATCAACTGTGTAGACCTAGTGATTTGTATGCTAGGGGATTTCAGACTTTGTTGCCGACTGGGGAACTGGTAGTGTCTAGGAGATGGGTTAGAACATTACCAGTAGAGATAGATAGTAGGGAGTTGTCTGTGGATTTTATTGAGCTAGCAATGGATGACTTTGATATGATCCTGGGGATGGATTGGTTATAGAAGTTCAGGGCGACGATTTAATGCAAGCTCAGGATGGTGACCTTTGAATCAGAAGGGGAGTTACCCTTTGTATTCATGGGGACAATGAGTGGACCGCGAGTACCTACGATTTCGGCACTGAAGGCTAGAGACCTAATGCAAGAGGGTTGCATAGGATTCCTAGCGAACATTGTGGATACTTCTAGAGTTGTTTCGGTTGGACCAGATAATACCATATTAGTATGTGAATTTCCTGATGTGTTCCAAGTAGATATGCCATGGTTGCCACCACATCGAGAGATCGAGTTCATAATAGAATTGGCGTCAGGGGCAGAGCCAGTATCAAGGATACCTTATAGAATGGCTCCAGCAGAGTTGAAGGAACTAAAGATTCGATTGCAAGAGTTACTGGATTTGGGATTCTTCAGACCGAATTTTTCATTGTGGGTTGCTCCAGTGTTGTTCGTTAAGAAGAAGGTTGAATCTTAAAGGATGTGTATTGACTATAGATAGTTGAACAAGTTAACCATTAAGAACTTTCTCATACGTCTTTATGAAAGCCTCTCGGCACACAAAGAGAGACCCTACCACATGTGTTTCAGTTTGAGAGCCACCCCGTTCTCTATAGGTCGTCGAAGCCCCCGACCAAGACCCATGAGACCTTGTCGTCGATGGAGTTGCCCGATGATATGACTTACTGTCTATGGCTCCGTTGCTGGACAGTCAGCGGGAATTCTCTACCTATATTTGCATTCACTTAATGGTCAAACCAACAATGGAATTGACTCTAACATCCGGCCGGAGGACAAGTACCCACTGCCTAGGATCAATGATTTGTTTGATCAGCTATAGGGAAAGACAGTGTTCTCTAATATTGACCTTCAATCAGGCTACCACCAATTAAGGATTAAAGAGGAAGACATACCAAAGACCGCATTCCGCACGAGGTATGGACACTATGAATTCCTTGTTTTGTCCTTTGGATTAACCAATGCCCTAGCAGCCTTTATGGACTTGATGAATAGGGTCTTCATGGATTATCTGGACAAGTTTGTGATCGTATTCATTGATGACATACTAGTGTATTCCCAGTCAGAGACAGAGCACGAGCAACACCTACACCTGAAATTATAGCGGTTTAAAGAGCATAGGTTATATGCTAAGTTCAGTAAGTGTGATTTTGGCTACCCCAAGTAACATTTCAGGGTCACCTTGTCTGTAAGGAGGGGATTCTAGTGGACCCAAGTAAGATTGAGGCGCTGAGAGATTGGCCCGGGCCGAGCAGTGTACCAGAGGTTAGGAACTTGTTGAGATTGGCAGGGTACATTTGGCGATTTGTCAAAGGATTCTCCAGAATAGCAACACCATTAACCGAACTGACGCGTAAGAAGAATAAGTATGTATGGACAGACAGGTATGAGAACAATTTCAAGGAGTTGAAGCGGTGGCTGATCACCGCTCCAGTATTGAGTCTACTGTCAGACAATGAAAAGTTTGTAGTTTACTGGGATGCTTCCAAACAGGGTTTGGGGTGTGTATTGACGCAAGCTGGAAAGGTGATAGCCTACGTGTCGAGACAACTGAAGGAGTATGAATAGAGGTACCCCACACATGATCTAGAATTGGCAGCGATGATATTTTCATTAAAGGTTTGGAGGCATTATTTGTATGGCGAGAAGTGCAAAATATACACTGACCATAAGAGTTTGAAGTACTTCTTTACTCATAAGGATCTAAATATGCACCAGAGGTGTTGGCTGGAATTGGTAAAGGAATATGACTGTGACATTCTATACCATCCTAGGAAGGCCAATGTGGTGGCCGACGCATTGAGTGGGAAAGGCCCAGGACAATTATTCAGTTCAAGGCAGATATTAGATAGGTTAGCTGAAGAGACGACTAGAGCCGGTATTGAGTTAGTAGTTGGACGACTAGCCAACATCACTCTTCAGTCCACGCTCCTTGAGACAATCAAGGAAGCATAGGGGGAGGATCCCTAGTTGAGGGAGCAAACAGAGGACGTCTTAGCCAGAGAAACTAAGGACTTTTCTATTTTAGAGATGGGTTTGCTAAGGTGCAAAGGTCGGATTTGCGTTCCAATGGATTCTGGTATCCGGCGAGAGATTTTGGATGAGTCGCATACCACTTCCTATTCCTTACATCTAGGTACAATGAAGATGTACCAAGGTTTGAGAACTTTATATTGGTGGCCAGGAATGAAAAGGGATGTGGTGGATTATTTCGCCAAATGTTTGACCTGTCAATAGGTAAAAGCTGAACATTAGGGGCCAGCATGGTTGCTCCATCCTTTAGGGATTCCATAGTGGAAATGGGAGGATATCATCATCGACTTAGTGGTTAGATTACCAAAGACCTTGGGACAACATGATTCAGTGAGGGTGAGTGTGGATATGTACACTAAGTCAGCCCACTTTTTTCCTGTTAGGACAACTTATACAGTGGAGCAGTATGCTAAACTGTATGTGAAGGAAATTATGCAATTATATGTAGCTCTGAGATCGATATTATCCAACCGGGACCCCACCTTCACCTCTAAGTTTTGGGAGAGCTTGCAGAAGGCTATGGGTACACTGTTGCAATTTAGCACTGCTTATCATCATCAGACGGATGGACAGTCTGAGAGGACGATTTAGATATTGGAGGTTATGTTATGAGCCTGCGTATTAGATGTTGGGGGATCTTGGAGTAAGTATCTCCCTTTGATTGTAACTCGTTGACATGAGACAAGGTTTGATCAAGAGGTCAAGGTTGTATGCTTGGTTCACTTGTTTAGGTTTGCCTGAGTTACAGTGTAAGTCGCATGGAGCGCTGTTGTTGAAAAGGGAACTTGTACGCAAGAGTGTGGAGGCATAATGGTGGCCGTTAAATGCTTGGTAATAATGGCAGTGGTTGAGAGTGTAAAACTTTGAGGAATAAGATAAATATTAGCATGAAATGCTTCAGTTGCTACTTGTGTGCCAAAGGGCATCACAAGGAGACAAAGGTGGCAGTGGCCGCGATTGACAAAGGATAGTCGTACTTGGAAGTGTATGCATGTTATCTTGTTCTGACCCGGAGGGGAGGCACCGAGACAATGGAGTGGGAAGTGTTGGCTCACAAAGATGTTAGCTTGTGTGCGAAATACTAAGGCATTGTAGGAGATGCTAAGTTGTAGAATATATGCATCAAAGGCCAGCAACACTGAGTAAACCGCGCACAATGGTCAGAATGGTACTAGAGTTTCTTTAGTGATTGTAACGCCCTGGCTACCCCAGAACAATTACGGTGAACAATGAACCAAAAATTTGACTCGCTACCCGAGTCCTTTGGTTAAAAACGTGCTTCTAAGTGTTATTAACAGGCTAAGGTGGAAAATTAGTAAAAAGGAAAGGATGTATTTTATTAAGTATAAAAACTGCTCATGAGCTCATCAAAACATTTACAAGTTGTTTATAACACAAAATGGTCACTACTGTTTCCAATTTACAACCCTGCCGACCTAAGCAGCAAAAATAGGGTAAACCCCCTAGTTCCTCTGAGAACTCCTTGGCCGTGGTGGTCAAGCGGCCGCATATGTACACATCACCACCTAAGCTCTCCACTCAAGGCTGGGTGAGCTTTTCTTTCCCTTTACCTGCACCACATAGCACCCACGAGCCAAGGCCCAGCAAGAAAACATAATATTGCATATAAACATTATCAAATGATTATTATTATAACCACACAGAGCTTATAGCTCTTAAACAGGTGAATATCACTTGAGGTTCTGGTAAACCATAATGAGTGACTGGCAAGCAAGTCACTAATTTACACAGATGAGTGACTGCTAGGTAAGTCACTAGCTTAAAAAAATGAGTTACTGCTGGGTAAGTCACTAGCTTAAACAGTTGAGTGACTGCTGGGTAAGTCACTAGCTTAAACAGATGAGAGACTGGTGGGTAAGTCTCTAACCTAACAGATCAGTGACTGATGGGTAAGTCACACAAGTGCTTTTAATTTTCATCGAACTTGAGGTCGGTCCGGCATTAACGCTCTTCTGAGTCATTTCATGCAGATGTCGATTAGATCTAATCTTTTATCGGCTTGCGTTAAACACGCTAAGGCTGTACTTGACTTATAATTCAATCCCATGTGACCAGTGCTCAATACCACTGCCGAACTTGACTAATGAGTCACAACTTCACAGTTGATATTGACACCATTGCCAATCCCTCACTAATAAGTCAGTGCTTTCATCATTTAGGTAATACAAACAGATATATATCATATGTCAAATATTCAAATATAATGCAATTGGCATGCTCACTCATTAATCAAAAGCATAATTATAATCATGCACAATTACAGAGACTCAAGCTCTGATCAATCTCAAAATCAATATTCATAGCATGCCCTAATCACATGTTTCTCGTGCATCACATGCATCACATTTAATCACTTGACATGCCTCAACAATAACCATGCATGTCACATTTAACCATCCCACATGCATCAAGAATAACCATGCATGTCACATATACACAGGGTGCAGTTTTCTTACCTCTGATTCGAGTGAGAATGAATAGAATAACGACCCTTGAGAATGATCTAACTTTTAGTCCTTTATCAGTCACCTAGTCATAACCAAATATGGGACACCATCAATAAAATGATAAACAAGGATTCCCAAACCAAGATCTAGCCTCCGGGACATCAATCCCCACTAATCCAGGTAGTAGGAACGATCCCGAGGCCTAAAACCATGTTCCTAGGGCCAAAACACTCAAACGGGCTCAACCCTGCTCAAGGGCTGTGGTCCTAACACCTTGGGCTGAAATCCCCAGCCACTCCAAGGGCAAGGGCCACAGCGCCCAGCAAAGGCAAATTCTCCCACCTGCTTCTTCAAGCTAGGGTCGCGGCACCCCAAGAACAGGGGTTGCGGCCCCCAACCCAGAACCTGCCCAAACACATTCTCCTTCATCCCAAACCTCCCAAAAACATGCCTAAACATTTCCAAATCATCAAATCAAATTTCCCAAGCTTCCAAATGATCCAAAACCTTTAAATCCCAAGGTTCAATCGAACCAAAAACTCAACGGTTCACAAAATCCAATTCTAAGCTTAGAAACTCTAAAAACTCAAAATTTAAACTTAGATTACCTTTGATTGGGTTATATCTCATCAAATTCTTCGGTCAAGAAGCTTCTATGCCTTGATCCTCGCTTGATTCCAACTCCTAGAACTCGAGATTTCTTCGAATACGCTTCGAACGGTAAAACGAACTCACGGGAAAGAACGAGAGGTTTTCTAACGTACGTTCTCTCTGACAAACTACTTCAAGCTTAAGTAACCTCAAATAAAACCTAGTGCTTGGGGTCCCGAAAACACTCCCGAGGACATTATAGTCAAAACTTCCAGAATTTTCTCTTGATCTCAATAACTCCAAATTTATCATCAAATAACCTTCTCATTATCCAATATCCCAATAAAAGACCCCCGTTATGACAAAATCACTAACTCATAATATAAGACCGTCTCATGCCGAATAGCTCGAATATATCTCCATAATAATGGGATCTCATTCACAAATCACAATATGCACCCAAATACACAAATATACCCTTAACGGGCCAAATTACCAGAACATCATAATATTCAAATGTGGACCCACATGCATGCGTATAACATCATATTATAATATAATTCACATAAACATGCATATATTCATTTAATGGAAAAATTAAACAGTTATGGACCTCTCGGCCTACTAATCCAGCCATTAAACCGCATTAGGGATTTCGGGGCATTACAGTGTCGGATGGTTGCGTCAAGGAAACTTAGTACTACAAGAGGGCTTAAGCAGGCCGAGATGGTGCTTGAGTTTAAATGCTTGCTGAGAGCCTTGCTATTGGGGCTTAGTGGCCATAGGAGCCTAGAGAAGTTGCCCGAAGGGCCGAGATTCTAGTATAGAGCAGATGGATAACTATGTGGACAGTGCACGCATAAGGGAATCAACAGTGGTGCTACATGAAGTAGTTGACTCGAGTGTCACATTCTGCTGAGTGCACTTCTAGATTTTTTGTTTGCATGAAGAGTTGGGGCGGTCAGACGTTCTTGTGTGTGGGCAAGTTGTTGAGGACGCCAACAATTGAAGTAGGGGAGTGACCTTCACGGTTCAAACATCAAAATAGCAGACCGATGTTCCATTACAACAGCATCGGGATGAGTTATCATGGAGATCGTTAGTTGTTTAGAATGTAAAGTCTAGGAGACTCAGAGACAAAGACAAAGCCAGTTACCTAAGATGAAAGTAGTCAAGAATCAGGTACTAAGGTAACATCAGTGCAATGTTTGCCTAAGGTGAAAGTCAGCAGGACTCAGGTGCTAAGGCAACGTAGAGACGTCGAGGGGCAAAGAGTCAGAATGAGCAAGGCATTAGTTCAACATCATCTTAAAAAGTGATAAATTGAATGAGGGACCACACGAGAGAAAGTGTTAGCTTGCGAGTTATACTTTGAGAGGTACACCTCGAGAAGAGAAGTTATTCCCAAGTTGAAGTGGGGGAGCCCACTAACTTATATGTTTGAAGGGTCAGGGTACTTATTCAGTTTTGGTGTGTGAATCTAGGGGGAAACACAACAACATTCAGGTGTACAGTGCGATTACATGCATGACTGATGCGAGTGGGTCTGGTGACCAAGTGAAGATGCAGCTAGACAGTATGCATGGGCGTAGGCTGAGACCAAGATTGGGCAGGTTTTGCAGCATGTTATGGGACATGCTTAGTGTTTTATGGGAACACGTGTTTATGGAAACACAAGCCGAATGATTCATAGAACATATGCCGAAGGGAGATAGCGGGTTGGGACAACTTCATACCTCAAGGGTGAGGTAGAGTGCAGTTAAGTTGGTAAAGATTCAACAGACTGTCCAGAGTTAGGCAATGTTGATTTGGGGGCAGAACTTGAGGCACGATGCTAAGAGTCAGCATGAGCACGAGCCAGAAGGCAGTGCATTGGTTTCGAATGGTGTCAGATCATTGACCACATTGTAGAAGCTCAGATGAGCAGTTATGCTTATGGTCAGGAGAGGCCATTTCGCATCAAGCCATGGGTATGCAGTAAGGATAGAGGGCCAAAAGTCTGAGATACTACTTCACGAAGTTTGTGTGCAAGGGTGCAATAGATACTACATAAAGGCTACAGTTGGCACGAGTACCACGTTGAAGAGAGACATGCCGTCAACGGAAGGATGTTTCGTAGGTGCCGTTGGGAACGGTTGGTTTGCAAACCTCACCCCGAGGGTGCACATTAATTTCTTCCTTGTTAGTAGGAGTATGCATTGGATAGTTGGTGGGGAAGCTTCAATCAGAGGATGCGTTTGCTTCGGGGTTAGTGTTGCAAGGGCTACTTGGTTGACTGGAGGGACATCGTGATGGATTCAGAGGAGTTCATGTGTGCAAGGAGTCTTTGAGTGTAGATGCACTACTTCATGAGAGAATTCTAAATAGCAACAGTGGCATGGGGTATTTGATCGAGTCCAAGGGTGGATGTGGTAGATCATCCCCAAGTGGATGGTTCTACAGTGGTAGAGGGCCTAGTGCAGACTTAAGATTCAGAAGGAGCATGGAGGAGTCGAGGCAGGAATATTGGACAGCGGTTTATCGATGAGGGCATCGACAATTGAAGTGGGGGAGAGTGTAACATGCTGGCCTTGAAGGCATGTTACAGCTAGGTTTGTGCACGGTCAGATGCGCAAGCGAGGGTGCAGGCTGGTGAGCATGCTGATGCCTAGTTTGTACAACAATGACATTTTCGTTAATATCTTCAATATTGCCCAAAAATGGACGGGACTTGGTAAGTTCCATATTCAAGGGTCAATGAACGCAATGGTGCGATCAGATTTGGGAGATTCAGAGAATTGGCAAGCTGAGAGCCAAATATATCTCCCAAGAAAAAATCATATATGTTCATGGTAGAAGGTTAAAAGCTCAAGAAGGCTCTTTATAGGGGGAGCACCTGGTGTCAGCTCTCCACCACCCCCTGGCGCAGGTGCGTCAAGTGAGCTACTACTAGTTGGGAGGACTAGTAGGGCGAGCATATGAGGACCATGAGGGGACTCATATGTCTCTATGAGTAGGAGTACTCATGGACATTATCGGGCCATCCCGGTAGTGCGTCGAAGGGTGCTACCAGAGGCACACAGTCACGCGAAAAATGTGCCCATTGTTATTTGAATGGTTGGAAGACTAGCCTTGTCTCAGAGGAGTCAAGGTACTGCATAGGCATTTTCGCTGTCAAAATGTCAGCCTGTGACACCTGGGATGGCGTGGGCCGCTATGTGCTTAGCCCGTTGGCTGTTTTGTTGTATACTGTGAATTGTTATGTTATATGTTTTATGCTGAGTTTTCTTGCTGGGCTTCGGCTCACGGGTGCTCTATGGTACAGGTAAGGGCAAAGGAAAGGTCGACCAACGATGAGTAGGGAGAGCGTGGAGCAACGGATACATGTTCAGCCTGCCTAACTGCCACGGCCAAGGTTATTCTTGGGAAAATGCACTGTAATGGTTGTTTTATCGCCTAGGTCGGTCGTGTATATATTTTGAGTTGTAATAAAATTTTCTAAACAATATTTTTGGGATCCCAACTGTATAACTTTCTATAATTTCAATGAATGTCCAAACTTTATAATTTTTGTCATTAAATGAGTTTAACTTCAATTTAGTCAACTTTTAACCTAAAACCTCGATTAGCGAGCTAATGGCACATTTTTAACTCACATAGTAACAACTTTAATAAAGTAGGGTGTTACAACTCTAGGGGTCGACTTATGCTCGGACTTACTATCGCGGATGGGCCAATCATGTAGTAACCTTGACGCTAATGTGTGGAGGTTTCTGAAGGGAGATAACAAAATTTCCCTGTTCGACCAAACCATGGAGCTTGGGGTTTCTGTAAGTCTGTTCTACTTGCTCTTTATTTTCACAGTTATTTTTTTATTCTCTAACTGTTATTGTGTTTCCCTTTAGACTCTCCTCGGATTCATCCACCAATGCTCCCTCATTTCCTTGAAAATCGCAATTGATGAGAAGTTAGTCAACGATGCCCATCAAGCTCGAATCCAGGCCGAGGATAATATAAAAGAGGCCAAGGGAGCCCAGTCTAGGGTCGATGATTCGCTCAGAGAGGTCAAAGAGGCTCTGGCCAAGGTTGACGACGCCCTCAAAGCCTCCCAGGACAAACTTGCTTCCTCCGAGGCTAAAGCAGTCGTCTAAAGGTTGAGCTTGACACCAAGACAGCCAACTTCGATGCTGTAGAATTATGTAAATATTTTATATTTATTTTGTATCAATTATTTAGGTAAATAGAATAATGTTATATCCTAATATATTGTATATCCCTGATTTTTAGGAGATTAGTTAACCTAGGTTAATTGTATAGCTTTGTAATCTGCCTATTAATATGTAATTCTTTGATGAATAAAATTATTCCAGCCATTATTCAAAAATCTACATGGTATCAGAGCATGTTGAAAATTCTATGCCCTAATCATATTTTTTTTTCTTTTCTTCTCTGCCCTAAACGCACCAGCCCCTAAAATCGTACCAGCCCTTCTCATCTTTTCAACGCATCACATTCTTCATGGCTACTGGAAAAGAAAGCCTAAACTCAGACGCATCCTCCTATCCATCAACCCTCTCTAATCCACATGCACCAATAGGTTCTTCATCTCACAGTAATGATGTTGTTTCTCTGGTCACCAGCCACAAGTTCAATGGCCATAATTATCTTCAGTGGTCACAGTCAGTAATGATGTATATCGGTGGAAAGGGGAAGGAAGAATATCTCACAGGGGAGATTGAGACTCCAAAACCAAACGATCCAAAGTATAAAAATTGGAAAACAGATAACCACATGATCAAATCTTGGCTGGTTAGTTCAATGAATAATGATATAGGAGAAAATTTTCTTTTATATTCGACAGCCAAGGAACTTTGGGATGCTGTCAAAGACTCTTATTCTAGTTCTGATAATACATCAGAATTATTTGAGATTGAAGCTGCTCTTTATGATCTCCGCCAAGAAGATACTACAGTCACACAATATTTTAACACTCTTACTCGTTTTTGGCATCAATTAGATTTATTTGAAACTTATTCTTGGAAGTGTGCAGATGATACTACTCTATACAGGAGTATTGTAGAGAAAAGGAGAACTTTCAAATTTCTTCATGGTCTCAACAAGGAACTTGATGCTGTCAGGAGTAGGATCATGAGTATCAAGCCACTTCCAACCGTCAAAGAAGCATTCTCAGAGGTTCGATATGAAGAAAGCAGAAAGAAGGTCATGATGGGCGCTTCTCCTCTTCCCACTACTCAAGAGTCCTCTGCTCTTACTGCAAGAGGACAGCAGAAGGGCCGACCATGGTGTGATCATTGTCGCAAACCTGGGCATTTCAGAGAAACTTGCTGGAAACTTCATGGAAAGCCTGCCGATTGGAAGCCGAAATCATGGAAAGACAAAGAGAGTCACGGGAACGTCGCTGCCACTCTAAATACTGCTGTTGTTATAGGAAATGGGGACACATCTGATTCATCACCATTCACTAAAGCGCAGCTAGAGGCACTTCAGAAACTCCTAAGTCAGTCACACATCACTGCAAAGCCTGATACTACACCTGGTACAGGACATTTGGCCATGAAAGGTAACCTTTCAGTAGCTTTTATTGTCAATAAAAGAACTACTAACCCTTGGATTCTTGATTCGGGGGCATCAGATCATATGACAGGAGATGCAAATATTTTTTCTGAATTTCACACAAGTCCAGCGCATCATACAGTGAAAATTGCAGATGGCACGTTCTCTAAGGTTAAGGGTTTGGGTTCAATCAACATAAATCAGAACCTAACTCTCACTTCTGTTCTCTATGTGCCTAAACTGGATTGTAATTTACTGTCTATTAGTAAATTTACTCGTGACCTAAACTGTGTGACTAAGTTTTACTAGAATTTGTGTGTGTTTCAGGAATTGGATTCGGGGAAGATGATTGGCAGTGCTAAGATGTGTTATGGGCTCTATATCCTACAAGATTACACTCCATTCGTTAGGATAGCTCCGAAATTCAGTTTGTTTTCTTTAAATAATCAGTCTATTTCAAATAAAGATAGTGATATTATGTTGTGGCACTATCGTCTTGGTCATCCAAATTTTCTATATTTGTCAAAAATGTTTCCATTTTTATTTACTAATAAAAATCTGAAACTTTTTTGTTGTGAAATCTGTCAATTTGCAAAACACACTCGAAATACCTATTCTAGAATACCATATAAATCTTCCAAACCTTTTTCATTGCTCCATAGTGATGTGTGGGGTCCCTCACGCATAAACAATATAACTGGACATAGATGGTTTGTATCTTTTATTGATGATCATACTAGATTAACTTGGGTGTGTCTCATGAAATCAAAATCAGAAGTAAGTGAAATTTTTAAAACTTTTCATTCTATGATTCAAACTCAGTTTCTTACTAAAATTCAAATCCTCAAGACCGACAATGCCAAAGATTTCTTCAATTCTATCCTCGATCCTTATCTCACACAACAAGGCATTCTACACTTACGCTCTTGTGTTGATACTCCTCAACAAAATGGGGTTGCTGAACGGAAAAATAGACATATTTTAGAAGTTGCTCGTTCTCTCATGTTTTCTACTCAGGTCCCCAAACATTTCTGGGGTGAAGCTGTTCTTACAGCCACCTATCTAATCAACCGAATGTCGTCTCGAGTACTCAACTTTCAAACTCCATGTCACACGGTTTTGAGAGAATTCCCTCATACAAAATTCATTAGTCTTCTTGATCCTAAGACCTTTGGCTGCACCACCTTCGTTCATCTTCATTCTCAAAATCGTAGTAAGCTAGACCCTAAATCTATCAAAAGCATTTTTCTTGGTTATTCCTCTCATCAAAAGGGTTATAAATGTTATTCACCTATAACTCGGAAAATGTATAACACTATGGATGTCACCTTTTTTGAAAATCATGCTTACTACAAATCTGAGATTCAGGGGGAGAATGCAGGTGAATCTCATCTTTGGGACACTATTCTGAGTATTAATAATACTTCATCTCCTAGTGTTCACCATGAGGATTCTTCCGACTCTCAAGTCATAGAAAATCAAGTTTCATCTTCCTCTAAACTCATGGGTTCCCAAATCATTGAAAATTGTCCAAGTCCACCCATGGCTCTTGCACCTTGTCAAGAACCAGAAATTCGTGTCTATACGAGAAGGAAAAACTCTGGTAAAGATATAGAGCACACAACACATCTGGAGGACCACCATGCATCGGAACCGGATCCTCATTCTCCATAAACTCATTCAGGTTTAAGTAACTCTAACCATGATAAGGTTGTGCAAATAAATGATGATTTAGATTTGCCGATTGCATTGAGGAAGGGAGTTCGCGCATGTACAGAGCATCCAATTGGTAATTTTGTATCTTACAAAGCATTATCACCATCCTATCAGGCATTTGTCTCTGTTATTGATAACATACAGATTCCTCAAACAATTCAAGAGGCTCTGACTGATTCTCGATGGAAAGAGGCTGTAGCAAATGAGATTAGTGCTTTGGTGAAAAATAATACTTCGACAATCACAAGTCTACCACCTGGGAAGAGATCCGTGGGTTGAAAGTGGGTCTTTACCGTTAAACATAAAGTAGATGGGAGCGTTGAGAGGTTTAAAGCTCGCCTTGTTGCTAAAGGCTTCACTCAGTCTTACGGAATCGATTATCAAGAAACGTTTGCGCCTGTTGCCAAGCTTAACACTGTACGTGTTCTATTATCCCTTGCTGCAAATAAAGATTGGCCCCTCCATCAACTTGATGTGAAAAATGCATTCCTAAACGACGACCTTGAAGAAGAAGTTTATATGGACATTCCGCCAGGCTTCGAGAACTCCTCAAATCAGAACTAAGTGTGCAAACTCAAGAAATCTTTGTATGGTCTTAAACAATCTCCACGGGCATGGTTTGGTAGATTCACTAAAGCAATCATACAGAATGGGTATACTCAGTGTCAAGCAGATCACACTTTGTTTGTTAGATTCTCGTCAAATAAAAGGATAGCTATCCTAATTGTCTATGTGGATGACATAATACTTACAGGTGACTACAAGGAGGAAATGGAGAGATTGAAAGAGTTCTTATCTAAGGAATTCGAGATTAAAGATCTTGGTTATCTTAGATATTTTCTTGGCATGGAAATTGCTCGATCAAGACATGGCATATTTGTTTCTCAACGTAAGTACGTTCTAGACTTATTGAAGGAAACAGGAATGCTTGGATGCAAACCTGCCCCAACTCCAATGGATTCCAACAAGAAAATGGGTTCAGGAAAGGACATGACACCAGTAGACAGGGGGAGATATCAAAGGTTAGTTGGACGCCTGATCTACCTATCTCATACGAGACCTGACATTGGTTTTTCAGTTAGTGTTGTCAGTCAATACATGAACAATCCTACTGAAGAACACATGGAAGCTGTTACTAGAATCTTAAGAT
This sequence comes from Humulus lupulus, assembly GCF_963169125.1. Classification (NCBI taxonomy): domain Eukaryota; kingdom Viridiplantae; phylum Streptophyta; class Magnoliopsida; order Rosales; family Cannabaceae; genus Humulus; species Humulus lupulus. The sequence continues at coordinate 82,921,461 of NC_084793.1, read as the reverse complement.
ACCTCAAGATGAATCCTGGGAAAGGTCTTCTATTCAAGAAAAGTGATAGCAAAGAGATCAAAGTCTACACTGATGCAGACTGGGCAGGAGACGTAACAGATAGGAGGAGTACTTCAGGATATTGTTCTTATGTTTGGGGTAATCTAGTGACTTGGAGAAGTAAGAAACAATCAGTGGTTTCCAGAAGTTCAGCTGAAGCAGAATTTAGAGCTTTTGCTCTAGGTGTTTGTGAAGGGATTTGGCTAAATCGATTACTGAGTGAACTACGACTATTTGCAGGAGAGTCCATTAAAATGCTTTGTGATAATCAGGCTGCTATTAGTATCGCTAAAAATCCTGTTCATCATGACAGGACAAAACATATTGAGATAGATCGACACTTCATCACTGAGAAGATTGAGAGTGCCACAATTCAAACTATCTATACTCCATCAAGACTTCAAATAGCCGATGTTCTTACCAAAGCCCTTCCCAGAACTGTCTTTGATGAATTAGTGTGCAAGCTGGGAATGTTTGATATACATTACCCAACTTGAGGGGGAGTGTAGAATTATGTAAATATTTTATATTTATTTTGTATCAATTATTTAGGGAAACAGAATAATCTTATATCCTAATATATTGTATATCCCTAATTTTTAGGAGATTAGTTGACCTAGGTTAATTGTATAGCTTTGTAATCTACCTATTAATATGTAATTCATTGATGAATAAAATTATTCCAGCCATTATTCAAAAATCTACAGATGCTGCCAAGGCTGAGATCGAGGGCCTTAAAGAGGAGAAGAGTGCTACCTAAGAAATCTTGGAGGATAAAAAGAAGCGTATGCTCAAGGAATTCATTGTGAAAAAGACTGGGCAGCCGACCGAGCTTTGTACCGCATGTGGTCGCTTAATCTCGATATCGACACCTCATTTTTTATGGACAAGGAAGAGGAATTTTTGGCCAAGTGGAAGGGTCGATTGGCTGAAGAAGAGGTGACAGGCACCACCCCTGAGGTGTTTGGTGAAGATGAGAAGGGAGAAGAGGCTGAGTTAGCTCCTGCCGCTCCAGAATGATTTATTTTAAAAGGGTTGCATCCCTTTTTTTTTTTTGTAATTAACTTTTTGATGCCCTCTTAGGGCTAAAACAATCATAACTCGGGCTTGAATTATTTTATGAATGCTTGTTTTTTATTGTAGTTTTTTATGCTGAAATCTCTTTCTGAAAATCTTTATGCATATTACTCCAGGTTTGGAATATTTTGAGCATACAAGAACTTGCTCTTATATCTATTTATTTATACAAATACTATCGTTCTTAAGTTTAAACTTCCATATATGCATACATAGTTCATTCGATTGCACAATTTCGATCTCGTTATACTCAAGGTCGAATATCATTTTTACCACGTATTGGAGTTTAAAAATACTTATTGGCATGTAATCTTGTAGGTCTAGTTATTTCTTACTTAAATATAGTAACTTTTCCTCTCCTTCAAGTATGGTCTCGAGGTTGCGAGGTCAAAACCTTTTGCAAAAAATTCCAGCCTTGTCTCGACTCATGAATTTCGTTGGTTTATCTAGAATTTCAACTTTTGATTGTGTTGATTAGTGTTTCCTAGTTTTTTCCAAACATGTTTTATTCATGTTTGGTTAATAATCCATCCACTGTAATGTTATTTTTATTTATGCTATATGTAACGTCCCAAAATTACCTAATAAGGCTTAGGGCCTTGATTTGGGGGCCAATATGGAAATTTATGGAATTATATGCTTATATGAGTTATATTTGGGTGTAATTATGTGATTATGTGAGTTATATGATAATATGACTAGATCTGAATGTTTAGGTGTATTAAATATGCATGTGGGCCCATTTCTTATTAGAAGGGAAATTTTCGTAATTTGGCCCGTTATGGGCATAATTGTATATATGTGATATATGTGAGAGACCACATTATTATGTGGGTTTATTTGGGTTACTCAACATGAGACAATCCTATGGAGCAAGTCAGCAAGAAAGTCACAACGAGACCCAATACCCGACTCTGGGTGAGCCAAGGGGTATTTTGGGTAACTAGTACGTTACCGGGTTATCAGGAATATATATTTGAGGATATACTTGGAGTTAGTTACAATAGGAGGGGATATTGGGGACTTTGACCATTTTTCCTTCGGGGACATTTTTGGTACCCTGATCATCGAGATTAGCTTAAGTGACTTAAGCCTTAAGGAAACAAAACACAAACACAACAAACACTCTTATCAGCTCACCCAACCAACTCTCTCTCTCTCCCTCATTCTCTTAATTTTTCTAAGTGAATTGCTTGAGGAAACTAAGAGATTTTTGGCTGAAATCTTGGGAATTAAGGCCTGAACTTGGGGGATTGGATTTTTTGCAACAAGAGGAAATTCCAGTTGAGGTTATCACTAGGGGCTCGGAATCGGGATCATGCTCGATGGTTGTTCTTATTATTATGCTATGCTAAGACCTGAGGTAAGAAAACTGCACCCAATACGTGATATATGTGATTAGAGCTTGGCCCGATGGCTGATTATAACTATGATTAGGGCTCGGGTCCCTGAGAATGAACGTGATTGAGTTATGTTTGTGCTTGTTGATTAAACATACTTGAATATTCTATTTCTGGCTAAGTATTATATGATTGTTCACATGGTTTGCGTAGCTAGGGCTCGGCCCCATTAAGGAACATGGTTATTACTATATTTGCATTTAATTGATGGCATTATATGATTAATATGTATGCATACTTGTATTGTCTGAAGTATGCTTATCTTTATATGAATACCTAGGTCAAGGCTTGACTTATTAGTCAAGGGCGGCAATAGTTCACTGTGCACTGGTCGAAAGGCTTAGGCCCAATCAGGAACGTACTATTACGTTGGGCGACCCTATGGTCGTTGAAAAATTAAAGCTCCAGGTACGCTGGACTAGCTCTATGGCTAGTTACTCAGAGCTAAGGGCGAGGGCCCCAGGTGACTATGGTCACATAGGTAGGGCATAGGGCCCCAGATTGACTCTATGGTCAACTATTCAGGGCATCAGGCCCCAGTATGATCCAATGATCATTTAATTGTAATTGTATCCATGCATGAGTAGGTTATTACCGCTGTCCATGCTAGATAAGTATTTGGAAATATGCATTTTCTGTTCATGCACATGTTTAAGTTTTCTTGTTGAGCCTTGGCTCACGGGTGCTATGTGGTGCAGGTAAGTGGGAAAGGAAAGCTTGACCAACCATTAGTTGGAGAGCTTCGGTGGTGGTGTGTACATATGCAGCTTCTCGTCCACCACAATCGAGGGTATCTTAGAGGAACTAGGGTTGTATCCCTTATTTTGCCGCTTAGGTCGGCTGGTTGTAACTTTTGATGTATATACACCCTTTTAAAATGTTATTTGTAATATTTTGTGTTCTCATGTATGTATGAAACTTTTAATTGAAAGGTTAACAGTTCCTTTGACCAAAATTTTTAACCCTAACCCTTGACGTTAACCTTATTTACACATTTATAACCAAATGACTTGGTTAGCAAGTCTGACACTATTTAAAGTACATAGTATAACAGTCCTGGACTAGGAGGACGTTACACTATATTTTCAAGCCTATGGTATGATTGTATACCACTTATGCCCCCTTAATCTCCTATGATTGTAAAATCTTAGGTTATTGAATTTTGGGATCCTGCAAAAGATATAACAATAAAAATAGAACCGGAATAGGGAAGAATGCTTTATTAATGAAAGGCAAAAATTAAATACAAGCTTGATTACAAATAAATAAATATCATTCCTATATTATTGGTAATAAGGTCATAGATGTTCACCATTCCAAGCTCACGGAACCAATTCTCCAATCAATTTTGCTAGTTTATAAACACCAGGTCGAATAATTGATTCAATTTGGTAAGATCCATCCCAATTAGGTTTGAGCACTCTCAGAGAGGGATTTCGTGTGGCCAAAAATACACGTCGAAGCACCAAATATCCCAATCCAAAGTGTCTGTCTCGAACTCTCTTATTGAAGTATCTTGTTGTCCTTTGCTGGTATGCGACATTTGTTGGGCTTCTTCTCGTTTTTCTTCAATTAGATCTAGGGTTTCTTAGAGCTGAGATTGGTTTGAGTTCTAGTTGTATGCTTCGCGTCTTATTGTTAGAATTTCAACCTCAATTGGCAATATTGCTTCGCAGTCGTAAGCTAGGGAGAAGGGGGTATGTCCAGTTGAGGTTCGAGCTATTGTTTTGTAAGCCCATAGGACTTATGGTAATTCTTTTGGCTACTTGCCTTTAACCTTTTCAAGCCTTTTCTTAATGGAACATTTTAGAGTTTTGTTTATGGCTTCGACCTGTCCATTAGCTTGTGGATGAGCTACTGAGAAAAAATCTTGATTATCCCGTTCTTTTCACAAAAATGTGTTAACAGCTCGTTGTTGAACTAGGTTCCATTGTCTAAAACTATATTCCTTGGTACCCCATATCTACAAATTATGTTTCTTACCACAAAGTTTGGGACTTTCTTCGAGATGATTGTGGCAAGAGGTTCGGCCTCAGTCCAATTTGTGATCAACAACAGCTACGACATATTTATTCCCCCTTTTCCTATTGGTAGAGATCCTATGAGATCGATTCCCCATACCGCGAATGGCCACGGGGAGCTTATCATGGTGAGCTCGGTGGGTGGAGCTCGTGGGATTGAAGCGAATCGCTGAACTTTGTCACGTCGTTTGAAAAATTTAAATGATTCCGCTCTTATTGTGGGCTAGAAGTATCCATGCCTAATGACCTTCTTTGATAGACTGTGCCCCATGGTGTGGTCTTCGCAAAATCCTTTATCGATTTCTTCTAAGATTTTTCTAGCCTCAGGTGGAGTTACACACCTTAACAATGCCATAGAATATCCTCTTCTGTACAACCCCCCCTCTACAATAGTGTATCTTGGTATCTTGTACATCAGCTTTATTTCCTCATTTTGGTCTGCCAACAAGTTCCCAGTTTCAAGATAGTCTATTATGGGAGTCATCCAAGTAGGTTGTGAGTCTATCATGTTGACATCATCTTCGCTGGGCTCGGTTATGCTCGGCGCCAGTAGAAATTCAACTGGTACCACATTGAGTGTGTCGGCTTCTTTGGTAGTGGCAAATCGAGCTAGAGAATCTGCATTCGAATTCTGTTCTCGTGGGACTTGCTCCATTGCGTAAAATTTGATTTGTCTAACTGTCGCTTTGACCTTCTCCAAGTATGCTGCCATTTTAACCCCACCCCCCTCCCCCCCCCCCCCCCCCCCCCCGAGCCTGGTATTCCCCTAGAACCTTATTGACAATCAATTGGGAGTCACTATAGTAGTGAATGGATTTTTCTTTTAGCTCGGAAGATATTCGAAGTCCTGCTAATAATGCCTCGTATTCAGCTTCGTTGTTTGATGCGTCGAAGCCAAACTGTAGGGCTGAGTCAAGCCTGCTTCCTGATGGGGTAATGAGGATAATTCCTTCCCCCAACCTGTTCTCATTTGAATATCCATTAATGTAAAGTCTCCACAACTCGCGAGCTGGGGTTACGACTTCCTCGTTCGAGATTTTTGTGCATTTGACTATGAAATTGACAAAGGCTTGTCCATTTATCGTCATTCTTAGGTGATACATGATCTAGAACTACCCAAGTTTGACTTCCCATTTCAATAGTCTCCCTGATGCTTTGGGTTGCTACAATATCTGCCTTAATGGTTGATCAGTCAGCACATGTATGGGATGCGCCTTGAAGTAGGGTCGGAGTTTTTGGGATGCATGTATTAAGCACAGGGCTAGCTTTTCCATCAATGGATACCTTGACTCTACCCCTAGTAACCTTTTACTGACATAATAAATAGGATTTTGTACTTTCTTATGCTCCCAAACAAGTATCGCACTAATCGCATGTTTGGTCGTAGCGAGGTACACGTACAATATCTCTCCTATGACTCATTTGGATAAGAAAGGTGGTTTAGCGAGATGTTTTTTAAGGGCTTGAAAAGCAATCTCGCACTCGTCTGACCATTCAAATTTTTTGCTCCTGTCAAAAGGTTAAAGAATGGTTGGCATCTGTTTATAGATTTTGATACGAACCTACTTAATGTCGCCATTCGTCCAGTTAAACTCTGGACATCTTTATGCTTTCGAGGTGGAGGCATGTCAATTAAATCCTTTATCTTATCTGGGTTTGCCTCGATGCCACAAGCGTTTATTATAAATCCGAGAAATTCTCCCGAAGATACTCCAAATGAGCATTTTTGCAGGTTGAGTCTCGTGTTGTAATTTCGAAGTATGGCAAAACACTCTGCGAGATCGTCAAGATTGTTACAATTCTGTTTGGACTTGACCAGCATATCTTCCACTTACACCTCCATGTTGTTTCCTATTTTCTCGACAAACATTCTATTTACTAGTCTCTGGTATATGGCCCCGACGTTCTTGAGTTAGAAGGGCATCACATTGTAACAATACAGACCTTTATCAGACATGAAGCTCGTATGTTCTTTTTCGGGTGCGTGCATGGCTATCTGGTTATATACAAAATATGTGTCCATGAACAACATGATGTTGTGACCCAAGGTAGCATCCACGAGTTGATCGATTCGAGGTAGGGGAAAGTAGTCTTTTGGACACACCTTGTTTCGCCACTTGCCATTATTCTTTGGGACTAGCACTGGATTGGCTATCCAATCCAGATAGAAAGCATCTCGGATAAATCGATTTGTTTTAGTCTTTTGACCTCCTCTTTCAAAGCCTTCTTCCTTTCGTCATCTAGGAGCCTTCTTTTCTGTTGCTTAGGTGGGAAGTTTTTGTCTATGTTCAACGCATGGCTTATAATGTTTGGGCTGATCCCAATCATATCTGAGTACAACCATGCGAACACATCCAAGTTTTCCCTTAGGAAGTGAATTAATTGCTATGTCATGTCCTTTGGAAGGTTCTTCCTAATCTTTACCACCTTATGGGTGTCCTTAACATCGAGCTCAATGTCTTCGAGCTCTTTAATTGACTCGAGATCAACCCTGTCCTCATCTACCCTTGGGTCGATCTTCTCTTCGACATTGTATACTGCTTCACTTATTTCTTCAATAACAATTAGTGCTTGTGCACTTGTTTGGCTCTTTCCCTTCACCTAGATGTTGTATCATTCTTGGGCGGCCAGTTGGTCTCCTTTCAATGACCCAATGCCACTGGGTGTTGGGAATTTTATGGCCAAGTGACTAACGGATGTAACTACCCCCAGCCCAATCAGGGCTGGTCTCCCGAGCAGTACATTGTAGGCTGAAGGGGTGTCAACCACGATGAACTCCATTATCTTGGTTATTGAGAATGGATAGTCTCCCAAGGTAACTGGGAGCTCAATGGATCCCGTACTGGCTATTCCCTCCCCTCAAACAACATACAATGTCATCAAACAGGCTTTTAGATCTTGAACGGAAAGTCTCATTTTTTCGAGAGTGGCCTTATATAGAGGATGTTGAACGAGCTCCCGTTATCGATCAGGACTCGGCACACCCTGTTATTGGCGAGCTAAAAAGGATATGACTAGAGGGTCATAATGAGAGAACTAGACGTGCTAGGCATCTTCTTTGGTGAAGGTAATGGGTTGGGACTGAACCCTCTGCTGTTTCGGAGCTCTGGATTAAGGTTCATAGGGAGATCCATTCCTCGTTTTGAGTTCATCAACATACCTCTTTTGGGCATTTCTCACCGACCCTGCGATGCGCCCCCCCCCCCCCCCCCCCCCTTCCCCCAATGATGGTTATCACATCTTTTCCATCAATTGGGGGAGGTCAATTATCCTCCCTCGCATACGGTGCCGCCGATTGCTGGGCAGGTTTGGTCGGAGCTGCCTTCTGTCCAAGCGAAGCCTAGGTCGTATTTTAGTTTCGAACGTACTGTCTGAAGTAACCTCTTGAGATCAAACCTTCAATCTCGTCCTTTCATTGTCTGCATTCATCAGTGGTATGACCTTTATACCTGTGAAATTCGCAAAACTTATTTTCATCCCATTTTTATTTCTGGTTTTGCATCGCATCAGGTCGTCTGAAAGGGACCTGATTTTCATTTCCGACAAATATGTTTTCCCGAGTATCTGTAAGCTCGGTATAAACTGTATAAATGGAAAAGTATTTTTTGTTAGGAAAACTTATGCATGATCCTTATTTATTTTCATGTAGATTTAATATTAAACAAATTAATATGAGATAACCTAGAACATGTTTCTAAAATTGAATACAAAGAGAAACAATGATAAGAATACTTACAATATACGCAGCAGAATGAAAGAGTCATTCCTTCAGTTTCTCTAATTCTTGTACCCTTTCTATCGCAGAGTATCCTTAGAATCACCTAGACTAGAGTGGGCAATTCTCAACACATGAGATAGATACAAAGAGAAGAAGAGAAAATAAAAAAGAGGCTTAGAAAAAGGACTTGTGTTTAGAGAGAATCTAAAACTATCAGAAAACCAGTGATTAAACTTATCTTTTGACTTCTCTCTAAGCACTCATTTTATTGACTCAATTATGCCATTTAATTTAATTAAAAATCAATAAAATAATAGTCAATTTGAAGACCTAGGTCGAAATTATCATGGGCTTTAGGCCCGTGAAATTTCTCATTTGATTATAAGCCCATTAGACATAAAATCAAGGCCTGTATTATTTTCTATTGATTTAATTAATTAAATAATTATTTAAATCCTTTATCAAATTAATTATTTATAATTTGAACCTTGATTTAAACTTATTTATTAATTTAGATACCAATTTATCTTAATTAATAAATATGTCCTAATTTCTCTTTTCTTCTCAAAATTACATAACTCAGTGAAACTATCCAAAATTGACCTGGTCAACTTTGATAATTCTAATCGATAATTAAATCAATTAATTGAGACTATCTAGATGATTTTATCTTAGGTACAATGGAGACCATTGGCCTATGAAATCAAGCTCCAATAAGTTATCAGAAATCTAACAAATAAATTTACTAACTTATTTATTCCTCATGACTCCACTATAGACTCGGAATTGCACTCTAGAATTCATAGAACGCTCTATAACAAATATAGATACGCTATTAACTATCCATTGTTACAACCATAATTGTTACTCAATTCTCTATAGACAGTCTACAATGAGATAGGACTAAAATACCATTTTACCCCTTATTGTATTTTATCCTTAAAACACTTAGTTCCTTGTAAATGATATTTCGGTAAGCTAATTTAATTACTGAAATGAGATCTCTATCATTTAACAACTTGAACCAAACTAAAAGGAAACCATCATTTCACTTCTTCATCAGAAGCTATAGATGTTCATATCTATGATTAACACTCCCACTCAATTATACTACCGAGTTCCCAAGATGTAAGTATGGGCTAGTCCGTAGGGTAAGCTGGTAACGAACAAGTCAAAGAACTCAAATAATACAATCAGTTAGAATACTAACCACTTATAATTGAGATTGAATTGACCTATGGTCAACTATATGATATGACTAGAATAGATAATAATGGTATGTTTACTTATCTTATCAACTGTCAATATCGGTCCTTTCCGATGTAACAAATACATCCGATCTTATCTACTTTGCTAATGTTCTGGAAAGAACATAACACTGTGATGTGTAAGTAGATCATATCGTAGATTAGCAAGTCAGTGTAAATCCTATGCACTGACTAATCTTAGGACTAACTTATTTTGAACATGTAATCATATTTATATTCCACTGTGATTACGTTACTATAAATAAGATTAGCTATATGCTCAGGATTTAATAGAAGTTTATATTAAACAAATAATTATGAAAATAAAACATGTGAGCAAAGTAATTGACCAAGTCAAAAAAATTATTTCTATTCTTTTATTGATAATAAAATGTGATTACAAAGAATTTGGGTTTTAATTAGGGCATAAAACCCCCAACAAACTCCCACTTGCACTAATTGAAACTAATGCCTTAATTCTACTAATCCCTTTTCCTTGATATGCTTATCAATTGTAGCTTCTGGTAGTGTCTTTGTAAATGAATCTGTAAGTTTGTCTTCAATTGCAAACTTCATAACCTTCACATCTCCCCTGGCCACATATTCTCGAATAATGTGATATTTCCTTTCTATATGCTTACTCCTCTTGTGACTTCAAGGTTCTTTCGAGTTGGCTATCACTCCTGTGTTGTCACTAAACAACACAAACGGTTTATCCATTTCTGGAATAACACCAAGATCCAAATAGAACTTCTTTATCCAGACTATTTCCTTAGCTGCTTCTAACGCGGCTATGTACTCAGCCTCCATGGTGGAATCTGAGATTGAAGACTACTTTACACTTCTCCAAATAACTGCTCCACCATCAAGAGTAAACACCATTCTAGAACAGAATTCCTGTCATCAACATCAATCTAAAAATCTGAATCTGTGTAGCCTACAGGGTTCAGAACACCACCCGTGTAGACTAACATATAATCCATAGTCCGCCTTAAATACTTCAGGATATGCTTAACTTCTATCCAATGTTCCGGTCCTGGGTTTGATTGATACATGCTCACTAGTCCCACTGCATAGCAGATATCTGGTCTAGTACACAACATAGCATAGATCAGACTTCCAACTGCATATACGTAAGGAACTTTTCTCATTGCATCTTCCTCTTCAGGAGTCTGGGGAAACTGCTTCTTTGAATGATGAATTCCATGGTGGGACGGTAATCGTCCTTTCTTGGAATTTTTCATTGAGAAACGTTCAAGCACTTTATCTATATAAGCTGCTTTAGATAGAGCTAAGAGTCTGTTCTTTCAATCCCTGATGATCTGGATACCTAGAACATAACTTGCTTCACCCAAATCCTTCATCTGGAATTGAGTGCTCAGCCAATTCTTTACATCTGATAATTTCTTAACACTGTTTCCAATGAGTAAGATATCATCTACATAAAGAACCAGGAATACTACTATTTGATTTTCCTTCAATTGGTAAACACAAGGCTCATTAATATTTTGTTCAAAGCCATAGTGTTATCCCAAAAATCAGAAGTGAATGACCTGGCAGGAATTAATTGCACATGGCTGACACCTGGAAAAACCTGTGTTCGACTATTGACCAGGAAGATGTTCGGAGTTATGCGGTCGATCTCTTCATACGACAAGTCTGGTCGTATGCACGTAACACGCAAAGGAAATCTTAGGCAGTTATGATGGAATCCGAAATTCTCTCCCATGATTTCCTGAGTATCCGATTATTTAGGAAATAATATATGTAACAAATCAATGTAAATCTTCCCTGAGCTTATAAATAGAAGAAGAGGGCTCAGGGAAGGGGATCCGATCTTTTTTCTCTTTTCCTGACTTCTAAATCGCTAGAGTTTAGAGTAATCATATCAATCACATTGTATTGTTCTTCAGAGGTTAGTGAAACTCATTGAATCCTAGTTCTTTGATCACTCCTTTGACTCTTACATCAATAACAATCTAAGTGGACGTAGGTTATTACCAGATTCTGGGGCCGAACCACTATAAAATATCGTGTTCTTATTATTTTCGCTATCACGTTCTTTTCAACGCATTCATCCACGTCAAGCGTATTTTGACTCCGTGTCAGTTGCCCAAAATCAGGGTCAACATTCTGGTGCTTTCATTGAGAGCTTGATATATCACCGTTGAAAAAACCAATGGCGAAAACTGCAAGGAAAACTGGACAGCCGCCGCTGCACCATCAAACCTGCCTCCTCCTCCTCCTCCTACAAGTGTGGCTGAGGATGAGCCACACCCGGACTTTGAGGAAGAAGAAATGGATGACGTGATGCTAAAGAGTACTCTGGGGGCATTGCATGAAGAGCTGGCCAACCTGAGGGCCGGCCAAGAAAGTGCTGCCGAAATCATGGCGCGGCAGCAGCAGGAAATCGAACGGCAGCGTCTGGAGTTAAGCGAGAGGCAAGCGGAGATGGACCGCTGCCAGAGTGAGGCCATGGCAGCCCTAGAGGCAACCTTGCAATTGGCTAGGAATCAGGCCGCACCTGTCTCGCAACCTGATCAACCTGCGAATGGGCCACCCCACAGGGGTCCCAATCCTAGCCCACAAAAGGCCCGAGCAGCCTCAGGTGCCTCATGACGATGTCCCACAGGACCCTGAGGCACAGCCTCCATCCCAAGCTGGTCACGGAAATCCCCCGCATCAGAGGCGGAATAGGACCGAGCATCAGCCTCGTAGTCCTAGATGCCATAGGGGTGACGAGCCGAACCTACCGAACAGAGGTTAGAATCCTCCTGGTAACAGGAGGAATTCAGATTTAGGCTCTGCGGTCCGAGGTCCCCCACGGCATGATAATGCACGGGGACACAACGACCAGCGCAGGCCACCCTCTAACGCTCGAGACGCTTCAGCCCGGGATGGAAATCGAGGGAACAATCGATCCCACCATAGCCAATCAAGATTCAGAGATGGCCATGGGTATAATGAAGCCGACTCCGGCAGAGGAAATGCCGGTCGGAGGAATGACGAAAGAGGTGGAAACAGGAATCAGCCACCTCAGGATGACCAACCCGGCAGACGGGACGCTAGGGGGCAATCCAGACAGAATAACGTCTTCAACTGGCTTGGAGCTAGCGAGCAGCGGAGAAGAGACGAGTACTTGAGAGATGTGCTCAACGATCACCGCGAGTGGCATGGCAAGAACGTCCCCCCAGCAATAGAGGCCACAACGATTCTTGTCACTCTGGAGGCCCAGATAGATGCCCTCAACCAGGCTGTGCAACAGCTGGTCGGGGGAAGAACATCTTACATCGACCACGACAGGAGGAAAGGCACTCCTTTCGTCCAAAGGATAGCTATGGAAGAGACTCCTACCAAGTTTAAAATGCCTACGCTTCCGAACTTTGATGGGTACGGTGACCCAGTATCTCACGTTAATAAGTTTGAGATAAAATGGACATTCAGAAAGTGTCCGAAGATGCTCGATGCAGGATCTTCCCTGCAACACTTTCTGATGCCGCACAGGAGTGGTTTTTTAAGTTCCCTCCTACAAGCATAGTTTCCTGGGAGATGTTCGTAAGGGAATTCTACGGACAATTCTATGCCGGTCGCGTGCATCCGACCGAGGCAAACCAGCTGGTTGAGATTCGCCAGCAGGATGGAGAATCGCTGAAGGACTACATCCAGCGCTTTATGCGAGCAGCGGCTGGGGCTAAAATAGTGGGGGACGAAGGCAAAATGATGGGCATAACCGCAGGGGTTAGGCGTCGCTCCCCCCTCTTGAAGAGCCTTCGCAAAGATGGGGTTAGAACTACCCAGGAATTCTTGGACCGGGCTAATCGTTACATCAAGCTCGAAGATGCCATTACCGATGATGGAAAGCCTTCAGGCAAGGATAAGAAGGCTGCCGAGCCCACCAAAGCCGCCAATGGGTCTAAACCCAACGACAACGGCAAAGGCAATGGGAACGGTAACGGAAATGGCAAGAATGGTGGAAAACGGCCACACAATGAGCCTTCCACCTCCGAAAATAAACGAGCCAAGGGTAACCGTTATGAACCTCGGTTCACTAACTACACTGCCCTTGTTGAGTCTCGGGGAGAGGTTTATCAGGCCACGAGTTCCAGTGTGCCTTATAAGAAGCATGCCCCCATTCAAAAGGATATTTCGAAAAGAGACACTACCAAGTTCTGTCGTTATCATAACGACTATGGACATGATACCAACGAATGCAACCAGCTAAAGGATGAAATCGAGTTCCTGTTTAGACAAGGACACTTGAGAAGATACGTACGGGCCTCGGGAAATTACCAACGAGAAGCTCCAGGTGGCAACGAGCAAGCGCTAACATGCCAACGCTCAACACCTTTGCAGCCTGCCCCCGTGACTGGCACGCTGTTAACCATCTGTGGAGGCCCGCACCTCACGGGAAATAGCGGAAAGGCCAGGGAACGATATGCTCGGACTCTGCGCCACGACCAGGACATCGAGATGATGACTGTGGAGGACCGCGCACCAAAACAGGCTCGGTCAGAAGAGGGCGAAATAACCTTCTTTGATAGCGATGCCCAACATGTCCGGTTCCCACATTTCGATCCGCTGGTCGTAGATATCCAAATGGCCAACATGATGGTGAAGAGAGTGCTGGTCGATACAGGAAGTTCGGTGAATATCCTGTATAAGTCTTCGCTGGAATGCATGAAATTGTCCATCAAGGACCTGGAGCCTTGCAACCAAACGATATACGACTTCTCTGGTGAGGGACTCGCCCCCGCCGGATCAATCAAACTGCCAGTGATGACAGGTACAGTGCCTGCTACCAGAACATTACTCACTACTTTTGTGGTAGTCGATTGTCCTTTCGGCGTACAATGCCGTCATTGAGAGGCCTATATTGGTTGATCTACGGGCCGTCATCTCTATGTGGCACTTAGCCATGAAGTTCCCGACAGACGCAGGGGTAGGACGCGTGTTGGGGAACCAGAGGGAAGCCAGAGAGTTCTACAACGCCTCAGTCACAAAAGCGAAAAAGGGAACATCGAAGAGCACTACCTCAAATAGGTTGCAAATGGTAGTTGATACACAAGCCCAATCCGGTGATGAGGTCACCAAATAGGGTGTTGCCCAAAGTGAGGATAGAGATCTAGATCCTCGCTTTGGGGATTTTGAAGAGAACGTTGGACCCGTCGAGGACCTGAAAGAGGTCCAACTCGACGAAAAAGACCCGACCAGAGTCGTGAAGGTCGGGAAAAACCTAGAGCCAACCACGAAGCATACACTGGTGGAATTTTTTCGGAGGAACCAGGAAGTCTTCACCTGGTCACACAAAGACATGGCTGGGATAGACCCTGCAGTTATCAGCCATGTCCTAAACATAGACAAGACTTTTCCACCAGTGCAACAAAAAAGAAGGTTGCTCGATAAAGATCGGTGGAGAGCCTTAAAAGAAGAAGTTGAAAGATTAAAGGAGAATGGGTTCATCAGGGTGGCGTTTTATCCATCGTGGGTCTCCAATCCAGTGCTGGTTCCCAAGCCTAACGACAAATGGTGAACCTATGTGGATTTTACAAACCTCAATAAAGCCTGCCCAAAGGATTGCTTCCCACTCCCAAGAATCGACCAGCTGGTCGATGCTACCGCAGGACACGAGATCCTCTCGTTCATGGATGCATATTCAGGCTACAATCAGATTAGCATGCATCCCCCTGACGAGGATCGCACCATCTTTCGGACCGATACGGGCTTATACTGTTATAAAGTAATGCCCTTCGGACTGAAAAACGCAGGTGCGACTTACCAGCGGCTAGTCAACCACATGTTTAAGGAGCTGATCGGAGTAAACATGGAGGTGTACGTGGACGACATGCTGGTAAAGTCTAAAAAGGCAGAAGGACATGTGAAGGATTTACAAGAATGCTTTGATGTACTAAACGAGTACCAGATGAAATTAAATCCTCTCAAATGTTCGTTCGGAGTTGGATCAGGGAAGTTTTTGGGGTTCATTGTAAATTCAAGAGGAATCGAGGCCAACCCCGACAAAATAAAAGCCCTGATCGACATGAAATCGCCAGAGAAAATCAAAGATGTACAAAGTCTAACCGGGAGAATCGCAGCCCTGAGTAGATTTATTTCGAAGCCAACAGACAAGTGCATCCCTTTTTTCAATTTACTTAGAGGCAATAAGAAATTTGAATGAACAGGAGACTGCGAACAAGCTTTTCAGGCCTTGAAGGTGCATATGGCACAGCCTCCCATTTTATCAAAGCCGATCGAAGGAGAGACTTTGTTCATTTACCTGGCGATCATTGAAGTTGCTGCTAGTGCGGTACTAGTACGAGAGGAAGAAGGCGTACAAAAAGCGATATACTATGTTAGCAAGAGGTTGATTGGGGCAGAACTAAGATATCCGCCCATTGAAAGGTTAGCATATTGCTTAATCCTGGCCTCGAGGAAGCTACGCCCTTACTTCCAAGCCCATCCCATCACAGTGCTAACCGACCAGCCCCTTCGGCAAGTCCTCCAAAAACCAGAGGAGGCTGGGTGATTATTAAAATGGGCAGTCGAACTAGGGCAGTTCGATATCACATATTCACCGCGAGCAGCAGTAAAAGGATAAATCTTAGCTGATCTTATTGCAGAGTTCACCGAACTCCCAGACAGCGAACAGTGCAAACAGCCTAGTGCGCCTGAGCCTCAAGAGAAAGCTCCTTCATGGAAGTTATTCATGGATGGGTCATCCAACGAATCCCACGCAGGAGCGAGAGTGATATTGATAACGTCGGAAGGGCATCGATTTCACTGCGCTATTAGGTTCGACTTCACCGCGTCAAATAATGAAGCCGAATATGAAGCCCTCCTCGCTGGACTGAGAATGGCCAAAGACATGGGCATAAAGACGCTTGATATTTACAGCGATTCACAGCTGGTAGTGAATCAAATTCTAGGGGAATATTAAGCGCGAGGCTTAAAAATGGTGGCCTACTTGAATAAAACCAAAGACCTGCTAGCCCAGCTTACAAAGTATACCCTCCAACAAATACCGCGGGATCAGAATTCAAACGCAGACGCCTTAGCCAAACTCGCGAGTGCGAAAGATGCTGACACTTTGAACATTGTGCCAGTAGAAAGATTGAGTGAGCCAAGCATACAAGTGGTTGAAGCCAGTATGGAGATTCGAATTGAGGATACATGGATGGCACCATACTTGGAGTATCTGACAAACGGTGTGCTACCAACAGATAGAAACAAAGCCAGAACTCTGC
This sequence comes from Humulus lupulus, assembly GCF_963169125.1. Lineage (NCBI taxonomy): Eukaryota > Viridiplantae > Streptophyta > Magnoliopsida > Rosales > Cannabaceae > Humulus > Humulus lupulus. The sequence goes on along the minus strand of NC_084793.1, from coordinate 82,904,718 downwards.
AAAGGCAGGCCGCTAGGTACATACTGGTCGATGGTGTCATGTACAGGAGACCCATGGGCCATAAAAAGAAAAGAAAAAAAATAAATATTAATTTTGCTGGGGGGGCAGGAGGGCCTTCTGGATGAGGAGCATTTGGATCCGCCAGAGGTTTAGCCACAGCAGCAGCAGCAGGAGTTTGGGCCTTGGCTTTCTCTTCTGCTTCCATCCGAGCAACACACTGCATCATCAGCATCTCCTGCAACTGCTCGGAGAGATAGCTGATGTCTGCCTCCCGATTGTTCTTCCAAAGGTCATAGAAGCTAAGGAAGGTGGCTTCCTTATACTTCCTTAGAGTTTTAACTCCGTCCTCCTCGAGCTTGCGCACCCGTTCCTCAAGCTTCCTTACCTCATCCCTGCTGGCGGTCAGGTCGAGTGTGAGCTGGTTGCACTCTTGGGTGTTGAGTTTGCAGTTCTCCTTCCATTTGTGCCGCTTGTCAATGGCTTTGTTCCGGGCCGCTTCGCTCTCCTGAAGCTCTCGGGTAAGAGTGGATTAGTCCTCGCAAAGCTGCTCGTTCAGCTTCACCAACTCCCTGTTCTCCTCGAGCAGCTTAGCCTTCTCATCCTCAAGCACTTGCGTGGCCTGGGCAAGCCTGGAGTCAAAGTTCCTCTCTCGAGAAACCATCGCCCCAGGTCGACGCCAGCTGGCAGTCAAGGACAAAAATCCCTGAAGAAAAAAGTGAGTTAAGAAAGGAAGTTCAGCATAAATGACAAAGCAGCGAAAGATGACTTATACTGGCTATCTCGTTCAGCCCCCTGTTGATGATTTCGTTGATGTCCATCGTGGCAGTGTCAGTGATGGCGACCTGGGCGCGCTTGTGCTTGGAGAGCCGATATAATCTCTCCCTAGCCATGCCAACTATGTGATTGGGCAGGGAGCCTTCGGACAATTGGTCCGTGGTCTCTTTGTCTACGGCCTTTGAGGAAGGCCGAGGGTCGGCAGGCGTGGGAGTTTGCTGCTCGAGGGCAGGCGGATGTGTTAAGTTCTCTTTGGAGGGGGCGTCGGTGGGAGCGTCTTCTGTTCGGGCTTTCTTGAAGGGGTCTTGATACTTTCCCCACGAGCTCTTTTGCTATCCTTCTTCGGGACAGAGGCTTCGGCAGCAGCTTGATAATGAGCAAAGAAGTCCCCGGGGTCCATGCCTGCACAAAGAGTGACATTTCAAACGATGAGATTAAAGGGTCGCAGAGAAACAAAGGATAGAATATAAGAGATGCAAAAGTAAGGTACCCGAGCTACACCTACTGGTCGTAACTTTATCTATTGAACTACCTAGTTCCTGGAAGAAATCTGAATTTAAAGAAGGAGCGTTCCTAAAGTTGCCGTCCCCATCAAACAGGTGGATGGGAATGGGCAAGTTATTTAAAAAACGATAATGGTGTACCGTATACATCCGACGAGTCGTCAGACTGTTCAGCAGGCTCAGCAGCCTTTTGTTTCCCCTTGCCCTTGGGGACCGACGGTTCTGCTGCTTGGTGGGGAGCAGCGGGTTTCCTGATTGTAACCCCAGTTGGCCTCCTCCTAGGAGGGGGTGACTGAGGCTGCTGCTCGGGACCCTGTTCGCGTCCCACGCCAGCATGGACACCACCCGCCGCAGGTTCGCTCGTCGTTGGAGGGGAGCCCTTAAGGCCAGCCAACCTAAGGTTAGCCTCAGTGATCAGGTTTTTCACACTCTTAGCAGCATTAAGCATGCTGGCTAAGAGTGCTGCCCTCGACTCCATTCCTGGAGTGGGGGTCGGGCGCAACCATGGACCTGGAGTACAGTGGAACAGTAGAGTATTATGACAAGAAAAAAATTTAAAGGGCAAGAACTGGTTTAAGGCTAGTTATTCTCCTTACCTCCTCGGGTGAATGCCAGGTTGTTCGCAGCAATGTCAGGTGTGAGAAAGTATTCCAGGTGATACTTCCCCACATTGGAGATATGGGTGGTCTCGGACAGAAACGTGCGTCTAGTCTCCTAATGGCAAAAATGGAAGAACCTCGTACCGTCCTGGTTGGGGTTGGACTTAAGGTCAAAAAGATAATTAACCTCATGAGGAGAGGGGGCTGGCCATTTCTTTAGTTTGTAAAGGATATAGAGCGCGGTTAGCGTCCTATATCCGTTCGGGGTAATCTGAAAAGGGGCCACCCCGAAGTAATTAACCACCCCTTGAAAAAATGAATGCAAAGGCAGGGTGGCACCCGCCTCGATATGGTATCTCGACCAGGCGCGATAAGCCCCCCCTGCCAGGTTGGCTCGCTAGTCGATGGAAGGTCTGACTAGGGTCACCCCCGTTAGGTTGTACTTAGTTAAATAATTGGAGACCATGCGGATGGTCACCGTGCTCGGAGATACTACGTGCCACTCGACAGCCGGCTGGACGGCATGACGAGGACGGGCACGCGCCTGAACTTCGGTCTTAGGAGGAAATTCTCGTCGACCACTGGTCGAGGGGGCGTCAGTAGGAGGCTGACTTAGAGAAGGGTTGCGTCTTTTTCTGGCCTTGGTTTTTGTTCTGGCCATTTTCTGGGTAGAAGCTGGTGGAGGATTTGGGTTAGAGCGTGAGAATGGAATTTCTGGGATTAACGTGGATGGATTCTCTTCGCCTTCGAGCAGTTGGGCTAGGAGATCATCTTCGATAGGTCTTTCTCCTCCCCAAGGGTCTTGCATATGAACTGCAAACAGACAATGGAGCAGATAAGACAATCCGCGAAGTAGTGTGGGGAAGCTGGGATAACGTTGCTCGTGCCTAAATAGCCAGCATCATCCTAATCCTACGCTTACTTCAACGCGGGTAAATAACAAAAAAAGAGCAGGGAAAGAAGAACGTTTTCTGAAAAGAACCTTTTTTCAACTCCCAAAGGGCGGGAATTTTTTTTAGTTTTTTCGTCTATCTTAAAGGTTGAATCTTTCGACAACCTAACGTCCCAAATCAGAAACTCTATCTATCAAAGTACTAATATAACCCATACAAGGCATGACGATGCACTTCCACAGAATATTAGCAATTTATACCAAAAACCCTATTCAAGAACGCAGACATATCAGAGCAAAAAAATAGCATCCATGGCGTAGTACATGGCTTAAAGGATGGAATCCTTACCTGAGAGGAAGAGGGGATTCGCAAGAAAATGAAAACTTGAGGCGGAAGACCTGCGGCACGACGTCAGACTGGTTTTCAAAGCTCTGAACACTGGTGCAAGTTCTTGGAAATTTTGGCGAAAATGACGGGTAAAAGTTTCCTGAAAAAGAAGAAAGGCTACTTATAGAAGATCAAGGGGGTAGCCAAAAGGTGGTAATCATCACTTCCCACTTTCAAAACGTGGGGAAGTGGACAAGTCGTCAGATTGCCTTTTTGGAAACCGAAAAGACTTGATTAGACATAATTATGTCACAGTTTTCGAAAGAACACGAGAATTCTGACAGACGTGGGAAGACGAACGGTTGTTCCCTTAAGTTTCTTTATTACTGGTCGCACTAAACAAACTTGGGGGGCAAATGTTATCCCAAAAATTAGAAGTGAATGACATGGCAAGAATTAATTGCACGTGGCTGACACCTGGAAAAACCTGTGTTCGACTATCGACCAGGAAGATGTTCGGAGTTATGCGGTTGATCTCTTCATACAACCAGTCTGGTCGTATGCACGTAACACGCGAAGGAAATCTTAGGCAGTTATGATGGAATCCGAAATTCTCTCCCATGATTTTCTGAGTATCCGATTATTTAGGAAATAATATCTCTAACAAATCGATGTAAATCTTCCCTGAGCTTATAAATAGAAGAAGAGGGCTCAGGGAAGGGGATCCGATCTTTTTTCTCTTTTCCTGACTTCTAAATCGCTAGAGCTTAGAGTAATCATATCAATCACATTGTATTGTTCTTCAGAGGTTAGTGAAACTCATTGAACCCTAGTTCTTTGATCACTCATTTGACTCTTACATCAATAACAATCTAAGTGGACGTAGGTTATTACCAGATTCTGGGGTCGAACCACTATAAAATATCGTGTTCTTATTATTTTCGCTATCACGTTCTTTTCAATGCATTCATCCACGTCAAGCGTATTTTGACTCCGTGTCAGTTGCCCAAAATCAAGGTCAACACATAGGTTTTGATTATTTCATCAAACCTAAGATTCCAGGAACGAGAAGCTTGCTTTAGTCCATAAATGGACCTATTCAACTTGGAAACTTTTCCTACTTCTTCAGCTACTTTAAATCCTTCTGGCAGATCCATATAAATGACTTCGTCAAGCTTTCCATTAAGAAAAGTCGTCTTAACGTCCATTTGCCAAATCTCATAGTCGAGAGCGGCTGTCATGGATAGGAGAATGCGAATGGACTTGAGCATGGCTACCGGACTAAAAGTTTCCTCATAGTCCACGCCTTCTCTTTGGGTATAACCCTTTGCCACTAATCGAGCTTTATAAGTCTCGATATTTCCATCAACACCTCATTTCTTCTTGTAGATCCACTTGCACCCAATGGTCCTAAAGTCACTAGGTGGTTACACAAGATCCCAGACGGAATTTGAGTACATGGACTCCATTTCCTGTTTAATTGCTTCGAGGCATAATTCCTTTTCAGGGCTATTCATTGCCTGTGTTGAAAGACAATGGATCATCATCACTAGTGTCACCAACAACCATATTGGTTTCACCATCCAAACCATAGCAAACTGGGTTCCTAGAAACCCTCCCACTACGACGAGGCTCCGTGATTGTTTGCTCAGGAACAGTGGTACTTTCTTCATTTAAATCGACTTGCGTCAATTGGACATGAAAAGTGGTAATTTCATCATCAACTCATTTTGATGACGATGGAACATTGGTTGGAGTCAATTCTTTAACCATCTCCTCTAAGACTACTTTACTGCGAGGTTTGAAGTTTTGGACATATTCATTTTCCAGAAAAGTAGCATTTGTAGAAGTAAACACTTTCTTTTCTGAATGACTATAGAAAAGTCCACCCCGAGTACCTTTAGGATAGCCAAAAAACATGCAAACTTCAGTTCACGGTTCTAGCTTTCCTTCCTTTTTCCTCAGGACGTGGGCGGGACACCCCCATATTCTATAATGGCGTAAACTAGGTTCACGACCATTCCAGCGTTCTAAAGGTGTTTTGGGGATTGATTTAGACGGCACGACATTGAGAATGTCATTCGTGGTATCAATTGCATGTCCCCAGAATGAAGTCGGTAGAGTTCAGTAAATTAGCATGCATCTAACCATTTCCAATAAAGTTCTGTTCCAGCGTCCCGCTGCACCATTTTGTTGCAGAGTTCCTGGGGCAGTAAGTTGTGATAAAATCCCAAGTTCAGTTAAATGATCTTGGAACTGCATATCCAAATATTCTCCACCCCTATCAGATCGCAAGATCTTTAACGTTTTACCCAATTGGTTCTGAGCCATTGATAGGAATTCCTTAAAGTTTGAAAATGTTTCTGATTTCCTATGCATTAGGTAAAGATATAAGTATCTAGAGTAATCGTCAATGAAAGTGACGAAATATTGAAAACCACCCCTGGCTTGTACATTCGAATGTCCATAAACATTTGAATGAACAAGACCAAGTGGTTCTTTGGCCTTATCACCTTTTGTAGAGAATGGACGCTTGGTCAGTTTGCCTTCTAGACAAGATTCACAGATAGGTAATTCACCTAAGGTGAGTTCCCCGTAGGTCCGTCCTTTCTAAGTCTTTGAATCCTATCATAGCCAATGTGACCTAGTCTCAAGTGCCATAAATACGTCGTATTACAATTATCGGTCTTTTGCGTTTATTGGTCCTAGGTTTAGCTACTTTGAATAAATCATTGTTAAGAGTGAGGGGTTCGTTAGGTCGCAGAATATAAATCCTGCTTTCCATACATACAATACACAATTGTGATCCATTGAAAGAAATAGATATATTAGAACTTGTGAAAGTCATAACAAATCGTTCTAATTGCAACATGGAAAATGAAATTAAATTTCTACTAAAATCTGGAATAAAAAATACATCTTTTAAAATTAAGTATTTATTTTCGAACTTCAGACGAGCTCTTCCTCTAGCTTGGACCACAATGAGCGCTTAGTTCCCAACTTTAAGCTTTAAGCCGCCTTCGTCCACTTCCTCCCACGATTCAAGAAGCTATAAAGATTTGCAAACATGGTTGGTAGATCTAGAATCAATAATCCAAACAGATTTATCATTCTCTAAAACACATGTTTCTAAGATAAATGAACTATAATCATTACCTTTGTTTTTCGCTACTAGAAACTTGGGGCAATCTCATTTCCAATGCCCCTTCTCTTTGCAGTGAAAACACTTATCTTTACCTTTCTTGTTTTTCTTGTTCTTCCCCTTAGGCGTTTTTGCATATGGTTGTGCACTCGTCTTTGCAGCCTTTACAGGCTCGGGGTTGTCTATTTGTCCACCTTTCCTCTTGTTTCCAGCTTTCGAAGACGAAACTGGGTTAGCTTCAGCCTTTGCTGGATCAGCAGCAACATCAGTAGTCTTATTTTCACCTCCTTTACTAGGTCCACCCATGACAGGTTCAATAATCTGAAGCTCGTTCATGAGCTGCGTCAGACCATAGTTGAGTTGATCATGAACGTGCAGACACGGTGCCATCACGTACGTGCAGAGACAGTGTTATCCAAGCATTTACGGTGCTATCAAGAACGTGCGGAGACGGTGCTCATTCTGGGGATTCCTCAAACATGACGAACTTAGAGTTTTCACCAATCAAATCTATCTTGATATTCTGCTTCCAATTAAGGAAGTTTTCTCCAGTGAGTTTCTCCATCGAAAGTTGTGAAAAGATGGGAGTAGACACAAACACTACTTAACTTAAAACTACAAATTACCAATAAAATAGAAATCAATCAAATTTGCACAATAAAACTTCTATTCACACAAATTTCAAGAAATAGCACAACATATACCAAAAATATGTAAGATATGATAAAAAATAACAAAAACAATCATATCTCTATTTCTTTAGGTTTTTAACTAATCTATGATATCCTTGTCCCAGTTGGTGAGAGTCAAAAATACCACTAGTTAAATAGAGTTGTAAACTCATTTAATAATGGACACCACTATTAACAACCTACTATTCGATCAAAATAAGAAAAAAAAAATTCTTATTTTATGAGCTAGACCCACGGTTTCGATAATCATAGATTTAGTTCTAGTAGTCACCGTAGGGGTGAGCGTAGTAGAATTTGACCTATAATTATCTGTATTTCGAAATCTAACCTGGTCAAAATAACTAATGAACACCTTCTATAGGGGGACGAATCAAAGCGCCTCGAGGCCCCATTAAGTTATTGACTATGTTAAATCAACGGTGGAGATCGAATATAAATCTTAATATAAGCTCATTATAAAATTGAAAAATAGTATTTTTATTATTTATTTTTTTAGAAAATTAATGACTATGGTTTTCAAAAAAAAAAAAATAAACAAATTAAATTTTTAAAACCAAAGTCATATAATTTCCTATTAATTCTAAAGTGTCACATTGAAACAAATTCAATTAATTAAGAATTAATTTATTGCTAATCAATATTTAGCTTTAACTAATATAATGAACATATACAATTAAGTCCAACTCAGGTAAATGGGTCTTAACAATTGGGCTTGTATGGAGGAGGGTTGGGTCCAATATGTCATTCCCACTACAAAGGCCCCCTATCTTCCATACAAGGTCTAAAAGACAAGAATTTAAACTTTCGTTTTATTAATTGTTATTGATTGATTAGGCCCACTATAGTCATGCAAAGGAAATGTGCCTTCACAAGTAGAATCGCCTACAAGAGAAGAATTTAAACTTTACATTTTCTAATGGACCCAAATAAAACCTATCATTTTATGAATATTTTATTTGGCAAAATCCATATATCTAACAAACATATGGGCCACTATATGCATCTAAGCCCAATTGCAAAAATACCACATATAGTGTAAACAGACATGTTATAATTGGATGGGCCTAATCATGTTACTATATGAGCAATTCTATGAATTTATGCAAAAATGCCATAATTTATTTCATTTGCAAAAATACGAATTAATTAATTTTTTACAAAAATAAGTCAATTTAAATACCATTTATTAAAAAAAATATTTTATTAATTAGCTGAAAAAAATGATATTTTTCAAAATTTAACCAATTTTAAATTTTAAAAACAATATCTTAACTGTTTTTCAAAAATATCTTATGTTGTTACAACTATAGCTAATATTTTAACCATTAAAAAAATAAAATATTAATAGTTATAACAATCCTAAAATATTTCAAAATAGTTAATCAAATTCAAATATCCATAAAAATATCTAACTAACAATATTCAAATTTCAAATAATTTCAATATTAAAAACTATAGAATAAAAAGATATTTATATTTTCAAATAAAGATTTAATAAAAATATCAAGAATTTAAAAAAAAAAGTATCTTAAATATCTGATACATTAATTTTAATATTTCAATATATTAAAAGATTTAAAATTAAGTTATTAGTCTATTTTTAAATTTGAATTTGAATCTTTATAGAAAATATCTAATTATTTAAATCTCAACTAACAAAAATATCTTATTTTAAAAAACAATTTTAAAGACAAAAACAAATCTGATATTTTTGGCTTTGATTATAAATAATCAATTTTCACATTTTTAATTTTCTTTAATTTAAAAAAAATCGGATGAATAGTTCCCGGTATTGTTCATCGCGCGCGCATGGCTGGTGCGCGCGGGGCGCATGGGTGGCATGCGGGCGTGCATGCAGGTGTGCGCGTGTAACGCCCTACTTCCTTAGAGCCGTTACTAAGTGAGTTTTAAGACAAAACAGTGTGCAATGAACTTGCTAACCGAGGTTTTGAAACAAAAGTGTGACTAATTAAAAGTTAAGGCTGTAATCTTAGAAAACGCGTTGTTTCAATAAAACTTCTAGTATTAAATATTTGGGATCCTAAAATAAGGTTTGAAAACTATTTACTTCTTAAAATAAGTTTACAATTGATCAGTTATAAAAATCATAGATTATTACAGCCATTTTCGAATAAACCCCCAACCAAAGCAGTCGGGCAGGCCAAACATGTACGCGTCGCTTCACGCTCTCCGTACTCATGGTTGGTTGACTCAGTCATTGCCCTTACCTGCAACACAGAGCACCCGTGAGCCGAAGCCCAGCAAGAAAACTCATGCAGAACATAACATATGCAATTTATACAGTTTATCATAACAGATAATCCACAAATAAACAAGTCAACCACTAGACTAAGCAAACACGGCCATGCCGCCCCAGAGCCTTACCGAAGCCTGGGGTCTCGGTCCTCACCGTAGGGATAGCACACGTATCCCCTGGGTCCTACCCTGACCATAAGCATCCCATGTGCTAGGTGTTACTTCCGGCTCCGCTGCCGTTCTCGGCCTTGCCGCCCTCGGCCATAGCCGTTCATTTTACTATAATCACATATAGCATAAATCAAACAACATTCAAACAATTATCAATACATCTAAGTCTACACCCTATCATGTAATGCAATATAGGGCCATGCCCGGCAATCATCTCATCATGCAATATAGGGTCGTGCCCCGCAATCACACTTTGGGCCCACGCCCTATCCTACGGGTGTTATAGTTTTCTTACCTGTATTCCGAGCCTCCTGATGCACCCAAGCCGCGAGCACGGTCCTCTAGCACGAGCCTCTCCAAAATCCTAGTCACAACACACATGAAACATCCTTTAATACTAATCAATTCATAACCACTTCCTGGGACCAATCCCACACTCTCGGGACTCCCAAATTCCTAAAACAATCCATCGGAAACATCCCCCGAGCCCCTGGAACAAATGCCCAAAAATGCAAAATTTCCCATCCTGAAAAAGGCATAGCGCCGCGGCGCTACCCGCAAGGGCCGCGACGCCCAGCGAAGTCAGAAAGCTCCCCTGACTGAAAACAGCCTCGCGCCGCGGCGCCCAAGAACAGGGCCGCGGCGCTCCTTCGCGAACCCAGAAAAACTGGGTTTTTCCTCTGCATTTCATCATCCAAAACACTCCCAAACTCACACCTAAGCCCCAAAATCAATTTCAAACTTCAAATAGACCATACATCAACCCATAAACATCATAACCCAACTCAATAACACAATCATACTCAAAATCCACCCATTTGATCTCAACTTAAGAAATCTAAACCCAAAACCTTGAAAAGCTTAACTCAAGCATTAAATTCCTCAAATCAACACAGAAAACAAACTTAAGTGTGTATAAAATCCATACCTCAAGTGAAGAATCCTCCCAACAAGCTTCCTTGATCTCCTCCTAAGCTCCCAATTCAACCCTTCTTCTTCTTTTCTATTTACTTGCCCTAGCTCTTCTTTCTCCTCCTCTTTCTTCTCTTCAAATTCTATCAAAGCATCAAGTGACCCCAAATGCCCAAACCGTGTACCCCTAAAACCCAGCTGAAAATTGTATATTACCCTTGCCAAATGACCATGCTACCCCTCCAAATAATCCTTTCCCAACTAAGTCCTCAAGGGCACTCTAGTCCTTTCACTAATATTTCAATTCTACCATTTTCCAACTAAACTTGTTACTCACAGCAGTAACTAATGGTTACCCAGGTTACTCAATCACCAATAACCATTACCCGCTAAATCTCAACTTAGCCATAAAATTCCCGAGGTACCCCTAGGCTCCTCCCGCGCCGGCTATAGAATTCCCGTTGTGACTCTTAAGTTAAATTTGCTCTCTAGGACCGTCTCGGCACGTGCATCACAATAATAACACCACACTCACGTGGTACAATTCACAGAATACAATTATCACATATCAATACAGTTATGCCCAACATGGCCAAAATTACAATTATGCCTTCTAACACGATCCGGGCCTACATGCATACTAATATACATAGTCATGCATCTCAGATAAACAAATAGTCATATAACATGCTTTAAATCATAATCATGTATTTAACTCATCAAAGTCACACATAAATCCCATCATGCCCACCTGGCACGCTAATCAAGGCCCTTAAGCCTTATTAGCGAATTTGGGTCGTTACAACTATCCCCTCCTCATAAAAATTTCGTCCTCGAAATTTATCCAACACATCAGTCAGTAAACCCGCAACTCTGACCATAATTTCCAAGGTCCACCGCCTTTACTTTACTTTTCAACAACACTCTTACAGGAGTAACAATCTTGCCCCACAAGATCTTGTCTAAAAGCCATACTCTCGATAGCCCCTCGTTTACACCGCAACCCTGCCGAAGCCTCAGGGTCTGCCTAGATTACAATGACCAATTCATTGTCTTATTCCTGATTCTAGAGATACTCAAAGTCGTCACCTCTACTAGGTGGGATCAACTTGTAGGCCCCGCTGGCCTAACCCTTAGTACAACTTCAGAATTTATATGATGAATTATGAGTCAGAACTCTCCCTTCATTCTCTGAACACCTTACAGATCCTCGTCTGTTATTACGCAGAGACGCAACTCTTTCCTTCCGGAACTTTATTTCCTCATAACTTAGCAATTTACCAGCTCTTTATTCTTTCAAATAGGCAGACACTCTTGCCTTAAGAATTCCAACAACCTCTCTGGCTTTCTCTCTGAACTAAAGCCAAACCGTAGTATTCACTATCCTTCACCTCTTATCAAGCCCTATGTCGTGTTACATTAACAAGACACTAGCAACTGCCACCACGACTAACTTACCAGGGATTACATTTCCCTTAATACCTCATGTATTCGCCTACTCAGCGCTCAATTCTTTAGATATCCGATAAACTTTCAGACTGCCATTCCACTTGCAATCAACTGATAATTCCAGGTTCCCACTCTGTTCTTTTCGTTCTCTAAATCCATTCCAAATTTAAAATACTCTTGGGTCTCAATTCCGTATCATCAACGTTTTACCCTGCTACCAGTTCACCTGAACCAACTACATTAACTCAAACCACCGCATTAAAACTTTTCATGTCCAAACACCTTACTTAAGGTCTATAGTGGTCTATCCCCACGATGCACCACCACATCACCTAACCCCTCAGGGTCCAACGAAAAACACTAGGTTCTATCACCCGCTCGACCTTCCCGGTACGATGTACCCTAGGAGGTGGAATGATGTCCATTCAGAATTCTCATTCATAAACCAAATCTAATTGGATCCTTCATCCATTCCTGGTATCCTAACTTGTACCACCTTAGCAGGGTCCTTCCCTGCTTCAACCAAAACCGACACTTCGGATTCCATAGCTCAGTGACACACACCAGCTAATCATACCTACTAGCGTTACGCTAATCTCAGTCGTTGCCTTGTCCACTCTATTACAGTCTATGGCGTCATCCCCTGACTGACACACGCCTCACTGTTAGGAGTTCCGCCTCCAATTACATCTCCCCTCTTTCAATCGAGGGTTTCAAACACTGATCATCCGTCTATTACTTTTCACCGCATCTGGGTCTCAACGTTAACCTTTCTTACTAATACCCAGGACTCAAGTACCCTATGCCATGCACAACAGTCGACTTAACGTTCTAAGTGTATCAACCCTGATCCATTCAGTCGCCTCCCGCAAGGTTCAATCCATCCTCGCGTCAATCTATTCCTGGGCGTGCCCAACTCGTGCTGCACTCCCATAATTCCATATCCTTACCATAGATCAGGTCCTTTATGCAATCACTTTTTACTTAACCATAACACACACACATTCCAGCATCGCCAGATACCAATTAATTCTTACCTGTCTTCTGAATTTCTTTCTGATGTGACGCCACTCAGTCTGTCTAACCTCGAGTTTTACTGTTCTCCTCGTCTCTGATGTAGTTGTCCCCGGAGATACTTATGCAATAGGTGACGCACTTACCAATCCTGAGATGCTTTCTGTTCTTCAAACGTTCTTCATTAGCTTCTTTGCGGCTTCAGATCAACCTTCTCTTACCTGTTGTTTCTTCTTGTAGCTCAAATCTGAGTACTCTTGACGACACCCAAACTAACACTCCGTAGAACCTTTACCTGAGACTCCGCCTTCTGGGTACAAACGTCTTCCGCATAGTCATTTGCTCACCATTTCCGTCTGGGAGTAATCCACACGCACTGCTCGTGAGCTTGAAGGGGACTTGTCCATACCGTTCATGCATTCTCTGCCTAAAGAACTTACCTGTGCTGCTGTAGCTTGAACCATTCCAGAATCTTTGTTACCAGCTCCTCACACCCTACCCGGTGCAAACTAAAATGTCTCTATCCTTGGTTTCCAGCTGGTAATAACCAGGTCATAGATCAACTCTCGAAGACATTGTCCCTTTTTGTATCCAACCTTGTACTCTTCGTTCTAATCTGACGATGCTAATCAATCCCGGCAGTATAACACTCTGGCTACTCCAGGGCCAAATTCCTTCGATTGCTTCAATAGACTTTCTGTCGGCCAAAACTGTCTTTTACAACATTCTTTATACCAATCCTATCTGTAGTCTAACCTTGAAATACTCCTTAGTCTTCCTTTTCATACCCACATAATTTTTCCACTGGTCAGCTCCGTTCCCACTCAGTCTCCTTTACATACTCCAGATGATATCCTCTGCAATCCATCTGCCAGAGTTCCTAATTCCTTCTCAATAAGCATTACTGTCCTCAGCCTCCCGAATAACACCTTTGAAGCAACCTCTCTATGTCCATCTCCCTCTCGGAACATTCTCAACACCTAGTTCTTCCAGTTCGTTACATGCCCAAAGCATAAGCTCATCGGTTAAATACTCATCCTTGAGGACTCAGCCTCGAACTTTGAATGTATCGATGCATTCCAGTTCTCCGTTTCCCTCACCCTGAGAAATCCATCCTAACATCTCGAGTCACTCTATGTAGAAGTCATGCCCTCACCTGACCTCCTCTCAGGTGGCATCCTCTCCCTCATGTGCATACCAAATAACCTCCCTGGTTCCTGTCACCATCTTGATAACTATCTTTTCATTCAGGCTTCTTTCCAATCTCAAATTAGGTGCCCAAGCACTGTCTGGGGTCCTTCTACCTCAACAATTGAGAATCCTTCCTTGCGGCATTCTAACAATAAAAGTACCATCTTATCAACCAGACCTTTCCCCCTTTTCTGGCAAAACCAGAAGCCACAGAACTATCCGGGGTTCTACCAACTTGATTATCACAATTCTCCCTTTACTAACTCCATCAAAGGAAGCACCGCCCTAGCGGCTCTAGCACTCATGCTCTACACATCGACCATCCGTTCCTCGAACAACATGGCCCTCTCCGCCATCCACCTGCAGAAGATAAGCCCTTACATCAGAGCGGCCCAAATACCGTAGACTATTCCAGATCTCATATCCTTAAATGGGTCGCCATCAATTCCAAATACATTCCATCAGTAAAAATTCCCGAAATGAATTATCCAATTCACCAAACCCATTGATTTACACTGTTGTTACCCCCAACAGTCCAAACCGAACTTATAAGTCCACCAGTCTCCACAGTTCAAACCATGTCTTAATAATCCCTTCTAACAATCATCATCTAGGTTCTTTCCAACCCATTAAGCCAGTACCTCAGCCCGAGTACCATTTCCAGGCATCTCTCTGCCTCAACATTTAATACAACCCTCTAATCAGGATCTCTCATCCTCTCAACCAAGGGTGGAATTAACTCTGCCCGTCTATTGATAAATTCCTTGTCAGTCCGAACTCTCCTCAAAACCCGAGGATAACACCCTTTAAGCCTTTCATTTAATACCCTTTTCTGTCCATACCTCACAGTAAACCAACACTGGTAACCTTACTGTTAAAGCATATAAATCAGCTATTTCTCCAAAGAAATCCGCTGTTCTTCTATCCCATCTCAACTAACAACTCCACAGCTTACTCACGCACTAGCGACCCCCTGCTGCTACTTTCAGGGGTAACTGGAGATCTCAACTCCAACTTATATCTAGAAACCCCCCTTTCAACACAATATCAGGTCCCCAAACCCTTTTAGGAACCAACAACTCGAGTTCATCCGTCAAAACCGACCAAACTTCTGAACTCAGAGGTTCGTACCCTGAACCAACCCACAACTAAATCCAAATATCCACAGATATCATGCACACACAAAGCATATACTAGGTCAAATCCGCAATGTCATACATTTAGCTACCAAATTTTATCACAACTAAGTATATCCATACTCAGCATGCTTCATACAAGCAAATAAACGGATAATACATACAAATTTAGTTTAAACAATTAATCCCATACACTCAATATGTAAACTATTATGCCCATATTCATCCACATGCATAATAATGTTATTCAGCATGCATCAATCTCAACATGCAATAGTCAAGGGCCCAGCCCAACAGCATCTCATGCATATGTCAACTCCTTTCTCATGCTCCATATAAATAAGCAGGCAAAACAGGGCATTCAAACATATATTCAGACATGTCAATCATTCATACCAACCAACCCTGAGTCGAGCTTGTCATTGACAGCGAGCGTACATGTTCGGTCGATCTCCAGAACCAATAAACCTTGGCTTGCTCTGATACCAAGTTATAACGCCCTACTTCCTTAGAGCCGTTACTAAGCGAGTTTTAAGAAAAAACAGTGTGCGATGAACTCGCTAACCGAGGTTTTGAAACAAAAGTGTGACTAATTAAAAGTTAAGGCTGTAATCTTAGAAAACGCGTTGTTTCAATAAAACTTCTAGTATTAAATATTTGGGATCCCAAAATAAGGTTTGAAAACTATTTACTTCTTAAAATAAGTTTACAATTGATCAGTTATAAAAATCATAGATTATTACAGCCATTTTCGAATAAACCCCCAACCAAAGCAGTCGGGCAGGCCAAACATGTACGCGTCGCTTCACGCTCTCCGTACTCATGGTTGGTTGACTCAGTCATTGCCCTTACCTGCAACACAGAGCACCCGTGAGCCGAAGCCCAGCAAGAAAACTCATGCAGAACATAACATATGAAATTTATACAGTTTATCATAACAGATAATCCACAAATAAACAAGTCAACCACTAGACTAAGCAAACACGACCATGCCGCCCCAGAGCCTTACCGAAGCCTGGGGTCTCGGTCCTCACCGTAGGGATAGCACACGTATCCCCTGGGTCCTACCCTGACCATAAGCATCCCATGTGCTAGGTGTTACTTCCGGCTCCGCTGCCGTTCTCGGCCTTCCCGCTCTCGGCCATAGCCGTTCATTTTACTATAATCACATATAGCATAAATCAAACAACATTCAAACAATTATCAATACATCTAAGTCTACACCCTATCATGTAATGCAATATAGGGCCATGCCCGGCAATCATCTCATCATGCAATATAGGGTCGTGCCCCGCAATCACACTTTGGGCCCACGCCCTATCCTACGGGTGTTATAGTTTTCTTACTTGTATTCCGAGCCTCCTGATGCACCCAAGCCGCGAGCACGGTCCTCTAGCACGAGCCTCTCCAAAATCCTAGTCACAACACACATGAAACATCCTTTAATACTAATCAATTCATAACCACTTCCTGGGACCAATCCCACACTCTCGGGACTCCCAAATTCCTAAAACAATCCATCGGAAACATCCCCCGAGCCCCTGGAACAAATGCCCAAAAATGCAAAATTTCCCATCCTGAAAAAGGCGTAGCGCCGCGGCGCTACCCGCAAGGGCCGCGACGCCCAGCAAAGTCAGAAAGCTCCCCTGACTGAAAACAGCCTCGCGCCGCGGCGCCCAAGAACAGGGCCGCGGCGCTCCTTCGCGAACCCAGAAAAACTGGGTTTTTCCTCTGCATTTCATCATCCAAAACACTCCCAAACTCACACCTAAGCCCCAAAATCAATTTCAAACTTCAAATAGACCATACATCAACCCATAAACATCATAACCCAACTCAATAACACAATCATACTCAAAATCCACCCATTTGATCTCAACTTAAGAAATCTAAACCCAAAACCTTGAAAAGCTTAACTCAAGCATTAAATTCCTCAAATCAACACAGAAAACAAACTTAAGTGTGTATAAAATCCATACCTCAAGTGAAGAATCCTCCCAACAAGCTTCCTTGATCTCCTCCTAAGCTCCCAATTCAACCCTTCTTCTTCTTTTCTATTTACTTGCCCTAGCTCTTCTTTCTCCTCCTCTTTCTTCTCTTCAAATTCTATCAAAGCATCAAGTGACCCCAAATGCCCAAACCGTGTACCCCTAAAACCCAGCTGAAAATTGTATATTACCCTTGCCAAATGACCATGCTACCCCTCCAAATAATCCTTTCCCAACTAAGTCCTCAAGGGCACTCTAGTCCTTTCACTAATATTTCAATTCTACCATTTTCCAACTAAACTTGTTACTCACAGCAGTAACTAATGGTTACCCAGGTTACTCAATCACCAATAACCATTACCCGCTAAATCTCAACTTAGCCATAAAATTCCCGAGGTACCCCTAGGCTCCTCCCGCGCCGGCTATAGAATTCCCGTTGTGACTCTTAAGTTAAATTTGCTCTCTAGGACCGTCTCGGCACGTGCATCACAATAATAACACCACACTCACGTGGTACAATTCACAGAATACAATTATCACATATCAATACAGTTATGCCCAACATGGCCAAAATTACAATTATGCCTTCTAACACGATCCGGGCCTACATGCATACTAATATACATAGTCATGCATCTCAGATAAACAAATAGTCATATAACATGCTTTAAATCATAATCATGTATTTAACTCATCAAAGTCACACATAAATCCCATCATGCCCACCTGGCACGCTAATCAAGGCCCTTAAGCCTTATTAGCGAATTTGGGTCGTTACAGCGCGCGAATGGGCAGTCAGGCCAAAAATATTTTGGAAAAACTTTTTGTGCAATTTTTCAAACCAAAACCATTTTCTAATTAATTTTTAACATGTTTTACAAAAAATAAAGCATATATAAAAATTAATAGCATAAAAAAACACAACAAAATAGCCTAAAAATTGCTAAAATTCACAAAAAATCAATATGCTTCATAAAAGTATGAAAACCATCCAATTATTCAAACACATCAAATTATCAAATTTTAAACATGTTCATTCATGAAAATAAAGATTACCAAAAGCTCTGAGGCCAGTTTCTGGAAAAACTTATACAAGATCTTTATTTTTTTTCATGTAGATTTAATATTAAACAAATTAATATGAGATAACCTAGAAAATGTTTCTAAAATTGAATACAAAGAGAAACAATGATAAGAATACTTACAGTATATGCAGCGGAATGAAAGAGTCCTTCCTTCAGTTTCTCTAACTCATGTATCATTTCTGTTGCAGAGTATTATTAAGAAACTGAGCCGTTCTTCTATAATCCTCACAGTCTTCCAAAGTATCCTTAGAATCACCTAGACTGGAGTGGGCAATTCTCAACACATGAGATAGATACAGAAATAAGAAGAGAAAATAACAAAGAGGCTTAGAAAATGACTTGTGTTTAGAGAGAAATATAAAACTATCAGAAAACCAGTGATTAAACTTCTCTTTTGACTTCTCTCTAAGAACTCCTTTTATAGACTCAATTAGGTCATTCAATTTAATTAAAAAATCAATAAAATAATAGCCAATTTGAAGCCCTAGGTCGAAATTATCTTGGGCTTTAGGCCCGTGAAATTTCTCATTTGATTAAAACCCCATTGGACTTAAAATCAAGGCCTGCATTATTTTCTATTGATTTAATTAATTAAATAATTATTTAAATCCTTTATCAAATTAATTATTTATAATTTGAACATTGATTTAAACTTATTTATTAATTTAGATACTAATTTATCTTAATTAATAAATCTGCCCTAATTTCTCTTTTCTTCTCAAAATTACATAACTCAGTGAAACTATCCAAAATTGACCTGGTCAACTTTGATAATTCTAATCGATAATTAAATCAATTAATTGAGACTATCTAGATGATTTTATCCTAGGTACAACGGGGGCCATGGGCCTATGAAATCAAGCTTCAATAAGTTATCATAAATCTAACAAATAAATTTACTAACTTATTAATTCCTCGTGACTCCACTATAGACTCGAAATTGCACTCTTGAATTCATAGAACGCTATTAATGATCTATTGTTATAACCATAATTTTCACTCAATCCTCTATAGACGGTCTACAATGAGATAGGACTAAAATATCGTTTTACCCCTCATTGTACTTTATCCTTAAAACATTTAGTTCCTTGTAAATGATATTTCAGTAAACTAATTTAATTACTGAAATGAGATCTCTATCATTTAACAACTTGAACCAAACTAAAAGGAAACCATCATTTCACTTCTTCATCAGAAGCTATAGATGTTCATATCTATGATTAACACTCCCACTCAATTATACTACCGAGTTCCCAAGATGTAAGTATGGGCTAGTCCGTAGGTTAAGCTGGTAACGAACAAGTCAAAGAACTCAAATAATACAATCAGTTAGAATACTAACCACTTATAATTGAGATTGAATTGACCTATGGTCAACTATATGATATGACTAGAATAGATAATAACGGTATGTTTACTTATCTTATCAACTGTCAATATCAGTCCTTTCCGATGTAACAAATACATCTGATCTTATCTACTTTGCTAATGTTATGGAAGGAACATAACACTATGATGTGTAAGTAGATCATATCGTAGACTAGCAAGTTAGTGTAAATCCTATGCACTAACTAATCTTAGGACTAACTTATTTTGAACACATAACCATATTTATATTCCACTGTGATTACGTTACTATAATTAAGATTAGCTATATGCTTGGGATTTAATAGAAGTTTATATTAAACAAATAATCATGAAAATAAAACATGTGAGAAAAGTGATTGACCAAGTAAAAAAATGATTTCTATAGTTTTATTGATAATAAAATGAGGTTACAAAGAATTTGGGTTTTAATTAGGGCATAAAACCCCAACATTTTTCTCCTTTCTTTTTCTTACCTTTGCCAGCCTCCGAGTTATTCTCTTCATTCTTCTTTCTTTTGGAAGGGTTATCTCCTGAGGGTCACGATGTGGAGGGTGTAACCAAGGTTGTGGCTGAGTTAATGTTTGTCGTTGTCGTTATTACGGGCAGAGTGGTTAGCTTGAGAGCTGACCTCAGCTCTTCTACATTGACAAATCTCTATGCCTAAGTATTGAACTCGGCTATCGACCTCACCGGTTTCATTTGCATATCGTCCCACAGGGTAATCCCTGGTAATACTCCAGCTCGTACTGCCATAAGATGATCGATGTCATCGACATTACGAGCTCACGCCACTTCTATGTTGAACCTTGCCAGGTAACTTTTTAGTGACTCACTTGGTTGTTGCATGACATTAGTCACTGTTGATGCCTCAGGTTTAATAATCTTCACAGGCTGGAACTGCTTCTTGAATTCCTAGGATAGTTGTTCTCATGACGAGATTGAGTGTCTCTGGAATTTTTCAAACCAAATTTTTGCTGTCCAATGAGTGTGGTCAGGAAAAGCATACATCTGAGCTCAAATCCGACGTTACTGGCTTGCATTACCATATTGAACGTACTCATGTGGCTGTTCGGATTGGTAGTCCCATCGTAGGGCACCACGTGGGGTATTTTGAAGCCGTTAGGAAATGGGGTATTTGAGAAATGGGGAGCAAAAGGCTCAGGCTCCTAGTCCAAATTGTAAGACTTTTCCTTACTTTTTCCCTCTTGAAGGAGCCTAAACGCCTCCTCCAGCTGGTTGATCCTCTCTTGGACTAGATCTACCGGAGGGTAAGCTTGCACTACTGGAAGCTAGTTATTTTTCGTAAGAACTCCAGCTCCTCATCACAGTACAGGGTTATATTGATTCCCATATATCGGTTGTAGAGGCTCTCTCCAGGTATTTAAGTGTGTCTGCAAGTCCGGGTTTGGCTGATTAGATTGCCCCCAGTTCTGAGTTAGATGATCTCGAAGGTCAGGATAATCATCATGACAATTCTCCTAATTTCTAGGATCAGTGTTATACACACTCATCGACCTGCTATAATCCTTACTTCCGCCAAGGAAACTAACATTTCTTTGTGACTGTTGTTGTGGGGCTCGATTGTTATGAGGTGGGTTCTCCACTTACAACCTCATTCTAGTCGTTCGTGACATCGACATATGACTTCCAGATGGCTAAGGTTGTATATGTCCCCGATGAGACTCACGCAATGCCTCACGTTTACCCCTGTGCTCAGGTCGAGCCCGAAGGCTCTTGTCTCGGCTCCCACTTTGAGCACTTCGAGAAGTCCTCTGAGGTGCCTGATCTCCTACCCTATTCCTACTGTGAATGGGCTAGGGTACATCTCGTGCTAGAGAGGGATGTCTTATCGTAGAAGGAGGATGCCTTATTGGCGAGGGTGGTAGCCTCTCTTCATTTGGTCTGGAAGGCTCAAGGTTAACCCGAGCAGGCTCCGGGTTATTCCTGACAGGCTCTGGGTTATCATTTTGAGCTATCAAGGGAGCTCGGCTATTCCCAGTTCCCGCAGGAATGCTTCCTGTAGGGTTGTTCCTAACAAGGTTCCTAGCAATTTCTCCAGGCCAACTATTTCTGGTGTTTGCCCTGGGTCTCGGTTGAGCTTGTTCTGCCCTTTGTTCAGCCATTTTGGCAGTCGTACTTCCCCTAGGTCATCCTCTGGCCCTCCAGGGTGGTGCCTGAAGTTCAGCAGCTTGCCTCGCCAGCTCTTCATTTAGCCACGTAGCCTCGGCTAGCTGTTCATGCAACCAGTAGTTTTCTAGTTCCACTATTGGCACATATCTTTCAGGATTATAGTATAAATCCTCATCAGGCCTAGGATTCTAACCAGGCTGTCTTCTGGAAGATGATGAGGCACTCCCCTCATTAGGACTCTGGCCCACAATGGGTTGTTTTCCAGGCCTTCGAGGAGGATCCTCAGTTCGTGGAGTACGCTCCTAAGGGATTTGAGGCAATGGTCGCCCACTTGTTTTGGGGATGTTCAAGGCGGCCATTGTCGTTGCGCAGGAGGTTTAACACTAAACAACAAGAAGAATTGCTTAATGCACTCATTGAAAGCACCAAACTATTGACGTCGTTTTTCGTCAACTTGATTATGTATAGCAATAAACAATTAGTTTAGGAAGAATAGAAGAAATCATAGATTTATAACGTGGTTCAGCGATTATAATCTACCTACATCCAAGAGTCACTGTTATTATGAACTTTGTGCAAAAGCTTCAAGTGAAATCAATTTGGCAGAGTCTCTTCTCAGTACAAAATTGTTTGTGTCTACAAATGGTCTGGTCCAGGCTATTTATAGGCCTGGTTACAACAATATCTTCCCCCAATTAAGAAAAGTTACAATAACGTATTTATTTCAAATAAATATCGGAATTAATAATACAAATCAAATGCATTAATTAAATTATAGTCCCGTTAATATAGGGATTCATTACACGGTTTTTACTAATCCCAAAGAAATAGGGATTTCCTAACAACTTTTTCGCATGGTAAACGAATCATCGAGCTTGAACCTTGCTTCAACGCGTTTTCGAGATCAGTCAAACTTCGAGCTCATCATTCCAGTTATTGTCTCCTCCTCACTCGCTAAGTCGATCGAACTCATCCCTCGGATAAGGTGGGTATTTTCTAGCCTGCAACTCATGCTCAAGCTCTGATAACAAATTTGGAACTGTTTGACAATTTGTACAAGTATACTGCTAACACTTATTAATTCCGAGCTTACGAGCTTACATTTTGAGGCTATCTATTTAATCTTGAAATTTGGGTGTAACATGAGTAATATGACATTTGTATGGATAAGTAATTCTGATTTGTGGTTGATGTGAAGCGTATGATTGATTAGCCTATATTAATTAAATTTTGTTTGTTATATAATAACTCGGTAGTTTATAATTTATAACAAATGAATAAAGTGGGAAACTATAACAGAAAATATTGAATGTTGTATTGAAAATTGGATGATATGCTGACCACTACTACCCTTTTGGCTACCTAAATTTATTACCTCTGTATATTGAGAGAATAAAAATGTTTATTTCCAAGTTAAATTCATGTATAACATATCTTTCAAATCACCATTACTTGAATTATTTTCCAATACATTTTGTTATATGACTATAGGCTACCTGAATCATTTCATAACTGCTCGAGAATGCAATTACAAGAATGCACTCTCTTTCTTGGTTTAATGTGTAACGGCTCCAGAAAGTTCAACATTTCAAACAGTATATATCATCATATTATCATAAAGATTTGTTGAGGAGAGGGAGTTGTCTTTGTTGAGGCTAAAGCAAATTGTATGATGAAGGAGATTGGTGTCACTTGGGAAGCTGGTCTATCATATTCCTGGTGCAATACATATACTCGAAATGTCTCCTTAATTTGGTGGCTCAATTTCTAAAATCTCCCCAGAATAATGTGTGTATATATATATATATACATAGTTATTATATTATTATTATTATTATTATGTTATTAAAATTGATATCGTCAATCTTTTATTATGATACTATCAGTACATAACCTGCAGAATATATACATATATATATATATATAAATATTTGGAGTACTTAATCTATTTTTTTTCTTTAAGTTTTATTGTGACTTATTATAATTTAAACAAATGGTGGTGATATCAAGTCCACAAGACCCAATGCTTTACTTTATATATTCTTTTTGTTATATGTTTTTTTTTAAAAAAAACAATATTTTGTTTCATTCTTCATTTTATTTAGGTTTTGTAATATAACATATTAACATGAAGTAACAGCAAGAACATCTTATAATTTGTGAATTTTTTTACGTTTTTTTAAATTTATCATTCTTTAATTTTAAACCATCACCAATTAATGTTTTGCCTTCTATGCTCTTTGTTATATGATTTTATTTTAAATGTTTTGCTTTTCCTTTAAATCTTAAAATGCCTTAATATTTTATTTTTATAACTCCCAATTTTTTTTTATTATTATTAACATTAGTTATGTTAAATGTATATATATATATATATATATATATAAAAAAAGGAACGGTGTTCTTTAACTTTTTTTTTTTTAATAAAGTTACGTTTTATTTTTAGATTTTTTTATAACATTATCTTTTTGTTTTATTATTTTATTAATGTTTTTTTTTTTAAATTGCTACAATAACTTTAGTTATAATACATGGGCTTAAAAGTAACTTTCTCATGGAAGTCATTTATTTAAGTGAATTCTGCAAGTGCATATGTGTATATTTTCACTATTTTATTATATTAATAATTTTGGGAAATTTTTTAAAAATATGACTTTTTAATAACACATTTCAATAAGTATAAGATTCTTATATGGCTAATTTTTTTTTTGAAATATTTTTAAAAAAGTCATATTTTATATAGTTTTTATTTATTTTTAAGTTTTAAATTTTTCTAGATTTATATATATATTTTGCAGTAATGAATTATATTCATTAAAAATAATTATAATGTGGTGCATCATGTTAGAAAGAAAAAGATTCTTCCAACCAAATAAGCTCCACGTCCACCCAAAAAGCCAAAAAGCATGCACAACTAAATTACATTTCTATATAGTTAACTATAGCTTCTTTTCTAAAATTTATGAGTAAAGAAAACCATAAAATCAATATTAAATTAAAATTTGTATTAATAAAACAAAAACATATATCATGTTAATTCCTTTACAAATATTTGTATTTATTTTATTAAATTAGACATAAGTTTTACTTTTTGAAATAAGAAATCTTAAACTGTCGGGTGAAGCACGATTTTATTTCCTAGTTAAACTATAAATTATGGCTTATTTCCTAAACAAATTATTTATATGGAGGAATAAAAAGCCATATATTTTATAAAAATAGAAACATTAATAAATGTAAAATCCCATTAAAACAAAGGTTAAGTGCAAAAAAGAGCCATATATGGTGTAATTTTCACTTACGTAGCATAATGGGATGGTTATTCTAAATAAATATTTGTTAGGCACATGAACACACCCTTGAAACATAGATTTTCATCAATTGTGTATTGTTAGTGCATTATTTCATTCAATCTCTATGAGATAGAGGAAAGGGTAGACAAGTCAGACACTAATCAATTTGTTGTCATTGACCTTTAAACTATACCATGAAGCCAATATTAAGGACTTGAAGGATTATGGCCGTCAAGTATGGTGAAGGTGTAATAATAAGAGGGGTGTGATGTTAGGATTAATGCCCTAAAAGTATGTAATGACATTTTATTGATTTAAATAAAAGTACAATTTTATTATATTTGAATGTTATAATTATTATTTGAATTAATTATATAATAATATCAAGAAAATTACTTATTCATTCATGAGAATATGATCTTGTATTAGTACGAGAGAATTAAGATCATATGTAATGAATAAAATAGTTAGGAACACATTAAAGTAAGGAATCTTTAATGAATGATTACTAATACGGTTTACTAAGCATACGAGATGCAACTGCTCTAGATTCGGATTGCTGATTTGGATAGACATCTTAGTAAATGTGTTGTATATAATAGATATTATATATGACATGACCGATGAGAATTAATTATCTTTATAAACTTACAGTTTGACGTAAGATTTAATTCTTATCGTAATAGATGATCATTTGTAGATCAGACTAAATCCTGAGTATTCGTTAATAGAATGTCACCTGTAATGCCCCAAAATCCCTAATGAGGTCAATGATCGGATTAGTAGGCCGGGAGGGCCATAATTGATTTATTATACCATTAAATGATTATATGCATGATTATGTGAATTATATTATTATATGATGATATATGCATTCATGTGGCTCCACATTTCATTATAAGGGTATTTTGGTAATTTGGCCCATTGAAGGCATATTTGTATATTTTCATGCATGTTGGTGATTATGAATGAGGCCACATTATAATGTGGATTTGTTCGAGTTATTCGGCATGAAACGATCTTTAAATACAAGTTAGCGGTTTGGTCATAATGGGGTTAATTTCGGGGCTTAGGGTGAGTCTCGAGGTAATTTGATGATTAGTAATTATCGAGAATTAAAGGGTAATGAGATATGATGTAATTACTATTTGGGAATTACAGGAATTAGAGGACGCTAATTATGATTAACGGGATTAGAGGAGAAAGGACGACTTTGCCCTTGGGGGCTATTGAGAAGGGAGTTAGGCTTGGGGGCATTTTGGTCTTTTGACCAAAGGATATATTTAACTAGGGAAGGTTGTAGAGAAAGCTTAAGCAAAACAGAGACCTTTTCCTTCCTCTCTCACTGTAAAGAACGCCCTAGACTAATACTTACAAAACATTCGCATAACATAGTTTATAAAAGAATACCATCCATTATTAAAGTCTCAGGGGGACTTATTTAAAACCATGCAAGTTGGCGCCACAAGTTTAAAATAAAACATAGGTTTTTATGCAAAGTTCAAAGAAACCAAATAAATTAAATAACAGAGTCCCACTGATAATTTAGGAAAGTCCCTTAAAAACAAAACATAATTTAAATGGCGTTCTACGTTGATCGTTTTATCGTCCATAGGATTACCCCACACCATACACCCCATGATGAAAGAACTCCTCACGTCACCATGCGTGCCATAGAGAAATCCTATTTGCTACCTGGAAGGAAAGTAAGGGGGGTGAGCTAAAAGCCCAGTTAGGAAGTACAAACAAATAAGCAAGTAAGAAAACAACAAAAACCAAACACTAACATTCATCTAAGACATCATGGTAAGTCATAACGTAATCGTAACATATCATCATATCATAACATAATCGTACATATCATCATATCATAACATAATCGTACATATCATCGTATCATAACATAACGTAACATATCATCATATCATAACATAACGTAACATATCATCATATCATAACATAAATGTGACATATCATCATATCACAAACATACATCATACATGATGAGCATGGAACGCTAGCTGTCCATGTCACCCTATGAGGTAAACAGGAGATCACTGGTCCTTGAATAACCTCGGCGCGTCCGCCCTAGGAGTCACGTCTCAATGTCCTTAGTAACTCGTTCGATGTATCTGACATCGAAATCTGTTTGATGTATCTAACATCGTATTCTGTTTGATGTATCTAACATCCATACACATATCACATTCAACATATCATCACATTATGTCATTCATAATTTCATAACAGTTCATTCATATAACAACCTTACCATTCATAGCATAAAATCATAGAATCTATCTAACTTCCTTACCTCAGGTCCAAGCTAAGAATTTCACAATCTTTCAACAAGCCTATATCATAATCAAAATAACATTTCTTAGGTTCATAAAATTACTATTTTTCCCTTCCATACAACTCATGTGTGCATGGGCCATGCACTCATGATAACAGTTACACTAAACATGCAATTATCGCCAAAAAGAATAATGCTCGTTCTACCCATTTTACTAACATGATTGTTTTATAAAAATCACATAGTTGAATAATAATCATGATTTTGGACGTAAAAGTTGATTTGCATGTAACATGCATACGTGGGAACATTGTGTAATAAAGACGTTTTCAAAAACGATAATTCTACATTTCTTGCTTTTATTGTTTGAAAATCAATAGACATATTACATGCTTTATTTTTCTTATAAATTTCTAAGTTGATTAAACTTCTCAAAACTTTATTTTATTTTAGCTCAAAAATAAAATATGTGACATCTCCATTAATTAATCTCAAATTACAAAGAATTAACCAAAAAGCTTGGATTTAATTAAAATGCCTATTTTTAATATGTCCCTTTTAAAGATATATTTTATCATTGTGTTACATAAATGATGTGAAAAATATATTTTTAGTGTGGAAAAATACATTTTGATTTAAATTATTTAAGACTTAGTTTTATGTAACAAAAATCCATATGTGACAATTTAAATAAAATTTTTTAACCCTTTTAAAACAAACTTTCAGCCACCATTTATTTTCTTTAAAAGTCACAATTAAATAGAATCTAAATATTTTTCTCAATAAAAATAAAGGAAAAATCATTACTTATCAAAATATGTATTCATACCATTAAAATATCATTTTTCAATATTACCATAACTTAGGAAAAATAATTTATTCCAAAAACTCATCAAATTCATTTTAGTAACATTTACTTCATATTTTATTACAAAAATTCCAGCAATTTTTTTTATCATTAAAAATCACCATAATCAATTTAAAAGCTCATATTTTCTAAAAAAATCAATAAAAATTCTGTAGGTAATTAATTGAGTAAAATATCATAACATGAGACTTAAAATCCCCTTTTTAATTTCATAAAAATTATCATAACATCAAGAACATTACTTATGCATGCAACTCATCTTTTTATCAACTTTTACCCAATTATTTACAAAAAGACAGCAAGCTTAATTCCTCATAAAACTCAACTTTTGTCCCAAAAATTACATAAAATCATACATGTTTAAAATCTCATCATACTCTTATAATATGCATGATTCTAATATCACTAACATATTCACATGAATTCTTTTAAAACCATTTTTTTCTATTCCATTGAAAACCAACAAAACACTAACAATGACAATAACATATAATAACTCATAAGCACCATATTCACATATACCTTATATTATCCTAACATGTTTCTATCATGATTTTCATGCATCTTATAATTTAATCATTCACAATATAACATGCATCTATCAAAATTTCATGGATCAAAATATCAAGATTGCCAATTATTATCTTACCCATATCACATAGGTCCTAAAACATGGATCTACTATATTGAAATTCACTCAACATCACAAAAATATCAAGAACATACTTAGGTATGCCTAGGCCGAAATCTCCATGCATGCATTCATAGATTATCACAATTTTTTTATGCATAGCAAAATCAACATCACAACCCTTTTAACACAAATCATACTCTCACAATATACAAATCATATACACTAATCCTACCAAAAATCAACCATTAGCATCATCATCAAAACCTCATAGACAACCCACCAAAAACAATATAAAGGCTAAGAAAAGACCATTACCTCTCTTGATTGTAAAATCAAGAACACAATAAGATCAATACCCAAACTCCACACCCTTGTTCAAGCCTAGGGTTTTTATTGGAAAACCACCATGAGGAGAAGAAAGAATCCAAACACACAACAATAACACAAGTCAATAACATATTATCAATAAAAGAGATTATACAAATAAGAAAAACAAGAGGACATACTCTAAGAGGGGTTCCTCTTCACCTTCTCATTCCTTCTTTCTTTCTTTCTTTCTTCCTCTCTCTCTCTCTCTCTCTAGGTCACGGCAGCCACACAAGAGCAAATGGCTCTTCTCCTCTTTCATTTCCCCTTTATCATAATCCTCTCATAAAGCCTCCCCAACACAATAAGGTAAGTTTCCTTTTTCCATTTATTTTCTCTTAATTTCTCTTTATTTAAATAGATATAATGGAATAAAAATGATCATGCTTATCCCCAAAATAACTATTGTCTTCAATTTTTTTTATTTTTATTACTTAAAAGAAATCATTCCTTTCCCACTAGGTCACACGCCCAAACACTCTTCTTCCCTTTCTTTCTTTTTTTTATTATAAATAAATAGATTAACTCAAATAAAATCTAAAATAAGAAAATATAAAATGTGTAGAAAATCGACACATGTGCACCATGCTACCATACACTAGCACACACTAAATCACTAGGGTGCATTACTATCTATCATGCACCTTAGTGCATTCCACCATAGCTCACATAATTACCTCAATTGTCACACTTAATTAAAATGTAACACTAATAGCAAAATAAACATGTTACACAATTATTCACTTATTAAATTAATTAACCAAACAATTCTAACAATTAAATAAAATAATAAACAATCAAATAAAACAAATAATTATCCAAATAAAAATAACAACACTTAAATAAAACAATTCATCACACTTAACATTTAAATAAAATAAATCACAAAAATTTTAATAATCTAAAAAAAAAAATTTGGTGCACTACACTCACGATCATCATTATCCTTCTCCTTCCTTTGAAATTTTGAAGCAAGTTTGAGGATTCAAACTTGGAGATTGAAGCTTGAGGTTATAGGCTAGTGTTCAGCCATTGAAGAGGCTTCAATTCGAGTTTAAGGTAAGGTTTTAGTATAATTTTTTTGGTTCCTTGCTCTGTTTTTGTGTTAATTTTGAGATTGGAGTTTTGATCATACGAATGAGAATTTGATGAGGTTTTGAATAGTTTAAAGCTTAGGTTTTTTTGGATTTATGTTGGATAAGTTGTGGTAATATTTGTGAACTTTGCTTTGTAGAATTGGAAGTGTTTTAGTAGGTTTTTGAAATGAGATCGAAGAGGAAAAACAAGGGTTTTTGGTTGGGCTTCAGGTGGGGCCGCGACTCTATTCTAGAGTGCCGCGGCCCAAGCTTAATGAAGATGAAGGGTGGTGCTGAAGGGCCATAGGGCCGCGGCATAGGAGGAGGCTGGTCGCGGCACGTGCTGAAAGTAGGGAGGTTGGCGCCTCTGTTTGGGGAGGCGGGCCGCAGTATGGGGGGAGGCTGGCCGCGGCTCTTAGTGGCAGTTTGGCCAGAATTGTGTTTTCATCGTGGGAATCCAAACCTTAGGCCTGGGGGTCATTCCTACTACCCAGTTTAGTAGGATTCGACATTCTGGAGGCTAGGTCTTAGTCCGGAAACCTTTTATTATTCATTCTATTGATGAAATCCCATATTTGGTTATGACTAGGTGACTGCTAAGGGACTTAAAGACTGATCGTTCTCAAGGGTCGTTCTTTTATTATTCCACGCTTAAACCAGAGGTAAGAAAACTGCACCCAGTATGTGACATGCATGGTTAATGATGTAACATGTTGAGATATCTATTTGTATATCTTGAATGCATATCAAATGCTTGGAAATTTGCTTATCTGTGTATGGCACTTACTCGTGAGTCAGGAATCGGCAAAGGTGTCAGTATTGACTGTAAAGTTGTGACTCATTAGTCAAGTTCGGCAGTAGTACTGAGCACTGGTCGTATGGTATTGGCTTATGAGTCAAGAACGGTATTAGCGTGTTTAACGCAAGCTGAAAAGATTAGATCTAATCGATATAAGCATTATCATCATAAGCATGAAATGCTTGACCGACCTTAAGTTCGATGAAAAACAAAAGTGCATGTCTAGTCTAAAGGCTAGTTACTTAGAGCCAGGGCCAGAAGGCCCAGGTGACTGCATCGTCACATGGCTAAGGGTGTGAAGCCCAAGTTTGTGACTCACTCATTAGTCACTTATCTAATTCAAGTTTGTGACTCCATAGTCACTCATCTGGCTTAAGTTTGTGACTTACTCATCAGTCACTAACCTGATTAGGGCTACATGCCCGAGCATGATTATTAGAATCTCGATACCATCTGATTAGGGCTACACACCCCAGCATGATTATTAGAATCTTGATATTATCTTATTAGGGTTACACTCCCCAACATGATTATTAGAATCTCAATACCATCTTATTAGGGCTACACGCCCCAGCATGATTATTAGAATCTTGATATTATCTTATTAGGGCTACAAGCCCAATATGATTATCATAATCATCATTTGATATTGTATACATGCAGTAATGAGTTTTCTTGCTGAGCCTTGGCTCACGGGTGCTATGTGGTGCAGGTAAAGGAAAAGAAAAGCTCACCCAGCCTTGAGTGGAGAGCTTAGGTGGCAATGTGTACATATGCGATCGCTTGGCCACCACGGCCAAGGTGTTTCTCAGAGGAACTAGAGGTTAACCATATTTTTGCTGCTTAGGTCGGTGGGTTGTAATTTTTACACTGGAATGACCATTTTGGATTGTAAATAACTTGTAAACATTTTTATGGGCCCATGTACCATTTTATGTTTTAAATAAAATATACCCTTCCCTTTTGATCGAGATTTTTCACCTTAGCCTATTAATGACACCTAGATGCATGTTTATAACCAAATGAGTCTATTAGCGAGTTAAGCACTGTTTAAAGTCCACAGTAATGGTCTTGGAGTAACCACGACGTTACATCACCTTTGATGAAACAATTATGGATTGAAGCAAGCATCTAGATCTTGGAATATCACATTTGATGATTCAATTAAAACATATGGCTTCGAACAGAATGTCGACGAAGCATATGTATATAAATATATCAAAGGAAAAGTGGTGGTTTCTCTAGTTCTTTACGCGGACGACATTCTCCTCATTGGAAACAATATAGAGAAACTGTCAAACGTAAATAAGTGGTTAGCCGAAAAGTTCCAAATGAAAGATTTGGGCAAGGTGAGACATGTTCTGGGAATCCAAATCCTCAGAGATAGGAAGAACAAGCTCTTGGCACTTTCTCAAGCTAATTATATACATAAGGTTCTTGAAAGTTTCTATATGGAGAATTCTAAGAAAGGTTCTCAAGCTTATTGTGTTCTTGATTTTACAATCAAGAAACACAATAAGATCAATACCCAAACTCCACACCCTTGTTCAAGCCTAGGGTTTTTATTGGAAAACCACCATGAGGAGAAGAAAGAATCCAAACACACAACAATAACACAAGTCAATAACATATTATCAATAAAAGAGATTATACAAATAAGAAAAACAAGAGGACATACTCTAAGAGGGGTTCCTCTTCACCTTCTCATTCCTTCTTTCTTTCTTTCTTTCTTCCTCTCTCTCTCTCTCTCTCTAGGTCACGGCAGCCACACAAGAGCAAATGGCTCTTCTCCTCTTTCATTTCCCCTTTATCATAATCCTCTCATAAAGCCTCCCCAACACAATAAGGTAAGTTTCCTTTTTCCATTTATTTTCTCTTAATTTCTCTTTATTTAAATAGATATAATGGAATAAAAATGATCATGCTTATCCCCAAAATAACTATTGTCTTCAATTTTTTTTATTTTTATTACTTAAAAGAAATCATTCCTTTCCCACTAGGTCACACGCCCAAACACTCTTCTTCCCTTTCTTTCTTTTTTTTATTATAAATAAATAGATTAACTCAAATAAAATCTAAAATAAGAAAATATAAAATGTGTAGAAAATCGACACATGTGCACCATGCTACCATACACTAGCACACACTAAATCACTAGGGTGCATTACTATCTATCATGCACCTTAGTGCATTCCACCATAGCTCACATAATTACCTCAATTGTCACACTTAATTAAAATGTAACACTAATAGCAAAATAAACATGTTACACAATTATTCACTTATTAAATTAATTAACCAAACAATTCTAACAATTAAATAAAATAATAAACAATCAAATAAAACAAATAATTATCCAAATAAAAATAACAACACTTAAATAAAACAATTCATCACACTTAACATTTAAATAAAATAAATCACAAAAATTTTAATAATCTAAAAAAAAAAATTTGGTGCACTACACTCACGATCATCATTATCCTTCTCCTTCCTTTGAAATTTTGAAGCAAGTTTGAGGATTCAAACTTGGAGATTGAAGCTTGAGGTTATAGGCTAGTGTTCAGCCATTGAAGAGGCTTCAATTCGAGTTTAAGGTAAGGTTTTAGTATAATTTTTTTGGTTCCTTGCTCTGTTTTTGTGTTAATTTTGAGATTGGAGTTTTGATCATACGAATGAGAATTTGATGAGGTTTTGAATAGTTTAAAGCTTAGGTTTTTTTGGATTTATGTTGGATAAGTTGTGGTAATATTTGTGAACTTTGCTTTGTAGAATTGGAAGTGTTTTAGTAGGTTTTTGAAATGAGATCGAAGAGGAAAAACAAGGGTTTTTGGTTGGGCTTCAGGTGGGGCCGCGACTCTATTCTAGAGTGCCGCGGCCCAAGCTTAATGAAGATGAAGGGTGGTGCTGAAGGGCCATAGGGCCGCGGCATAGGAGGAGGCTGGTCGCGGCACGTGCTGAAAGTAGGGAGGTTGGCGCCTCTGTTTGGGGAGGCGGGCCGCAGTATGGGGGGAGGCTGGCCGCGGCTCTTAGTGGCAGTTTGGCCAGAATTGTGTTTTCATCGTGGGAATCCAAACCTTAGGCCTGGGGGTCATTCCTACTACCCAGTTTAGTAGGATTCGACATTCTGGAGGCTAGGTCTTAGTCCGGAAACCTTTTATTATTCATTCTATTGATGAAATCCCATATTTGGTTATGACTAGGTGACTGCTAAGGGACTTAAAGACTGATCGTTCTCAAGGGTCGTTCTTTTATTATTCCACGCTTAAACCAGAGGTAAGAAAACTGCACCCAGTATGTGACATGCATGGTTAATGATGTAACATGTTGAGATATCTATTTGTATATCTTGAATGCATATCAAATGCTTGGAAATTTGCTTATCTGTGTATGGCACTTACTCGTGAGTCAGGAATCGGCAAAGGTGTCAGTATTGACTGTAAAGTTGTGACTCATTAGTCAAGTTCGGCAGTAGTACTGAGCACTGGTCGTATGGTATTGGCTTATGAGTCAAGAACGGTATTAGCGTGTTTAACGCAAGCTGAAAAGATTAGATCTAATCGATATAAGCATTATCATCATAAGCATGAAATGCTTGACCGACCTTAAGTTCGATGAAAAACAAAAGTGCATGTCTAGTCTAAAGGCTAGTTACTTAGAGCCAGGGCCAGAAGGCCCAGGTGACTGCATCGTCACATGGCTAAGGGTGTGAAGCCCAAGTTTGTGACTCACTCATTAGTCACTTATCTAATTCAAGTTTGTGACTCCATAGTCACTCATCTGGCTTAAGTTTGTGACTTACTCATCAGTCACTAACCTGATTAGGGCTACATGCCCGAGCATGATTATTAGAATCTCGATACCATCTGATTAGGGCTACACACCCC
Organism: Humulus lupulus; assembly: GCF_963169125.1. Lineage (NCBI taxonomy): Eukaryota > Viridiplantae > Streptophyta > Magnoliopsida > Rosales > Cannabaceae > Humulus > Humulus lupulus. Next base: position 82,869,869 of record NC_084793.1, on the reverse strand, counting down.
AGCATGATTATTAGAATCTTGATATTATCTTATTAGGGTTACACTCCCCAACATGATTATTAGAATCTCAATACCATCTTATTAGGGCTACACGCCCCAGCATGATTATTAGAATCTTGATATTATCTTATTAGGGCTACAAGCCCAATATGATTATCATAATCATCATTTGATATTGTATACATGCAGTAATGAGTTTTCTTGCTGAGCCTTGGCTCACGGGTGCTATGTGGTGCAGGTAAAGGAAAAGAAAAGCTCACCCAGCCTTGAGTGGAGAGCTTAGGTGGCAATGTGTACATATGCGATCGCTTGGCCACCACGGCCAAGGTGTTTCTCAGAGGAACTAGAGGTTAACCATATTTTTGCTGCTTAGGTCGGTGGGTTGTAATTTTTACACTGGAATGACCATTTTGGATTGTAAATAACTTGTAAACATTTTTATGGGCCCATGTACCATTTTATGTTTTAAATAAAATATACCCTTCCCTTTTGATCGAGATTTTTCACCTTAGCCTATTAATGACACCTAGATGCATGTTTATAACCAAATGAGTCTATTAGCGAGTTAAGCACTGTTTAAAGTCCACAGTAATGGTCTTGGAGTAACCACGACGTTACATCACCTTTGATGAAACAATTATGGATTGAAGCAAGCATCTAGATCTTGGAATATCACATTTGATGATTCAATTAAAACATATGGCTTCGAACAGAATGTCGACGAAGCATATGTATATAAATATATCAAAGGAAAAGTGGTGGTTTCTCTAGTTCTTTACGCGGACGACATTCTCCTCATTGGAAACAATATAGAGAAACTGTCAAACGTAAATAAGTGGTTAGCCGAAAAGTTCCAAATGAAAGATTTGGGCAAGGTGAGACATGTTCTGGGAATCCAAATCCTCAGAGATAGGAAGAACAAGCTCTTGGCACTTTCTCAAGCTAATTATATACATAAGGTTCTTGAAAGTTTCTATATGGAGAATTCTAAGAAAGGTTCTCAAGCTTATTGTGTTCTTGATTTTACAATCAAGAAACACAATAAGATCAATACCCAAACTCCACACCCTTGTTCAAGCCTAGGGTTTTTATTGGAAAACCACCATGAGGAGAAGAAAGAATCCAAACACACAACAATAACACAAGTCAATAACATATTATCAATAAAAGAGATTATACAAATAAGAAAAACAAGAGGACATACTCTAAGAGGGGTTCCTCTTCACCTTCTCATTCCTTCTTTCTTTCTTTCTTTCTTCCTCTCTCTCTCTCTCTCTCTAGGTCACGGCAGCCACACAAGAGCAAATGGCTCTTCTCCTCTTTCATTTCCCCTTTATCATAATCCTCTCATAAAGCCTCCCCAACACAATAAGGTAAGTTTCCTTTTTCCATTTATTTTCTCTTAATTTCTCTTTATTTAAATAGATATAATGGAATAAAAATGATCATGCTTATCCCCAAAATAACTATTGTCTTCAATTTTTTTTATTTTTATTACTTAAAAGAAATCATTCCTTTCCCACTAGGTCACACGCCCAAACACTCTTCTTCCCTTTCTTTCTTTTTTTTATTATAAATAAATAGATTAACTCAAATAAAATCTAAAATAAGAAAATATAAAATGTGTAGAAAATCGACACATGTGCACCATGCTACCATACACTAGCACACACTAAATCACTAGGGTGCATTACTATCTATCATGCACCTTAGTGCATTCCACCATAGCTCACATAATTACCTCAATTGTCACACTTAATTAAAATGTAACACTAATAGCAAAATAAACATGTTACACAATTATTCACTTATTAAATTAATTAACCAAACAATTCTAACAATTAAATAAAATAATAAACAATCAAATAAAACAAATAATTATCCAAATAAAAATAACAACACTTAAATAAAACAATTCATCACACTTAACATTTAAATAAAATAAATCACAAAAATTTTAATAATCTAAAAAAAAAAATTTGGTGCACTACACTCACGATCATCATTATCCTTCTCCTTCCTTTGAAATTTTGAAGCAAGTTTGAGGATTCAAACTTGGAGATTGAAGCTTGAGGTTATAGGCTAGTGTTCAGCCATTGAAGAGGCTTCAATTCGAGTTTAAGGTAAGGTTTTAGTATAATTTTTTTGGTTCCTTGCTCTGTTTTTGTGTTAATTTTGAGATTGGAGTTTTGATCATACGAATGAGAATTTGATGAGGTTTTGAATAGTTTAAAGCTTAGGTTTTTTTGGATTTATGTTGGATAAGTTGTGGTAATATTTGTGAACTTTGCTTTGTAGAATTGGAAGTGTTTTAGTAGGTTTTTGAAATGAGATCGAAGAGGAAAAACAAGGGTTTTTGGTTGGGCTTCAGGTGGGGCCGCGACTCTATTCTAGAGTGCCGCGGCCCAAGCTTAATGAAGATGAAGGGTGGTGCTGAAGGGCCATAGGGCCGCGGCATAGGAGGAGGCTGGTCGCGGCACGTGCTGAAAGTAGGGAGGTTGGCGCCTCTGTTTGGGGAGGCGGGCCGCAGTATGGGGGGAGGCTGGCCGCGGCTCTTAGTGGCAGTTTGGCCAGAATTGTGTTTTCATCGTGGGAATCCAAACCTTAGGCCTGGGGGTCATTCCTACTACCCAGTTTAGTAGGATTCGACATTCTGGAGGCTAGGTCTTAGTCCGGAAACCTTTTATTATTCATTCTATTGATGAAATCCCATATTTGGTTATGACTAGGTGACTGCTAAGGGACTTAAAGACTGATCGTTCTCAAGGGTCGTTCTTTTATTATTCCACGCTTAAACCAGAGGTAAGAAAACTGCACCCAGTATGTGACATGCATGGTTAATGATGTAACATGTTGAGATATCTATTTGTATATCTTGAATGCATATCAAATGCTTGGAAATTTGCTTATCTGTGTATGGCACTTACTCGTGAGTCAGGAATCGGCAAAGGTGTCAGTATTGACTGTAAAGTTGTGACTCATTAGTCAAGTTCGGCAGTAGTACTGAGCACTGGTCGTATGGTATTGGCTTATGAGTCAAGAACGGTATTAGCGTGTTTAACGCAAGCTGAAAAGATTAGATCTAATCGATATAAGCATTATCATCATAAGCATGAAATGATTGACCGACCTTAAGTTCGATGAAAAACAAAAGTGCATGTCTAGTCTAAAGGCTAGTTACTTAGAGCCAGGGCCAGAAGGCCCAGGTGACTGCATCGTCACATGGCTAAGGGTGTGAAGCCCAAGTTTGTGACTCACTCATTAGTCACTTATCTAATTCAAGTTTGTGACTCCATAGTCACTCATCTGGCTTAAGTTTGTGACTTACTCATCAGTCACTAACCTGATTAGGGCTACATGCCCGAGCATGATTATTAGAATCTCGATACCATCTGATTAGGGCTACACACCCCAGCATGATTATTAGAATCTTGATATTATCTTATTAGGGTTACACTCCCCAACATGATTATTAGAATCTCAATACCATCTTATTAGGGCTACACGCCCCAGCATGATTATTAGAATCTTGATATTATCTTATTAGGGCTACAAGCCCAATATGATTATCATAATCATCATTTGATATTGTATACATGCAGTAATGAGTTTTCTTGCTGAGCCTTGGCTCACGGGTGCTATGTGGTGCAGGTAAAGGAAAAGAAAAGCTCACCCAGCCTTGAGTGGAGAGCTTAGGTGGCAATGTGTACATATGCGATCGCTTGGCCACCACGGCCAAGGTGTTTCTCAGAGGAACTAGAGGTTAACCATATTTTTGCTGCTTAGGTCGGTGGGTTGTAATTTTTACACTGGAATGACCATTTTGGATTGTAAATAACTTGTAAACATTTTTATGGGCCCATGTACCATTTTATGTTTTAAATAAAATATACCCTTCCCTTTTGATCGAGATTTTTCACCTTAGCCTATTAATGACACCTAGATGCATGTTTATAACCAAATGAGTCTATTAGCGAGTTAAGCACTGTTTAAAGTCCACAGTAATGGTCTTGGAGTAACCACGACGTTACATCACCTTTGATGAAACAATTATGGATTGAAGCAAGCATCTAGATCTTGGAATATCACATTTGATGATTCAATTAAAACATATGGCTTCGAACAGAATGTCGACGAAGCATATGTATATAAATATATCAAAGGAAAAGTGGTGGTTTCTCTAGTTCTTTACGCGGACGACATTCTCCTCATTGGAAACAATATAGAGAAACTGTCAAACGTAAATAAGTGGTTAGCCGAAAAGTTCCAAATGAAAGATTTGGGCAAGGTGAGACATGTTCTGGGAATCCAAATCCTCAGAGATAGGAAGAACAAGCTCTTGGCACTTTCTCAAGCTAATTATATACATAAGGTTCTTGAAAGTTTCTATATGGAGAATTCTAAGAAAGGTCAGTTACCGACAAGACATGGAATTTTTTTTTCCATAGAGCAATGTCCAAAAACACCTTAGGAGGAAGATGAAATGAGAAAATATTCCTATGCTTCAGTAGTTGGGAGTCTTATGTATGGTGTGTTGTGTACTAGGTCTGACATATGCTATGCAGTAGGGATTGTGAGTCGTTATCAATCAAATCCTTGTTTGGAACACTAGATTGCAGTAGAGCACATACTCAACTATCTTAGGAGAACGAGAGATTATATGCTTGTATATTAAGGGATGAGTTAAACCCTACTGGATACACTGATTCTGATTTCCAATCAGACAAAGACCGTCATACGATGTCTGGGTCAGTTTTCACTCTTGGTGGAGGAGCTGTAGTTTGGAGAAGTATTAAACAATCCCATATTGCAGATTCAGTCGTGGAAGTCGAGTATATAGCGGCTTGTGAAGCATCTAAGGAGGCAGTTTGATTGAGGAAGTTCTACACTAATCTAAAAATAATTCCATATATGGATAAGCCATTAATCCTAATTGTGACAACAGTGGAGCAGTAGCTAACTCTAAGGAACCTAGAAGCCACAAGAGAGGAAAGCATATAGAAAGGAAATATCATCTTTTTAGAGAGATTATGCATTGAGTTGATGTGACAAATATGAAGATAATGTTGGAATAGAACCTAGCGGACTTGTTTACTTCCTACAAAGTCATTTATGGGTCATATATGCAACATAGGATTAAGGGAGATGTCTCACTTGCTTTGAGGGCAAGTGAGAGATTGTTAGGATTAATGTCATAAAATCATGTAAAGACATTTTATTAATTTAAATAAAATTACAATTTTATTATATTTGATTGTTATAATTATTGTTTGAATTAATTATATAATAATATCAAGAAAATTCCTTATTCATTCATGAGAATATGATATTTTCTTAGTATGAGAGAATTAAGATCATATATAATGAATAAAATAGTCAATAACATATTAAATTAAGGAATCTTTAATGAATGATTACCAGTACGATTTACTAAGCATAGTGATGCAAGTGATCTAAATTCGGATTGTTGATATGGATAGACATCTTAGTAAATGTGTTGTATATAATAGATATTATATATTACAGGACCGATGGGAGTTAATTATCTTTATAAACTTACCGTTTGATATAAATATTAACTTCTTATCATAATAAATGACCATTTGTAGATCAGGCTAAATCTTGAGTATTCATGAACTCCGATTTGTGTTTATTGGATCTTTTGATTCACTCGTTAAGGTATTTTAGTATAATGAGGCTAATGACTTTTGTTTTTTAGATTCAATATCATGAATGGTTGGGAACATGATTTACAATAATGGAATCCACACTTTCCTAACGGATCAAATATTGGTTCCCTTAAGGGTTAATTATGGAACTGAGTAGTTATTGAGCTCAAATTTATAATTTGATTATAGATTAATTATTCGCTAGTGCATTAATTGTACTTAATGATCAAGAGGTAATTAGAAGGGTAAAACAGTAATCTTGACCAACTCTAATTAACTAACCAATAAATGGAGGACAAAACTACATTTATTGATTATATCAATGGACTACAAGAGAAAACTCTGTAAATATAATTCTATGAATACTTAGAGTTCAATTCCATATTTATAGTAGAGTAGTCTTGGAATTAATAAATAAGATTATTAGATTGAAGAATTTAATTAATAATCTAGTTTATTGGATCTTCGTATCATAGGTCCATGGTCCCCGGATCACATCTGTCTTACATTGTCAAGCATAAGGATATCAAAAGAAAGATTTGTAGAGAGAATGGCTAAATTGCAAATGAATTAATTTTTCAAGGCGAAGAAATAATTATGCGACAGTTATGGGCAATTGATTAATTATGAATTAATTTATTATTTAAGTATATAGTTTTTATTTTGAAAAATTATACGTTAAAATAAATATTAATCGTGTTTGGATTAATTTAGAGAGAGATTAATAATTATTTTATTTATAATAAGATCATTTTTATTTAAAACTGATATTTTAAGATAGAGTTAATTTTGAATTGACTCATATTTATTTTGGGATAATATATTAATAAAATTAAACAAATGCGAAAATTAGGGATAACCCTAATAGTGGCATAAGACACACTCACTATACAGTGAGTGTGTGGCGCCATTCAGGGATAGAAATATCTCTGTGATTTTCAATTTTGAATTTCAAATTTATTTGTTTGTTTAATTATTTTTTTAAATATGATTTAAATTAAATAATTAAATAGGTTATAATTGATCACTTTTATTTTAAATAAAATAAAGATTAATTAATTAAGTTAATTATCTTTATAAAACTTAAAAGCGATACTTTTAGGAATTTTTTTTTGAAGAGATCAAAGTTGTTTGACTGAGACTCTCTCTCAGAAAAAGAAAGGATAGATTTTTCTAAACTTGGTAATCTATTCACAACATCATCTCTCTTATCAAACATCTCTAGATCTCACGTGTTGAGTACATCTAGAGAGTTCTAAATCAATATTTTGAATCCTACGTGCCCACACACGTCCTTGTGTGTTTGAGGATTGGTCTGGAAGATAAAAATGTGAGCTTTCAGAATAAGGAAAGGAAGATCGTTGATTTATACAAAAATATTAGTGAACTCTTGATAGGCTACAAGACGTAATCTCTAATCTATTTGTGTTTGATTTAATATATCTATATATGTATGATCCTAGCTAGTATTAATATATTTTAAGAAATATACATTCCTCTACGTATCCTGTTTTATCACATTTAATACCAATTATTAGTACAAGAGCAGTCTTCATATATACATATATTAAATGTTGTGTGGATTTCTTACATTTGTTATATGTATGTTGATATGTATATACATATTGAATGGATGGATGTATTTTTTGAACGTATGGTTGAATGATGGATTGTTAATTATATTGTGCTATTGGATTAAAAATTTGAATTTCTAGATCTTGTGTAAGCCATAAAGGGCATTAGATATTTGTAAATCTTATTTTTGAAAATTATGCACACAATGAAAAGAGGAGGACCCGAGCCACCAACCACCATTCCAGCGGCCCAAGCCCCCCAACCGCGCACGCACCCAGTAGCTCGGGCCCCTACTCCCGTGCTCGCAAGCCCATGCTCCCAGGGACACGGCCCCAGCCTCAGTCGCATTGACCTCACGCTTGCGCACCCGTGCACCTCTTCCTTGCACGCGTGCATCACCCAACGCCCCTGCAACACATACCCTGGTGTAGTTCCTCTGCATCGCACCTCCCTGCCAAGCCCTAGTGGCTCCACCAGTCGCCGACCCTAGTGATCTCTGGCACCAATCTTGGTGCCCAAGTTAGATCCTATTTTTGTGCTATTAACCTTTTATTTAATTAATTTTTTAAATTTTTTGAATTTAAAATATTAATTATCTCATTTTATTTTTGTTAGAAAAATAAAATATCTTTTAGTTAGTTAGATCTTATCTAAGTTTAAATAATTATTAGAATTTGATTCTTTAATTATTTAAATTCAATTAAATTAAAAAGATGAAAAAATGGTTATTTAATTAAAATTTAGTTTTAATTAAATAAATTAGTTAGAAAGTTAGTTTCTAATTAATTAGTTGGCCTAACAAATTCCTAAGAATTATAAAGAAAACCTAAAAGAAAGGAGAATTATTCTTGGAGTCTTGCAAAAAACTAAATGAATATTTTATAATTTTATTTCTATTTTTTCAAAAGGTTGTAAATTTAGAAATACCCAATAGTACTTGGCTCATCATTTATTGTTTGTTTATTGTATTTATTTGAATAAATGTTAATTAATGTTTGATTGATAACATGTTCATGCATTAGTCAATTACATATCATTCATGAAACCACACACAGTTTTCATTAATCATGCATCTCTTAGAAACATGATTATTTAGGATTGTCCTAATTGTTTTGGAGAAATAAATTCCAAGGAAACTGCTAAGTATTAAATTATTTAAAACTTGGTAAGTCACACCATAACAAATGCAATAGTTTTTATAGGCCTTTTAATTTAACCAATTTAAAAAAAAAAAAAAGTGTTTTAGTAAAGTTAGATGAATGTAATTGGTAATTAGTTAGATCACATTCATTGTAGAAACAGACTCTTTTATAATAAATGTATTTTGTAATTAATTGCATTCATAGGGTTATTAATAAACTAGTAATTAATTTAGAATTAATTGATTAGTTTAATAAAACACATTTTTTTCTAAAATAGTAAGTGGAAGAAGGTAAACATCTCAATGTGACCTATGGTCTCCACTATTAGAACAAAACCATGAGATATGAATACGGCCTCGAGGTAGCTTTGATTCCATCCTCCTAAGGAAGGTTTCTAAACATATTAATACCAAGGTTGGATTCTTACGAAGATAGGAAGGAGTGATGTATTTTAGGCTTGCCCGACCCTAATGCAGCACTCTCTAAGTTAGGTCATGAATTTTGAAATAATGGGTTACACTTACAAAGATGCAGTTAACCATTTTGCGGTGAATAATTGCATCTTGACCAAACCAGCAGTACTTTATTTTGTAAAAGAGAAAATAAAGAGTTATTTTAAGTTTTAAATAATAAAGATAAGGTTGTCTTATAAGCTATCTGAATTTAACTTGACCGACCCTAAGGCGACACTTTATTTGTTAGGTAGTTTTATCATGGACTAGTAATGTTAGTTTATGTGTTTTAAGCATGCATCATATTTACTTTCCAAATTATTGATATTTTTTCAAATAGTAATATTATTGTAATTTATTTCTTTCAGTAATGTCGAACGGTGGAAATCCAATAACTGCTTTAATTTCTCTTGAAAAATATAATAGTGATAATTTTATAAGATGGAAATCAAATTTGAATCTGATGTTAGTTTGTGAGAACCATAAATTTATCCTAACTGAGGAATGTTCTGAAGAGCCTGCTGCCAATTCCCCAAATAATATTTGGGACAAATATGATGCCTGGATTTAATCCAACAATAAGACCAAGTGTTATATGCTTGTGAGCATGAATGATGTTCTGAGAACAAAGCTCGAAGCCATGGAAACTGCTTTTGAGATAATGGAATCTCTACAGGCCATGTTTGGGCAGCAATCTGATCAAAGTAGACATGAGGCTGCTATAACCTACATGACTACTAAGATGAAGAAAGGAGTTTCTATGTGTGAACATGTCTTGAGCATGGTTAACGTGATGCATAAAGCATAAACACATTGGGCCATCATTTATGAGCGTACATAAGTAGGCCATGGCTAGCCCTGAAAAGGAACTATGGCTCGAAGCCATGAAACGGGAAATGGAGTCCATGTACTAAAATTCCGTCTGGGATCTTGTGGAACAACCTAATGACTTTATGGCCATTGGGTGTAAGTGAATCTACAAGAAAAAACGAGGTGTTAATGGAAATATCAAAACTTATAAAGCTCAGTTAGTGGCAAAGGGTTATACCCAAAGAGAAGGCGTGGACTACGAGGAAACTTTTAGTCCGGTAGCCATGCTTAAGTCCATCCGCATCCTCCTATCCATAGCATCTTCTCTCGACTATGAGATCTAGCAAATGGACGTCAAGACAGCTTTTCTAAATGGGAAGCTTGACGAAGTCATTTATATGGATTAGCCAGAAGGATTTAAAGTAGTTGGACAAGAAGGAAAAGTTTGTAAGGTGAATAGGTCCATTTATGGACTTAAGCAAGCTTCTCGTTCCTAGAATCTTAGGTTGAATGAATTGCAGACATCCGAGTCTCTTAACAAAACCTTAACCAAAGAGACTGAGGCAAATGTGGTAGAGGAGAAACCTTCCAACCTCTGAGGATAAAACCAAGAAAAGGAAGAACAACAATGACAAGGATGAAGGTAAGTATTCTAACTAATTGTATTATTTAAGTTCTTTGACTTGTTCGTTACCAGCTTACCCTACGGACTAGCCCATACTTACATCTTGGGAACTCGGTAGTATAATTGAGTGGGAGTATTAAGCATAGATATGAACATCTGGAGAATCTGATGATGTAGTGAAGCGATGGTTTCCTTTTAGTTTGGTTCAATGTGCTAAATGATAGAGAGCTCATTTCAGTAATTAATATTAGTTTACTGAAATATCATTTACAAGGAACTAAGTGTTTTAAGGATAAAATACATTGAGGGGTAAAACGATATTTTAGTGTCATCTCATTGTAGACCGTCTATAGAGGATTGAATGATAATTATGGTTGTAAAATTGGATAATTAATAGCATATATATATATTGCTTATAGAGCGTTCTATGAATTCAAGAGTGCAGTTATGAGTCATTAGTGGAGTCACGATGAATTAATAAGTTAGTAAATTTATGATAACTTATTGAAGCTTGATTTCATAGGCCCATGGTCCCCATTGTACCTTGGATAAAATCATCTAGATAGTCTAAATTAATTGATTTAATCATCAATTAGAATTATCAAAGTTGACCATGTCAATTTTGGATAGTTTCACATAGTTATGTAATTTAGAGAAGAAAAGAGAAATTATGGCAGATTTATAAATTTAGATAAATTGGTATCTAAATTAATAAATAAGTTTAAATCAAGGTTCAAATTATAAATAATTAATTTGATAAAGGATTTAAATAATTATTTAATTAATTAATCAATAGAAAATAATATCAGCCTTGATTTTAAGTGCAACAAGCTTATAATTAAAAATGAAATTTCACGGGCTTATGGCCAATGGGAATTTCAACCTAGGGCTGATAATTGGCTATTATTTTATTGATTTTTAATTAAATAAGTATTCTAATTGAGCCTATAAAAAGAATGTGTTGACGGTGAAATCTCATCAACGATATAAGGTTAGAAAACTGAGACTGTATTGCAAGAGATATCTAAGAAGAAGATGGAGAAAGATTGAAAGAGTAAATATGCAGAACCCCAATGGAGTAAGATCGTAATTGCTTAATAGCCTCAGCATACAAGGAATTTTCCAACACCTTTTCTGGAGGGGTGATGATCTATTTATACTGGAGCTCTAATGGCTCCACATACATTATGGTCCCATGGGACAAGATTGTACATAGGTACATTGTCAGGGTAGTGGCACAGGTCGTGGTGGAGCAGAAGGTTATGGAATCGACCTGGTACATAGTCAGAAGTATGCATGTAGTGCTTCCACTCTCTGTACAAATCTGTACCTCCACTACTTGTAGGACATAGATTTCAGAGTCATGCTTTTGCCCTTTTTCAGGGTTGAACATCCCGTGCTTGTACATTCATCTCATGCCTAGTGGTGCCCCTTACCTAAATATCTTCTCTAGGTTTCTTTATATTTTAGTAAGTGTCAATCCATACTTCTTTTACCTGGCCTTACCTCCAGGTACGAGGCCTGGAAATAGGCATGTACGAGGCTTGGGGATGGGTCTCACAAGGAGAGACCCTCGGTGCCTAAGCGAGTATCCAGGCGTGACTTGGGCATTCACGAGGCTCGGGGATGGGTCTCACAAGGCGAGACCCTTGGTGTCTAAGTGAGTACCTATGCATGACCCGGGCATTCACGAGGCTCGGGGATGGGTCTCACAAGGCGAGACCCTTGGTGCTTAAGTGAGTACCCATGCGTGACCCGGGCATTCAAGAGGCTACGGGACAGGTTTCACAAGGCATGATGGGGTTGCAAGAGGGCCATGAGACGGTGGTGGCGCGATGCTCCTTAGCGTGGTCGTACCTCACGAGATGCACATGGGCGTGGTGAGGTGTGTCTCACTGTGCGAGGCATGGGCGCACAGCTGGGTGGCGAGGTGTGCGGGTGAGATGGTGTCTCACTGTGCGAGGCACGCGGGCGAGGGCAGCCTCGCATAGCGAGGCCCTTGTGGCCTTGGCAGGCGCGCGCAATTGAAGGGCAGCCTCGCATAGCGAGGCCCTTGTGGCTTTGGCAGGCGCGTGCAGGTGAAGGATAGCCTCGCATAGCAAGGCCCTTGTGGCCTTGGCAGGCGTGCGTGGGTGAAAGGCAACCTCACATAGCGAGGCCCTTGTGGCTTTGGAAGGCACACGCGGGGGAAGGGCAGCCTCACATAGCGAGGCCCTTCTGGCCTTGGCAAGCACGCGCGGGTGAAAGGCAGCCTCGCATAGCGAGGCCCTTGGGTCTTTCTGGGCATTTTCGCTAAGGCTACCTATGAGACATGGGTCTCGCGTGGGGCAAGATATTGGGTTGCTTGGTTTTGCCCCAGGCTAATGAGGTTAACCCAATTTTTCTCTTGAGTTTTGACTATGGATCTGGTCAATTTTTGGCATTCACACTTGCCCCCAGTCTATTAGGAAGTCTTTAGGCTTCCTGGTAGACTCATAATAATGCTACACTCACTATGCTCTGGTGGTACTGCTGGGTGATTTGTGTCCATTGGTTCACTTTGATTACTTGTAAGGATATGTTGACCCCTTGGGTTCTTGCTATCCTTTTATGTATTTTTTTTCGCACTTATTATTTTTTGCGAGAAGCGTCCTTCTCGTCATTAGGCATAGTACTATTTTTGCAAGCATCTTCTTTGAGACCCTTTTTGCAAGCGTCTTCGTTGAGACCCTTTTTGGCAAGCGCCTTCTTTGAGACCCTTTTTGCAAGCGTCTACTTTGAGACCCTTTTTGCGAGCGTCTACGTTGAGACCCTTTTTGCAAGGGTATACTTTGAGACCCTTTTTGCAAGCGTCTACTTTGAGACCCTTTTTGCAAGCGTCTACTTTGAGACCTTTTTATCATTTTTGAGGTGATCTCCCTTCGTGTCAGGACTTTTATGGCTAGATGGTCCTCATCCAATTTTAAACTTGGTCAGCAACCCCTCTAGCACGACGTCCCCTTCTATATGGACTTTTCAGACGTATTGGTAGTAGGGCGACTGGAGGAAGGTTCGCTTTCTTCAACATGCGAGTTCTTATGGCCCTCTTCCACACGTATGTACTTCTGTGCTCTTTCGAAGAAATCATCTAAATTCGAAACTTCTCTTTTGAGCATGTTACCCCATAACTTGCTTCCTGGACGAACTTCGACTGTAATAGCCATCTTGAGCTCCGCTTTGGTTAAACTTCCCACCTTTGTTACTTCCATATTGAACCTATGGATATAGTTCTTCAGACTTTCATTTTCGCCTTGCTTTATGTTAGCAAGGCTGGTAATTGGCATGACGTAATCACAGACCTGCATGGTGCTGCTGAAGAAATTCGCCAGAGAATTGCGGCCATGATTTGATTGCTCTTGGCCTTAACTTCTTGAACCACTTGTATGCAACACCTTTAAGTGTAACAACAAAGAAATGACATTTTGCTCTGATGTTGACCCCTCTTAACCTCATCAAGTTATTGAAGTAGTCTAAGTGATACTTTGGGTTTGTAGTACCCTCGTATGGAGTCATGCGAGGCTCTCTGAGGTTGACGGTGATTTGATCAGCCTGGATCTCCCTTGTGAAAGGAGAATCATGGTCAAATTCTTCATCATCTCTGTGCCCCCAAGGTGCGGTGATAATCTTGCCTTGAGGGTGCTGCATTTTGATGTTTAGTTCCTTCCCTTTTTTGCATAAGGAGTCTTGCAGGTTCTCAGGTTGACCCCTTGCATTGGTTGTGCTCCTCAGGGGAGCCGCGGGGGGTGCGTTTCTTACTTCTGACCTCTTCCCATGGAGCTCTTCTCTTAGGCCAGGGGCGCCTCTTTTGAGGTGACTTCTGCTTCATTCTTACGACCATCGTCTTCCCTCCGCCTCTGCTCCTGGGGGCATTTTGTCAGCCTAGGTCCCTCATGGTACTTTGTCTAGGGAGTTTTATTGGTGGAAAGTCGGGTTCTCCCATCGTCTGTAGGGATAGTATTTTCCCATTTTTCACACTCCTTCTCTTTATGCTTAGGAAGGGGTATGCTTGACTTTCCTAGTAGGAGGTCATTTAAGACCTCCTGCATGTTCTCTATCGTGGTTTCTAGCCTTCAAGTCTTTTTATGCAACTCACGAATCTCATCCTTGTAGAAGCGAGTCCTTGAGCTGGAACTTACCGAGTGTACTCAGGGACTTTTGCCTGGCCTGTGCATCGAGGGACCCGGGTCTTGGTAGCCTGAGCATGGTGCCCTTGGGGATCGGGGATGTTGGTACACTGGCGGCTTTGAGTAACCTCCGTCGGGCTGGACAGCCGGGGATGATGCTTCCTTCTCCTCCCCTAGGGGAGGACATTCCTTTGGCATATCTCTATGCCCAGGCAGAGGAGGGTCTTTCCTGGAAGCCCTCATTCGTTCTCCGTTCAGGTGAACCTCAACATCTTGTAGCTACCGTAAGTGTTGTGAATGCCTTGGCATCTTTCTTTTCTAGAAATGATGAAAGAACATTGGCTTGATGCTTGTTCTTCCCACAGACGGCGCCAAACTGTTGACGGTGAAATCTCGTCAACGATATAAGGTTAGAAAACTGAGACTGTATTGCAAGAGATATCTTAGAAGAAGATGGAGAAAACCTGAAAGATTAAATATGCAGAACCCTAATGGAGTAAGATCGTATATTTCTTAATAGCCTCAGCATACAAGGAATTTTCCAACCCCTTTTTTGGAGGGGTGATGATCTATTTATACTGGAGCTCTAATGGCTCCTCATACATTGTGGTCCCACGGGACAAGATTGTACATAGGTACATTGTCAAGGTAGTGGCACAGGTCGTGGTGGAACAGAAGGTTATGGTGTCGGCCTGGTACATAGTCAGAGGTATGCATGTAGTGCTTCCACTCTCTGTACAAATTCATACCTCCACTACTTATAGGACACAGATGTTAGAGTCATGCTTTTGCCCTCTTTCAGGGTTGTACATCCCGTGCTTGTGTATTTATCTCATGCCTAGAGGTCGCCCTTACCTAAATATTTTCTCTAGGTTTCTTTATATTTTAGTAAGTGTCAATCCATACTTCTTTTACCCCAGCCTTACCTCCAGGTATGAGGCCTAGAAATAGGCATGTACGAGGCTTGGGGATGGGTCTCACAAGGCGAGACCCTTGGTGCCTAAGCGAGTATCCAGGCGTGACTTGAGCATTCATGAGGCTCGGAGATGGGTCTCACAAGGCGAGACCCTTGGTGCCTAAGTGAGTACCCATGCGTGACCCGGGCATTCATGAGGCTCAGGGATGGGTTTCACAAGGCGTGATAGGGTTTCATGAGGGCCATGAGACGGTGGTGGTGCGAGGCTCCTTAGCGTGTTCGTACGTCACGAGACACACACGAGCATGGTGAGGTGTGTCTCGCTGTGTGAGGCATTGCCGCGTAGTCAGGTCATGAGGCCCGCGGGTGATGGGAAGCTTCGCATAGCGAGGTCTTTGTGGCCTTGGCAGGCGCGCGCGGGTGATGGGAAGCTTCGCATAGCGAGGCCTTTGTGGCTTTGGCAGGTGCGCGCAGGTGAAGGATAGCCTCGCACAGTGAGGCCCTTGTGGCTTCGGCAGGCGCGCATGGGTGAAGGGCAACCTCACATAGCGAGGGCCTTATGGCTTTGGCAGGCGCGCTTGTGTGAAGGGCAGCCTCGCATAGCGAGACCCTTGTGGCCTTGGAAGGCACGCGCGAGTGAAGGGCAACCTTGCATAGTGAGGCCCTTGGTTCCTTCTGGGCATTTTCGCTAAGGCCTCCTATGAGATATGGGTCTCGCATGGGGCAAGATATTGGGTTGCTTGGTTTGCCCGAGGCTAATGAGGGGAACCCTCAATTTTTCTCTTGAGTGTTGACTATGGCTCTAGTCAATTTTTGGCATTCACAGAATGCTTAGTGAGAGTTGAAAATAGATTATAGAAAGACTATCTGACTGAAAATCAGAAGATCTATTCTTGATGCTCTAGGTTTTAGATTCTCTCTACAGCATAAGTCATTTTCTAAGCCTCAATATTCTTTTATGTTCTTCTTCTTATTGTATCTATATCATGTGTTGAGAAGTTCCCACGCTATTCCAAGTGATTCTAAGGATACTTTTGAAGGTTGTGAAGAAAATTGAATAACGGTTCAGTTTTTTGGTGATACCTTGTGACATAAAGGATACAAGGATTAGAGAAACTGAAGGAATGACTCAATCATTCTGCTGCACAATAATGTAAGTGTTCTTATCATTATCTCTGTATGAATTAAATTTTAGAAACATGCTCTAGGTTTTCTTATATTAATATGTTTAATATACGATTTACATGAAAATAAACAAGATCCTAAATAAGTTTTCCCAATAGCATGAACAATATTTTGATATTTCTTTTAAAAATATTGTGATTGTTATTTTGAAGAATGGTTTCAAAATTTGTCAAGCAAAACATACAAATAAATTGTATATGCTCAAACCTAATGAATGAATGCTAAATAACTCGGAATTATTTAAAGTAGCAAAAATGTAAGGAAACAGAAGACAAAAGGTTTCAAATGAGGATGATGTATATCTTTGGCATCTTAGACTTGGTCATATAGGACTAGACAGAATAAATCGCCTAACAAAAGATGGACCTTTGAGAGAACTAAGAGTTGGAACTTTTCCAATTTGTGAATCTTGTCTAGAAGGCTAAATGACCAAACGTCCTTTCTCATCGAAAGACATTGGAGCTAAAGAACCTTTGGAGCTTGTACACAACAATGTTTGTGGTCCAATCAATGTACAAGAAAGAGGTGGGTATGAGTATTTCGTGACTTTTATTGACGATTACTCTAGATATGGTCATACTTACTTAATGCTTAGGAAATCCAAAACCTTTTGTAAGTTTCAGAAGTTCAAAGTTGAGGCTGAGAAGCAATTAGGTAAGACTCTTAAAACACTTCAATCAGATCGAGGTGGTGAATATTTGGATTTAGAATTCAAAGATTTCATGCTGGAGCATGGTATTCGATTCCAACTCATAGCACATGGAACGCCACAACAAAATGGTGTTTCAGAAAGAAGAAACATGAGCTTGTTGGACTTGGTCAGGTCTATGTTAAGCTACTCTTCACTTCCTCTCTCATTCTGAGGATATGCACTTCAAACGATGACTTACATTTTGAATGTAGTCCCATCTAAAGACCATAAGCAAAATACCACTGGAACTGTGGAATGGAAACAAACCTAGTTTACACCCTTTCCGCATTTGGGGTTGTCCTGCTCATGCTCTTAGACATAAATATGGGAAACTCGATTCAAGGTCTGAACTATGCATTTCTGTGGGCTATGGTCCAAAACAAGAGGCGGTTACTTCAATAGTCCCAAGGAAAAAAAAGTATTTGTCTCAACAAATGTAACCTTCCTTGAACATGACTATATGAATAAATATAAACCCTGGAGCAAATTAATTTTGGAGGAACTCACAGATGATAAGATTCCATCACCTTCATCTTCATCGTCATTAAAATGATAAACAACAAATCGAGGAAACCACTATTCCTGAAAAGGAAACCCTAGTGCAACGTCATAGTGGGAGGGTTGTGAGACAGCTTGTTCACTATGAACATGAAGCACATGTCCTTGTTTCTGATACAGATAAGAATGATATATTAACCTTTAAAGAGGCTATGGATGTTCCTGAAAAGGAGAAATGGTAAGAAGCCATGAACTAAGAAATGGAAAATATGTATTTCAATTATGTCTGGGAACTTGTAGACCCACAGAAGATGTCAGGCCATTGGGTGCAAATGGATATGCAAGAAGAAAAGAGGTGTAGATGGGAAAGTGGAGACTTTCAAAGCAATGCTAGTAGACTTTCAAAGCAAGGTTACACACAAAGAGGAAGTGTTTATTATGAAGAAACATTTTCTCCAGTGGCCATGCTGAAATCCATTCACATCATCTTATCCATAGGTGCCACCTATGATTATGAGATATGGTAGATGGACATCAAGACAACCTTCCTTAATGGCTATCTTGATGAAAGTATCTATATGGTACAACCAGAAGGGTTCATTGGGAATGGCGAAGATCAAAATGTGTGTAAGTTGTTGAAATCCATTTATGGATTAAAACAAGCATCTAGATCTTGGAATATCATCTTTGATGAAACAATTAAAGCATATGGCTTTGAATAGAATGGTAACGAAGCATGTCTATATAAATAGATCAAAGGAAAAGTAGTGGTTTTCCTAGTTCTTTATGTGGATGACATTTGTAATGTCCCAAAATTCCTAATAAGGATTAGTGTCTTGATTAGGGGCCAGGGAGGGCAATATTGGAATATTATGTGAATTAATTTGATATTGATGTGATTATGTGAATTGCATGGGTTATATTATTATATAGTTTATTATGCATGTTTGGGTGTATTAAATGTGCGAAACAGACCCGCTTTTATCTAAATGGGCATATTTGTAATTTTGACCCATTGAGGGTCTAATTGTAATTATATGATATTATGTGAGTGAGACTACATTATTATGTGGATATATCTGAGATATTCGGCAAGAGTCAGTCCTTTCGAGCAAGATAGTGGTTTAGTTGCAACGAGGACTTTATACCCAGCTCGAGGTGAGCCAAGGGGTATATCGGTAATTCGTTGTGTTATCGAAACTCACTAGAGTATGAGTCATGTTTTGGGAGAATTAGTGATTCTCTTGGTTTAGCGAGATTAACAGGGAATTTTAAGTGTATTGAAAGACGGGAGGGTAAAATGATGATTTTACCCTCAAGGGGCGTTTGAGAGAAAGAATTGACTTGGGGCGTTTTTCTCTTTTGGACCCTTAGACCCTTTTTCTCTCAAGTGAGTTTATTAACTCAAGGGTTAGGAAACAAAAAAACAGAGTAACAAAACAGAGTCTCTCTCTCACTCTCCCTCGTTTCACTCTCTCTCTCTAAGCTTGGAGGATTTGAAGAAGGATTGAATTTTAAGAAGGTTAAGGGCAAGTAGAAAGTTGTTTAAGCTTAAGTGAATCATAGCTAGGTCGAATTCAAGTAGAGGTACCTAAATTATTTGATTTTTAGTTATGGTTTTCTAGTTTTCTTTTAAAGTTATATTGAATTCCTAGTTTCAAGAGATTTTGATTGAGTCTTAGATTGTTTAGTGTATGTATGTATGAGCTGTTGGGACCATTATTATGGTCGAAACAGGTGAAAACCATGTTTTGGGATGGTTTTTGGAGGATCGGCGATTTTAAAAATCGTTGGTTTTCTGAGTTCGCCATGTCTCACTCCGGCCCCTATGAACTCAGAGGGATAAGCCGGTGCCTCGAACCGCCTTGGCCTCGCGGCACCAGGCGAGTTGCGTCGCGGAGTGTGCCTTGTGGTTTTGGGCTCGGGGCTCTCTGACTTGTTGCGCCGCGGACCTAATTGGGGGGCGCTATGGCTTTAATTGGGGAAATAATAAAAAAATTGTTTTCGGAGTTGGGACCCCAAGTCTAAGGGCTTGGGAATGGTTCTACTACCGAGTTAGTAGAATGCATGGTCTCGAAGGCTAGGACAAAGTCCAGAAGCCTTTCTTAGTTCATTCATGATAGTTATTCATTGTTATGGTTGTGATTAGGGTGAACCATTAGTCTCAGGATGAAAGGACCGTACTCGGGGGTCGTCAAACACTATTTACTCAGGACCTAAAGTAAGAAAACTGGACCCAGACTGTGTTTAGGGCTTGGCTTGGTTATAGTACATGATTATTACTATGTTGAGAATGTTTTATTAAACATGTTAATTGCGCTGTGTTTGCCTGTGTTAAGTAGTAACTACTTATCCTGTTCTTTAATTTTGAAGCTCGACTTATAAGTCGAGGATTCATCTGTGTTATCTGATTAGAAGCTTGGCTTAATAGTTGTAGTGTCTCGGAATTATACTTAGCTAGATAGTAGTAGTAGTAGTAGTAGCTTATAGTATGTTAGTTTCCGTGGATTTTATAAGTTTAACCTATAGTTTAGAAATATTAATTATAACATAAAGTTTGATTAATATTGTTGGTCCTAGAAATATTGTTTATTATAACCTAAGGTTTAGGTAGAATTAATAAGAGCGTGACACTTGTCACAAGCATGTTTATTAAGGATTTTAGTAATTTTGATGAATAGTTTAATTAAAAGAAAGATCTAGAAGTTCTAGAACCTTCCAGCAGCTGTTAGGATCATATTTTTACTCAGTCAAAGTTGTTAATCAATTCAAAATATGTTGAAAGAGTGCAAATACGTGATTGATGTATCAACGTATGCCGATATATCGCAGCTATAGGGGCCGATATATCGCCTGCGGGAGATACAAAAGACACGTTGACTTCGCACGAACGAAACCATGGAGGCTTGCGAATATGGGGGAGGCGATATATCGCCTATAGGGGGCGATATATTGGCTCCACACTCATATTTTGAAAGTCCGTGGAATTCGAGCTAGAAACATCCCTTAACAACTTGGACTTGCACTTGAACATTTTTGACCGAGTTCTGGGCATCTATTGAACGAAAATTCAAATCTTTTTTATTTTATATTCATTTTAAAGGGGTTATTTTCACTCCTTGAACTCTATAAATAGGACCTAGTACTCAGCCATTTCACTCATCATTCAAGCATTGTTCAGAGCCTCCAAGCTGCTAAGGTTACTATAGAGAGAAAACACTTGGGTTTTGGGTTAAAATATTTTCCAATCTAAGCTTTTCTAAACACTTGGGAAGTAAGATAGAGTGTTATTTTGGTATCGAGGTGTAGATCAAAGTCATAGTTCATCCAAGGTATTCTTATCCTTAAGTTCAGTTCTTCATGGTTCTTTAGTTTTCTTCCATTTTCATTCAGATCCTATTTTATTGTTATGATTCTTGGTTAGGTGTTTAAGTTCTTTGAGAATTAAGGTTTTTTGGTAAGTTTTTATCTTGATGGTTTTCTTTTTTTCATCTCCATTTCTCTAGAAAACTCATGGTTTTTACTGTTGGTTTTAGGAGTGTTCCAATCCCGTTCTTGTCTCCATATCCCGATAATGAAAATATGTTAGATTATGTGTTTATATGTTTATGTTATGATATGATATGTGATATGATATATGTTTTGTAGTCACTTGGGCATATGAATTTCTTAGATAGCAAGCCCCAAGAATTTTAGATCATTTTTTGTGGTTTAGAGTTATGATTTACCCTACCTCAATTAGTAGACAGGGGACCTAGATGGGTTATCATATACTATAGTTGTGATCTAACCTACCTCGATTAGTAGACTGAGGACCTAGATAGTTTTATCACATACCATGTTAATGAGTTAATGGCCATTAATATTGCAGTCCTATATGATATACGTTTTTATTGTCATATGTTTTATAGTATATGCTTTATGATATAGTCTTATGTTTTATGATTTATGACATGTATGCTTTAGTAGATTTTCCTTGCTGGGCATTAGGCTCATTCCTTTCTTTTTAGATGATGTAGGAAAATGAGCATGGAAGGAGGGAAGGATTCGTGGCAGCTTGGCATGTGTGTTGAGGATGAATGGATGGAATGAACTGCTGGAAGATCGAGGATGATGTTGTTTTTAAGTCTTTTGAATTATGTTTTTATGTATTTCTGCACTTAGTTTTTTTAACAATTTATTAAAGTTATGTTTTTATGTTTTATGTACTAAACAATGGGTACCCATAGCGTATTTTGTATTTCGTACGATATTTCGGGTTTTAAATAAATTTATGTTATTTTTTGTGAGTGTATTCCAAAATAGTGGCTATGTTTAGTAGTTTTTAATGGTTCGAGATCTAAAATTAGTCGGGGCATTACAATAGTCAAGGACATACCTATTTTAAAATACTCGACTTATCATTCGAAGGTTAAAAGACTCGACTTATCAGTCGAAGGTTAAAAGACTCGACTTATTAGTTGAAGGATAAAACACTCCACTTATCAGTTGAAGGTTAAAAGACTGGGCTTATTCGTTGAGAGCGGCGATAGTGTGCTGGACACCAGCCGACGTGGTTAACCTAACTAAGAAGTGAGATATACGCTTGAACGTCCCTAAGGTCGTCTGAAATGTTAATCGCCAAACCCGTTTGGCCAGCTCTAAGGTTATTTATATGAGAAAGTGGGCAATAGGACCTAGTGTGAGTTTATAGACACTTATCTGGATTGACAGCATGCATGGGTAGGGTTATTACTGCTAGGCATGCCATTTATGATTTTGTGATCTAATAATTTATTGCTTATAAGCATGATTATGTTTTCTTGTTGAGCCTTTGCTCACAGCTGATAAATGGTGCAGGTAAAGGAAAGGAAAAGTTGGTCCAGCCATGGGTTGGAGAGCTTCAAGGGCGAAGTGTACATATACAGCTTGCTTGTCCACCATGGTCAAGGTTATCAGTTGGAACTAGGGTTGGACCCTGATTTCATCTCCTAGGTCGGCTTTTGTATACATTTTGAGTTTGTAACCGTTTTAAACTATGTTGGGATCCCATGTATTCAGATTAATCGTTTTAATGAAATGGTTGACTTTTAACCGAAATTTTTAGTACCCAAACCTATGGTTAGTTTCAATTACATGGTTTGAGTCCAAATGACTCATTTAATGAGTTCAACACTATTTAATTACACAGTGTAACAGTCCAGGATTAGGAGGACGTTACAACTTGGTATTAGAGAGATTTAGGTTTAAAGGTTCCTGAAGATTGGCTGGGCATGTACATTCGTCACTGAAGACAAGCTCGACTCAAAATGTCTTATTTTGACACACGAATGTCTTATTTGCATGCTTGATTAGAAAGCGTGAGTTATACTGATAGGGCCTGGCCCTTGAATGTTATGTGAATGATAAAGGATGTGCTTATTAGCACTATCACTGATATGAATATTGAAGAATGTTCTTATTAGCACCCTGATTGAGCATGAATATAAACTCACTTGCTTATTAGCATGACTGTTGTATGTGAAGACTATTGATATGTTTATTAGCATTGTTATTGCATGTGATGCTTAATTGCTCGATCTTGGAATGTGGGGTGGTGTTAGGAACCGTTATTGTTGCATGATGTGATGAGTCATTGATTGCAAATAGACTTGGAAATATGCTTTCAGGGCAATCAAAAGAACCAGTCGGCACTGGAAGTCAGGTTAGAGACAATGACCAGAGTCAAAACCCTCCACCAGCTCCTGAGAACTGGCAACAGGCGCTTGCTGATATGCAATCTTGGATACAGAGGTAGGAAGAAGAGATTTGCCTGATGAGTCAGCAGCTGGTTCCAACAGAAAATGTTGCACCAGTTGTGCCACTTGTCGTGGCACCAGTATTACAGCAGAAGCCATGGGCTGAAAATAGGTGGGAGCCCCTCTATGAGCGCTTCAGGAAACAACACCCTCCTACCTTTGAGGGAGGGCCAGATCCGCTATGAGCTGAGCAGTGGATGGGTATGACCACCTCCATCTTGGACTTTATGGGGGTGGCAGGTAATGACAGAGTGGCCTGTGGCACATTTATGTTTTGGGACGACGCCCAAATCTGGTGGGAAGTGGTATCCCAGACCAGAGATGTCAAGACTCTAAGCTAGGAGAAGTTAAGAGAATTGTTCAATGAGAAATACTATAATGATCCAGTCAAAGTTTCAAAGGCTGATGAGTTCAGTAATCTGGTGCAGAGCTCTATGACTGTTATAGAGTAGGCCCTGAAATTTGATAGGTCAGCCAAGTTCACTACAGACTTGGTGCCAACTGATGTGATAATAAATGAGAGATTTGTTCAAGGGGTAAATGTTATGATAGCCTAGGATGTTAAAATTACTTCAATACCTAGAACACAGCCAAAAGGGACACTGGAAGGGTGGGACCTCCCTTTATGGGATCTAGAAGGGGCGAAGGCCCTAGTGACTAGAAGAGGAAGACCCCAGATATCATTACAGTCTCAGGCCCAGACAAGAGGCCACATGATATACAGGTTGGTCCCCAGGGCAGCAATGAGAGCTGGAGGACTTATTCGGAATGTGCCAAATGCAGGAGAAATCATCTAGGAGAGTGTTGGGCGAAGGCCTGGTTTTTATGTGGTATAGTTGGGCACCTTAAAAAGGATTTCCCAAGGGTGAAGAAGGAAGAACCAAAGAAGGCAGACAGCTTGGCTGCAGCCGAGTGTTCGAATTGACACAATAAGAGGCTGAGGCGCGACCCTCAATAGTGATAGGTCAGCTTTCTAGTGCTGACACTTTTTATTATGTTTTGATTGATTCTGGGGCTACACATTCCTTTGTATCTAGTAGGTGATTGATAGATTGTGTAGACCATGTGAATACTATGTAGTGGGATTTGGGACTTTATTGCCTACTGGGGATCTGGTAGTCACTAGGAGATGGGCCAGGTCATTACCGGTGGAATTGGATGGCAGAGAGCTATCATTAAATCTCATTGAGTTGGTCATGGAAGACTTTTATATGATATTGGGTATGGATTGGTTAGCCAAGTATGGGGCAACAATAGATTATAAGAAAAAGATGGTAACCTTTGACCCTGAGGGCGAGGACCCGTTCGTATTTGTGGGAACTATGCACGAACCTCATTTCCTATGATATCAGCATTGAGAGCTTGAGACCTATTGTGAGGTGGTTGCATCGAATTCCTAGCAAGTGTGGTAGATACCACTAGGGTTGTGCCAATTGGACCAAAGGAGACTAGGTTAGTTTGTGAGTTTCTGGATGTATTCCTAAGACAGTTACCAAGATTACCGCCCCACAGAGAGATAGAATTTGTCATTGAATTGGCACCGAGGATAGATCCATTATCTAGGGCACCATACAGGATGGATCCACCAGAGTTAAAGGAATTGAAGGTTCATTTACAGAAGTTACTGGTCTTGGGTTTTATCAGGCCTAATTTTTCGCCATGGGGTGCACCAGTCTTATTTGTGAAGAAGAAAGATGGCTCTCTAAGGATGTTTATTGATTACAGAGAGTTGAATAAGCTAACTATCAAGAATAGGTATCCACTGCCATGGATCGATGATTTTTTTTATCAGCTACAGGGTAAGACTCTATTTTCAAAGATTGATCTTCGATCTAGTTATCACCAGCTGAGGATCAAAGATGAGGACATTCTGAAGACGACCTTTCGTACCAGGTATGGGCATTATGAGTTCTATGTCATGTTGTTTGGATTGACTAATGCCCTGACATCTTTCATGCATCTAATGAACAGGGTGTTCAAGGATTACTTGGACAGGTTTGTGATAGTCTTCATCGATGACATTCTTGTTTATTCTCAGTTAGAGTTAGAGTATGAGCAACATCTCTTGTTGGTATTACAGAGGTTGATGGAGCATAAACTGTATGAAAATTTCCAAAAGTGTGAGTTCTGGTTATCTTAGTTGACGTTCCTCGGTCACATAGTCAGCAGAGATGGAATTATCGTGGATCTGGCCAAGATCGAGGCGGTTAGGGATTGGCCAAGGCCAAGGAGTGCTTCAAAGATTTGAAGTTTCCTTGGATTGACAGGTTATTATCAACGTTTTGTGGAAGGGTTCTGAAAGATTGCAACACCATTGACAGAGCTGACCCGCAAGAACATGAAGTTTGTGTGGTCAGATAGATGTGAGAACAGCTTCCAGGAGTTGAAGCGGTGGTCGATCACTACTCCAGTTCTGAGTCTTCCTTCAGATCATGAGAAATTTGTGGTTTACTGCAATGCATTGAAGCAAGGGTTAGGTTGTGTCCTTATGAAGGATGGAAAGGTGATTGCCTATGCGTTACAACAGTTGAAGGACTATGAACAGCGGTACCCTACACATGATCTAGAGTTAGCAGCAGTGGTCTTTGCTTTGAAGGTATGGTGGCCCTACCTTTACGGGGAGAAGTGTGAGGTATACACTGACCACAAGACCTTGATGTATTTTGTTACTCAGAGAGATCTTAATATGAGACAGGGGTGTTGGCTGGAGTTGGTGAAAGATTATGATTGTGAAATTCTTTACCACTCAGGGAAAGCCAACATGGTGGCTGATGCCTTGATCCGAAAAGGTCCGGGACAGATGTTTAGCTTGAAGAAAATATCAAAGAAGTTGGCAGAGGAGATGACTAAAGCAAATATATAGTTGGTGGTGGGCCAGTTAGCTAACATCACCTTGTAGTCCACTCTCTTGGAGAGGATTAGAGAAAGTCAGATGAATGGTCCTTAGATGAGGAGGCACAAAGAGGACGTCCTAGCTGGAGTGGCTAGAGATTACACTGTCTCGGAGATAGGTACATGGAGCGAATTTGTGTTTCGATGGACTCTGCTATCAAATGAGAGATTCTAGATGAATCTCATACTACGTCGTACTCACTCCATCCAGGCACCACGAAGATGTATCAGGATTTAAAATTGCTATACTGGTGGCCTGGGATGAAGAAAGATATAGTTGAATATGTGGCTAAATGCCTAACGTGTCAGTAGGTGAAATGTGAACACCAGAAATCAGCAGGGCAATTAGAGCCTTTGGGTATCCCTGAGTGGAAATGGGAGGACATTACTATGGACTTCGTAGTGAGGTTACCCAGGACAGTGGGTCAACATGACTCAGTATGGGTGATTGTGGATCGGTATATCAAATCAGCTCATTTGTTGCCAGTAAGGACAAACTTTACAGTAGATAAGTATGCTGATCTTTATGTGAAAGAGATTTTGCGCCTTCATGGGACTCCTAGGTCCATTGTGTCAGACCGGGACCCCATTTTTACTTCCAAATTTTGGGGCAGCTTACAGAAGGCTATGGGTACACAACTGAAGTTCAGTACCGCCTATCATCCTCAGACAGATAGGCAATCTGAGAGGATGATACAGATGTTAGAGGACATGTTGCGAGCATCTGTGTTGGAATTTGAAGGGTCTTGGTTTAAGTATTTTCCATTGATGGAGTTTTCCTACAACAACAGCTACCGGTCGACTATTGGAGTGGCTCCTTATGAGATGATGTATGGTGGGAGATGCAGATCACCCATCCATTTGGATGAAACAGTTGAGAGGAAATATATGGGTCCTGAGGCAGTTCAGATGACCAATGAGGCTATTGAGAAGGTTAGAGCTCGGATGTTCGCTTTTCAGAGTTAACAAAAGAGCTACACTATTCCTAAGTGTAGGGATGTAGAGTTCCAGGATGGGGACTAAGTTTCCCTCTGTGTTTCACCATTGAGAGGGGTGAAGCGGTTTGGGAAGAAGGGCAAGTTGAACCCTAGGTTCATGGGACCTTTTGAGATCTTGGAAAGGATTGGCCAGGTAGCCTATAGGTTGGCTTTACCCCCATCATTGTCAGGTGTTCATAATCTTTTCCACATTTCGATGCTTCAGAAATATGTGTCAGATATAACTCATGTATTGAGTTATGAGGATCTGAAGCTACAAATAGATTTTTCCAATGAGGAAATACCAGTTCGGCTCTTGGATAGAAAGGACAAAGTATTGAGGAACAAAACCATACCTTTGGTTAAGTTATTATGGAGGAACAACAAGGTCGAGGAAACGACTTGGGAAGTAGAGTCAGACATGCAGGACCAGTGTCCCGAGCTTTTCAAGTAAATTTTGAGGGCGAAATTTCTATAAGGAGGGGATAATTGTAACGTCCTGAAATTCCTAATAAGGCTTAATCCCTTGATTAGGGGCTCGGGAAGGCAATATTGGAATATTATGTGAATTAATTAGATATTGATGTGATTATGTGAATTGCATGGGTTATATTATTATATAGTTAATTATGCATGTTTAGGTGTAATAAATGTGCAAAACAAGCCTGCTTTTATCTAAAGGGGCATATTTGTAATTTTGACCCGTTGAGGGTCTAGTTGTAATTATATGATATTATGTGAGTGAGACAACATTATTATGTGGATATATATGAGATATTCAGCAGGAGTTGGTCCTTTCAAGCAAGATAGTGGTTTAGTCACAACAAGGAATTTATACCTTGCTCGGGGTGAGCCAAGGGGTATTTCAGTAATTCGGTGAGTTACGAGGACTCACTAGAGTATGAGTCATATTTTGGAAGAATTAGTTATATTTCAGGTTTAGCGAGATTAATCGGGAATTTTAAGTGTATTGGGAGAATTCTTTCTCTCGAGGGGAGTTTGAGAGAAAGAATTAACTTGGGGGCATTTTGGTCTTTTGGACCCTCAGACCCTTTTTCTCTCTACTGAGTTTATTAACTCAGGGGTTAGGAAACAAAAAACAGAGTAACAAAATAGAGTCTCTCTCTCACTCTTCCTCATTTCTCTCTCTCTCTCTAAGCTTGGCATATTTAACAAAGGATTGAATTTTAAGAAGGATAAGGGCAAGTAGGAAGTTGTTTAAGCTTAAGGGAATCATAACTGGGTCGAATTCAAGTAGAGGTAACTCAATAATTTGAGTTTTAGTTCTGATTTTATAGTTTTTCTTTTAAAGTAATATTGAATTCCTAGTTTGAGGGATTTTGATTAAGTTTTAGATTGTTTAGTGTATTTCTGAGCTATTGGGACCATTATTATGGTCGAAACAGGTGAAAACCATGTGTTTGGGATGGTTTTTGGAGGATTGGCGATTTTAAAAATCATTGATTTTCTTAGTTCACCATGCCGCGTCGTGGCCCCTATGAACTCAGAGGGACAAGAAGGTGCCTCAAACTGCCTTGGCACCACGGCGCCAGGCGAGTGGCACTGCGACACATGCCCTGTGGTTTTAGGCTCGGGACTCTCTGACTTGTTGCACCGCGACCCTAATTGGGGGGCGTCGCGACTCTAATTGGTAAAATAACAAAAAAAGAAGGGTTTTGGGAGCTGGGAACCCAAGTTTAAGGGCTTGGGAATGGTTCTACTAAAAAGTTAGTAGAGTGCATGGTCCCAGAGGCTAGGACTGAATCCGGATGCCTTTCTTAGTTCATTCCTGATAATTATTCATTATTATGGTTGTGACTAGTGTGAACCATTAGGCTCGAGAGGAAAGGATTGTCCTCGGGGGCTGTCAAAAACTATTCTTAGGACCTAAGGTAAGAAAACTACACCCGGTCTATGTTAAGGGCTTGACCCGGTTATAGTACATGATTATTACTATGTTGAGAATGTTTTATTAAACATGTTAATTGTGTTGTGTTTGCCTGTGTTAAGTAATAACTACATATCCAGTTATCTAATTTTGAAGCTCGGCTTATAAGTCGAGGATTCATCTGTATTATCTGATTAAAAGTTTGGCTTAATAGTCATGGACATACCTATTTTAAAAGACTCAACTTATCAGACGAAGGTTAAAAGACTCGACTTATCAGTCAAAGGTGAAAAGACTTGACTTATCAGTCGAAGGTGTGAGTATAGGAAAATCGCTAAAGGCATAAAGCAACCTTCATGTTTTGTAAGTGCATTACAACCTTCATGCCTCATTGATGGCCTCGCTATGCGAAGGCCCTAGCAAGAGTCACCTGCGTATGGCTTCGAGTGATGGCCTCGCTATGCAAGGGCCCCGACAACCATCACCCGCATACGGCTTCATTGATGACCTCACTAAGTGAGGGTCGTGGCAGCCGTCCACATACGTTGCATGAAGGGCCTCACTATGTGAGGGCGCTGGTGACCCGTCACCCGCGTACACCTCGCCATATCCAGACCATGCTGAGGTGCCACCCACCTCCCTATGAGAGGCACCACGTATGCTAGACCCGCAGCTTTGCATGAGTACCCTACTCGTTACCCACACACAGAGGATACTAAGTGACAAGGGCATCAAGTGGTATCCCTTGACTCGTGCCTTGTTGAAGAGGCCCTACTTGTCTCCTGAAGTAAATGTTACCAATGAGGCACACTCCCACCCTGGTTCCTCGCAGCGTGTACGTATGAAATTTCACGTATATGCACTAGGAACACTAGTGGAGGACCCCTCAACATTGAATATCAAGTCGAGATTGGTGAAAGTGACTAAGCATGTTACTTCTAGTAACTTGCAAGCTTTCTCGCACTTAGAAAAATGGGACAAAGCTTGAAGAAAAGACGTGTCTTGAACTTGCAAGAAGAACCATCAGGTACAAGGTACGTATATGAGTACGAGGTGTACAACCCTGAGGAGGACAGAGGCATGACCCTGACATCTGTTCGACAAGTAATGGTGGTACGAGCCCGTACAAAGAGTGGAGGCACTACCTGAGCACCCGCGACAATGTACCAGAGCCGACACCACATCGTTCTGTACCACGACCCTTACAATGTACATGTGTACGTTCTTGTACCCTGGGACCACCATGTATCAAGGGCCATTAGAGCCCAACTATAGATAGACTTCCACCCCTCAGACTAGGGGGTTGGAAAATTCTTTGTATGCTCAGACAATTAAGGTATATACGATTTCTGCTCCATTGTAGTTCTGCATATTCCTCCTTCAAGTTCCTTCTATCTTATTTCTACACAGTTTTTGCAACATACTTTGAGTTTTTTATTGTATAATCGTTGACGAGATCTCATCATCAACAGTTTGGCTCCATCTTTTGGAAGAACAAGTGTCAAGCCATCGTTCTTTCATCACTTCCAACAAGGAAAAATGCCAAGTCATTCGAAATGCCTACATCAACTACAAGACATTGAGGTTCACCTGGACAAAGAATAGCTGAGAGCCTCCAGGAAAGATCCTCCACCAACTAAGCATTGAGATATGCCAGAGGAACATCCTGCCCCAAGGAAGGAGAAGGAAGTATCATCCCCGACTGTCCAACCCGATGGAGGCCATCCAGAGCCACCAGCGCACACACATCCTCGACCTTCGGTTGCACGACGCTTTGGCCACCAGGATCCGGGTCCCTCTATGCACAAGCC
The DNA here is from genome assembly GCF_963169125.1 of Humulus lupulus. NCBI lineage: Eukaryota > Viridiplantae > Streptophyta > Magnoliopsida > Rosales > Cannabaceae > Humulus > Humulus lupulus. The sequence goes on along the minus strand of NC_084793.1, from coordinate 82,838,819 downwards.
AGGCAAGAGTCCCGAGTACACTCTGTGAGTTCTAGCTCAAGAACTCACTTCTATGAGGACAAGATACTTGAGTTACACAAAAATAATTAAAGGTTGGAAACCACACTAGAGAACATGCAGGAGGTGTTTAACGACCTTCGGCAAGGGAAGTCGAGCATGCCCCCTCCCAGGCATAGGGGGAAAAAACAAGAGAAAGGAGAAACCACCATCACTATGGACGATGGAAGGACCCGGCTTTCCACTAGCAACACTCCCTGGACAAAGCACCATGAAGGTCCAAGGCCAGCAAAGTACCCTCGAGAGAAAAGGCAAAAGGATGATGTTGTCCATTTAAACAAAGCTTAAGTCACCTCTAAGGGGGCTCCCTCTGACCTAAGAGAGGAGCTCAACAACAGAAGAGCAGATGAGAGGACCACACCTCCTGTGGCTCCCTAGGAATACAAAAGGAAAGGAAATGCCAACCCATCCAACTTGAGAGACTCCTTGAACAAAAGAAGACAAGACTTAGACACCGAGATGAGGAGCTTACAGAGCAAGATAATCACCGTGTCTTAGGGGCACACTGTTGATGATGAGTTTGATTATGAATCACCCTTCACTAGAGAAATCCAAGTCGTGTGGCTCCCAACCAACTTCAAAGAGCCCCACATGACCCTTTACAAGGGCAATACAGATCCAAAGTACCATCTTGATGCGTTCAATGACTTAATAAAGTTAAGGGGAGTTAATAGCATTGCTAGATTTCACTGCTTTGCTGTCATGTTGAAGGTACCTGCATACAAGTGGTTCAAGAGACTTAGGCCAGGGTCCATTAGGTCATCTCAACAATTTTTTGATGAATTTCTCCAAAAGCATCATGCATCGCACAATTACACCATGCTAGGTACTAGCCTCGCTAACATAAAGCAAGGCGAAGGTGAAAGCCTGAAGAGCTATATCCACAGGTTCCACATGGAGGCAGCTAAGGTAGGAAGCGTGGCCAGAGGAGAACTCAAGATGGTAATCATGGTTGGAGTGCGCCCAGGCAGTAAGTTATGGGATAATATGCTCAAAAGAGAGGTGAATGACTTAGATGACTTCTATGAAAGAACACAAAAGTACATTCATGTCGAGGATGGCCATGAGAACCTAAAGCAGGAAAAAGTGAACCACTTTTCAAGCCCTCGGCCTATGAAGGCTCAAATGGTACAAAGTAGAAAAGAGTGTAAGAAGGGCCAAGGGACGACCACCAAAGAAAGCACGTACATGGAGGTGAACCCAGGCAAACGCCATACACATTCTACACAGACCTAAAAGATAACTGGGAACAAATCTTCCTCATAAACAAGAATAAGGTGCCCTTCAAAAGACCCCCACAGATGATGGGAGACCGATCTAAAAGGGACTCCAGTAAGTACTGCCAGTACCACAAGGATGTTGGCAACACCACGGCAGAATGTACCCACTTGAAAATAGAAATCGAGGAACTCATATGCAGGGGGCACTTAGGCAGGTATGTCAGAGGGGAAAACCTAGGACCAAAAGTTCAGCCATCCCATCTGCAGGCTCAAGAGCGAGCCCCGAAAGTGTAGGGAGAAGTAAGAACGATGTTCGGAGGTCTAGGATTTGGAGGAGAGTCGAGGAAGGGATGAGATATATATGTCAGGGAAGCAAGACGAAGTCCACCCCCGTGTACCATGAGCCTAGAGCAGTGACCCCCAAAGAACTTTAAAGGGGAAAATGATTCGATAACCTTCACAGAGGAAGATTCGTGAGGGGAGCATTTCCCCCACAACGACCCTCTAGTGCTGACCATCCAACTAGACAATATGAGAGTGCATCAAGTCCTCATGGACAATGGTAGTTTCGTAGATATCTTATATCGTCCCGCATTGGAGAAGATGGGCTTAGGAGTCAGGAACTTAAAACCCCGCCATACCCACTTATATGGATTCACTGGGGATCCAATACAACCTTTAGGAGCCATCGAGTTAGCACTCACCATGGGGGAGCAACCCAGACAAACCACTGTCATGAAGAACTTTGTTGTAGTAGATTGCGCTTTGGCTTTCAATGCGGTATTAGGGAGACCCTCCCTAAGAGAATTGAAAGCGGTGACCTCGATGTATCACTTGTCTATTAAATTCCTAACTCCTGGGGGGATAACAAGCATAAAACAAGAACAAAAGGAAGCAAGAGAGTGTTATAATATCTCTCTCCGCCCAGCTACCAAGCCACGAGAACCGATGGAGATGGTGATACATGGAGGCACAGACCCACATTCACACTTGGGGGTGGATGACACGGTTATACCCTAAGCAAGGAATGCAGAACATCTCAATGAATATTACCAGTAAGATTTTTGCATCTAATGCTGGAATATACATACCTTGTTTATTTTCCTTATGTTAAAAATCAAAAAGGTTGCCCAGATAACCTCTTAGTAGTTACAATGTTTCCATGCGTGCCTTTGTAATCTGCTTGCTATCAATGAAAATGTTTTCTATCTCTCATACTACATTCCTTCTATATGCATGCGCCTATATAACAAATATGCACACATTCTCAAAATATATGTTGGGAGCGAAACGTCCAAAGTGCTCAATGGAATGAATCCCACCAAGCACTTAGGGGCAGAATAGGAAGCACATATATATTGCAAAAAAAAAAAAAAAACCTTGCAAGGCATCTCTTGAGTTCATGAGGGTTAGCTACCCTTATGGATATCAAGGGAGCCAAAATGTTCTATGGGGATAACCTCACAACAAAGGCTAGATACCTCCACGAGGGGTACAGTCTTAGGGAGGACATCCACTGATAAGCCTAGAGTATCTCTTGGACTCATAAGGATTAGCTACCCTTATGGATACCAATGGAGCCAAAAGGTTCCATAAGGATAACCTCGTGATACTAATACCTCCACGAAGGGCAAGACCTTAAGGAGGATGTCCACCAATAAGCCTAGAGCGGCTACCAAGCTGTCTTGTTTAAAAGTGTCTGACAAGAGACGTTTATGAAAAGAAGTCAAAAGATTTCACGAGGAAAAAGTCTTAATAAAGTCTAATACCTCCACGATGGGTAAGGTCTCAAGGAGAGCATCCACTAATAAGCCTAGAGCGGCCACCAAGCCGTCTAGCCAAAAAAGATCCTAAAGGAGACCCTTGTAAAAATAGTACTATGCAGAATGACGTGAAGGACGCTTCTCGCAAAAAAAAACAAGCGCAGGCAAAGAATATAAAAGGATTCCAAGAGTTCAAACGGTTAACGTGTCCTTACAAGTATAGTCAAGGTGCACCAAAAAGACTATCATCATCAGCCCAATGAAGGCATAAGGAATTCATCAAAAAGAAGAGGGATTTATCAAAGTCCCTTACGCATGATAACCAAAAGAGAATGACAAAGGATTAGAAGGTCAGTGCATCCTCATAGTCAATATAAAAAATATGCAAGGACTTAGAAATCAAGAGTCCCACATATTATTAAAGACTTATAAGTAGTTCCACAAGAAGAAAAAAAACAACACGGAGGGTTACATAACAACAATATATAAGTAAGCCTTGGAAAGGGGCTTATGGGTTTCCTCCCAGAACTTTCAACTCAGCAATTGTCCCAGTCGCATACTCTCCAATGGGAGATAAGTTGATGTCAGGATTGGTCCTCCACATAGCGTGCAACGTGCGCTCGACTATGCCATTCTTGGCATTCACAAGATCAGCCTCGAGCGCGTTAATATTCTCATTTAGGGTGTGAATAGTGGCTTCAAGTCTGGTATTGGAGTGGGAGGTCGAAGCAGCCTTGGCCAGTGTAGCATCCCTCTAGAGAATCGCTTCAGCAAGCTGGCCCTCCAAATCGCTGACCCATGTGGTCAAACTATCTTTCTCTGCCTCGGCCATGGAGAGATTCTTCATCACCCCCTCCAGCTCGAGTTGTAACCGTGACATCGATGAGGAACTTGAGCCGACAAATCGGTGACCCAAGATGGAAGCCTAAGTAAAGACAAAGAAACAAAACAAAACATCAATGGTCAAGCGATATCAAAACTAAAAAACATACATTAAGTGTTTTGATAAGTACCTGCATAGAGGCTTGCATATAAGCCTCACCCAACTCGACATCTAAAATATCATACATAGATTCCCACTCACCTTCGAAAATATTGCCCATGTAATGGCTCATGGCCTCTCCGTACTGGCTCGCCAAAGGATGACTCCAGGAAGTGGAAGTACGAGCTTGGTGGGGGGAGACATGTATGCCTGTCGATGCATGCTTAAACAAGGAAGGGGATCGGGAAGGTCCTGATCCATCCATAGAGGCACAAGGGGTAGAGGGATGTGGATTCACCTCTTTAGGAAGCGAGACACCCGAAGACGCCTGCCCCAAATGCACCCCCAAGGTTGGAAAGGCATTGCCAAAAGAAGGTAGGACAAAATTCCTCTTCACGATAGGAGGGGCAGGAGCATGGATGTTGAAAAAAAACTTGCCACCAAGTGGCGGCGGGACCCGAGAAGTAACACCATCAGTATGTCCGTCGTCGGCAACATCCCCAGTCACCCTCAGATTTGTGATAGTCTTCATCATCACCTATTACCCTCAAGATGGTAGATTTGGATGAGATAGAGCACATGGAAACAAATTGATTTGGAGACAGCAACTTGAACAAATAGAGATTGCCCTCCATAAAAGACTACAGGCCTATTTGCGCGAGGTCGGCACAGCCAGGATCTTTGCCACACGATCGCGGGCTGTTGGACTCAAGGTAGGGCCGAAAATCCCTTCAAGACCTATGGTCAAGAAAAAGAAAAAACTATGGTTAGACAAACCTTAAGAGAGGGTTAAATAAAAATTTTCTTGCATATGCACTCAAGGTAGAAAAAACTTACTTGCTGTGTTGAAACGCGTATGTTGAGTGGATACGCTATTGGTGAAGAAATAGTCGTTCTTCTGCGAACCCCTATGGGAAATAGAACGCTCCACGAGGGGGTACCCTATAAGAGCCACAACTTTCTGGAGTTGGTAGAAGCCAAGGGCTGTTGGGTTCGCCTTAAGAGTGTACAGATGATGGACCTCTCTCATGGAAGGTCCTCGAGAGTGCACTTGCTTATATAATACGTACAAACAACTAAGAAAAATCCAAGAGTTGGGAGATAGTTGGAGAGGTGCCAGCTCAAAATAGTTGAGTACATTAACGAAAAAGGGGTGAAGTGGCAAGACCCCTCCAGACTTGATTACTGATTCGTTGAAAGCTACAAGCCCCTCAGGTGCCTCAGACACACGGTCATTGCAAGATGGAATGATGAAGTTGATGTTCAGTGACAGTTGATGGACCTTCAGCATGTTGGCAAGCTTAACTCGGGTAAAAGTAGACATGATGCCCGCATCCTCAGAATTGTCAAGGATCCCCCTCGGCATGTTTGGTACCTGGACAGAGACAACAGGTGGTTTGTGAGCGACTGACTTCATCAACCCCCTAGAAGACCCTCTACATGTCCTACATCTACCCGCATACTGCTTGACCGTATGACGTATGGTCGGGGACAGGCGAGGAAACGTGAGAAAACCATGGAAAGGAACAGGTACATGCCAACCTATGGCCCTACCCTCGTATAAAAGATAAAAGAGACATGTGTATTACTGGGGGAGGAAGGTATACCCGGGTGCGTATATATGAATCCACAGATATGCGAGGATAGGCTTTTAGGCGTGTGAGGAAGGATCGAGTGATAAACAAGAATAGACCTTTCGTAATGGGAAAACACCTTGTACCCCTACAATGCAAACATGGTATGAGGAAGAATAAGTAAAAAAATAAAAAGGAGATGAATCTGATGAAAAGGGGAAAAAATTACCTCGAAGATGCCTTTATAAGGGATATAACCTTAGAGCTCTTAGAAATAGCTTAAAGGAGATACCACTAGGCTAAGAAAGTTTTGGTGTGAAGAGATGAATCCAAGTCTTGGGGTATTTATAAGGAAAGTCAAGACTTCATAGCCATTAGATCAAATCTAGATGAATGGTGGAGATCAAGAGTCTTGGAAACCTTGGGATCTGCGCTTAGAAATGGTTCGCCCTCATTCTATCTTAAGGACACATTTGGATCATCAGCAAAGTTAGTTGGTTTTTGTGTTTCTTTATGAACTACAAAGAAACACACCACCAAGGACCATTTTGTATTTCCTCATTCACCACAAGATATCATTCAAATGGTGAGCCTTCCACGCCCCTTCAAGGAAAATGAAGCATGAACGCCATACATATCACACGAAGAGCATATGAAAGAGTCTACAAACACACTTAAAAGTGTGCTCATAGACTCAGAGGAAAGTGCGAGTATAGGAAAATCGCTAAAGGCATAAAGCAACCTTCATGCTTTGTAAGTGCATTCCAACCTTCATGCCTCATTGATGGTCGCTATGTGAGGGCCCTAGCAAGGGTCACCTGTGTATGGCTTCGATTGATGGCCTCGCTATGTGAGGGCCTTGGCAACCATCACCCACATACAACTTCATTGATGGCCTCGCTATGTGAGGGCCCTAGCAGCCGCCCACATACATCGTATGAAGGGCCTCGCTATGTGAGGGCCCTGGTGACCTGTCACCTGCGTATGCCGCACCATATCCAGACCATGCCGAGGTGCCACCCGCCTCCCTATGCGAGACACTGCGTGTGCTAGACCCGCAGCTTTTCACTAGAACCCTTCTCGTTACCCACACACAGAGGATACTAAGTGACAAGGGCTTCAGATGGAATCGCTTGACTCGTGCCTTGTTGAAGAGGCCATACTTGTCTCTTGAAGTAGATGTCACCAATGAGGCATACTCCCACCCTTGTTCCTCGTGGCGTGTACGTGTGGAACTTCACGTATATGCACTAGGAACACTAGTGGAGACCCCCTCATCATTGAATATCAAGCTGAGATTGGTGAAAGTGCTAAGCATGTTACTTCTAGTAACCTGCAAGCTTTCCCACACTTAGCAAAATGGGAGAAATCTTGGAGAAAAGATGTGTCTTAAACGTGCAAGAAGAACCATCAGGTACAAGGTACGTATATGAGTACGAGGTGTACAACCCTGAGGAGGACAGAGGCATGACCTTGACATCCGTGTCCAACAAGTAGTGGTGGTACGAACCCATACAAAGAGTGGAGGCACTACCTGAGCACCCCCGACCATGTACCAGAGCTGACACCACAACGTCCTGCACTACGACCCTGAAAATGTACCTGTGTACATTCTTGTCCCCTGGGACCACCATGTATCAAGGGCCATTAGATCCCAACTATAAATAATATACTTCCACCCCTCAGACTAGGGGGTGGGAAAATTTTTGTATGCTCAGACAATTAAGGAATATACGATTTCTACTCCATTGTAGTTCTGCATATTCCTCCTTCAAGTTCCATCTATCTTCTTTCTACACAATTTATGCAACACACTTTGAGTTTTCCTATTCTATAATCGTTGACGAGTTCTCACCGTCAATAGAAGGTTAAAATACTTCACTTATCAGTCGAAGGTTAAAAGACTCTCCTTATGAGTTGAGAGCAACGATAACATGCTGGACACCAGCCGACGTGGTTAACCTAACCAGGAAGCGAGATATACACTTGAACGGCCCTAAGGCTATCCGAAATGTTAAGCAATAGTCCCACTTGGACAACTTTAAGTCTAGTTATATGAGAAAGTAGAAAATAGGCCCTAGTGTGACCTTATAGACATTTATCTGGATTGACATCATGCATGAGTAGGGCTATTACTGCTAGGCATGCCATTTATTATTTTGTGATCTGATGATTTATTGATTATAAGCACAATTATGTTTTCTTGCTGAGCCTTGGCTCACGAGTGCTAAATGGTGCAGGTAAAGGAAAGGAAAAGTTTATCCAACCATGAGTTGGAGAGCTTCAAGGGCGGAGTGTACATATGCGGCATGCTCGTCCGCCACAACTGAGGTTATCAGTTGGAACTAGGGTTGGACCTTGATTTTGCCGCCTAGGTCTCCTTTTGTATACATTTTGGGTTTGTAACCGTTTTAAACTCTGTTGTGATCCCATGTATTCAGATTAAACGTTTTAATGAAATGGTTGACTTTTGACAAAAAAAAAATTAGTACCCAAACCTTGTGTTAGTTTCAATTACACGGTTTAAGCCTAAATGACTCATTTAGCAAGTTATGCACTATTTAATTACACAGTGTAACGGTCCTGGATTAGAAGGACGTTACAACATTCTCCTCATTGGCAACGATGTAGAGACATTGTCAAACGTAAAGAAGTGGTGAGCAGAAAAGTTCCAAATGATAGATTTGGGCGAGGCAAGCTATGTTCTAGGAATCCTAATCCTAAGGGATAGGAAGAACAAGCTCTTGGCACTTTCTCAAGCAAATTATATAAATAAGGTGCTTGGAAGGTTCTCTATGGAGAATTCCAAGAAAGGTCAGTTATCGACCAGACATGGAATTACTCTTTCCAAAGAGAAATGTCCAAAGACACCTAAGGAGGAAGAGGACATGAGAAAGTATCCCTATGCTTCAACAGTTGGAAGTCATATGTATGCTATGTTGTGTACTAGGCCCGAGAAATGCTATGCAGTAGGGGGATTGTGAGTCGTTATCAATCAAATCCTGGTTTCGAGCATTGGATTTAAGTAAAGCACATTCTCAAGTATCTTAGGAGAACGAGAGACTATATGCTTGTATATTCATGGGTGAGTTATACCCTATTGGATACATTGATTCTAATTTCCAATAAGACAAAGACAGTCGTAAGTCAATGTCTGGGTCAATGTTCACTCTTGGTGGAGGAGTTGTAGTCTACAGAAGAATTAAACAATCCAATATTTCATATTCAACCATGGAATCCGAGCATATAGCAACTTTTGAAGCAGGTAATGAGGCAGTTTTATTGAGGAAGTTCTACACTGATCGGGAAGTAATTCCATATATGGGACCTAGAAGCTAACTCCAAGGAACCCATAAGCCAGAAGACAGGAAAGCATATAGAAAGGAAATACCATCTTGTTATAGAGATTGTGCACCGAGTTTATGTGACTATTATGTAGATAACTTGGGAACAGAACCTAGCGGACCCATTTACTTCCTACAAAGTCGTTTATGGGTCATATATGCAACATAGGATTAAGGGAGATGCCTCACTTGCTTTGAAGGAAAGTGGGAGATTGTTATGATTAATGCCCTAAAAGCATGTAAAGAAGTTTTATTGATTTAAATAAAAGTAAAATTTTATTATATTTAATTGTTATAATTATTGTTTGAATTAATTCATTACTCATTCATGAGAATATGATCTTGTATTAGTACGAGAAAATTAAGATCATATATAATGAATAAAATAGTCAATAACATATTAAATTAAGGAATCTTTAATGAATGGTTACTAGTACGATTTACTAAGCATACCTGATGCAAGTGATCTAAATTCGGATTGCTGATGTGGATAGAAATCTTAGTAAATGTGTTGAATATAATAGAGATTATATATTACAGGACCGATGGAAATTAATTATCTTTATAAACTTACCGTTTGACATAAAGATTTAATTCTTATCAGAATAGATGATCATTTGTAGATCAGTCTAAATCTTGAGTATTCATGAACTCCTATTATGTTTATTTGATATTTTGATTCACTCGTTAAGGTTTCCTAGTATAATGAAGCTAATGACTTTTTTTTTAGATTCAATATCAAGAATGGCTAGGAACATGATTTACAATAATGGAATCCATACTTTCCTAACGGATCGAATATTGGTTCCATTAAGGGTTAATTCTGGAACTGAATGGTTATTGAGCTCAAATTTATAATTTGATTATAGATTAATTATTTGCTAGTGAATTAATGGTACTTAAGGATCAAGAGGTAATTAGAATGGTAAAATGCTAAGATTGACCAGCTCTAATTAATGAACCAATAAATGGAGGGCATAACTACATTTATTGATTATATCAATGGACTACAAGAGAAAACTCTGTAAATATAATTCTATAAATACTTAGAGTGCAATTTAATATTTATAGTGGAGTAATCATGTAATAAATAAATAAGATTATTAGATTGAAAAGCTTAATTAATAATCTGGTTTATTGGAGCTTCGTATCATAGGTCCATGGTCTCAGATCACCTCTGTCCTACACTGTCAAGGGTAAGGATGTCAAAAGAAAGATTTGCAAGGCAAGGAAATAATAATGTGATAATTATGGGCAATTGATTAATTATAAATTAATTAATTATTTAACTATATAGTTTTTTATTTTGAAAAACTATATTTTAAAATAAATAATAATCATGTTTTGATTAATATATAGAGAGATTAATAATTATTTAATTTATAATAAGATCTTTTTTTTATTTAAAACTGATATTTTAAGATAAAGTTAATTTTGAATTGACTCATATTTATTTTGGGATAAATATATTATCTTAAATATTAATTAAATTAAACAAATGTGAAAATAAGGGATAACCCTAATAGTGTCACACGACTAACTCACTGTGAAGTAAGCATGTGGCGCTACTCAAGGATAGAAATATCTCTAGGATTTTGAATTTTGAATTTCAAATTTATTTGTTTATTTAATTATTCTTTTTAAATCTAATTTTAATTAAATAGGTTATAAGTTGTAATGCCATGGTTAGCCAAGACCGTCACACTATGTACTTTAAATAGTGCATAACTCGCTAAACGAGTCATTAGGCCATAAATGTGCATTAAGTGCTATTAATGGCCAGGGTAAAAATTTCGGTCAAAAGGATGGATATTTTATTTAAAATGTTTAACTGTACATGGGATCACATAAAGGTGTTTACAAAGTTGTTTACAATCCAAAATGGTCATTACAGTTAAAAAGTTACAGTCCCATCGACCTATGCGGCAAAAATAGGGTTAAACCTTAGTTCCCCTGAGAAACACCTTGACCGTGGTGGTCAAGCAGCCGCATATGTACACGTCGCCACCTAAGCTCTCAAATCAAGGTTGGGTAAGCTTTTCTTTCCCTTTACCTGCACCACATAGCACTCGTGAGCCAAGGCTCAACAAGAAAACTTATTACTGCATGTGTACAAGTATTAATAAATGATCATTCTGGGGCTTGCAGCCTTAATCAGATGATGACTGTTAAGTCATTCTGGGGTCATGCGCCCTAGATTAATCACTATTAAGTCATTATGGGGTCCTGCACCCTGCATGGATGATTAATAAGACATCTTGGGGTCCTGTGCCCTGAATAGATGACTAATAAGACATCCTGGGGTCCTGTGTGCTGAATAGACGACTAATAAGACATCCTGGGGTGTTGCACCCTAAGCCATGTGACCATCAAGTCACCTAAGCCTTTTAGCCCTGGCTCTGAGTAACTAGCCAAACGCTTTAGTTTTCTTCGACCAATAGGTCGGACGATCATATAATGATCTTGTTGATTAGATCATATCGACCAGCGTTCAATGTGTTATTGTTGCTCTTGACTCATAAGTCAATTCCATATGACCAGCGCTCAGTACTATTGCCGATCCTGACTAATAAGTCAGAGCTTCACAACCAGCACTTAACACCATTGTCGTTTCTGACTAATAAGCTAGTGTGTTGCTCAGGTAAACAATTCATTAAAGCATTCATAATGCAACAGATATCCAAATATAGAGCAATCAACATGCTTCAACAATAATCATGTATGTCACATAATGGGTGCAGTTTTCTTACCTCAGGCTCAAGCGTAAAATAAGTTAAGAACGACCCCTAACGATCATGTCCTTAGGCCCTTGGTGGTAACCTAATCATAGCCAAATATGAAATCCCATCAATCAAATGAGTAATAAAAGATTCCCAGACCAAGTCCTAGACCCTGGGACTTCAAATCCCACTAAAACGGTTAGTAGATTCGATCCCGAGCCTTGCTTTAATCTTCTCAATGGCTTCATTGGTCCTCTGAACTGCCTCCGGACCCAAGTATCTCCTTTCTCCTGCCTCATCCCAATGAATGGGAGATCTGAATTTCCTACCATACATCATTTGATAAGGAGCCACCCCAATGGTCGACTGATAGTTGTTGTTGTAGGAAAATTCTATCAAAGGCAAATACTTACTCTAGGACCCACCAAAGTCCAGCACACATGCTCGCAGCATGTCTTCTAATATCTGGATCATCCTCTCAAATTGCCCATCTGTCTGAGGATGATAAGCAGTACTAAACTTCAATTGTGTACCCATGGCCCTCTACAAACTTCCCCAGAACTTAGAAGTGAGTGTGGGGTCCTGATCTGACACGATCAACCTCGGTGCCCCATGAAAGCACATAATCTCTTTCACATAGAGATCTGCGTACTACTCAACTATATAAGTAGTCTTCACTGGTAATAAGTGAGCTGACTTAGTGTATCGATCCACGATAACCCACACCAAATCATGTTGACTTACAGTCCTGAGTAACCCCACCACGAAATCCATCATAATGTCCTCCCATTTCCACTCTAGGATGTCCAAAGGCTGTAATAGCCCTGCTGGTCTCTGCTGCTCAACCTTGACCTATTGACATGTCAAAAACTTAGCCACATATTCTGCCACATCCCTCTTCATCCGAGGACACCAATACAATGATCTCACATCCTGATACATCTTCATAGTGCCTGGATGCAAAGAGTAAGGAGTGGTATGAGATTCATCCAGAATCTCTTGCCTCATAGCAGTGTCCATCGGAACACAAATCCAGCCTTTGTATCTCAACAAGCCTATATCTGACAATATATAGTCCCGAGACACTCCAGCTAAAACATCCTCTTTGATCTTCGTCAGTTGTGGATCACCCAACTATCCTTCTTTTATTCTCTCCAGTAGCGTAGACTGCAGCATAATGTTGGCTAGCTAGCCTACCAGCAACTCTATGCCAGCTCTAGTCATATCCTCTGCTAACTCTCTGGATATCAGCCTCACACTGAAAATATGTCCTGGAACCTTCCGGCTTAAAGCATCTGCTACCACGTTGGCCTTTCAGGGTGACACAGGATCTCACAATCATAATCCTTCACTAACTCTAGCCAAAGCCTTTGTCTCATGTTCAAGTCTTTTTGTGTGAAAAAGTACTTCATGCTCTTGTGGTCAATGTAAATCTCACAATTCTACCCATAAAAGGTAATGCCTCTATACCTTTAATGTAAAGACCACAGCTGCCAATTCTAAATCATGAGTAGGGTATCTCTGCTCATACTCTTTCAACTGGCGTGAGGCATAACCAATCACCTTCCCTGACTGCATAATAACACAACCCAAACCCTGATGTGAAGCATCACAGTAAATCACAGACTTCTCCTGATCTGTTGGAAGACTCAGAACTGGAATTGTAATCAACCTCTGCTTTAGTTCCTGGAAGCTGTTCTCACACTTTTCTGACCACACAAACTTTTGATTCTTGCGTGTCAGTTCAATCAATGAAGTAGCAATCTTAGAGAATCCTTCCACAAAACACCTGTAATAACTTGCCAACCCAAGGAAGCTCCTAACCTCTGAAGAATTCCTTGGCCTTGACCAATCCCTTACCGCCTCTATCTTTGCTGGGTCCACCTAGATCCCCTCTTACTGACAATGTGCCCAAGGAAATTTACCTGAGATAACCAGAATTCGCACTTCTTGAACTTTGCAAACAATCTGTGTTCCCTCAGTCTCTGTAGAACAAACCTCAGATGCTGCTCATGTTCAGACTCTGACTAAGAATAAACCATTATATCATAAATGAAGACGATCACAAACTGGTCTAAATAATCCTTGAACACTTTATTCATCAAATCCATAAAAGCAATTGGGGCATTAGTCAACCCAAAGGACATAACTAAGAACTCATAATGACCATATCTAGTTCGAAAAGTATTCTTTGGTATATCTCCCTCGTTGACCCTCAGCTGAAAATAACCAGATCGAAGGTCTATCTTTGAGAATACCCTTTTACCCTGCAACTGATCAAACAGATCATTTATCCTTGGCAGAGGATACTTCTTCTTAATTGTTAACTTGTTCAGTTCTCTATAATCAATACACATCCTTAGAGAGCCATCCTTCTTCTTTACAAACAGAAATGGTGCAGCCCACGGTGAGAAACTAGGTCTGATAAAACCCAAATCTAACAGCTCCTGGAGTTGTACCTTTAATTCTTTTAATTTTGTTGGGGTCATTCTGTAAGGTGCACTAGTGCCAGTTCAATCACAAATTCAATCTCTCTATGTTATGGCAACACTGGTAAATCTTCTGGAAACACATCCAGAAACTCACAGACTAGTCTAATCTCCTCTAGTCTCACTGGCATGACCTAAGTGGTATCAATCATATTGGCTAAGAATCCTATGCAACCTCCTTGTAATAGATCTCGAGCTCTCAAAACAGATATCATAGGTATACGGGGTCCATGTACAGTGCCAACAAAAACAAAAGGATCCTCACCTTAAGGCTCAAAGGTTATCATTTTCCTTCTGCAATCTATGGTTGCCCCATACTTCACTAACCAGTCCATATGCAAAGTCATGTCAAAGTTGGTCATAACCAACTCAATCAAATCAACTGATAACTCGCTCCCTTCCACTGTCACTGGCAATGATTTGATCCATCTCCTGGATACTACTAACTCCCTAGTGGGTAATAAGGTCTCGAACCACATAGCATAATCATCACATGGTCTACACAAACTATCAATAATTCTACTAGCAACAAAAGAATGTGTACCACCAGAATCAATCAAAATAGTATAAGGAGTTCCAGGACTACAAAACTGGCCTGTAACTACTGAGGGACAAGCCTCAGTTTCTACCTAAGTCAATGAGAACACTCGAGCTGGGACCAAGCTGTCCGCCCTTCTTGGCTCTTCCTTTCTTTCTCTCGGGCAATCTTTCCTCAAATTCCCCACTACCCCGCATAAAAAGCAAGCTCTTTCCCAACACTCCCCTAAATGGCGCATCTTGCATCTAGGCACTCAGGAAAAGTCCCCCAGACCTCATTACCACCCTAGCAGCCCATTGTAATACCACGTGGTCTCCTATAAGGGCTTGGAGCTGGGAAGGCATCAGAAGCCTTTCTTTTCTAATCACTGGGGCCTCCACCCCTACCTGAACCCATAAATGGAGGTCCCACCCTCCTAATGTCTCTCCTGGCTGCATTATCACGCCAAATCTTATTCTCTGCAATCTCAGCTGTGAGTGCCTTCTTAACCACCTATGCATAAGTAGTCACTCCAGGCACAGTGATAATACAAACATCTCAGGCTATCCTAGGTTGTAGCCCATGGAGAAACCTCTCCTTTTTGGTCCCATCACTGGGCACCAGTTCCATTGCAAACTTTTCCAGTCTATCAAACTTTAAAGCCTATTCAGTCACTGACAAACTTTCCTGAAACAGCTTGCTGAACTCTTCAGCTTTTGCAGCCCTGATGGCATCATTATAGTACTTTTCATTGAACAAAGTCTGAAACTCTTCCCAACTCAGGGCATTAACATTTATGGTATGAGATATCACTTCCCACAGAATTCGGGCATCCTCCCAAAACATATATGTGGCACAAGCCACCTCTCATTACCAAACACCCTCATAAAATCTAGGATGGTGGTAACCATGCTCATCCACTGCTCGTCCTTAGCTGGATCCGCACTACCCTCAAAAATTGGAGGGTGTTGTTTCCTAAACCTTTCATAGAGAGGTTCCCATTTATTCCCAACCTCTGGCGGCTAATCAACTGTTGGCACCATTACAGGTTGTGCCTCTAGTAAAATGTTCCCTACAGGAACCTGTTATTATCTCAGGAGGCAAATTTCTTCTTCCTGTCTCATTACCCTGGCTTGCAAATCAGCAAGCAAATACTGCCAACTTTCAGAAGCTGACTGAGGGGTCTGACCCAAGTCATTATCCTGACCCTGTCTCTCGTTCTAGTCTTGATCTTCCTGGCCAGCTGATAAATCTATCTTGGAAGCATACTTTCAACTTATACCTTGGTGCAATAATCAGTGCGGTCGATTTGGTAGTGATAACTAAACCTCTTGCTACCTCATGATCCAAGATCAAGCAGACACTCATTGATGTTTAACAGTCATGCTAATAAGCACGTCGATTCATAATCATAACAATTAACATTTAACACTTAGAAATTAACAATTAACAATGCTAATAAGCATGTTCTAGCAATATCAGTGCTAATAAGCATGTTCTTGCTGATCATGCAGTAGTCTAGGGCTAGCCCTATCAGTGTATCTCATGCATGGAGGTAAAGCATTTATATTCTATTTAAGCAGTTAAACACATAACCACATAAATAGTTACCGAACCATGAGTCGAGCTTGTCTTCACTAACGAGTGTACATGCCCATCTAGTCAACGGGAACCCTAAATCTTGGCATGCTCTGATACCAAGTTGTAACGCCCTAGTTAGCCAAGACCACCACACTATGTGCTTTAAATAGTGCTTAACTCGCTAAATGAGTCATTAGGCCATAAACGTGCATCTAAAATTTCGGTCAAAGGGATGGATATTTTATTTAAAACGTTTAACTATACATGGGATCCCATAAAGGTGTTTATAAAGTTGTTTACAATCCAAAATGCTCATTATAGTTCAAAAGTTACAGTCCCGTCGACCTAAGCATCAAAAATAAGGTTAAACTTTAGTTCCCCTAAGAAACACCTTGGTGGTCTAGCGACCGCATATGTACACGTCGCCAGCGAATCTCTCCATTCAAGGCTGGGTAAGCTTTTCTTTCCCTTTATTTGCACCACATAGCACCCGTGAGCCAAGGCTCAACAAGAAAACTTATTACTGCATGTATACAAGTATTAATAAATGATCATTCTAGGGCTTGCATCCCTAATCAGATGATGACTGTTAAGTCATTATGGGGTTTTGCGCCCTGGATTAATCACTATTAAGTCATTTTGGGGTCATGTGCCCTTAATAGATGACTAATAAGACATCCTAGGGTCCTGCACCCTAAGCTATGTGCCCATCAAGTCACCTGAGCCTTTTATCCCTGACTCTGAGTAACTAGCCAAGTGCTTTAGTTTTCTTCGACCAATAGGTCGGACGAGCATATAATGCTCCTGCTAATTAGATCTAATCATATCGACAAGCGCTCAATGTGTTATTGCCACTCTTGACTCATAATTCAATTCCATACGACCAGCGCTCAGTACTATTGCTGATCATGACTGATAAGTCGGAGCTTTACGACCAGCACTTAACACCATTGTCGTTTATGACTAATAAGTCAGTGTGTTGCTCAGGTAAACAATGCATTCAAGCATTTATAATGCAACGGATATCCAAATATAGAGCAATCAACATGCTTCAGCAATAATCATGTATGTCACATAATGGGTGCAATTTTCTTACCTTGGGCTCGAGTGTAAAATAAGTTAAGAACGACCCTTGAGAACGATCCTGTCCTTAGGCCCTTAGCGGTAACCTAAACATAACCAAATATGAAATCCTATCAATAAAATGAGTAATAAAATATTCCTGGACCAAGTCCTAGCCCCCGCGACCTCGAATCCCAGTAAAACGGTTAGTAGATTCGATCTCGAGCCTTAAGGTTAAAAAACGTGTGCTTAAAACTAAGTAAAACTAAGCATGGCAAAAAACAGACAGGTGGGTCGTAACCTTCCCCAAGGGTCGCTGCGTGCCTCTCAGACAGACAGGTCCCCTGTCTGGTGGCCAAAGGTAGGCCGCGACTTTCCCTTTAGGGTCACGGCGCGCCTACCAGACAGAGCCCAGTGAAGTCTCTGGGATTCACTCAAGTCGCGGCACCCATGAACTCGGTCGCGACTTGACCCCGTGAACCCAGCTCCCTTCATTTTCTTCAATTCAAACTCAACCATAAACACAACCCAACAATCCCAATGTCAAAACCAAACCCCAACACAACATAACCACCCATATAAAACCCAAGCTTCAAAACACCTAAACAGCATCAAATACTGAACTCCATAATCAAACTATCAAGCTTACAAACAACCTTAAAAACAGATTAAAACTTCAAAGGTTAAGCTAGAATCCTTAGCTTAGATATGGATTGAATCCCCTGAATTGATGTAACACACTTCTAAACTCTCAAGCCTCAAAACCTTAAGCTTGATTTCCTAATTTTGCCTCAAAAATACAACCGGGAGAGAGAGAGTGTGTGTGTGAGTAGTCGAGAGAGAGAATTAGGTGCCTTGTTTTCTGATTACTTGGTTCCTTCGACAGCCTCCTTAGCTAAGTATATTTATAAGCCTAAATGACCAAAATGCCCCTAGGGCCATCTAAAACCCTCAAAGCCACCCAAGGGAAAATTTGTCATTACCACCTACCCCGTTAATCATAATTAACGTCCTCCAATTCCCATTTTTCCCAATATCCTAAAAAAAATTATCAAATCATTTCCCATTATCCGCTCAATCCTGGTAATTTACTAAGCACTAAATTACCCCTAGGCTCACCCCGAGCCCAGTAATTAACCCCGTTATGACCAAACTGTTGATTTGTTTCTTAGGATCGTCTCATGTTGAATAGCCCAAACATATTCACATAATAATGTGATCTCACCCATTTATCACATACATGCACGTAATTAGACAAATATAGCCATATAATAATACAATACACATAATCATGCATATAATCATATAATAATGCATTAAATAAATTATGGCCATACTGGCTCGCTAATCCAGGCACTAAGCCACATTAGGGAATTTGGGACATTACATAAGTGATCTGTTTTATTTTAAATAAAATAAAGATTAATTAATTAAGTTAATTATCTTTATAAAACTGAAAGAGTGATACTTTCAGGAAGAATATTTTAAAGAGGTAAAGTTGTTTGACTTTTAGACTCTCTCTCGGAAAAAGAAAGCGATAGATTTTTCTAAACTTAAAAATATATTCACAACATCCTCTCTCTTATCAAACCTCTCTAAATCTCATGTGTTGAGTACATCTAGAGAGTTCTAAATCAACATTTTGAATTCTACGTGCCCACACACGTTCTTGTATGTTTGAGGATTGGTCTAGAAGATCAAGATGTGAGCTTTCAGAATTAGGATAGGAAGATCGTTGATTTATACAAAAATATTTGTGGACTCTTGATAGGCTACAAGAGGTAATCTCTAATCTATTTGTGTTTGATTTAATATATCTATATATGTATGATCCTGACTGGTATTAATATTTTTTTAAAATATTCATTTCGTTGCGTATCCTATTTTATCATATTTAATACCAACATGTACCTCGGAAGATACTTTTTTTATTATCTCATTGAGAGATGGAGATGAGTTTCTCAAGGGAGTCCTTATTTTTATAGGTCTCTTTTAGAGAAAGTAGAAAATGAAGCTAGTTTAAATCTTAAGCACGAACTTGTGTAATAAGCAAAGTGTAATATTGTGTCGTTGTGGAAAGAAAAATTCCTTTTCTTAGGTGGAGAGGCAAGCTCTAGAGCCATTAAATCGGTAGGGAGTCCCCACGTGGCGTTAATATCATGCAATGCAGATTATTGGGCCAACTCATTGTTGGGGGAGAGTGAGATAACACCACCTCAAAAAATAGAATCTACACAAAAAATGGATTGACAGAGACTTAAAAAAGATTGAGAAAGAACTTGCAAACCCAAGTAGATCAATGGTGCTCTTCAACTTTGTTGAAGCTTCAAAAACCCTAGGCAAAACCACAACTTTGAGAAAATCCTTTGAGAAAACCAAAAACACAAAACCAAGGCTTATACGTGTTGCAAAATATTGTCCTAATGCTCTATTTCCTAGCCACCATAGATGCTTGAGGCCTTCTCTTAAGGAAATGAGGATTGAGATTTAACAAGCCTTCAACTCTCAAAGTCAAGCTCTTTCTTTGAGAGTTCTTGGAGAAAAACTAGAGAATCTTGGAGCTAGAGAGAGAGAGGGTAGAAAGAGATTGGAGAGAGTGATCAAGTCTTCCAAAAACACTATTTGGACCCTTATATAGAGTAGGCACTATCATTAGGTCTAGCCAATAGGATTAGACTTGTAAAACACGTCATTAAGAGCATTTCACATAATTTCACGTACTACAGTAGGCGATGCGTCACCTGCAAGTAGGCTGTAACGTCCTCCTAAACCAAGACCGTTACATTGTGTACTTTAAATTGTGTCAGACTTGCTAACCAAGTCATTTGGTTTTAAATGTGTAACTAAGGTTAATGTCAAGGGTTAGGGTTAAAAATTTTGGTCAAACGAAATGTTGACTTTTATTTAAGAAGTTCCATATAGATAGGTTCCCAAAATATTACAACTAAACTTTTGAAAAGGTATATATACATCAAAAGTTACATTCAGCCGACCTAAGCGGCAAAAACAGGGCTACAACCTTAGTTCCTCTGAGATATTCCCGGCAGTGGTGGTCGAGTAGCCGCATACGTACACGCCGCCACTGAAGCACTCCAACTCATGGCTGGTCAAGCTTTCCCTTCCCCTTACCTGCACCACAAAGCACCCGTGAGCCAAGGCTCAACAAGAAAATTCAACATGTGCGTAAATAGAAAATATAAACTTCCAGATACTTATCTAGATTGCACAACAATAATAATAACCTACATAAACAGTCATTTAGTCACAAACAAGTGGTCATTGGACCAATTACGGTCACTGCCCTAAACTGTTGGCCATAGAGCCAACCCCAGGGCCTATGCCCTAGCTACGTGACCATAGAGTCACATGGGGCCCTCGCCCTTAGCTCTGAGTAACTAGCCATAGAGCTAGCCCAGCCCCTTGGTTTACCAATGACGATAGAGTCGGCCAATGTAATAGTACGTTGCTGATTTAGGCCTAAGCCCTTGACTAATAAGTCAAGCCCTGATCTAGGAATAGAAACCTCAATACCGAAACAGATATGGATAGACATATCCCAACAAAATATGCATGTATGCATGTTAATTACATAACACCATTGAATAATCATTCTCACAATACTAATCATACATATTTAATGGGGCCCCATGCCCTAACCATGGAATTCATACAACAATCATAAAGCACTTAAGCAAGTATCATCCAACATGTGAAGTGATAAGCCCTAGTCATGATAATTGACAAAAGTCAGGCCAAGCCCTAATCATATATAACACGTATTGAGTGAAGTTTTCTTACCTCACGTCCAAGTAAAGCATAAATAAGAATGACCCTCGAGCACGATCCTGGTTCCGAGCCCCTAGCGATAACCTAGTCACAACCAAAATATAGGATTCTATCAATAACGAGTAAATAAAGGCTTCCAGACTGAGTCCTAGCCTTCGGAGCCTCAAGTTCCACTAAACCGGGTAGCGAAATCGATCCCAAGCCCTAAGAAAAAGGTTCCCATTTTTAAAAGCTTCCCAAGGCCAAAAATGCCCAGGCAAGCCGCGACCTGGCCCAGAGGGTTGCCGCGCACCCCTCCTATCAGAAAGCCTCCCCCCCCTCTGTCAAGGGACGCAGGCCGCGACTTGCCCTTGGGTGTCGCGGCGCGCCCTCCCCAGACAAAGATCTCCCAAGGCCTTGGGTTCAGGCTGAGTCGTGGCCCCTCAAGAACACAGTCACAACTTCGCCCCTCAAACTCAGAATTTTCATACGTTTCAGCAGGCAAATCCAATACAATCTAACCCAAACTCACCCTAAAACCATAATTCAATTACCACAATAGTTCTAACATCTTTACAAAAACAAAACGCAACAAAATACAGTCTTAAAATTCATCAAAATATCACTTTCAATTCTTGAGCTAAAAGGTTCAAGAACACCTCAAAACAACCATGGATTCTACAAAAACTTAACCATAACAGAATGTTTGAATGGTTACCTTAGCTGTGAGTGAAGTTCCTCTAGCCACAAGCTTTCCAAATCCCAATCCCAAGCCTTCAATTCTTGTGTTTCTAGCCAAAATCTTCTTAATTTTCCCAAGGACTAGTTGAAGCAACTTAGAGAGAAAGAGAGTGAGAGAGTGAAGGTTTATCAGTGGGGAGCTTCTACGTGTTTCTTTGTGTTTTGTTTCCTAAGCTTAAGTGACTTAAGTTAATCTCGAGGCTCGAGGTTCCAAAACATCCCCGAGGGAAAAATGGTCAAATTCCCCAATATTCCCTCCTAAACTCACTAACTTCAAATATATCTCCAATTATTTATTTCCATTACCCGATAACCCAATTAAATGCCTACTACCCAAAATACCCCTTGACTCACCCCGAGTCGATATTGGGTCCCGTTGTGACTTTCTCGCTAACTTGCTCCCTAGGATTGCCTCGTGCTGAGTAACTCAAATAAACCCACATAATAATGTGGTCCCACACATATATCACATATATGCACATAAATATACAACTGTGCCTGCAACGGGCTAAATTTCCAAGATTTCCCTTCTAATAAGAAACAGGCCCACATGCATATTTAATACCCCTAAACATGTAGTCATATTATCACATAATTACAATTAAATATAACAAATAAGCATATAACTCCATATGTTGCCATCCTGGCCCCCTAATCAAGGCCCTAAGCCTTATTAGGTAATTTTGGGATGTTGCACAGGCGATGCATCTCCTATTAGGGTTTCTGGAAACCCTAAGCATCAGGCGATGCCACGCCACTTGGGTGGTGACGTATAGCCACCCTCTCTATTTTAGGACACTTCCAAAGGTCCTAAAAATGCTCTAAATGCTACCAAACCTTTTGGGAACCCTTATATACTCTCATGCATCACTTTGGACCCAAAATTGCATTTTATAAGTGCCTACAATTGAAGCTCAAATTTCACATTTTCACTATGTGAATTTTACTAAGTGTTTATACCTTGCTTGTATTTTAACACTTATCATTTTAATTAACCATTCATAACAATCCCCCACTTGGTTAAATATATGCCTTATTCTCTAACTTAAAACAATTTTGGTGCATAAAATAAAGTGTCTTTTGGTTTGAACTTTAGCTTAGTAAAAATACCACAAAATCTTATCGAAATCATTAGTTGCTTAAAGCTTGAACCAAGTATTTCATATGATGAAATTGGCGATACCTTACACACCTCCACCACAACTTTTGTTTTTCCCACTTTCTCGCTTAGCACTATCATGGCCATGTGCTCATCTCTTCATGAACATTCTGGGCAGAAACTCCAACTCCCATGAGAGGCAGCACCACCTCTAAGTCCACATAGGTGAAGTTCTTACAGCATCTCTACTACCTTTATAGATATTTTTTACACTCAACTAAACTTCATTAAAATCCCTAGGCTTAACCCTAACTTGGTAGCAACCAACACTAACCATCTCAGATGGAACACATCATAAATTTTAGTGTTGTAACTATTCACTTATCAATGACTTGTTCTTACCCATTGAACTATTTCTCTTTATTTGTACAAGTTGAGAGTTGGGTTTTCATCATTGATGAATCTATTGTTCTAGGATTTTCAATCTCATCCCTTTTAATGTAGAACTTACTAACCTTCTCACAAGAGTTTTGTAAATTGATCAGCTAAGTTCTCACTTGTCTTAACATATGAGATTGCTATGATTCCACCTTGAATCAATTATCTCACGTATTCATGTCTTAGACTAATATGTCTAGACTTTCCATTATACACACTATTATATGCTCTAATAAGTGTGGATTGGCTATCACAGTGTATTGAAGTTGTTGATACCATATTCGTGGTTAAAGGAATATTCATCATGAGATTCCTAAGCCACTCGACCTCTTTGTCGGTTGTCGCTAAAGCTATAAACTCTGCTTCCATGGTTGAGTGTGATAAACAAGTTTGCTTCTTGGAGCCCCATGAGATTGCACCTCCTCCAAGAGTTAACACCCAACCGGTGGTGGAGAGATTATCTCCAACTCCTGATATCCAATTAGCATTGAAATATCCTTCAAGTATCTTTGGAAAAATTGTATAGTGAAGACTATACTCTTTGGTACCCTTAAGATAACCAATTATCCTCTCAATAGCTTTTCAATGCTTGATACTTGGATTGCTAGTAAATCTACTAAGTTTACTAACCGCATATGCAATATCTTATCTTGTGCAATGAGCGGCGTACATTAGGCTTCCTATTGCACTTGCATATTCCAATTGTGCCACCGTTCTTCCTTCATTCTTTTCAAACTTCATTTTTGAATCAAATGGTGTATGTGCCTCTTTGATTTTGAGATGACTGAATTTTTCAAGCACTTTCTCAACATAGTGGGTTTGAATCAACACAAAACCCCCACTATCCTTCTAACTTTGATACCTAGAATGGTATCCACATTTCCAAGGTCTTTCATTTTAAAGTTAGAAGATGTAAACCTCTTCGTTTCTATTATTCCTTTCATGTCATTACTCAAAATCAACATATCATCTACATATAGACACACAAGTATGACTAAGTCACCACAAGTCTTATAGTATAAGAACTTGTCCACATTGTTGTGTCTAATTCCATTGAAAACAATGACTTTATTAAACTTCTTATGCCATTGTTTTGGAGCTTGTTTCAAACCATATAATGATTTGACAAGTCTACACACTTTATGTTCATTTCCTTGAAGAAAAAACCTTCTAGTTGTTCCATAAAGACCTCCTCCTTGAGATCCCCATTTAGGAATGTTGTTTTGACATCCATTTTGTGAAAGGTTATATATAGATGATAAGGCAAACAACAACCTTATAGAAGTATTTCTTGCTACCGGTGCATATGTGTCAAAGTAATATATTCCCTCTCTTTGTTTGAATCCTTTGGCTACTAACCTAGCTTTAAAGGTTTGTGTGGTGCCATCGGTATGACATTTCTTTCTAATAACCATTTGCACCAAATTAGTTTGGACCCCTTTGGAAGGTCAACCAATTCCCAAGTGTGGTTTGACATAATTGAGTCCATTTCATCATTAATTGCCTCCTTCCAAAAAGCGGAGTCTCTTGAGGACATTGCTTCTTTGAAGGTTGTGGGATCATCTTCTATTTGAAGTACTATTGGATGTTTCCAAGTAACTTCCTCATTATCACCCTCAACAAGGTATAGTGTCTCAACTGGAGAACACTTCTCACTTGATCCCAAATCTTTGAGACTTTGGCTCCTTCTAGGCAATTGAGGTTGCTCACCAACTATTCTAGGAGTCTCCTCTTAAGGTTCTCTAGTTTGAGTTGGTTCTAACTTATTATCATCGCATGACATGTTCTGAAAGAACTCAACCTCTCTAGATTCAATTATTACATTAGACTCCAAGTCTAATAATCTATAAGCTTTGCAATTTTTGGCATAACCCACAAATGCACATCTTATAGCCCTTGGACCCAACTTGGTCCTTTTAGGATCGATGTTCTTGCAATAAGCAAGACGCCCCCACACTTTGAGATAACCAATGTTTGGTTTCTTTCCTTTCCATAACTCATATGGAGATATATTATTTTTCTTCATGGAATACTATTCAAAATATGGCAAGCGGATAGCAAGGCTTCACCCCACAAACTAAAATTCAATTTATAGTGTAATAGCATAGCATTAATCTTCTCAATAAATATTCTATTTTTTCTTTCTGCTATACCATTTCGTTGTGGAGTATAAAGTGTTGTACATTCATGAATTATTCCATGTTCTTCACAAAAACAAGTTAAATTCATTTGAAAAGTATTCACCACTCCTATCACTTCTAAGCACTTTAATTTTCCTTTCAATTTAATTTTTAACTTCCGCTTTATAAACCTTAAATACATCAAATGCTTCATCTTTATTTTTAAGAAAATATACATATGTGAACTTAGAGCAATCATCAATGAAAGTAATAAAATATCTACTTCCTCCTCTAGTCAACATTCCATTAAGTTTACATAATTCACTATGTATCAAATCTAACAACTTAGAGTTCCTTTCAACACTAGGAAAATGTTTCTTTACCATTTTAGATTTAACACATAGTTCACATTTGTCATGCTCAACATTATCACAATCAATTGATCCACTTTTGATAGCCCTTTTAACTGTGCTAATTCCTATATATGCAAGTCTAATATGCCACAAAGTAATAGAATTTGAGTCAAGCATATAACAAGAAGAAGAAGAAACTTTATTGTTCATATGATCAATAGATGTACAAAGTTTGAACATGCCATCACAAGCATATCCCTTTCCCAAAAAAACATTGTCTTTTGATAAAATGAGCTTGACGGAATTTATCACAACCTTGATTCCCAGTTTGCCAAGTAAATTGACACTCACAAGGTTTCTACTCATTTCCGGTACATACAAGACATTGGTGAGTAGAACCTTCTTGCTGGATGTGAAGAACAAATCAATAGTTCCCTTTCCTTCAACCTTGGACATTTTCTCATTCCCCATTTGTATCTCATGCCCTTCCTTTGAGGATTAAAAGGTCTTGAAGAGAGTTCTATCATAGGTAACATGAATGGTGGCACAAGTATCGTACCACCACCCACTCACCTTTCCGTGAATGGCAATAACTTCGCTTAGTGTTGGCACTAGCTCCTCTTGGGTTGAATTGACTCTTGCCTCATTGTTTTGGCTCCTCTTGAACCTATAATCTCTAGCAAAGTGGTCATTCCTACCACACACAAAGCAAGGTCCCTTGGAAATTTTGAATTGTCCCTCATTCTTCTTGGGCCCCAAGGGTTTTCGACCCTTGCCCTTGTTCTTATCATTTCCTTTGCCCTTGTTTGGAGGGTTAGCCACCACATTGGCCTTAGAAATCTCTCCATTGGACTTCTCTTCATTCATATCTCTAGAGCGAGATCCCTCCTCAATTCTCAAGTGTTTGAGAATTTCCTTCAAAGAAATCTCTTCATTTCTATGGAGAATTTTCTTTCTATAACCTCTCCAAGAAGGAGGTAACTTGGCTATAATGGCACCAATAAGAAATTTTTCCAGCAATACAATCTTAAGAGTAGACAATTTATTCACAATAATTTACAACTCATGAATTGGAGGGAGAAGGGGTTTATCATCATGAAATTTAAATTTCATATATTGAGTAATAAGGAATTTTTTAGTACCTTCTTCTTCTGCTTTGTACTTATTTTCCAAGGCCTCCAAAATCTCCTTGGCAGTCTTGGTGTTGGTGTAAAGATCATAGAGTCTATCTGAAAGGGCATTGAGTATGTGACCCCTACATATCAATTCATCTTCTTCGCGCTTCTTCCTTTCTTTGACAACTTCTTGTGTATCATCTTCCTTGGGCTTTTCCAAGGATTTTAGGTCTTTATCCAAGACATAGAACACTTTCAAAGTGGTGAGCAAGAATCTAATCTTGTCTTGCCAACGAACAAAGCTAGTCCCATCAAACATATCCAATCTAACAAAGTCTTGAGTAATGAATGTCAATGTCGAAAGAGAGTTAGATTCTTCCATGATATACTATCTTAAATTAT
The DNA here is from genome assembly GCF_963169125.1 of Humulus lupulus. Taxonomy (NCBI): domain Eukaryota; kingdom Viridiplantae; phylum Streptophyta; class Magnoliopsida; order Rosales; family Cannabaceae; genus Humulus; species Humulus lupulus. The sequence continues at coordinate 82,811,477 of NC_084793.1, read as the reverse complement.
AGAGTATTAGAATGCTGGAGGAGAATGAGATAACACCACCTCAAAAAATAGATTGACAGAGACTTAAAAAAGATTGAGATAGAACTTGCAAACCCAAGTAGATCAATGGTGCTCTTCAACTTTGTTGAAGCTTCAAAAACCCTAGGAAAAACCACCACTTTGAGAAAATCGTTTGAGCAAACCAAAAACACAAAACCAAGGCTTATACGCGTTGCAAAATGCTATCCTAATACTCTATTTCCTAGCCACCATGGATGCTTGAGGCATTCTCTTGAGGAAATAAGGATTGAGATTTAACAAGCCTTCAACTCTCAAAGTCAATCACTTTCTTTGAGAGTTCTCAGAGAAAAACTATAGATTCTTGGAGCTAGAGAGAGAGTGTGTGTAGAGAGAGATTGGAGATAGTGATCAAGTCTTCCAAAATACTATTTTGACCCTTATATAGAGTAAGCACGGATTAGACTTGTAAAACATGTCATTAAGAGAATTTCACGTAATTTCACGTACTGCAGTAGGCAATGCGTCGCCTTCATGTAGGCGATGCAATGCCTGTTAGGGTTTCTTGAAACCCTAAACATTAGGCGATGCCATGCCACTTGGGTGGCGACGTATATCCACCCTCTCTATTTTTGGTCACTTCCAAAGGTCCTAAACATGCTCTAAATGCTACCAAACTTTTTGGGAACCCTTAGACACTCTCATGCATCACTTTTGACCCAAAATTGCATTTTATAAGTGCCTACAATTGAAGCTCAAATTTTACATATTCAGTATGTGAGTTTTACTAAGTGTTTATATCTTGCTTGTATTTTAACACTTATCATTTGTATTTAACCAATCATAACACTCATCAACCAGATCAAAATGAGCTAGTCCTAGAAAACAAAAAAGAGATTTTGCCATTTACCGATATGGCAGATAAAAGGGGCAAATCCTTTTTAATAGATTGGAAAGTTAGGAATTCATGTAGCACACTTCCTAAACTTACATGGATGCAACATCTACTCGTTCATCCCTAAAGTCAATTCACTCATCATTGCATCGGGATCAATTAGATGGCAACGTGACGCCAATCGCTCATAGGAAGGATGACTCGAGACAAGGAAGGACGGGCCCAACGTGTACCCATAGTGCATGTAGAAGCCCTTTGCAACTGTCTAGAAGTCTGGCATCCAGGCAAAGTCTTCCTCCATCTTATCCTGAAACACTTTGGGCCCTACTATTTTATATAGGGAATTATCCATACAAATATAGTAAAAAAAATTACATTAATAATAAATATCAATATGTTTACAGTATTGATACAAAATATACCTCACCTCTAAACTTAATGCTTCCGTAATCAATGCAAATCATATTTGTAGCTTTACATAATTGAATGATTATTAATTGATTACATCAATCAATCAAATTTTGAAATTTTGATCATTTTCTTTTTTCACATTAGTTTCTTCAAATATATTTTCTACAATGGGAGAAATATCTACCCTCCACATATGTATGTATACACCCCAAGCTAATAATATACTATACCATAACTAGAAAAGTACATTTATTTATAATTACACCCTATATATATCTCTTTTATACTAGGTCTTGAATTCTATATCTATTTTACAAAAAATAAAAATAAAATAAAATTATGTGTATTATTTAATAAAAATTAGAAATTAAAGCTCTTAAATAATAAATTAAATAAAAATTTAATACAATCTCAAAAATAAATTTAGAAGAAATCAATTTAAAATATAAAATAAACTTATTTTCATGTTATATGATTTTTTTAGTGACAAAATTTTATTATTTTGTTGTTACATAATTTTTTAGGTATTAGAAAAACTAAATTTAAATTAAAAAATTTATAATTGTAATTTTATTAGAAATGAGAATGTAAAAGTGTAAACTTTTATAACTATAATTACAGATTTTGAAATATATATTTTAATCATTATACTTTTTGATAAATAATTTTTAAATTTTTTTTACAAAAATATGGTGTAAATATAGTATTTTCTCAATTCTACATATATCTACTTCACTTTCTCTATTATCATCTTCTTCTCTTCATTTTTGCTTATAATATATTTATTTAATTTATCTCTCCTTATTTTTTTTATAAACTTTCACCATAAATAATATTTATCTTTTTAAATATATTTATTAATTTTTTATCCAAAAAGTTTAGAAAGAACAAAAATTGCTTTTAGAAATCATTAGCCAATTTTTCTTAATTTACGAATTTGACAAAAAAAAAAAAATACAAACAAGCATATATTTCAAAAAGTATTTTTCTTACTTTCTTTTCTTTTGTCTATAGTAAAGTAAGGTTTGATTGGAGATAATGAAAACAATGAAATAGGAATAAGAAAATGAATGGTAATGGAATAGGAAAAGTAATGGGAATATGTTGTTTGGTTAGAACTATGGAATCAATGATTGAATAAACATTCTTATGTTTGGTAGACGGTGGAATTGAATGGAATAAACTATTTTTGGACAAAAATATCATTATGCTTAAAATATTATTTAATTTTAACAATATATTATTTAATAAATAAGCATATTATTTTTTTTTTAAAAAAACACTTTTTTAATTTCCAAAATTCACATCAACAATTTTACAAAATATATATTTTTAATTTCATATTTTTATTTAAAAAAATATATTAAATAATCCCATTTAACATTACAAAATATTAAAATTTTCTTTTGTTAAGTATCTTTTTTAATGTCACATGTAATTAATTATTAGTGAACATCATTTTATATTTTAAAGAATAAAATATTATAATAACATGAAAATAAAAATGATAAACTAAACATTATAATATACATATTCAAGATGATAAACTTTCTGGGACCAAATTTGGTCATTACATGAAACACACTAGGATTAGTATTGATGTCCAACTCTCAATATCTATGCTAAAACAGAGCCTATTTTGCAAGATTAGAGGCCTAAAAAAAGTTATCCAAAAGAGTATAACATCATATTATCGAAAAGATTTTAAATTGTCTTAGGCAATATAAATTGTCCTTCAAAATGTAATTGATGGACCAAATCATCATCTCAGATTATGTCATCAAGAAGAGCTCTCACCCATTCATCCCTCTCATTCAATATTAATGCCTTCTTCTTTAGTATTAAGTTTTTCAACAACATCTGATGGAGTCTCTGCATCTTTACCAGTTGCGCGTTCTTTGCCAAAAACCATGCATAAGTCATCATATCAAGGGAATGACTTGGTCTTGAATAGGGTTACTTCTTTATGACTTTTCATATATACAAAATTAAAAATCAGATCCAAACTAACAATGATATATCATATAAGTATAATATTTAAATACATGCAGATATGCTTCCCACACTCACTTTTCTACAGTCACAGTTTTTGTAACGCCCTACTACCTTAGAGTCATTACCATGTGATCTTAAAATGTGTCATTAGCTCGCTATTCGAGGTTTTTGACTGAAAAGTGTGATTAAATCAGTATAAAGACTCATTTAATAAAAATTAAGTATAAAAGGTTTGGACATCCATTAAAGTTATAAAAGAGATACATTGGGATCCCAAAATACTATTTCAAAATTTATTTACAATCCAAAAGTAACTTTACAGTCGACCTAGGCGACAAAGTCAAGAGTTTATAACATGTCCCTCAAAACAACCCCGGTCTGGTCATGCTTGGTCGGCCTTACCCTTTCCCTTACCTGTACCATAGAGCACCCGTGAGCCAAGGCCCAGCAAGAAAATTCACGCACATAGCATAACAATTCATTCTAGCAAATGCATAAATTCAAACAAATAACAGACTATTCACATAATGGCCTATGCTGACCCAGGTGCTTCACCAGGCATTGGGTTCACGGTCTTCACCAAACAAGTGAGTACAACAACCTAGATGGCCATGCCACGGCGGCCTGCATTCAGCATGCTTGTTGTCGTTTGGCCTGCATTCAGTATGCTTATCGTCGTTCCAGGCCTTTGTCGTTCCCAACCTTCGTCGATCCTGGCCTTCGCCATTCCCGACCTTCCCTAATCAGTTATAATCATACAAACATGGCGTAACAATTATAAACATTCACACATAGCATTAAACATAGGTAATCGGGTCATGCCGTGCTCTACGGGCACAAACAATTTTCTTACCTTTGGTCCAAGCACGAGTTAAATATAAACGACCCTCGAGCACGATCCTGTCCCAAGCCCTAGCGGTAACGTTAGTGATGAATTGTGTTCTCCTAGCTGTAGATAACCCAAGCCTAGCTCAAGCTTTCAATTCTCCAAGTTTTTTTAGCCTTTTATCCTCCAAATTCCAAAACCCCTCCAAGTGCTAAGAGAGAGAAAAAAAATGTGATAGCGAGAGAGGAGAAAGTTGAGAGTTTCTGAGTGCTTTGCTTCTACTAGGTTCTGAGTATATCCTTCCTTAGGCTAGAAAATGACCAAAATACCCCCTAGTCACACTTAGGTTCTTTAGTGCCCTCAAGGGCAAAGTGGTCATTAACCACCACTTCTCGCTAACCTCCAAACTATCTCATAATTCTTCAATTAATTCCATTCCAACATCCCGAATACTCATCAAATAATTTTTCCATTACACGATAAACCTCACTAATATACTAAATTACCAAAATACCCCTATGCTCACCCCGACCTAGGTATTTGACCCCGTTATGACTAAACAGCTACTTGACTCACTAGGATCGTCTCGTGCTGAATAACTCAAATATATCTCCAAAATATTGTGGTCTCAAACGCAACACACACACACACAATTACATTTATGCCCTCAACGGGCCAAAATTACAAATATGTCCTTATTAACAAGATTGAGCCCACATGCATATTTAATTCTCCTAAAAATACATATATAGTCATATAATCATTTAATTCAAGTAATCATGTACTGATACACATATATCACAATTAATCACGTAATAATACAATTATGTCAATTATTGCCCTCCAGACATGCTAATCAAGGCACTAAGCCTTATTAGCAAACTTGGGACGTTACAGTTTTCCTCTCACTATCCCACCCAAATCCACTACAAAATGGTCCTGTTAACATCTCATGCGCTATTTGAAAATGAGTCTTCAAAGTTTTCATTCTAGACTCAATGTGTGGTTTAGCTTGGAGATCACATCCAGGTAACCACTCCTTTAATTTCATCCCAAGATATCTAAGATGACCCTGCTTGAAATTTCCTTCAGCTTTAAACTTCCCTTCATTATTCAATTCCATAAGTGCTTCAATCAACTGTTTATCTTCTTCTTTAGTCCAAGACCTCTTCCTCTTCCTTTTATTTTGTCCAAGACCTCTTCCTTTTGAAGTATCCATTATGAAAATATTTTCTTTTTAAAAAAATACAAAGGAACATTTTCACAATAAAATTTCACCATTCAGAAGAGAAAAATATATCAGCATCCTTATAATACTTTTCAGTAGTCACACACACCAAAAAAAAAGAAAATCTATCTTTTTTTTTCGGCGAGGCTGAGTTATAAATATTTATATTAAAGCACTTGAGATGAAGACATCCAAAATCTATTGCCTCATTAGTGTTTTTATGTTGCCACAGACTAAAGGGCTAAATTATATAACGAGGTAATAGATTTTATATATCAAGAACTATAGATGTAATATTCATGGGTGTTGTGTAGTACATACAAAAATAATTATAACAAAAAAATCTTATATAAATGATTAAGCTACCTCAAAAGGTACTGATCACTATCTTTACAATTTTAAAACTTATTAAGAACTTTATTGAAAATATTCACTATTAATTTCAATAGGGATTATACCATTTTGGAACTTATATTTTGTCTCATTACATATTTGGACCTAGTGTTTTGATAAATTACTTTTTGGACTCTGTGTTTTGTGAAATGGTTCAAATAGACCCCTAAACCCAATTTCGATCAAAGTTTTTTTTTTTTTTTTACTAAAATTACAAATAATTCACCAAACTAAGATCATCTCCAATGGTAGATGTAAATATTGTGCTTATTTGGCAACAAAAAAAAATGTGATATATTTGGTACAATTATTAGCACTATGCTCTAATGGAAAATTGTAAAAGTTTATGCAAAAAATCAATTTTTCAATAATGCTTATTTGATATTTATTGAAAATATATTAAAATTAATAATTTTCCTCTATATTTTATTGTTGATAGTTGAAGATAATAATAAAATAATGTAAAAAGTCTAACATTTAATGGTGATTATTAAAAATAGGAAAAAATACTAGCTTGGCCCCCTGTGTTTTGCTTGAATACTCGATCAACAGCTATATTTTGTTAAATGACAAATCAGACCCTGTGTTTTGTAAAATGATACACTGCGCCCGATTTCGGTCAAACAATTTTTCAATATGACTAAAATACCCCCACTTTTACAAATTAACTAATTATAGAAAAAATAAAAAATAAATTAAAACTTTAATAAGAATACAAATAAATACTTTAATTATTAAAACAAATAAAAAAATAAACTATAAATTAAAACTATTTATCTCTCTATTTCTCTTCTCCTTCTCTTCTCTTCGACACTAACCAATCGACCCTAGGAAACTCCTCCTTCATCCATGTATGTCTCTAGTTAGGACAGTCAATGGCGTGTGTAACGTCCTGAGTAGTCAGGACCACTACACCGTGAGTTAAAAATAGTGTTTAACGCATTAAGCGAGTCATATGAACTTAAAAGTGTGATTAGGATAAACGACAGTTTGGTATTAAAAATTTTTGATCAAAAAGTTGATCTTTTCATTAAAAGGTTTGAATAATTACAAGGGATCCCCTCACTAATGCTCGCAGCGCTCTACAAGTTAGAGAGCCCCAAGCTATCTCCCTAGACACGTGTCGCGATGCATTCCACCAGGTGTCGCGGTGCCAAGGCAATTCAGAGAACCGCCCTAATCTCTGGGTTCATGTGGGTCGCCGCACACCAAGAACAACGCTGCGGTGCAACTCTACGAACCCATAATTTTCAACATTTTCTCCGAGCCAAATCCATCAAAATTCGCCCCCAACAACAATCAAACATATAATTGAGTTCTAAACTCCTAACAACACATCACACACTACAAGAAAAAATACTTTTAATAACACCAAAAATGTGTTATCAAAACATACCATAACACTTTTTGATGTGTTAAGACCGACTATGTTATCGTAGGTCAGGGTACTTTACATAACACTTTATCATTGTTATACAGATGTGTTATTATACTGTCAACGATAACACACTTTCTGTGTTATTTTAACAAATAGATAAGTGTTTAATTATATTATTTATAGTCGATTATATAACACATTTCAATACTTATAAATTTGTGTTATACTACACTTTAGTATAACACATTATTTGTGTTATATAATGAAGTTTGCATAACAAAATTCTTTACTTATAAAAAGTGTTATTGTAATAGATATTATAACACATTTTTTGTATTATTTTAATATTTAGATAAGTTTAAATTCTCATTATATATTCATTTATATAACACTAATTTATTCTATAATTATTTTATTTTTTATTTTTTATTTTTTATTTATATAATTAAAATTAGCTTTCTAATATATACAAGCATCATCAAATAAACTTGATTTTCAAATAACAAAAAGTAAAAACATTCAACATTGTATTGAAAATCCACAAATTAGTTTAAAATATTCAACACTGTCATCAACAACAAAATGTTCTTTAAGTATTCAAGTAGTCTTAAATATTCAACAAAATATTCTACAGCTGCCCAACACAAAGCCTTCAAAATTAAGTATCATTTTCTACTTTGCTTGTCACATCTGCAAAATAAACAAAGAAATATTTTATTGTTATTATCTAGCATCGCAAATTACATCAAGAAAAATTATATGAAAATTATTTCCAAGAGAGGACACCAAATACAAAAGATAATCACAAATGCAAAACCAAGGACAATAAAAAATGTGAATACAAAAGCAATGGAAATTCCCTCTGATTTCTCTTTTCCATAAAAAGAAAATTTTCTATCGAACTTTATAATGTATTTCCAAACTAAAAAAAGTCAAGGACCCAATTTAATTGAACACAGAAATCAAATCCCTTTTATAAAGAATAAACTAAGCAACATTGATGATATAATTGTTTCACAAGTACTATTTTTCTCTACTGTATGCACACAACGCTTGATTAATTAATAGTAAGAAATCAATTATATAGAAAGCTCATTCAATAGAAAAATCAGAACAGTAATTTAAATGCAGATAATGCAGATAATAATAACATACATGAATGATCCTGATTATTGATTTTGAAATCTTAATAGTATAAGCTTAAAATAGATGGATGGCATTTTTAAAAGAAATAGAAGGCAATCTTGCATTCCAACCCAAAACAAGCCTACCTAGCGCTTGTTTCATAGGATCTTTCACCCCAAAACAAAAATAATGCAAAATGAGTTGATTATTAGTGGAATATAAAGCCAATCATCAATGATGTAATCTGAAGAATATAAAGCTATAATACCTGCAGAAATCTGATTCAGAAACTCATTTTGGCCAAGTTGAGTGGTATCTGATTTTAAACAAGAAACTTGGAGAGTATTGTCTACTATAACATCCTCCAACTCTCGCTCTTGCTTTGGCTCGTTCTCTCCATTTCCCATTCCAACTATTTTATATAGCTTCACAGTTTCTGCATAGGAAATAAGCAGCCACAAAAGTCTTTTTTTTTCCCTAAGCAAAGTGCATATTACCAAAATGTAGAGAGATCTCATTCATGGGCATGCTTGGATATTTTTTTATGAATTAAATATATTTCTTTCTTTTTTTTTAAAAAGGAAAAACATAAAAGTAAAAAAAATTGTTATCATACAAGGCCAAAGGTTTTCTAAAGAAAATAAAGTTTTCCTAAAAAAATAATATAGTGAGGGTTTTGGCTAGTATATTAGTGTTTGCAAATTAAAAGGAAAAAAACTAGTACAGGAAGAAGTTGTACCTGAACAGCCACCAATGTGTTTGCCCCCTCCTCATGAATTGGAAAAAAGAAAAACTTGAGCTTTTAGTCTCACTAGACATCAATTCAAATAAAATATTGTATTGCAACTAAAGGAAAACAAGATCATTGTGCCGCAAGTTGAAAATGCACTGATTTCTGTTCTAAAAGTGGACTTATAGACCTTCCCTAATTTCTACATTAAATATAACAATTAAAAATGGTGGAAAAGAAAGCATATAATACACAAACACATAATATTGAATGTAGGAAACCAAAAATAAGTTGCAAATGGCTTACCTATTGATCAATGTCAGAAACATAAACAGTTTTTTGAATTCTATCTTCCCGCTATGCCATACTAGTCCTGTTGTTCATTCTTCGTTTTCCTTGGTAGTTCCTCTGAAAACAGGGTAAGCTTCTCTCTCGAGGTCCGCCACACTGGAATCCAAGAATGTACAAACAACGTCCAATGCAATCTCAAGAACTTGAAACTCAAATGGAAGCTCACATTGCAGACCTTCAACAGCCTCTGGAGCAGGTAACCAATGTCTACTTGTTAAATCATTCATTTCATTTTCTTGTTCCTCAAAAGGACCAGTTGCTCCATTGATCTAAATTGGGCCTTTATTAGGAAGTTGTTGCCTGAGTTGATCCACAAACGGAAGAACTTCCTGGCGAAGAGGGTCAAGCAACAACACCTCTTCAGCTGTAACTATTTCCTTAATAAATTCTAAATTAACCACCATGGCCTTCTCTCTTGCTGCAAGACAAATATAACAAATATACTTATACAATTTATAGCTACTTTTGACTAATTGGACTGTAAAGTTATAGCTTGGGCAGATTTCATTAAAGTGAGGGGAACGGGCAAGGTGAAAGAGAACAACTCCAAAATAGTTTCTTCTGAATCTCCATGTCATAGCCTTTAAAGAGTTTATCTTGGAATGTGCTTGTGAAGCCATCAAACCTGTAGACACAATCAAAAGTACGACAGAATTAGTATCATTCAATGGCCCAAGCAGCATCCATTGATAGAACAGATGTATTAAGACTATCTGGTTTGTGTTAAGATTTGCAGTAAAAAATAAGCAGCTGATATCAACTGGGGGTCAGAAACTCTAAATTTGGTAGATTAATTAGATACCAAAATAAAACAAAACTCAACAACTATTATATTTTTTTTAGAAAAAACAAGATATGGAATCATGCATTACCACTCAAGAATAAGGCAAACGACATAACATTTATGGGCTAACCAGTTTAACAATGAACTAAACTACTCATGAAAATCTATATATTAAAAAGAGCAGAGCAACGAGACCACAGCAGGGTAAAACTAATGAAATAATATTTAATTAATTAAAAATAGAATCTAAAGTCATTCTTCCAAGAACTAGCAATCAAAATAATATATCAATACTAATAGTATCATTTTAAAGCCAACTATTTTTTTTTTGGGTAAAACTAATAAGTAACTAAATGAAATAATAGAACAAAAATAAAAATATCAAGTAAAAGAATAAATAAAAGAAAGTGGTATGTTACAAAGAGTGCCAAAGTACATACCTGATTAGCAGTTGAAGCAAAGACAACAAAAACATGAATTGCAGTATCTATATATAGCTCCTTTCCAAGACACAAAATACTCAATACAATCTTTTGATTCAATCTGCAATCATTTTTCAATATAAGAAATTAAAAGTAATTCAGATATAGAAACCATAGTTTATGCATGAATGTATATCTTTAACTGGGACATTGTTACAAATAATAAAAAAAAATGCAGAAACAAAGACATGACTTAATAACTTATAGTTTAGATCATTATGTAGTACATAATATTTCACGGTATGAGATCATTATCTCAATAACATTTTGGTATTTAAGAAACATTTTTTCTATTTGTTAATAGTATTTGTGCTTGTTGACTTTTCTTTCCATTCTCATATTTTGAGCATCCAGAGTCATTGACATTCAAGTAGCAGCTATGGAGACTAAGAGACATATGATTAGCAGGTTGTTTTACAAATATTTCTTGGAAAGAATATATTTGTAGCCTCAAGCATATTAAGATGAATGATCTTGCCTAAATACTAGACATCTTATATGTTCTTTTGTGTGGCTCAACAATGTCAAAAAAGTTAGATAATAGGGTCTAACTGTTTATGATTTCCCTTAATACAAAGTTTTGGCAAAAATATTTTAAAAAATACTTCAAGAAACTATGCTACAAAAAAAAAAGTTATGCAAAATAATACAACTTCACATATATTCCTGGTGAAAAACCCACCAATTATTCTGATGGCTGAACTCCAAAACTCTGGTAGTGATTCAACAGCCCTAGATAGAGTATCTTGTAATTTACAATCTGAAGTGAAGTTTTTAGGCAAGCCATCTGGCAGAGCAGATTCTACAGTGTCCAAAATAACTTTGGACGATTGAGCAGCTTCTGCAAGAAGTACAGGAAGAAAGATTGGGAGTTTGTGAGGATCATAAAAGTTTGCCATTTTAGTAATCTTAAACTTTTTTGATATCTAAGAAATGAAAATCAACAAGTAATAATCCAATCATCTTTTCTATCATTTTACTAAATACTATAAAAATATGAGGAAAAGAAAAACTACTTTGACTAGTACTAGACAGCAGCAGAAATAATGTGAAACAGAATTCCAAAGCTATGAACTAAGAATGAAATTACAGTTAGGTAAAGGAAATACCTTCATATCGTCCAAGGCCTTGCAATGATTTTTCTTTAAGAGGAACAGCTTCAAGGAGCAGAGTAATAGCGTGCATGGTCATAGGTGGGACAGAATCACTCTGTGAACGGCATCAATTTTGTTCACATCTTCTAGAAATGGATCCTTTCATCCTAGGAGTCACTGCAGCAATGTCTATTCCTTCAAATACATGAAGTGCAGCTTCTATGTTACCCTTTTGATACTCAAGTCTTCCTAGTAGAGCTCTTGCTTCCTATAAACCATGAAACCAAAATAAATCATCATCCAAAATAAATCATCATCCAAACTGATTTGCCAAAATAAATAAGTCTAAAAACAACTCGTTAGTAATTTGCCTCAACTTTATGGCATTGTAAACTGTACCATCCCAAGACTAAAAAAACTCAAAAACAGTAATGCTATTTTTGTAACAGTATACCAATATTTTAATCAAACTGATTTCTTGACTCTTCCTTTCGATAGAAAATTATACAGGAACAATGTTAGAACAAACAAGTAAAAAGCCAAGGATTTCTCCCATTTTTATTTCTTAATAAAATATCTCTCATATAACATATAAGAGACTCCAAGTCAAGTGTGAAGTCAGATACCCCATGTCTAATTACACTCGAATTTATTACTGCTCATTAACACACGTCTTTCACACACAACCTCAAAAGGTTTTCAGCCTCGACACACTCGAATTTATTATTTTCATTAGTTTATTTTATAAACTTAGACTATATAATTTTTAGTTTATAAATATTATTCATAAATGTATATTAATTATTAATGATATCTAACTCCAACCATTCAATATTGTTAACCGAGATTTTCGGCAACTCTATTAATAACTAATATTTACTGATAATTATAATGAAAGCAGAAGATTAACACGGGGTTTTTACGTGGTTGGGGCGTTAACTAGCCTTAGTCCACGAGTCTATATTATTAGAGCTTGAAGAACCTTTTACAATGGAGTTTTTCCTCTATATTTTGACAGAGTTTCTGTCTTTTCTGGTGAAAAGGAGACCCCTTTTACAGTGTTCTGTAGCTTATATTTATAGGCTTGTGGGAACATCGGGCCTGGGCCGGGTCCGACCCAGGCCCATCGGAGGAATGGATATAGGTGGCCTTTCTAGTGGAGGCCCCATACAAAAGGTACAAAATACATGAATTCCAAGCCAGCTAAGGCCCAATAGGTTGACCTTAGAGCTACGTCTCGCCCGACAAAACGACGCTTTTGGTCTGATCACTTCGAGTCATGAGGAAGATTCAGGAGACAAGACCAGTCAGATTATTTGGATGCGCAGACCTGACACATCGGCGTGCAATCCTGAGGTGGCCTTTTCTACAGGTGAAAAGTGAGGACAACGCCCACGTGGAGCGAGGCGGCGTCAGGGTCCTGGACGCCTGGCCCCTTCAACTGGGGGTGAGGTGATCCGGCTCCGTTTACCCTTGTCCCGCTTCGTTTACCATAGGCCCGGACCGTATCAGGGTCCGGGATCGGGATGCGTAGGCCGCGGTGGTCCGAACGCTCTGTACGCCGCCCGGACTATCGTCGCAGAGAACGGACCCGGAGGGACATTTCGGACCCCTCCAATGGGCCCAGACATGAACCCCTGGTCCATACCCTTCCCTTTGGACACTCCATGCCAAGAGGCCTTGGGCCTGGCCCGCATGCTTACATGGCCCCTGACAGTGGACCTGGACGAAGGCCCCGAGCCCATGCAGGAAATGGGGATAACATTTACCCCCCAAGCCTTCGCCTAGGTCTGCCAGGAGGAGGGTTGCATCGTCCCTACGACGCTCGCTTGGTTGCCTCCCCAGTTCCTGCCTGAGTTCGTGGGTCCAGGTCAGATGGCCGTGGCATTGGTTGGATGCTTGGTCCGGATCATTTACCACGATTCGGGGACGTTTACCTTTGTCCCGCTTTATGGCAAGGATACACGTGTCGTCAGGTGATTGCTGCACAGGTCTTGAAAGGTCGCCTAGACCCCCCAAGGGTCGCTAGGCCTAGACTAGGGTGTCAGCGCACGTCTCGAGGCGTCCCATCCGCACGGGGGGGGGGGGGGCATCATTAACGTCCCTGGAACGAGGTGGACCATAGGATGGGGCGACCTTTGGCATCTGCCACCCCTGGGCCGTCAGATCTGAGACGGCGAGGATCCAACCTGAAAGGACTCATAAATGTCCCTGCGCGACTCCTGACCGTGTGATGAAGAGGCACCCGTCCGTTGGATCGTGGGCCAGAACTTAGGGCCATTATAAATACCCCACGGAAACCACATTTGGCACTGTTACCTCTTCGAACCAGCTTAAGAATCGATAAACGCTACACGAGCCTTGCATGCCCGACATCGCCGAAGACCTACATCGCCACCTGCTAACTCTGCGCCGCCGCCTGTTCCCCAGAACCCCAATCTCTGCTCTTCTACCTGAAGACGTGTCTCGGGTTTGTCCTGCCGAGGAACTACTACACCGGCTGCACCATTTCAAGAACGAGGTTCTGCCATCCTTACAGTCGGACAACCATCATCTTCTACGGTCGACACCACACATTAAGTCTTTTTAACTCTCTTAACAACTTTGTGAACTTATGTTCTTTTGATGCGTGCATTTAGGCTCTATGCTTAGTTGTTAGGAAGGCTGTCCGGTCTGGGTTGCTCTATATCTAGACGCTTCCCAGACAGAGGGCGGGCCTTAGTAGTCTCCTCTTTTCCAGATCAAGGTCTTGTGGCTCTTCGGAGTCCCGGGCCTGGTCCGAAGGGGCTCCAAGCAGTCCCTAGGAGATCCCCCGTACCTTGACCGACTTTCTTGGGTTCAGGTACTGACTGCTTGGCTTTCTTGCTTTGTTCCCAGATCACCAGCTATGGCGACGGGCGTTACGCTCCATTCTAAAGAGGAGGTCAATAAGGCCCCTATCGCCGTTCCTGGATCCCGGACGCCCAAGGGCAACAGATGGGAAATGGACGTGACGGCCAACTCATTCCAGAATTACCAGATGATGCTGCTCCTGGAGCAGCGTCTGGGCATCGAATCAACTCCGGGCCTCTTTCACAATCGCCTGGCCAGGCTCGAGGAGCGGGCGCATACGTCCGTGGAAGGATTGGAGCCTGGAGTGCTGGCCATATCAGCGCGGGAGCTACGCTCCCGCTTCATGACTATTTCGTGCGGTTCCTAACATACGTGGGAATCGCACCATTCCAGCTTCTGCCACAAGCGTACCGTCTACTCGCTGGATAGCGGGTGTTTTGCGCCACGAAGGAGATCGCAAAGCCCACCCCTGCGGAGGTCTTGTACTTCTACAAGCTGGAGCCGCAGGTTAACATGAAGGATAAGACCCTAGATGGTTTTTACAGGCTGAAGCCGCAGAGCAGATATCCCGCTCCTACCCGCTCCTGGAGGCATCCCCCGGACGTCAGGCATTATTGGTTCATAACGTCCGGGTTCCTCGTGGACAAGAACCCCACACTGCTGCTGGACTTCCAGCGACTGGGTAAGTATTTCCCTGGACCTCTCTTTTATTCATCTTTTCTACTCGTCTCTTATCATATCTTCCAGGTGGCAGGGCCCTTCGCTCAAACCCCCCTTACCAAGTTCATCCTGGAGAGGAGGAGATTTTATGCTAAGTTGACCGCGGAGGATCTAGACGTAGGGGGCTATGTCACGGACAACAATCTCCGGCTGGTTGGGATGCTCGCGGCCACCCAGGCCATTGTTATCCCGAACCTTCGGGGCATCCCCTGCGAGAAGAACATCGACGTCCAGGAGCAGTTGGCCCTGGACCACATTGCCACTGTGGAAAGAGCGGCGTGGGCCGACGCGGCCCAGCGTAAGAAGAACCAGCCCCCGGCGGAAGTGGCCACCTCAGAAGAGTTGGAGGAGCTCTTCGAAGATGTCCTACCAAACTTCGGGACTCCCGGGGCTAGCGTATCGGGGCGAGGTAACTCCCCTTTAATCTTAACTTATGCTCCCTGAGTCGGGGACTTAGCTAGGGATAGGCTAGTACCCCCGGGCCCCGCGTTTAGGGTCGATGGGGAGTTGAGGCCTTCGGTTCCCGTCCCCGTAGGCTCAGAGGTCCTCATGTTCTTATCCGGGTTCCTCCAGTACGGGGGCTTCTTGAACCCGGACGACTTAGGGGATCAGGTCCATTCATTTGCTTTAAGGGAATTGAGTCTCGCCCGGGGCCTAGATGAGGGTTCGTCCCGGGTCATTTCCAACTGCTGTGTGTGTTTTCATCTGTTCGGTTTACTGTCCTAACTCCTTTTTCTGTACTTTTTCAGAGGGCTCCGACATGTCAAACCCAGCCAGTGAAATGAGGCGACTCATCAAGGACAGGGCGGCCAAGAAGGCGGCCAAGAAGGGAAACGAGGTGACGGGCCCGGAGCCCCGCCTTTCCAGGGAACTACTCAGGACAGAGCTCCGTCCAGGTGAAGAAGCTCTATCCGTGGTCCCCTTCCAGGCCGTGGAGCCTGCTGCAGACTTCGCTTCTGACCAGCCCCCCGTGATTGATTTGGAGGCGGGCGTGGCTGCAGAAGAGGCCCCGAACGACGCGGGCCGGCTCTACTGAAGAATCACACGGGGAGAGTCGGCTGACCGCGAAGGAAATCCCCGCACAGCCAGTTCTTCCCCTTCGCCCAACTCTTCTCGAGGAGGGGGATTCAGCCCTGCGGGATGAGCAGTCCCGGCTGATCAACCGGACCTGGGAAAACGGCCGGTGCTAGAGGGATGACACTTACAAGGCCCTGACGATCCGTCGCTAGGTCGAATTCTCGGATCGTCCTGCCGAGTTCAGTGCTCCCCAGCCAATCGTGGACCGGCTAGTCGCCGAAGTGGACTTCCGCCCTAAACTCGGCCAGGACATAGCCCCCCTGGCGGCTGATCTGCTGGACCTGGTTGGGAGCACCATGTCCAACCTTCAGCTGAAGAGGTACGCCACGATAGCCAACCCGGACGTGTTGTTCATCTCCCAGGCTCTCCGCCACTAGGCCACTGCGATAACTTTTACTTCTCTTATACTCCTTCCCTCACTTGTTGATGATGGTTTTGTTTGCAAACTTTTACTTCTCTTATACTCCTTACCACGCCACTGCGGTAACTTTTCTTTGCTCCAGGTTGATCTGTTGTCCCAATGGAGTGTCGATCTGGTGGCCGAGCTTGCCATAAAGATGGAGACGGCCAAGCTGGAGTTGGAGGCGGCCATGAATCAGAGGGAGGCCGCCAAGGAGGCCCTTGGCCGGGAGACGACCCTCCTCCAGGCAGAGGTGGCCCGTGTGAAGGCAGAGCGCGAGGAGCTCGACCGCGCCAAGGCCGGGTTGGAAGAGGAGTTGTCCTGGAAGACAAAGGATGCTGATGAACGGGCGACGCTCTTGGAGACGGCCGTGGTGCAATCCGCCCTGGACAAGGAGGAGATCCTGGCCTTGAAAGCCTGAGTCTGCGAACTGGGCGACTCTCTGCTTCAGGAGATGGTGGCGCATGAAGCGACCCGTCACGAAAAGGAGGAGGACGAGGGCCTACTGGACGTCACCTTTGACGAGGCCATCTACATGGCCTGGTGCAAGGATAAGAGTATGAATCTCCTTGTCTTCCCTGATCCTGAGTCAAAGCGGGCCGAGTACAAGGCCAAGGAGAGGGAGGATGCGGACCTCCGGGCGGATGCGCTATAGGCCCGAACCCCGGCCTTGTACTTTTATTAGTGTTTTTGGCTTGTAATTAAATTTAAAACACTGACTACCCTCTTTGGTTTTTACGAAGGCTTCCTTCCATTGTTCCAAGTAGAAATTTCAATTTGTTGTCGCGACTAACTGATTGCAAGGGTTTAGCCCTGGTTCCAACGGCCTGGACTAGACCCAACGACTTAATTTTCCAAGTCTCTAATCCTGGCACCCAGTCCAGGGCCCTCGGGGCTTGGTTTAACTTGGAGTTTTATTCTCTTTTTATCAGTTTTAGGCCCTGGCTTTGCCCTGGGGCAAACCGGATGCTTTTATATCCCGGAGGTCAATTGTCTGGATCAGAAGAGCCCTGAGCTCCGTCCTCTTTATTTTACTTCCCCGGACATCACTTGTCTAGGGCGGGGCCGGCCTTGGTCCCAGTCCTTCTTTACGTTGGACCCCCGGACGTAGTTCGTCCTGGGCAGGATCGACTTTTTGGGCCCGGTCCTCTGTTCTATACCCCGAGACATCGTTTGTCCGGGGTGGGACCAGCCTTGGGCTCGGTTTTTTTTTTTTTATACCCTCGGGCGTTGTTCGTTCGGGGTGGGACCAGCCTTGGGCTCGTTCCTCTTTTTTATACCCTTGGACGTCGTTCGTCCGGGGCGGGACCAGCCTTGGGCATGGTCCTCTATACCCCCGGACGTCGTTCGTCCGGGGCGGGACCAGCCTTGGGCGTGGTCCTCTTTTATATACCCTCGGACGTCGTTCGTCCGGGGTGGGACCGGCCTTGGACTCGGTCCCCTTTTTTATACCCCCGGACGTCGTTCATCCGGGTTGGGACCGGCCTTGGGCTCGGTCCTCTTTTTTATACCCCCGGACGTCACTCGTCCGGGGTGGGACCGGCCTTGGGCTCAGTCCTCTTTTATACCCCCGGACGTCGTTCGTCCGGGGTGGGACCGGCCTTGGGCTCGGTTCTTTTTTATACCCCCGGACGTCATTTGTCCGGGGCGGGACCAGTCTTGGGCATGGTCCTATATACCCCCGGACGTCGTTCGTTCGGGGCGGGACCAGCCTTGGGCGTGGTCCTCTTTTATATAACCCCGAACGTCGTTCATCCGGGGTGGGACCAGCCTTGGGCTCGGTCCTCTTTTTTATACCCCCGGACGTCGTTTGTCCGGGGTGGGACCGGCCTTGGGCTCGGTCCTCTTTTTTACACCCCCGAACGTCGCTCGTCCGGGGTGGGACCGGCCTTGGGCTCGGTCCTCTTTTATACCCCCAGACGTCATTCGTCCGTGGTGGGACCAGCCTTGGGCTCGGTCCTTTTTTATACCCCGGACGTCGTTTTTCCGGGGCGGGACCAGCCTTGGGCATGGTCCTCTATACCCCCGGACGTCGTTCATCCAGGGCGGGACCAGCCTTGGGCATGGTCCTCTATACCCGCGGACGTCATTCGTCCGGGGCGGGACCAGCCTTGGGCGTGGTCCTCTTTTATATACCCCCGGACGTCGTTCATCCGGGGTGGGACCGGCCTTGGGCTCGGTCCTCTTTTTTATACCCCCAAAAGTCGCTCGTCCGGGGTGGGACCGGCCTTGAGCTCGGTCGTCTTTTATACCCCCGGACGTCGTTCGTCCGGGGCGGGACCAGCCTTGGACATGGTCCTCTATACCCCTGGACGTCGTTTGTCCGGGGCGGGACCAGCCTTGGGCATGGTCCTCTATACCCCCGGACGTAGTTCATCCGGGGTGGGACCAGCCTTGGGCATTGCGTCTCCCGGACTATGGTCTGAGCCGGGACTAGCCTAAGCTTGCGCCCTGCCAGGTATTTTGTTTATACCTGGGATGATACCCCCCGCAAGTGAGCGGAGACGGGTCTGGGGTGACTTGAGAAAGATTAGCATGGTTGTGACAATAGCCCTTTATGACGTTTTGCACACGTCATTTCCATTGTTCGAAAGAAATTCGCCCTGAGGCGTACATTGTTTACAACGAAAATATTAAACTGGGAAAAGCATTAGGACTATTGACAGTATTTGCGAAGATGCTCTGCGTTCCAGGCTCGCGGCACTTCTGAGCCATTGAGACGCTTCAAGCGATACGTTCTGGGGCATACCTCGTGTTGGATCTCATATGGCCCCTCCCAATTAGGGCCCAGAACCCCCACTCCCGGATCTTGAGTAGCAGGGAAGACTCTTCGCAGGACTAGATCGCCGATTCCAAACTTACGGCTCTTGACTCTGGAGTGGAAATGCCGCGCGATCTTGTCCTGGTACATCTTCAGCTGCACTTGCGACTCTTCCCGGATCTCTTCGATGAGATCTAGCGATTCCTGGAGTAAGGCGTGGTTCTGGGTGGGATCATATGTGTTGCGTCGGTGGGACGGGACGGTCGTTTCGATTGGGATGACGGCTTCGCATCCATAGACCATAGAGTAGGGGGTGTGTCCGGTTGACGTCCTTTCGGTCGTCCGGTGGGCCCATAGTACGCGGGGGAGTTCCTCGGGCCATTTGCTCTTACAGGCCTGGAGCTTTTTCTTCAGTGTCCCCTTTAGGATTTTTTTCACGGCTTCTGCCTGCCCGTTTGCCTGAGGTCTGGCGCGGAGAAGCTCTTCACTATACCGTGCCTTTCGCAAAAATCCGTGAAGTGGACGCTGTCGAACTGCTTCCCGTTGTCGGACACGATTTTGTAGGGGAGGCCATACCGACACACTATGTTGTTGATGACGAAATCTAAGGCCTTTGTGGAAGTGATTGTGTTCATGGGCTCTGCCTCAACCCATTTTGTGTAATAGTCCACAGCCACAATGGCATACTTAACCCTTCCTTTCCCGGCCGGGAGGGATCCAACAAGATCGATCCCCCACACTGCGAAGGGCCAGGGGCTATTCATCAAGGTTATTTCTGTCAGGGGGCCCGTGGGACCTTCGCGTACCTCTGGCACTGTTCACACTTGCGGACGTAGTCTATACAGTCTTTCTTCATGGTTGGCCAGAAGTATCCTTGGCGCAGGATCTTCTTGGACAGACTGGGCCCGGCCGTGTGATCTCCGCAAAAACCCTCATGTACCTCATGCATGATGGCGTTCAGCTCCGTCCCGGACACGCACCTGAGGTAAGGCATGGATAGCCCCCGGCGGTAGAGTTTTTCGTCCATCATGACGTATCGGTGGGCCTGGTACAGGAGTTTCCTGGCTGCGGTCCGGTGGTTTGGAACTTCCCCGGTGGACAGGTAGAGGATCAGCGGTCCCATCCAGGAAGCGAAGTGGTCGACGGTGTGGACGGAAGGGGCCCTGATGCTCGGGGCAGGGAGATGGTTGACGGGAACCAATCCGGCCAGCTCGGCCTCTGCGTCGGTGGCCAGCTTCGCTAGTGTATCCGCGAAGACATTTTTCTCCCGGTGGATCTGGTGGATGGAATGCGCTGCAAACATCTGGAGCATTTCCCTCGTTTGAGTCACGTATGCCGCCATTCTCTCTCCCTTTGTCTGATACTCCCCCGAGATTTGTCTAACGACTAGCTGGGAATCGCTGTAAATTTCCAGGTTCGTTGCCCCTACTTCCCGGGCCAAGCACAGACCGGCTAGGACAGCTTCATGCTCCGCCTCGTTGTTCGATGTTGTGAACTGGAAACGGAGGGCATTTTGTAGCTGGTGCCCCTGCGGTGACACCAAGATGATCCCGGCCCCAGCCCCATTCTCATTCGAGGCTCTGTCCACGAAGATTTTCCACATGGGCGCCGCGGGGGCTTCGGGAATATTTTCTTCCAGAGAAATCCCGAAACATTCGACGATGAAATCGGCCAGGGCCTGTCCCTTGATGGACACCCGGGGCACATAAGATATATCGAACTGGCTCAGCTCCATTGCCCACTCCAGGAGTCTTCCTGATGACTCGAGTTTCTGCAACACCTGTCGCAGGGGATGGTTGGTTAAGACCTTTATGGCGTGAGCCTGGAAGTAAGGTCGAAGCTTCTGGGACACCATCAGTAGGCAGAAAGTCAGCTTTTCGATCAATGGGTATCGAGACTCGGCGTCTAGTAACCGCTTGCTCACATAGTACACCGGGAGTTGTGTCCTTTCTTCCTCTCGCACCAACGCGGCGCTGATCGCGTGCTCGGTCACGGCAAGGTATAGATACAGTGGCTCTCCTTCTACCGGTTTCGCCAGGATAGGGGCTTTGGCCAGGTGTTCTTTCAGCTTCCGGAAGGCCTCTTCGCACTCGGGCGACCACTCGAAACGCTGGCTTCCCCGAAGGACATTAAAGAAAGGGACGCACTTGTCCGTGGCTTTAGAAACAAAACGGCTCAGGGCGGCCACTCGCCCCGTTAGGCTTTGCACGTCCTTGTGCTTCCGGGGAGAGGCCATGTCGATCAGTGCCTTGATCTTATCCAGATTGGCTTCTATTCCCCGGAAGCTCACTATGAAGCCCAGGAACTTCCCGGAAGCCACGCCGAAAGTGCATTTCTTAGGGTTTAGCTTCATCCCGTACTTCCGGATAACTGCGAAAGCCTCCGCCAAGTCATCCGAATGGTTTCGGGACGTCTTAGACTTGACCAGCATATCATCGATGTATACCTCCATGTTTCACCCTAGCTGGGCCCGAAACATCCGATTGACGAGCCTTTGGTAAGTTGCTCCGGCATTCTTGAGTCCGAAAGGCATGACTATGTAGCAATAGATGCCCTTGTCAGTTTGGAAACTGGTATGCTCCTAATCCGCCACATGCATAGAGATCTGATTGTAGCCGGAGTACGCATCCATGAAGCTCAAGATCTCGTATCCAGACGTGGCATCCACCATTTGGTCGATTCGGGGGAGTGGGAAACAGTCCTTCGGACATGCTTTGTTGAGGTCTGTGAAGTCAATGCATATTCTCCAGGTCCCATTCGATTTCGGATAGGAAAATACTTCTACCCTAATAATTCTAATAACTTTATTGGTTTCCCCTTAACCAATACCGAACCATGATACTCACTGCCTTTCATTTCCTTACTTAAATCCAGTACTTTTCGCTTTCTATCTTACATCCCTTATACCGTGTCACTCTAACCATAGTCCGACATTCATCACTGTGACTATTTCATCAAGGGACCATACTTATCTTAATGTCCCAAACATGTGCACATTCAATGCATAATTCTTTATAATAACCATTAATTCTTCAGATTGTCATTCTGTCTAAAGACAACCAATAATTCTAGGTTTCAACTTTATTCCCTTCATTTTCTATTTCCTTTCTAGATCTTGGAAAATAAAGGGTCTCAGCCCGACACTATCAAATATCATGTTACGTCACCCGTTCACACAAACCAAAGTGTATTAACTCGATCTGATGAGTCACAACCTTCCATGTCCAATCATTTTACTTGCCGTCTAATGTGGTCCACTCTTATGATCCACCACTGTACCATTTTGTCTTCCAATATACAAATTTTAGATCTTAACATCCATTTAAACTTCTTGGTTACAATATGCCTAAGGAGGTAATACAATGTTCATCTAGGATCTCCATTTCAATACTAGGTTATCGGATCACTCATCTGATCTTCATATCTTAATTCATACTGCGATGGTAGGATTCTTAACCATTTTCACAAGATCATCTTTCTAAATTTCATTGTCCATGGAGATATACATTTGTCCACAACCAATCGCAGGTACTATATCAATCTTAATCGTTACCTCATCTGACCTTACGATAATCTGTGGCATCCTATCCAACCGACATAGATCTTCCCAAGTTAGGAGGTCAGCTTCCATATTAATTTTCCCCTTGTGAAAACAATGTTTTCCAATATAAATCACCCATTAATTCCCACTAGGTCTTGATCTCAGGGTTATTCCTCTGGAAATGACCAAACGTTCAAATCGCTTACGTTATGCATTCACTTCTAACCCGTGGATGCCTACACTATACTTTAATTGCGGCTATCCATCATCACCATCAACTTAATGTTCCATGTATATTGATCATGTTCTTATTCTTTCACCTACAATGAAGCACAATCCACCTTCCCTTCAGTCTATAACTGGACGCGTCTTAGCCTTTGATGCACCGCTTTACAGCATCATGTCTTAAACAAAGACAATGTCCTTCATGTTACCCTTCTGTATCCATCCATTACACACGGGTTCCAATAGCCTAGGGTGCTACCAATCCTAATTATTCCTTCCGAATATCTGATACAAAATTATCCATTCAGTCTAACTTTAGGATTTTCGGTCATCCTAATCTCGGGTGTAGCTATCTTCGAAGATACTTTAGATAATAGATGATGTGTCCACTGATCTCACTATACTTCTCACCCCTCAGGCGCTCTTCAGTAATTTCTTTGTAACTTCTTATTGAATCTCTTCATACTTGATCCCTTCTCTTCTTGAAGCGTGACCTTGAATACCCTTGGAGAAATTGAAGCTAACACCTTCTGGAGCCTTACCTGAGACCCTGTTTCTTCAGTCTTAGTATAATCGATGTAGTAGTCGTTCGCATTCTACTTCTAATTGGGAAGTAGTCCAACACATCCCTAATGAACCTGGATGTAACTCATTCATGTCATTCATGTACTCTCTGCTTGTTGAACTTACCTGTGTTGTTTGAAGCATAGGTCAGTTAAGAACCTTCACTGGTAATCCATCACATCCCACTTGGTACAAGTAATGATTCTTGAAATGTCTCTTTCCTTGATCCTCAGCTGGTAATAACCAGATCAAAGATCAATTCCTAAAGACATTGTCTTATCTTGTAACTGGGCATTTAAACTCTTTATCCTTAACAGGCGATGTCAACGAATCCCACGATATGATGCTCCGTCTCATCCATCACTAAGTTTAATACTTCTTCAACTGAATCGTTATTTCCTTCCCGCTAAGCTAATATCATTCTTCATGATGTCCCTGATATCGAGTCTATCCATACCCAAAGCCTGAAAAGTACCCAACAACTCCTTGCGTGCCCATCTGAAACCCTACTGGCCAACCCAGTTTCCATTCAGTCCAACTAATATACTTCAAGTGATGTCCCCCTACAATCCATAGTTGTCCCTTATCTAACAAATTAGCTCCCACTCAGGCTCATATCAAGGCTCTCATATGAAAAGCTCAATCACTTTCACTACGAACCCCTTTATTACTTGTATTCCAATTCTTCTTTTAGAAATTGCTAACTCTCCCCCATCACGCACTAATGTCTCAAGCCCCTCCATATAACAACCTTGAGGCGTGTATTTCATATCTGAATCTTTCTTGGGAGATACACAACACCGCACTCTTCCAACTCATTATATAATCAAGAGCGAGGACTACCAAGTCAACCGATCACCTCCGAGGATCTAGCCTCGGGCTCTGAATGTAACAAGGTATTCTAGTCTTCCCTTCTCTAATCTCGGGCAATCTTCCCTAACGTACTAAACCATTCCATGTAGAAAACATGCCCTTACCTGGCGTCTTCCTAGATGGCGTCTCCTGCCTCTGGCACACACTAAATAACTTCACCAAACTTCATCACTGCCCTGGCGGTTAACCTGTAAACTATACCCCTTCATGCCAGAACCAGAACCAGGAGTAGTAAAGCTATCAGGGGTCCTTCTTTTTTAGTTACTGGGCATCTGCCCCCTACTTAATCCCGCAAATGGGAATACCATCATCTGCATTTCTTGCCCTATGGCATTCGCGCTCCATACCTCATCTCTTATGTCTTTAATAACATGGCCCTCCCGGCGACCCAAGCACAGATGAAAATCTCATGCACTGGAGCGACCCTGGTGCTCTGGGCCATCCCAGAGTTTAATCCTTAAATGAATCATCATTTTCGTCTACATCTGCTTGTATCAACTTCTAAAGCGGATTAACCAACCCACCAAACTTATTGACATACCTTGTCGTTGTCTTACCATTCTAAACCAAGTTCATAAACTCATTAGTCTCCGCAGTTCAAACTACGTCATAGTAATCTCTTTTATCAAACCACTGTCTGAATTCCTCCCAACCCATCATGACAACATTTTGGGTCTGAGTACCACTTCCCACCATTTCCGAGTATTTTTTCTGCCGCATATGCATAGAGCAACTACTATATCACGACGTACCATCTTCATAATACCAAGGACGGAATTAGCTATGCCCATCCACTAATCAATTCTTGAGCAAACCCAAACCTTTCTCAAAACTAGAGGATAATGCTTCTAAAGCCTTCCATACAGTAATTCTTATCTGTCTCCACCCTCAGGTTAAACCAACATTGGTGCCCTTACTATCAAGATATACAAAGCAGCTTTTCCCCCAGCAAAACCCGCTATTTCAACCATCTAATCTCCTCTATCTGACTTCACAGCTTTACTTGCACACTAGCAAATTACTGCTGCGAATTCCAGGGGTAGATGGAGGATTCCAACCCTAGCTATCATCTGCAACCCTCACTATAACAATACCTAGTCCACTTAACCATTTTGAGCACATACAATATGAATTAGTCTGTGTAAATGCTCAATATTCCATGCTTGTAAAAGATCCAAGGCACATGTTAAGGTCCCATTAAGGCCTAAATACATGTCTGAGTTGCGAGACCCTCGGGCCCCCATCATCTTGCAACTGCCTACTCTCGGTGCACCTAGCGAGCCCATGTCTCGCTCAAGTGCGTCTTGCGAGGCCCCTGCCTCGCACCACCTCTCAGTGCACCTAGCGAGGCGACATCTCGCGCCACCTCTCGGCGCACCCAGCGAGGCCCCGTCTCGCGCAAGTGCGTCTCGCGAGGCCCCTGCCTCGCACCACCTCTCGGCGCACCCAGTGAGGACCGTCTCGCGCAAGTGCGTCTCGCGAGGTCCCTTCCTCGCACCACCTCTCGGCGCACCCAATAAGGCGACATCTCGCGCATCACAGCCGCATGCACCCAGCGAGGCCCCGTCTCGCGCAGGAGTATCTAGCATAGGAGAGTCTTACGAGGCCGACACCACGCCCCTCGCCTCGCCCGCGTACCAGCCGCGCCAAGGGCTTGCGAGGCCGACGCCTCGCCCGCGCACCAGTCGCGCCAAAGACTCGAGAGGCTGATGCCTCGCCCACGCATCAGCCGCGCCAGGGGCTCGCGAGGTCGACACCACACCCCTCGTCTCGCCCGCGCACCAGCCGCCCCAAGGGCTCGTGAGGCCGACGCCTCGCCCGCGCACCTGCCGTGCCAAGGGTTCGCGAGGCCGACACCTTGCCCATGCATCAGCCGCGCCAGGGGCTCGCAAGGCCGACACCACGCCCCTCGCTTCGCCCGCGCACCAGCCGTGGGCCTCGTTGGAGGGGCCTAATCTCTCCTCTTAAGATAGGTGCTGGTGACGGGACACCACTCTTACTGTGGGTCTAGCATGAGGTAGGATCAAGGACCTATTCAATGCACCCTTAAGAACAGAGTGGGGGAGCCTCATAGTGATTCATGCAAAGTCAAAAGGAGTCAGAGTACGGACATAATATTCGTGCCAAACAGGTAGTGGTTGTACAAATGAGGTACCTGTTGTGATCCTCGCCAGCCCATCTCTGACACCCATACAAGGCAAGTAGTGGAGGCATAATCGAGTACAAAAGCTGAGGTGTTCCCACAAACTCTGACCATGTACTAGAGCCAACACCACTACGTCTGATACCACTCTCCTGATAGTGTACTAGTGTACAATCTCGTCCCCTGGACCACAATGTATCAGGGGCCATTAGAGCCCCCTATAAAGGAAACCCCTCTTCAACATTGAAAGGAGTTGGAAAAATTACTGTAGCATTGCACCATAATCAATACATGCTGATTTCACCATTTTTCTTCTGCGATTGTTCTTGAAGTTTCTACTTAGATTTCTAGAGCTTTTCTTTTGAGAATCTCTGCGTTGAAATTTTTCTAACTTAACTTAGTTGACGAGTTCGCACCGTCAACAGTCCGCAATCACCGGTTAAACCCCTCAGCCCTGATGTTCATATCCAGAACTATCCCACGGGCAGGTCCAAACAACCACAATAATCATACACAAATTAAGCATATCAAACACCAATCTACATTACTATGCATTAGTTATCAAATTTTATTCAACCAAATATACTCATACACATCATGCTTTCAATGTACCAACAAGTAGAAAAGGCATATAAATTCCATTTAAACAATTAATCACATAATCATGTCATTAGATACCTAACCGTGAGTCAAGCTTATCTTCAGCGGCAAGTGTACATGCCCAGCCAGTCTTCAGGTGCCATTAAACCTAGACGGCTCTGATACCAAGTTGTAACGCCCTGGATAACAAAGACTGTTACACTGTGTGTTTAGAAATAGTGCTTAGCCTATTAAGCGAGTCGTTTGAACTTCAAATGTGTAATTAGAAAAAGCTAAGTCAAGGTTAAGTAATAAAAGATTTGGTCAACAAAATGTTTATTTTCAATTAAAATATTAAGTTCATACACAGGATCCCAAAAACCAGTTTACGGGTTATTAAAAGGAAAACAAATACAATTTAGCCGTCTTAAGTGACAAAAACAAGGTTTAACCCTAGTTCCTCCCAAGCTATCCCAACCGTGGCGATCAGGCAGGCCGCATATGTACACACTACCCCTGAAGCTCTCCAACTCATGGCTAGTCCAACAATCAACTCCCTTACCTGCACCACGTAGCACCCATGAGCCAAAGCCTAGCAAGAAAACTTTAAATAGCATAGCGTCATCGACAATGATAATTAAATAATTCATAAGACAGTTAACCAGATATTCAGTAGGCTATAGTAGACACATAATCAGTAATGAGAGTCAATGAATCACCAGTCATTCATTCAGATATTCAACAAGCCATAAGCATCAGATTAACAACACTAACCATATCTATATTCGACAGTTTATCACAATCATCATAAAATACTCAAGGTCGACGCCCTTAGGCGGCACCCTCTGTTTAACTAACTGGCTCCGACTCACTTAGGCCAAGTCTAGTGTTTATCTAGCTGACCCCAGCTCTCAGTGGCCGAGCCGCGTCCTGCACGCAAATTATCAACCCCGACTCTCTTAGGCTATATATTTCATGCTCACATGGCATTATTACAGTTATACAACATATGTATTCAAATACAAGGAATCTTAGTCCCAGCACAGTCACACAAGGGTGCAGTTTTCTTACCTATAATTCTGAGCGGAGAAAATGAAATGGTTCCGAGAACAATCGTCAACCCTGAGCCTTGGCGATAAACCTAGTCACAAAGGCCAATGGGTATCCATCAACTTCCAATCCAAATAAATATTTGGGAGATAAAAAAAACCTCCGAGACCTCAGTTTCTACTAAACCGGGTGGTAGAAATTGTCCCTAGCACCTAGGTTCGAACCCCTGAGCCTTACCAATTCTAGAAACCATTCTAAGGCTAAAATACCTAGGTGGGTCGCGACTTGGCTTAGTGGGCCGTGACTTGCCCCCAAGTTAGAGAGCAAGCACCCAAGCCAAAGAGGAGGCGGACCGTGACTTGACCTAGTGGGTCGCGGTGCGCCCCATGTCAGAGGCCATCCCAAGCCAAAAAGGCCACACGCGCCGCGGCGCGCCTTCCACGAACTCAGAAAGTCTGGGTTTTCTCCTCATTCTTCCCAGCCAAGAACCTTAACACTTAACCTATAATTTTCACCAAAACAAACCTCACCAACCATAACCAAACTAGCTAAGAATTCAAGATTAATTCACCCATTTTAGACACCAAAACCTTAGCTATTATACTTCAATCACTATTTCAATTCTACCAGAATTCATCACTCAATACATACCCAAGAGCCCAGAATTTGACCTACTCTAAGCTTCAAGATTTCTCAGCTCAACTCTACTCAATTAAACTAAATTTATCAACAAATTAAGCGACCAAAACTTACCTCAACTATGGCTAAATCCACACAAGTTCCAAATTAATTCCTAGTTGGAATCCTCCCCAATTTCCTTCTGTTTTCCTTCAATCAATCTTCCTTTCCCTTCAATTCTGCTTCCAAGAATTCTCATATTAAGCCTGTTAGGTTTTTATGCCCTAATTAAAACCCAATTTCTTTGTAATCTCATTTCTTATGAATAAAATAATACAAATCATTTTTTGACTTGGTCAATCACTTTGCTTACATGTTTTATTTTCATGATTATTTGTTTAATATAAACTTCTATTAAATCCCAAGCATATAGCTAATCGTATTTATAGAGACATAATCACAGTAAAATATAAATATGATTATATGTTCAAAATAAGTTAGTCCTAAGATTAGTCAATGCACAAGATTTACACTGACTTGCCAATCTACGATATGATCTACTTAAACATTGTAGTGTTATGTTCTTTCCAGAATATTAGTAAAGTAGATAAGATGGGATGTATTTGTTACATCGGACTGGACTGATATTGACAGTTGATAGGATAAGTAAACATATCGTTATTATCTATTCTAGTCATATCATATAGGTGACCATAGGTCAATTCAACCTCAATTCTTAGTGATTAGTATTCTAACTGATTGTATTATTTGAGTTCTTTGACTTGTTCGTTACCAGCTTACCCTACGGTCTAGCCCATACTTACATCTTGGGAACATGGTAGTATAATTGAGAGGGAATGTTAATCATAGATATGAACATTTATAGCTTCTGATGAAGAAGTGAAATGATGGTTTCCTTTTATTTTGGTTCAAGGTGTTAAATGATAGAGATCTCATATAGTAATTAAATTAGTTTACTGAAATATCATTTACAAGGAACTAAGTGTTTTAAGGATAAAATACAATGAGGGGTAAAACGGTATTTTAGTCTTATCTCATTGTAGACCGTCTTTAGAGGATTGAGTGACAATTATGGTTGTAACAATGGATAATTAATAGCGTATCTATATTTGTTATAGAGCGTTCTATGAATTCAAGAGTGCAATTCTAAGTCTTTAGTGAAGTCACGAGGAATTAATAAGTTAGTAAATTTATTTGTTAGATTTATGATAACTTATTGGAGCTTGATTTCATAGGCTCATGGTCCCCACTGTACCTTGGATAAAATCATCTAGATAGTCTCAAATTAATTAATTTAATTATCAATTAGAATTATCAAAGTTGACCAGGTCAATTTTGGATAGTTTCACAGAGTTATGTAATTTTGAGAAGAAACGAGAAATTAGGGCATATTTATTACTTAAGATAAATTGGTATCTAAATTAATAAATAAGTTTAAATCAAGGTTCAAATTATAAATGATTAATTTGATAAAGGATTTAAATAATTATTTAATTAATTAAATCAATAGAAAGTAATACAGGCCTTGATTTTAAGTCCAATAGGCTTATAATCAAATGGGAAATTTCACGGGCCTAAAGCCCATGATAATTTCGACCTAGGGCTGTTAATTGGCTATTATTTTATTGATTTTTTAATTAAATAAATGACCTAATTGAGTCTATAAAAGGAGTGTTAAGAGAGAAGTCAAAATATAAGTCACAAGTTTCTTATAGGTTTTAGATTCTTTCTAAACATAAGTCATTTTCTAAAACTCAATTTCTCTCTTCTATTCTTCTTTTCTCTGTATCTATCTCATGTGTTGATAATTGCCCACCCTAGTCTAGGTGATTCCAAGGATATTTTGGAAGACTATGAAGAAAATTAAAGATCGGTTCAGTTTCTTGGTAATACTCTGCGACAGAAAGGATACAAGAGTTAGAGAAACTAAAGGAAGGACTCATTCACACCGCTGCGTATAATGTAAGTATTCTTATCATTATTTCTCGTTGAATTCAATTTTAGAAACATGTTCTAGGTTGTCTCATATTAACTTGTTTAATATTTGATGTACATGAAAATAAATAAACATCTTGTATAAGTTTTCCCAACAAAGCCTAAGTTCCCTGCTCTTTCTTTCTTTGCTTCAAAGCACACCAAGTGAGTGAGATGAGAGAGAGAGCCTAAGTTGTTTCCACATCTTTCTACCTTACTCCTAAATAATTCTGAGCATATCCCTTTTATGAAAATACTATTTTTCCCTCCTGTAACGCCCTACTTCCTTAGAGTCGTTACCAAGTGATTTATAAATGTGCCATTAGCTCGCTAATCGAGGTTTAAGACTAGAAAGTGTGTTCGAATAAAAATAAAGACTCATTTAATAAAAATTAAGTATAAAAAGTTGGTCTTTTATTGAAATTCATAAAAATATTACTTTGGGATCCCAAAACATTGTTTTGAAATACAGTCACAAACCAAAGATATAGTACAGTCGACCTAAGCGACAAAATCTAACATTTATCACGTGTTCCTTAAAATACCACAGTCGTGGTGGCCAGGTAGGCCAAACATGTACACACCGCTCCATGCCCTCCAACTCATGGTTGTAAGATCCATCTTCTTTGCTCTTATTTGCACCATAGAGCACCCGTGAGCCAAGGCCCAGCAAGAGAACTTCAAGCATATCATGCAATAAAAATATATCTCAACAAACCATACTCAATCAAAGCAACAAACAGATACCAGATCCTACTAGCATGCTCAAAGACACAGCATCTAGACCAGCTCAAAAGCACAATAGCATATCAGCCTATTAATACAGCAATGCAATAACACATTAGCACTATAACCAGACAATTTAGTAATACAAAAGTATATTCACAAAACAGCTCAATACTACCACAACATATAATAAAGCAGCCAACAGGCTAAACACATAGCGGCCATCCCATCCCAAGTGCTTTACCAAGCCCTGGGTTCGTGGTTTGCACTGAGAGGATGACTCCAGCATCCTAGGTGGGTCTCGCCCTAATGGCTTGCACTCCACGTGCTCAATACCGTTCTCAGCCCCTTGCCGCTCCCGGCTGTTGCCGATCCCGGCTCTTGCCTATCTCGGCTTTTGCTGTTCCCAGCCCTTGCCTCTCCCGGCTTTTGCCGCTTCCGATTCTTGCCGCTCCCGGAACTTGCCTCTCCCAACTTTTGCCGCTCCCGGCTCTTGCCGAACAATCATAATCACATATATGACATAGCAAACATAAACAATATGTGAATGTAGGAATTCTTCCCTTGTGAATTCCGTTCAGGAGAACCTCTATGTTACGAGGCACCTTAAAGACTATGAGACGCATGCTAGTGGGACGAAGGGGCGAGAGCCTCACTTGGCTACTTACCACATGCACAAAGGGGCAAGGGTGTCACATGTCATCGGAGGAGTTGGGCTAAGAGAGCCACCCTCGCTATGCGAGGGACCTCAGCCGGTTACCCACACAAACGCCATCCTCGCTATGCGAGGGACTTCGGCTAGCCTCCCGTGCGCGCCGCGTCACCTTCCCTGTGCACGGGTCCTCGGCTGGCCTCCCGCATGCACCGCGTCTGTGCAAGCGTCGCACCTCACCTCCATTCGACTGCAATAGGCAAGCCTCACTATGCAAGGTACCCTTACTATGCAAAGCTGCAGCCCCGCTGCATATCTCGTGTCCCCTCGCCTCGCCTCTATGCGATCGAAGCAGGCCAGCCTCGCCATGCAAGCCACCCTCACTATGCGAGGGTGCAGCCTCGCTACGTCACCCGTGTTCCGAGCTGAGCCTCCATGTGACCACAGTAGGCCAGCCTCGCTTTGCAAGGGTGCAGCCTCGCTACTTCTCATGTGTGCACCTTGTTCCGCCACAAACACCCTTAGCACCTTGGTTTCTCATGACATGTATAGTTTGGAGCCTCCTCAATATATGCAGGAGGATCACTTGGAAACACCAAACGGGTATGTCAAATAATCATTAGGCACCAAACATGAATAGATGAGGACGACTGGGTACAAGGTATGTACACTGATATAGGATGTACGATCGAGAAGGGGTCAGAGGCATGGCCTTGTCATCTGCGCCTGACAAGTAGTGGCGGTACGAACTTGTACAGAGAGTGGAGGCACTACCTGAGCACCCTCGACAATATCCCAGAGTCCACAGTAAGATGTCCGGCACCACTACTTGGGCATTGTCAGGGTAGACACCACTATGTCATGAGCCACTACCCTGACCCTGTACCTGCATATGTCCATGTCCCCTGGGACCAACTTGTATCAGGGGGCCAATAGAGCCCACCTATAAATAGGTTTTGACCCCTCAGGTTAAGGGGTTGGAAAATTGATTGTA
Organism: Humulus lupulus; assembly: GCF_963169125.1. Taxonomy (NCBI): domain Eukaryota; kingdom Viridiplantae; phylum Streptophyta; class Magnoliopsida; order Rosales; family Cannabaceae; genus Humulus; species Humulus lupulus. Next base: position 82,778,038 of record NC_084793.1, on the reverse strand, counting down.
TGAGGGGACGTTTAAGAAATATATGATCATTGTTCCATTGTAGTTCTGATTTCTTTGTTGATCCAAGTTCTTTCCATCTTGTTCTTTGCTATCTTTAGTAGAATAATCTGAGTTTTCTAACCTTAAAGTGTTGACAAGTTCTTACCGTCAACACAATACATATAGTACAACACACCACACAACTCTACGGGTACAAACAATTCTCTTACCTAGTGTCCCGAGATGACAATCCAAAGCGATCCTGGGCACTATCCTAATCCTGGGCCTAAGCAGTAAGAGCTAGTCACAACGCATCAATAATAGCCATCCATCAAGTTCTATTCCAATAAATAACTTCGGGATATAATTCTAGCCTCCGGGACCTTGGATTCTACCAATCCGGGTGGTAAAATCCTTCCCGAGCCCTAACTTTTTGGTTCCTGAGCCAAAATCCCACAAATGACCAACACTTTGAACTAGGGTCGCGGCATGCCTCAAAACAGAGGCATCATCCTTCCCTGCTGGGAGGCACGGGCCACGGCATGCCCTTCCTAGGGCTGCGGCGTGCCTCAAGAACAGGGACCTCCCCAGGCCTCCACGCACACGCGGGCCGCGGCATGCCCAGCCTTGGGCCACGGCTCGCACCCCTAAACCTAGAAACCCCACCATTTACCTGCGTTTTCTTCAAGCCTAACCCCAATTCTCACAATTCAAACACCACTTAAACTCATAATTGAACCTAGATTCCTTATCTACACAACCTAGGCATCATATCCACTTAAGAACAACCCTTTAATCCTCACTAACACCAAAATTCAAACCAAGCACAGCTAACCAAACCACACCTCATATGCAAGCTTAAGTCCTTAACACAATCAGAGTAATTCGACAGCTAGATGCAACCTAAGTGATCAAGTAGAAGTCTTACCTCTAAGTTTAATTACTCCTCTGAACTAACTCCCTGAGTTCCAAGCTCCTCAATCCTCCAACTGACCAGCCCAAATTCCTCAAGGTTCCACAAAATTCACATCATAAGAGAGAGAGAGAGAGAGAGATATCCAGCCTTTTGTTTCTTTCTTCCTTTGTTCCAGTGCCTTCTCCAGCCTAGGTGTATATCCACTTGTCAAAAGACCAATCTGCCCCCTTAAACTTATCTTGAATCCTCAAGTGCCACCAAGGGCAATTCTGTCATTTCCCAAATCTCGTTAAGTCCCCGAGTATTCCTATAAATCATCGTTTAACCCCAACATACTAAATCATTGACAAATTACTATCCATTACTCAATAATTCCCAAACACATATTATATCCCCAAAATACCCCCAGGCTCCTTCCGAGCGGGGCATTTGACCCCCTTGTGACTATTATGCTACTCCACTCCCTAGAATCGTCTCGAATCACACATCTCAAATATATCCCCATAACACTGGGGTATCACTCACAACACATGCACATTTACATTTATGCCCCCCAACAGGCCAAAATTACAAACACGCCCCTATTCACATAAATGGGCCCACATGCATATTTAATACACACAATCATGCATGTCCAATCACTAAATTACCGAATTCATACAATATCATAGTTAAATCAATTATTGCCCTCCCGGCACACTAATCAAGGCCTTAAGCCTTATTAGAAAATTTTGGACGCTACACCTCCCATATAATATTTAGTCCTTTAATTAATCTAAGGGTAAAATGGTCATTTTCCCCCATTCCCGCTAATTCTTCAAATGTTCCTAATATTTACCATTTTATCCCACCATCCAATTAATTACCAATTATTTATTCAATATCTACTAATTCCCAACATATTCTCCAAATTCCCGAAAATACCCCTAGGCTCCCCTGGGCCGGGTATTAATCCCTGCTGTGACTATTTTGCCAATCCGCTCACTAGTACTGTCTCAAGCCATATACTGCAAATATATCCACACAATAATGTGGTCTCAACAATTTATCACATATAATTACATTTATGCCCTCAACGGACCAAATTACAAATATTCCATTATAAGCTATAAAGGCCCACATGCATATCTAATACTCATGAACATGCATTTAACCATTTAAAAACATGTATATATATACATATACATATAAACCAATTATGCCCTCCTGGCACGCTAATCAAGGCCTAAGCCTTATTAGCAACTTTGGGTCGTTACAAAAGATGAGTGTTTTTTTTCTCAAGGCTTCTAGGTGGCTAAGGTAATCCAAGGCTAGGGAAAAGACCAAAATACCCATAGCCTTTACCTTGGTTCTCTAATACCTTTGAGGGAAAAATGGTCATTTGTCATCACTTTCCTGCTAAACCTCAAATTCCATTTAAAATTCCCAATCAACCCCACTAATATTTTCCCCCAACTATAACCCATACTCTAATACCCCCGGTAATTCACCAAATTACTAAAATACCTCTAGGCTCACCCCGAGTCAGGCATTAATCCCCACTATGACTTTTCCGCTAAATTTCTCAATAAGATCGCCTTGTGCCACACATCTCAAATATATCCATATAATAATGTGGTCTCACTCACAAAACACATATATTTATAGGTACACCCTTAGCAGATCAAAATTACGAAAATGTCATTTTTAATAAAAACAGACCTATAAGCACATTTAATACACTTAAACATGCATAAGTGGTCATATCATAATATATCTCATAAAATTCACATATATAATTATGTTTATAATTACGATTAATTCTGGCTAACACATAAACATCCAATTATGCCCACCTGACACAGAAATCAAGGCACTAAGCCTAAATTTGGGACGTTACGTGGAACAACTAAGGTAAGGAAGGTGACAACCACTAGTAGATCTGGGCTGTTGAGGAAGGTCGACGACCACTATAGAATCTCGATTGATTTTCTATGTTGTTCTTTTGGGATTCTCCATTTGGGATTCTTATTTTTCAACTTATCTTTGTTGTGATTTTATGTGGTTATTATGAATTTTTTTGTTGGTAATACTTTTAGGTTTAATTTTGGGGGTGGGTACACAACAATTTAGGGTCAGTGTTGGGGACAAAGAACGTCGATGCGGAGTTGGATTTGGTGACGAAGGGTGTCAACATGGAGGAAGATCTGGTCGGGGTTGAGGACGGTGACAATGATGCTTAGGGCCAGCGATCAAGGCACTTGCATATGGAGGAAGCAAGAAGATGGAGGAGAGAAGAAGAAGAAGAAGAAAAAGAAAGATTAGATTTTTATTTTTATATTTTATATTTTTAGATTTAGTTTCAGTTTCTTTTAAAATTTTATGTTTAATTTTTATTTATGGTTTTTAATTAAGTAATGTATCATCTATTTATTTAATTTTAAAATTAATTTAATTTTTTATTGTAAAATTTATTTTTAATTATTTAATTAATTCATTAATTTAAAAACATGAGGGCAGTTTAGTCATATTGAAAATTTGTTTGACCAAAATTGAGCTCAGGGTATCATTTTGTTCCATTTTACAAAACACGTGGTCTAATTTGTCATTTAATAAAACATAGGGGCCGATAGAGTATTTGGGCAAAACCCATGGGTCAAACTGGTATTTTCCCTTTAAAATAATACTAAAATAATAAAAATTGGATCAAAGTAAATAAAAAAAAATGTAGCATTTATGGTGATGCAAAATATGCATCATGCTATATTGTGTGCCAAATTTGGCACAAATTTTAGCATGTACCAAATTTGGCACACCATTGGAGAAAATTTTTTGTAAAGTGAGCTATAGTTTAACAATGCATCACCAATCTGACACTCTAATGGAGATGCTCTAACAACTCAGAAACAAAAACTCAATCATTCTACTTAACAACTGTATTGTTATATTAATTTTTTTGTTCATCAAAATTGGGTTTAGGAATCTATTTGAACCATTTTACAACACAAAGGGTCCAAAAAGTAATTTATCAAAACACAAGGTCTAAACATGTAATGGGACAAAACACAGAGACCAAAATAATATAATCCCATTTCAATATTACATATTCTCAAACTTTCTTTTCTCTACTCTTATCCTACTACACTACATCTCTATCTTTTTTTCACCTTTCTTCCAACTCTAATATGTTTTTCATTGTCATTCTTTACCCTTCAAAATCACATCGAAAATACTCTAATGCATATTTATAAAGGGGAAATTTGCAACATTAATACCTATGTAGTTTGTTTTGTTGCACTTAAATGTCTATGTAAATTTTTTTGTGGCAAAAATGCATACCGTTACACTTTTGGTGCAGACGTTGGTCCCTGGCCGTTAAGTCTGATCAGGAACATAAGTGGTAGCCATGTGTCGATACCTGATTGGCACAATCATTTTTATTTTAACAAAATATTATAAAAAAATTAATTTTAAAATATTTAATTAAAATTTTAAATATTTTAAAATTAATTTAAAAAACTATTGAAAAATCAAATTTTTTATTCAATTACAACAAAAGCTAAACCGTAAAAAAATCTTTCAGTTTTAACTTATTTAAACCGTAAAAAAACCTATGTTCTCCAATCAACATATGCACAATACATAAATAAATAAGGTTAGATTTCTTTTCAAAAAAAAAATAAGGTCATATTTACTCAAAAAAAAACCATTGTTATTTAGAATTTATGCACAATACAAATACAAGAAAAGAAGATCAGATTTGTATGAATCAACAACAAAATGAAAAGGAAAAGAAGATCACAACAAAATGAACATTGTCGAAATAAGTTTAGATCTGCAGATTGAATCAGAAAAAAAAAAAAAAAAAAAAAAAAAAAGTGAAACCATAAAGAAAGAAAAAGAAGGGGTTTGAGTCCTTGGGTCGACAAGTGTTTCAGCGTTTGGTTCCATAGCCTGCGAGTTGAACCATGCCTGGCACAACAACATTACCGACGAGCCCATCTCTTTTCCAACGCTGCTCCACTACAAATGTTGAGAGACGGAGCTGTGTTGAAGTTTCAGGGCAGGCGGGAGACGGAGCAACATCTCGGTGTCATTGAAGTCTTCATGATCTCGTCGTTCATCAGACCCAAACCCCCAAATACCCAGGCGACAAGCTTCGGTCGACACCTTGGGTGGAGTCTCAACCCCCTCGACAGATTTTATGCTCAAATCCATCGCCAAACAAGAAAATTACAAGAAAAAACTTATTCCTGCCTAGATCTGGGTTGAAGCCAAGAGTCCTTCATCTCTGCAGACCTCGTTGAACTCGCCATTTGTTCAAAGATTCGCCTAGAAATCGCTAGCCTTTAAAGCTCCGTTAAGATATGCTGCTGCTAAAGAAGAAGAAGATGAAGAAGAAGGATGGGTTGGGGTTTTGGGTTTGGGGTCACAGTTGGGGATGAATCATTTTTATTTTATTTTTCAGATTTAGTTTTTAAGAATTTTTTAGTTAAATTTTGAAACATGAATTTTTTTTTATTAGTTAAAATGTATGTTTTTACTTTTCTACTTGATTTATTTTAATTTATTAATTTTTTTATTATTGTAATTAATTAAGTTTTGAAAAATAATTTTTTTAATATATTTAATAAATTAAAAAAATAGGTCAATCAGGTGCCGCCACATTGGTCCCTAATACGAGCTGACGACCAGGGACCAATGTCTGCACCTGTTACGCCCAGATTTTGAGCATTGGAATCATGATCTCGAAATCCAGGCTCGTTAGGTGTAAGCTCGAAATGAATATGACCATCATCTAATCCACTATTCAGAGATGGTTTTGCTTTGAATGACGACTTCGCAAGCTCGTGGAGTGTGTAGCCTCAAAAGTGCTCTGAACTTATAAGTTGGACTCCCAACTCACGATATCAAGGGTTCAGCACTTATATAAGTGTTTTGATGCATCTCTTGCCCTCAGACAAGATGGTTCGAGCTCGAGAAAGTAAGCTCGAACATAATGGCTTCGTCAATGGTAACTTGTCGGGAGCATAAGTGAACCAATGTGACGAGCTCGTAATGGGTAAATGGTCTCAAAGGCACATGGATCCAGCATCCGAACATGTCAAAATGTTACACCCAGATGTCAAAAGTTTCCTTCTCATAGGATTCGAACTGATACTTTTGAGGGGGCAAAATGTTACACCCAGATTTCGAGCATGGGAATCATGATCTCAAAATCCAGGCTCATTAGGTGTAAGCTCGAAATGAATACGGCCACCATCTGATCCACTATTCAGAGACGGTTTCGCTTCGAATGGTGACTTCGCAAGCTCGAGGAGTGTGTAGCCTTGAAAGCGCTCCGAGCTTATAAGTTGGACTCGCAACTCACGATATCAAGGGCTCAACACTTATATAAGTGTTTTGATGAATCTCTTGCCCTCAGACAAGATGGTTCGAGCTCGAGAGGGTAAGCTCGAACATAATGGCTTCATCAACAGTAACTTGTTGGGATCATAAGTGAACCAATGTGACGAGCTCGTAATGGGTAAATGGTCTCAAAGGCACATGAATCCAGCATGCGAACACGTCAGCTGTGTGTGAATGTATTTATTGTTATAACTTCCCAATGTTTGAGGGATCTAATGTGCTATTGTTATTAAATCTCACGTTTTATGGGATATTATCATCCACATAGCAAATAATGCATTAATTGGCATTATATTATTTGATTTACTGAATATCTTCCTGAAATATGTGGGAACAAATTCTGAGACCTTCTCTATAAATAGAGAAGGAAATTTCATTTGTAAGGGACCGAAACATTGAGCTTTGGAAAAAACTCTGGGCAACTATTCTCTGAAAGTTTCCAGGAAACTCTAAGGAACTAATAACATAGTTTCGTGGACTAGGCAGATTTTAACTGTTGAACCACGTAAAAAGATCTTATCTTCATCCTTATTATTCGCATCTTTCGGTATATTATTGATTAATTGCTCTTCTTTCTTAAGTTGACGAAAAACAGCGTCAACAACACCAAATTCGTAACAGTAGGCATTATTGCTGCCAAAATTTTTACATAAGCATTTAAGTGCAACAAAATTAACTATATAGGTATTATTGCCGCAAATTTCCCTTTATAAAATTATATAATTTAGCCAACACAATTTTTCTTTAACACAAATTAGTATTAGTAATTACTTAAACTATTTAAATTTAGTGCGAATCTACTAAAACTCATCTTTAATCAATCCACATCTTCTTTAAATTAATTAATTTTTTATCAAAGGTATTATTTTGGTTAATTAGACAAATATTAAAAAATAAAAATAAGTGGAAATTACATTTTATATGGACTTTTAATTGATGTTTTAAAAAATATGGATTTTTTTCAACGTAACTTTTTTATGGCTTTTTATACTTTTTTATCATTTTTATGGTTTTTTTTTCCATATTTTTGTTAAAATGTCTGATTATGCCATATGTTTGTTTCTACTGACTTTTTTTTTTAAATCCAAGGGTGGTTATCTAATTTTATTTTATTTTATTTTTTAAAATTTTGTAAAGGTAGTTTTTATATTACTTGTTCATGTTTACTTTACCTTTCATTTTAGTTTTTTTTTTTTTGTTTCCTGATTCTTCTTCTTCTCTTTCTTCAAACCGGTTTTGTGTTTGCATGCATTTGGGTCTTTGGTGATCAGCATTGTTGAATAGCGTTTCGGGTGATCGGAGTTGTTTTCGGTCATCTGAGTTGTTGAATAGAAGTTGAGGACGACTGGAATTTTTGGAAGTTTTCGGCTAACGGACGTGAAGGCCATCAGTATGTGTCGTTCTCCTCGAACTCCAACAGTTCCTGCTGACAATGCAGGACCTAACATTAAGGTATTTTGGTTTCTTTCTTTTGTTTGGGTTTTATTTTGATTTGTATTTTTTTTCTATGTCTTGGTTTGGTTATTAGTTTGTTTTTTGTTAATTTGAGTTGTTCTCATATATTTTTTTTTATGTTGTTTTCATTTTTTATATTTTATGTTTATGTTTTTAAGGGAGGTAATGTTGGTTCTTCATCAACAAGTGTTGATGGCAGTTTACGTTCTGCCCCTCAAGGTAAAGATTCATCAAGGATCAAGAGAATTGTTGCTGGGACAAAGAAAGATCGTCAAAGTAGAGTTAAGGTACCTAGTTACTTTGATTTTGTTTTCCATGTTTATATGTATGTTTTTACCTTTTGTTGCATCTTTGCCTTGAGGGGAAAACATATATGATATATGTAATTCCCACATATATGATTAATATCCTATGCCTTCATCTTGATCTCAGATTACTCTCATATTCTATTTCGTTCTTCTTCTGCCAGGAAATATGCCTTCTTAATGTAATTCACTCATATATGATATATGATGAAACTGGCTCTGGCTTGTTGCAACTGCAAGTTTAGAGCATGTATTTATATATATATACAAAAATATATAAATGTGTGTGTGTGTGGTTTTGTCAATGTAATAATGATAAAACTTGCTCATACACCTTGACGTATACTACTGGTTACATACATACACAATACTATACTTAACAAAGTTCAAAGTAACTAGGTAACTAGGAAAACATACATATAAACAAAGTTCAAAGTACATACTACTGGTATTGTTTTCTTTTGTGGTCCCTTATTTCTTTATATGGTTTAAGTGTATGATTATGTTTATTATGTTTAGTTTTTTGTAATGTGTTCTCATGTGGTCCCTAGTTACTTTTGAATTAATTTACTTTTATCATTTGTTGTTATTTTAATGTTAAGTTACCCTGTTCTGTATGTTATCCACTTTTCTTTTTCTTTTTTTATAATTTTTTTGGCTTTTATAGGTACCGAGTTAGTTGTTGATGTTTAGTGTTTTTTTTTTAAAGTTCATAGTTTATATGTGTTTGGCATTGCTTTTCTTTTGTGGTCCCTGGTTACTTTATATGGTTTAAACGTATGATTATGTTTATTAAGTTTAGTGTTTTGTAATGTGTTATCATGTGCTCCCTAGTTACTTTTGGGTTGATTTTCTTTTATCATTTTTTGTTATTTTAATGTTAACTTTCTTCGTTTTGTATGTTTTCCACTTTTTTTTTTATTTTTTTATAATTTTTTTTGGATATATAGGTACTGAGTTAATTGTTTATGTTTATTGTGTTTATAATAGGTACCTAGTTACTTTGTTTTATTTTCTTTTTTTTCCTTTATATTATTCACAGTTTCTTTATTATGTTTAGTGTTATGTAACCAGTGTGTAATTGGTTCCCATGTTTTTTTTTAGGATGCGCATTTCAGAATTAAACCTGATAGGCGTTTTGGTAGTGAAGTCCAACAGTGGAATAAGCCTTCTATTATTAGTGAGATTAAGGAAGTTTTAAGTTCGAAACAAAAAGCGATGTTTCGAAGAACCCCATTCGGTCACTTTTTGGATATGCTTGATATTACATTTCAGGCGCAGTTATTTCATAGTGTTTTGCTTAGGGAGGTTCATCAAAAAAAAATGAAGATTCCGAATTTCGGTTTAAATTGGATGGCAAATTAGTTAGGTTCTCAATCAATGAGTTTGCCCTCATTACTAGTTTGAAATGTGTGGGCAGTGTTGACTTTAGCATGTTCAAAGAGGCTGATTTAGGGCTTAGAAAATTTCTTTTTCCGTTGTACGAAGGTAAACCCAGGAAGGAAGAAAAACTTAGAAAAGAGGAGGTTGCATGTGCGTTTAATGATAAAAATTTGAAAAAGAAAGGTGATGAGGTTGTCGTTAAGTTGGCTATTGTTCATTTGTTAGCCTATTTTTTGTTTGGGACACAAACTAAGACTCGTGTTGACAACTCCTTTGACATGGTGGATACTAATTTCGTTGAGATGAAGAAGTTTTCTTTTGGGAAAGTGTTGTGGCAAAGAACTAGGTGTGTGATGCGAGCAGTATTGAAAGATAGGAACGCCATGTATGATTATGTTCCTAGGAAAGCAGATGGGTAACTGGATAACTATAGTTATAAGTGTTATGGTTTCCCTATTGCTTTCCTTATATGGATATATGAGACAATTCCTTCTTGTTCTCAAGCGTTGTGTAGAGGGTTAATTGTTTGTTTCCAAGGATTCTGAATTGGACAAGCAGGGGAAGTGTGTCATACCAGTATTTGGTTGATAAAGTTCTTTTGGAGGAAGAGGTAATGATTCTTTTTTTTTTTTTGTCATTCACTTATATTTTTTATTATGTTTGTTTTATATTTGGGTAACTAGTTACTTATTACAGTTATTTTTTATCATTTGTTTAAAAAAAAATTTGATTCTTGCAGTATGATGTTAATGTCATAATCCCTACCAATGAAGAAATGAGACTGCCTATATTGGGAGGGTTGTCTTTTGAGAGTAAGTTTTTGCCAACAGATCCACTGATGATGATGCTGCTATTCCATCAGATATGCATCAGGATCTTATTGCCATTCAATCAAAATTGGCTGAAGTGCAAGATTCCCAGAAGTGTATATTGCTTGCAATTTCTGAATTGAAGGAATCTTTCACATCTGATTTTGCTTCTGTTATATCTTTGTTGGGCGGTATTAAGGCATCTATGGCAGCTGGTAATCATAATGTTGGTGGAGAGTTTGAAGAACATATGCATGCTGAGGCTTCTTCTGAGGTAACTGGTTACTATTGTTTGTGTGTTTCCCTTTTATGATGTCTAATTTGGTTCTATTTTTTGTAAAAATTTCTGGTTTTTGTACTTTTAGGATTTTTTTGATGGTCATTCTTCTGGGGGTTACCAAAATGTTGATATTGGTGAAGAGTTGGGGGCTAATTTGGAGCATTCCGTTCAAATTGCTTCACAATTTTTTACTACTGATAAAGTAAGATTTTATTTTCCTTTTATTTGTTTAAGCAATTGGTTTATTTCCCCCTTGTTTTCTTGTTTGTAATGAAGTATTGGTTGTATATATTCATTTCTTTTTTAGGAGCCAATTAAAGTTGACTCAACTGTATGCTCAAGTCCTCGAACTCCCACATTTCATGTCTCTAATATAATATGGAGAGTTATTAATGAATCGGTTGAGGGGCCACTTAAAGAGAGTAGTTCTTTGGAGGATAAAAGTAAGTGGTCAATTGTGTTGTATGATGATGCACAAGCAGTTGATAATGGACTGATTTTGGGAAAGAAAAGGCAAGCGAAGCCGAGCGCTGTTGTAAAGTCTCCTTTCTTAACAAATTTTGGATCTTCTGAAGTTGGAGTGAAACAAAAAAGAAAGAGGACAATATTGGATAATATTTGTCCATTTTCCAATGAACTTGGTGATAATCACACTAAAGAACAACTGTCTGAGTTTGACTCCTAGATTAAACGTGATTTGAAGAAAAGGAACAAGTATATATAACCATTAATTGTTTTTAAGTTTTTTCTTGCGTAATATGTCTGATTAATTTGTTAACTTTTTTATTTTGTTTTTTAATGTATTGTTCAGGTTCAAAAAATATGATGATAATTCCGTGGACCCACCAATTAACTTTTGTCCTTATTTTTTAGAAGACTTGGTTTCATAGCCTTTATTTCTCTAGGCAATTCGTTGATTCATCAGTGAGATTCTTCCTTTTATTTTATCTATTTTTTTATGTTGGAGTTTTTTTTTTTTTTAAGGTAATAATTCTAGTGATCTATTTATACTATATATTATGATGTTAATGGGTAACCAGTCCCTTACTGTTTGCTTTGTTGTAGTTCATTGGGTAACTAGTTACCCAAACTTTGTAACTGCTTTTGTGTTGATGATGGTAACCAGTTACCCTTGTGTAATAAAGTTTTCTTGGCTGTCATAGTAGATTGGTTTCTATACATATCATCTTATAATCATGTTTTTTTTTATTATGCAGCATATTGATGTGATGATGTATTACTTGAGGAAAAAGGTAAAATTGTCTAAAGATTTGAAGAGAAGAGTATCTACGACTGGCACTTGTTTTGGGAAAAACATAGTGTTTATGTATGAAGATTTTAAGAAAAAAGGTAGTCGTGCATTTAAAATAGATGAGAGTTGCGTTGCTTTGAAGATAATGAAGGGGGAATCCATGTTTTGTGCAACTCATTGGAATTTGCTTGATGGTGTTGTCATGCCTGTTAATGTGAAGGCTCTTATGCACTGGATTTTGTTGCACTTTAATATACAGCAGAGATCACTTACGGTGTATGATTCAATGTCTGCTGCAAAGCATGAAAAACAGACTTTACCTGTCGTTGAGGCATTTGATGTTTTGATTCCTCTTCTATTGGAGAAGATTGGTTTCTATGATCGTCAAGATATTAATATTGATGTTAGTTTGTATGATGTGGTAGAGAATGAGGCTTTGAAGTTGAGCATTGCTACAGGCATTCCTCAACAAATTGATTGGTTAGTTTGTTTATTTGATTTTAGTTTTTTTTTCTTTGTGTTCTTTTTTTTTTATATGTTCTTAGTTGTTTTTTTTTCTTGTTTCCATTATGCAGTGATTGTGGGGTGTTTTCTACTTATTTTGCTGAGCAAATAATTCTTGGGAAGAAGAATGAAATGCCTAAACATATTGATGTTCTTCTCCTTCGCGAAGACATTGCTGTCAGCTTGTACTATCATGGAAAGAACAAAGAACTTGAGGGATACTTAACTAGCGATGAGTTCAATGAAAAGCTTTTGGAGAGGAGACAGAAGAGAATGAAAATTGCTGCATAGGCTTTTAGTGATATTATGTTTCTTTTGCTTTTTTATTTTTGCTACAACAGTAATTAAATGATGAATCAATTTCTAGTTTAACAGTTAGTTTTTTAAAATTTCTACTTATGTAAAACATTGGGATTCTTAAGGTCATTTTATATATACATATCAGTATAACCTTTTGTTAATTCTTTTGTTGTAAGCGGTGGGAAGAATGATTTAGAGGGTAACCAGGTACCCAGGTTGTTTCTTTGCTAACATACCGAGGGTAACTGGTTACTTAAGTGTTTTTTTTATTTTTTCCTCGTTGGTTTGTTTTTGTTAATTTCAATTATTAATATATATTTTAGATAACACTTTAAAGCAGGTAGCTAGTTTTCTATTTGTTTTCGTATTTTTTTACAATGTCTTATGGAATAATTTGAGGGAAACTAGTTCCCAGCTGGGTTGTTTAACTAACTTTATTGGTGTTATTCGAGCAAGAATGACTTTAAGGGTAACCAGGTACTCAGGCTGTTTCTTTCCTAATATATCGAAGGTAACTGGTTACTTAAGTGTTTTTTTAGATTTTTCCACTAAGCTTGTCTTATTATAGTTATGCAACCAATTTATTAAGTTAATATTAAAGTAACTTTAATATTATATATAGAGGAGTTTGTGATAGAAGAAAGTAAAGGTTTTAATTCTTTTTTTGGCTTTTGGATTGTTATAGTGGGGTAATTTATCTTGTATTGTAACTTTAGGGTAACCAGTTACCTATATCGTTGTTTTGTTGTTAATTTTTGGTAACTGGTTACGTTCATGTTTTTTTCTTTATGGTTTATTTATACTAATGGTAGCATTGAAAAATAAGAAGCAAACAAATCCAAGAAATTATTTTGAAAGGATTTTATAAGTTTGCATAATCAATCAATGTGTTTGATTTTGAAACAATCTTATTAAAATACTGAATGATACTTGATGAATATGAAAGTCACTCTTTCAATGAATAAAGCTATGAAAGGTTTGTTTTGCTGTAAAATATGAATCTATGTCTTTGGCTTTTTCTGTTTGTTTGGCTTCTCAATTGGAGGATTCCTGCAAGTCTTCCTGTTATGCCCTGGTTGCCCACATTTCCCACAGGTGATTATTACTTTAGGTTCCCCTCTTGATCTTATTCTTTTCTTTCTTGGTCTTCCTGCAGGGATTGTTGCATTTGGAGGCAGCACAATTATGTCCAAGTGTTGTGGGAGATTCCATTCATCTTTATGGGGAAAATGATGAATATTTTCTTGATATAATGCTTTCAACGTTTCTGTTCTGTAGAACTTTGCACAATAATCATACACGCTCAAGTTTCTCTTTGCAATGACAGCTACTGCATGCCCACAAGGCATTTCATCTTCTTGGAACCTATTGCAAGTACATGTTCTATTATGTATATTTATTGTGAAATTTATCCCCTTTTGATCATGAACTTGGTATTCTATTGTGTTGAAAGGCAAGACCTAAAAATAGTTTTGTCATGAAATAGAATCAGATAATAAACATTTTAACTAGACTTAAGATTGAAAGTAACTAGTTATGCTTCTGTGTAAACTTTTTTTTTCTTGTTGTTATGGAAGGTAACTGGTTACCATCTATTGACAGAATAAAGAATAGTAAGAATAAGTTTAGTTGCATACCTCATACTTCATTTTTGAAACAATGTCATGTCTCAATTCATTCTCTATTGTTGTAGAGACTTTTGTGAATGTTCCGTTTGCATTATTTGAGTTGTTCCAAACCCACTTTTGAACCAAACTTCTAAAGCATTCAACCAAGATATCAATGGGGAGATTTCTTGCAGCTATTAGTGCAGCGTTGAGTGATTCTGCGATGTTGGATGTCATCATGGTGTATCTTTTTGTTGGCGAGTATGATCTTGCCCAAGTTTCATACTTGGCTTTTTCTAAATAGGGTCTAATGCGTCTGTCAATTCTATCAAGGCCTCTCATGTAGTGTTCACATTCTGTTTTTGTGTATGCTTTTGCTGCTGTAATGAATTTCATTTGTAGCTCTTCTCCATGGCTCCCATACTTGCTTTTCAAATTATTTGAGCAAGTGAAACATGCAAGCTCCATGGAAAATATTTGGGTACACCATTTGTACTGCATTGTCTATGCTCTTATGTCTGTCAGAAATTATAGCCAATCCTGTGGAGTATAAATATTTTAAAATAAAAAATGAAAAATTAAGTATTTTTCAATTTTTTTTTTTAATTTTGGTGAAGGCAACCAGTTTCTTTATTCAGATACTAAAAGAAATAGCATGTATTTGTGTATTTTGTTTTGGTAAAATGTTCTGTTTGTAAACAAGAATATATCGTTGAAGCTATCATACCTTCGGGTTCTCCATAGGTGTCTCTCAGTTTGGAGAAGAACCAAAGCCATGAGTTATCATTTTCAGAGTCTGCTATTCCAAAAGCCAACACGAAAATGTTGTTGTCTGAATCTAACGTTGATGCTGAAAATAGGGTACCACCATGTGCATTTTTCAAGAAAGTTCCATCAACAACAATTATAGGCCTCAAGTATCTCCAACACTTGATTGAGTTAGAGAAAGTTGTGTATAGGTATTTGAATCAATCTTCCTTGTCTGTGAGTAGGTGTGTTATTGTTCCTGGATTGGCTTGCTTCAACATGTAAAGATACATTGGCAACTTTTGATATGAATCATTGGGGTTCCCTCTTACTAGACGCAAAGATTTCTCTCTTGATCTCCATGCTTTTGTGTATCCCATAGTTACTCTGAAGTCATCATTCATATCATTCATGATGTCTGTTGACACGGTTCTTCGCCAACAGGTAATTAATAGAATAAGAGAATGAGATTAGTGCTAAGTAACGAACCGTAACAGATGAATGATCTTAAAATAAAATGGTGATACAAATACTTTTTTAGGTGGTTCAAAGGTTAAAATTCTTCTACTCCACCAGCCAATATTATTGCTAGTTTTCTGGTATTCTTTACAAGGTATTTCTTTACACAATAGAATCCAACCCCTTGCAACTCCCAGGTTCTCCATATTTATAGGAGAAGGCACCTGGGGGTTGGCAAGGGGTCATCCCGTGACCTTCTTACCCATCATGTCGCTTCTGTGACATTCATGATTAATGCCTAAAACCTGACAAATGAAGTGTGGTCTAATCAATAGGTAAGGGGGATAATGGGCCGCACGGCCCAACCCAGTCGTGGGTGCCTGAACATGCACGTTTATGCTGCGTGTCCGAGAATTCAGGGATATATCAGACACGCGATGTCTGATATATGCACGTTTACATTGCATGGTTGACTTTATAAAGGGTCACAGCTTCCAACTCAAGCTCGTACCCCGAACTGGATGTCTTCTTAACCCGTGGTGTCCATACCTTTGACCCGGCTCCTTAGTAACCTTAGTAAGCCTTTGGTTACCTCGAGCTAAAGAGGTGGGCGCTAGCGACAGCAGCTCCGAGTACGTGATATCCACATGGCTGATATAATTATGCCATACCTCAGCTCGCTAATAGCCCATGGAGAATTAGGGCGTACAATGTCATTTGGAGTGTAATTTCTTTTGATTGACTTGTACTTATTCTTTATTAATTCCCCAACTACGATGATTTTTGCTTGCCTATGGTCTTCCAAAATAATTTCAACAGAGCAAATGTGATTTGGATTGCATTTCTGTACCTTGAATAAATCTTGATTTCTGTACTTAGATGCTCTCACCAACCAATTGCATGTTTCATCTGCGCAAGTAACTAGGTACTCTCTAGGTTCTTATCTTTTTGTTTTGAACTGGAAGTTATGCAGCATTGCATAGTAGCTAAGAGCTGATTTGATTGTGTTCTTATCATTGTAAATTTTCCTTGCTCTATTGTGTTGACTCTGTAATCAAATATTACTAGTTGGATTTCCTCCAACTTCTTTTTTCTTTTTGTATTGTCCTCAATTATGAAATTAGCTACTTCTTCAGCAAAATGAGGTATGTATGACACATTTATGCCCTCATTTGTTGTGCTTGACATTCCTTCTTCAATTAACATTTGTTCATTGATGGAAGCTTGATTTTCTTGCATTAATAATGTCCCCACCTCCATTTCTTCTGCTATAGCTTTCTGATTTGCTAATAAAAGAAGGTCATTTTCATTGCTTGATTCTTGAACTATAGTGACACACAATGGTAAGTCTGTTATTTTTGCAGCAACTTTTTTCTTTATTTCCATAAAGAACAACACTGAATTGTCTATTACAACCTTCATTGGTGGTGTTCTTTTTTCTACTTGATAAGAAACTTCAATAATTGCTGTTTTTTCCTTTATCTCCTTTTTTATCAAATTCACCAAGTTGTCAAGAGAACAATTTGGTGGTATTAATATCCCAGTCATTGTGTACCCTTGGTACTCGTTGTTTTCATTCCACTTGCCTCCATATTGAACCAAAGAAGTAATATTGTCCATATCTGTAAAAGTTGGCAATTTTTAAGCAGTTAGTTGGTTCTAAATGGGCTAGGTAACTGGTTAACTTAATCTTTAATCACATCTTCTTCTGAAACATTTAGCTTTTTGTAGGGTAACTGGTTACACTTACTTTTATATATTGACTGTTTTTCCCCTTAGTTTTATATATTGACTATTTTTGCAGGGTAACTGGTTAAACTTAGTTTTATATATTGACTTTTTTTGCAGGGTAACTGATTTCTTTAATCTTTAATCATATATTGACTGTTTTTACATTTAGTTTTATGTAGTTGTAACTTTTACTTAGTTTTATATATTGGTTGTTTTTTAGGGTAACTGGTTACCCTATTGTTACTGATTGTTTTGCAGTAAAAATTTACACCTACATCAAATAATTTTTTTTATTGTAAAGACAAATTAGAATGTATAATTTTTAGAGTTCTTGTTTCTTGTGTATTTTTTGGTTAATCAATGTACACAAACGAGTGACAAGGTAACTGGTTTCCTTAACCAATAGTCCCATACCATACAGAAACATTTAGTTGAATATATTGATTGTTTTTTCAAGTAACTAGTTATCCTAAAGCTACTGAATGTTTTGGCAGTTAAAATTCACACTAATATCAAATTATCCTTGTTATTATAAAGACAAATTAGGATGTAAAATTTTGAGAGTTCTTGTTTCTTATCTATTTTTTGGTTAATCAATATATCCAAACCAGTGGGTTTTGATAATTTTTTTCAATTTTTTAGTTTATAAATTTTTTGTGTTTTTCAGCAAGCACATTATGATCATGACACTATCATTACAATCAAGATAATAGTTCATGTATAATTTTGATTTTGTATGCCAATATTATAGTTCTATGTATAAGATTTAAGATAGTTTCCAAATTAAAGAAAATGATGATACAATAGAGTTGACAAAGGAGAAGATTTCTTGCAAACCTTGTTTCTTGATCGTGTAGTGGATATGCAGCTCGCCGGAATTTTAAAAGATTGCAGCTCGTATGATTGGAAGAATGTTCGAATTTATTTGATTTCTGTAGAAAAAGGATCAGTACTTTAGTTGTCAAAGTGATCAGATGTAACGCCCTGGATAGCTAG